>NW_024543063.1:7957500-8645000 GCF_018167655.1 Microtus oregoni | reverse complement strand
TAGATGCAGAAGGAAAAGAAAAAGCCAGCTAAGATGGTGCACTTCTGTAATTCCGGTACTTGGGAGATCATCCTTAGCTACACAGCAGGTTTTATGCTACCTTGGACTACATGAGGCTCTGTCTATAAAAACAGCAACAAAAAGGAAGGAAAGAAAGAGAAAGAAAACAGAGAAGAGGGAGACCAAGGGAAGGGAGGGAAGGAGGCAGACATTCTAGGAGTGTGAACCACATGACATGAGACATAAGGTCTCGTCCGGCTTTGAACTCAGTGTCACCTGCAATGTACAATGTGTACATGGGAAGAATTTATTTCCTTAACTACAGGTTTTTAGTGGGCATCATTTAAAAATGTCTCATTCAGACAAAAGATAAGACACAGAAAGATAAAAAATGACCACTTTCTCAATATAGAAAATCAAAAGTAAAATTAATTAATGTGGATTTCCTAGATACGTGCCTGTTTTTTTTTTTGATATATCAAAATAGGTTGGAATCATGTTATAAACTACCTTTTATAAAAGGAGAAACAAGTATATTAGTAGCTCTAGGAAAATAATTTTTTTCTGAGTGTGTCAGTAACAGGCTCAGAGCCAGCAGGCACTACTAGACCCCAGGGATGGTAATTCATGTAACAAAACAAACAGTGCAGAGCTCACTAGTGAGACCCAAAGTAGAGCAAGGCTCAGCTGTGAAGTTAAAAAAAATACATTTTTTTTTAGTACAGAAATTCAATAGCTGGATTTTGTAAACAATTGCTTGTAATAAGAAATAAGTAGAATGATGGGAAAAATAGAGAACCTGGAAACAAAATGACAAATCTATGTCCACTTAATTTTTGACAAACATACACTGGATAAAAGGCAGCCAAGTCAACAATGGTGCTAGCAGAACTGGGTTTCTACTTCAGAAGATGAAGTTAGATTTTAATCTTTTACCTGTACAAAATCTATTTAAATTGGATCACAATCTTAGTTTAAAGCCTGCAACCCTGAAATCTCTAGAACATAGGGGACACCATTTAAGATAATGGAGAAGGCAAAGACTTTTTGAATAGAATACCAATACACAGGAACTAATCCAGTATCAAAAAATGAGACCACAGGAAAATAAAAGTTTCTGTACAGCAAAGAAAAAATCAGCAGAATTAACAGACAGTGCACAGGATGGAAAAAAGGCTTTCACAGCTTCATAGTTACACTCAGACAAGGGCTTGATATCCAGAATTTACCAAGAAATGAGACCTTAATGCCAATAAAAACTGCCAGTCAACACAAAAGCAGACATGTTTAATGGACAGTTTTTAAAAAGAAGAAGAAGGAAAGAAGGAAGGAAGGAAGGAAAAGAAAAGAAAGAAACATGAATGGCCAATAACTACTTTAAAAAGTGCTCAATAACCCTAGCCATCAGGGAAATGCAAATTAAAACTACTTTGAGGTATACCACTTGTTCACAATCAGAATGGCTCTCATTAAGTGTGACAAAGAATACAGGTGAGGCTGTGGAAAGAAATGCTGCTGGAGGAGTACATTAATACAGCCACTGTGCAAATCAGTTTGGAGATTTCTCAAAAAATTAAAAATAGGGCTGGAGAGATGGCTCAGAGGTTAAGAGCACTGATTGTTCTTCCAGAGGTCCTGAGTTCAATTCCCAGCAACCACATGGTGGCTCACAACCATCTGTGATGAGATCTGGTGCCCTCTTCTGGCCTGCAGGCACACATGCAGACAGAACACTGTAAACTAACTAACTAACTAAATAAATAAAAAAAAAATTAAAAATATAACTACCATACAACCCAGCTTCTTCACTCCTGGGTATGTAATATACCCAGAGAACTCTATACCTTATTGCCTTAGTTAGCGTTCTTACTGCTCTGAGGAAGCACCATAACAAAAACAACTTGGGGAGGAAAGGGTTTATTTGTCTTACATATCTGGAGGGAAACCAGGGCAGGAATTCAAACAGGGAGGGACCCTAAATCAGGGGTTGATGCAGAGGCCATGAAAGGGTGCTGCTTACTGGTTCTGCTCCACTGCTTTTTTATAGAACCCAGGACCACCAGCCCACAGGTGGAACTACCCATAATGGGCTGGGTCCTTCCAAATGAATCACTAATTAAGAAATTGCCCTACAGGCTTACCTGTAGCAAGATCTTATGGAGGCATTTTCTCAATTGAGGTTCCCTTCTCTCAGATGATACCAGGTGTGTCAAGTTGCCATTAAAAACAATTGACATACCAATACAACTTGACATACCAATATAATGCTATTTAACCATACTCCTTCCTTTCTTGTTCATCTCCAAGATCACATATTAATAAACATCACACTATAAAACATTCCAACTTTTAAAAGTACCATAGTCTTTAAAAATTCAAACACTTCAAAATTCAGTTTCTTTAAAATATTCAAACTCTTAAAAATCCAAGAGATCTTTAATAGTTTAGAGTCTCTCAACTGTGGGCTCCTGTAAAATAAAAAAATAAGCACTTTCTTACTTCAAGAGGGAAGAAGCAGGCACAGTCACAGTCACATCTGGACTGCCAAACTAACTCGAACAGTGTAAACAACCCAGAGCTCAATGCCTGGGATAAACTCATGATCTAGGCTCCCCCAAGGGACCGGGTCACCTCTCTAGATCTACCTTCTTCAGCTCACACAGACTGTCTTCTAGGCTCAGGTTAGTCCCACTGCATGGCTCCTGCCTTAACTTCCCTCCATGACCCTTTCAATGCTGGGGTTTCAACTGCTAGTACAGTTCCAGAGGATGCACCTTCACCAATGACCTTTCTTGACCTCTCAGAGTACCAAGCCTCAGCTGCTCTCCATGACCCCTTCACGCTTTCAAAACAAGTACATCTGGGAGACTCTTACACAATACCAAATTCAGTTGCTTGTTCAAGGTACATCTTTGGCTGCCATGGGGCCATGGTTAAGAAAATCTACAATACACAATCATCCAGTGAAGTCAAACAAATTAGTTGTGGAACCTTAGCCACTAGTACCTTTTTTTTTTTTTTTTAAAGACAAGTTCTCACAATGTTCTATGGCTGACCTGGACTCGCTACGCTACGTAGATCTGGCTAACCTTAAACTCAACAGACGCTCCTGCCTCTGCCTAGGATCAACGGTGCGAGCCATCACTACCAACTGCAGTTGACTTTGTAGCATTGGTTTTTCATGAGCCCCCAAACATCTGTGCCATAGATGTTTGTGCAAACATAGTTTGCAGGTTTTCTGCATTAAGAACCCTTTTGAGAGGCTGGGAAGAGAGCTCAGCGACGAAGAATATTGGCTAGTTCCTCTTCCAGAGGACCCAGGTTCTATTTCCAGCACTCACAGTAGCTCAAACATCCGTAACCCCAGTTTCAGGGAACCGGACACCCTCTTCTGGCTTCAAAGGTCACTGCACATGGTACAACAGACCCACATACTTGTAAAATGCCCATGCATATCAAATAAAAATCCTTAAAAAAAAAAAAAGAAAGAAAATCTACAATAAACTGAGTATTTTAATCTTGGAAGGGAAGGGAAAGAATTCAAAGGTTCAAACCTGTTCACAAAAAGGCTTGAGATTGATCCGGAGGGGGAACGTATAACAGCTAGTTTCCTTGTAGCGTTCACATTTCACAAAATCAAAATTAAATCTTAGTAATGAAATAGTAAGAAAAGGAGGCAGCTTACGTAATTTGGCAGACTGTAAAAAGAAAAATTAACAAAGTTTTAAAAATGCAGTTACACAAGAGGATACATAATGCTATGTAAAATAGCAAAAAATGACATATGACACAGTTATAAATATGTCCTTAAATCATATAAACATATACTGAATTCAATATAAACTTAAATCACACAAGCATATTCTAAATTCAATATAAACTCATTTACTTTATGGAACTAAGGATGGTATTGTACAATTATGCATACAACAAAAACATTTACAAGCCCCAGTTTTATGCTTTTAGGGTTGTTATCTAAAATTACTATTTGATAAGTGTGTCCTAACTGGGTGCTCCTTCTCTTTCATTGTTCATTTCCTGCCTAGCCCTTGGCCTTTCACCTTGTTCTTTGGATCTTTGCTCCACTTAGCAAACACACAGATCTTATTCAGTGAAGAACTAGAACTCTGAATGATTAAAAATTGTACATGTATTTACTTTTTTTTTTTCTGGAGAGAAGAGTCATAGTTGTCATTAGACTGAAAGGGACTCTTGACTCTCCAGGATTCAAGACCTACTGATGGGGTTTTATTATTGTTTCTTTTAAGATTTATTTTTATTTTGTGTATAAAAATACCTCTTTGACCTTCTTCTCAGTGTTTTGCCTGATTCCCTGGGAATGGAGTTACAAATGGTTGTGAGTCACTGTGTGGGTCCTGGGAATCTATTCTTGTCCTCTGGGAGAGTAACCGGTACTCTTAACCACTGAACCACTTCTCCAGTTCCCATCTGTCGTTTCTTAAATTCAAAAGCATATACCTTGCTGCTGTTTTAATTCCTCAATTTAAAACAAAATACTAGTTAAGCTGCTTTTTAAGAGTCATCAGCTGTCCCCAGTGCTCTTTCACTGGTGGCCTTAGGGAAGAAAAATGCTTCTCATCAGAAAATAATCAATAATTATATATGTTTAATATTACTAAACTATTTAAAGTTACATTTCATATATTCTATGGGTGAAAAAAAAGGTGAAATAAGGCTAGGAATAGTAGTATACACTTATCATCCAAGGTTTAGGAGGAGGAAGAATGAGAGTCTGAAGACAACCTGGGCTACACAGCAAGACTGTTAAAAACAAAAGAAAAAAGTATGCATTATAAGATGGAAGATTTCTAAACTCATTCCAAAGATGTACCTAAACTAAACAAGAAACTTAACTCAATATGGCTAAGAAAAAAGTGCTATGTTGGTCACAGGTAGAGAAGGAGCTGAGAAGGTCAGAGAGGTACAGCAAACAGCACATCCAAGTCAGAGGAATGAAACATTTATTAATTTCTCTCTCTCTCTCTCTCTCTCTCTCTCTCTCTCTCTCTCTCTCTCACACACACACACACACAGCTGTGAAAGGATGTTGAAAAAGAAATATACTTGGTTGCTAGAGGATAAAGGAGAAAAAAACAACTCAAAAAGGTTTTCCAAGTCTGCCTTCTGAAGACAGCAATACACAGGTCAGACTCCAGGAGAATAAGTAGATAAACTGGGTAGGGTAGAGAACCCTTCCCGCAGCTGACACAACACAGTGACAAGCATGAGGCCAGTTTTCAGTTTCTGAGGCACTGCCATCTCAAAACAGAGTAGCATCACAATGGAGCAATGAACAAAATACATAATGTATGGACATAACAGAGAGCAGTGCATTCATCCGAGTAGTAGCCCTCTCTGATTCTTCTCGTTGGATATTTTCGTCTTCCTGGAATACAGAGTAACTAAGCCTACAGGGATTACTATACATGGCCACAATGAACAGACGTGAATCTGAACAGAGTTCCATACACGTCACTAAGTTCACCTTCTGTCTCAGCTCAGACTGAGAAGACATCAGCCACTCTCATCTAGTCTTCTTGACTTGCTGTTCACAAGGAGGAGGAGGATGCCGAACTTAGATAAGCATTCCTGACACTTAATAATAGGCATACTGGACTAAGGCTCAAATACATTTTCCCATGAAAGTAGTTAGGTTAATAAACTACTTTTTCTGTTAAAAATTTAAAGACAGCTAATGACATAAACATCTTCTCAATCTGTAGTATTCAAAGCAGCTAAGTGTATTTTCCTGACTTCACACAGGTGACTAGAGCTGGCAAACCTTCCTGTCTCCAGGCAAAAGGAAAGGAAGGCATGGTTACCTTTGCTGCTTTAACCAGGCGGTCACAGGTTCCACAGTGGTACAGGTTTTCACAGTCGAAAACTTCCTCTTCTACATACATGTTCCAGAGTGCATCTTCTAAACCAGATACGTTTTTGACTGCAACTGTCAGATCCAAGAAGTCTTCCTGAAATATGAAAGATTATTACACTGAGAGAACAAATGATTTCACAGAAGTTTACAACTGAAATATATAGAGAATTATCAAATATATATTTTTCTATTTGCCCATAAAAAATATATATGCCATGATTATAAATTGTAAATTCTTTTTTTTTTTAAAAAAAGAGATTTATTTATTTATTATGTATACAGTGTTTTGTCTGTATGTATGCTTGCAGGTCAGAAGAGGGCACCAGTTCTCATTACAAATGGCTGTAAGCCACCATGTGGTTTCGGGGAATTGAACTCAGGACCTCCGGAAGAGCAGTCAGTGCCCTTAACCTCTGAGCCATCTCTCCAGCCCTATATTGTAAATTCTTATCACTATTCTTTCTAAATAAAACTATAATTTTTCTTAAAGTACATTAAGAAAACAGTTTAAAAGAGAAAGGTTTATAAGTTTAAATGTATATGAAATAAAACCTCATGTTTCCCCAGGAAATAAACCGCAAAAAATATATATATACCTGTGTTAAAGTATCACACATACACACACCATATAGCACACACATGTACACACACGTACACTTGCACACAAACATGTATGCTTGCAAATTCACACACCTCACACAGTTGATTAGCACTGCTTTAATCTTTAAAATGATAATAGCAATCCTCAAGTAGAATTGAATTTTTCTACTGTAAACTTCCTCATTTTTTTCGCTAAGATTGGTTTAAGATATGCTGAGAAAATGACAAGAAAACAAATTTTGATCCAGATTAAACAGGTATTTCTACGAAAATTAAAAAGATGGCACTTTGTAAAAAGGAAATCTCTCAAATCTACTGAAACTACATTTGAATTTTATTTCTAGCAATAAATGCTGTTAAAATTTTGCAAGTTTAAATCACATTTCTAATTCTGTTCATGCATGTAGTCGGACTTTTTAAAGAGATTATCAAGACTGAAAAGTAGCAGAGCACTAGTTTAATTCATGGCAAAGCTCTCAAGTAACAGGACTAATCCTTTATGTTAACAATATGCGCATAAAAGTTACTGTTTATAATTGATGTGCTTTTTGCATGTCATGTTTTACCATTGCTTTGTAAATCAATGCATTAGAGCTCAATCAAAGACACGCAGGACATCTTAGTTATTTTCAAACTAGCCTAACAAGACAGCTTCTATTAGCACAGGAATAAAGGCCAGATATACTGCTTTTATTCCCAACTCTTCCTTAAGAAATAAAAAGACTGGAGTTGGAATTCGCAGCAGTGCCTTTGCCCAGCACCTGTAACTATCTACACAAGGCCTTCAGCTCAAACTCAAGAACCCCAACAAATAAATAAATAAATGAAAAAACCATAGATCTATTTAACACATATTTATTAATATATATTTGCATCTATTTCTTAAAAAAAAGCAACAAATGCATTTGGAAAATGGTATTAAAATTTCCATTCAATCAGATAAAAAAAACTTCCTATGACTCCTACCATAATAACAGGAGATGTTCATTAAATATTCAGTAATGAAGCCATTTGCTGATTAGGACTTTAAAAGCAACAGAGATGATTTCATTGACACAAATTCCCAATCAAACTCAATTGGCAATCTATATTATCACAAAGAAATGAAAGTCATAATTCAAACAGAACTGTACCAGCTCTAGATGACAGTTTACATATCATATAAATACAAGCATACATTGCAAATACACTTCCTGAAGGTTATTAGCAAACTAAACCTATTATTTAGAGATTCGTTAGTTAAATATTCTTTGATATCCTGTCTTTATTACCTCCCTAATTAAACTTTCTCCTCTCTCTCTCTCTCTCTCTCTCTCTCTCTCTCTCTCTCCCTCTCTCTCTCCCTCCCCCCCCCTGTGTGTGTGTGTGTGTGTGTGTGTGTGTGTGTGTGTATCACGTGTTTACCAGTGCCTGCAGAGCCCAGAAGATCCCTGGAAGATGGAGCTACAGGCAGTTGTGAGCAACCCTACATTGGTTCTCAGAATGGAACAACAGTCCTTTGGAAGAGTAGCAGCAAGCATTCTCAACCACCGGCCATCTCTCGAGTTCCTTAGTGAACTGTCTTTACACTGGCTTCTTTCATGAGATGTCTACATGTAAACATCTCCTCAAACCTTTTTTAAGAACATGTATCAGAATATATGAGAACTGAATAAAGACTGTTTTAAGAATTTGCAGGCTGGGGAGATGGGTAAAAGTCCCTAGCACCAAGCCTGACAACCTGAGTTCAATCCCCAAAAACTATGTGGTGGACGGAGCACAGCAGATTTCATTGTAAGAATTATACTTGATAATATTTGTAAGCAGAGGAACTTGTGTCTGCTCACCTGCTTCTCACTGATATTCTTACACTCTTTGCAAACAATCTGGTTCACAATGGTGCCATGGTATAGACGATTAATGAGGTCATGGCCAGAGGTCCCAACTAAAGATGTTTCCAAAGCACTGAAGAGAATTCGGTTCAGTTCCTGCACATCATGCTGTCTCATTTCCTAAAAAATAAGAAATAGTTATTGTTTGGAGACAAGGTCTTTGGGTTGCCAAGGCTGGCCCTGAATTTACAATCTTCTGCTTGAGTCTGAGTGCTTGCATTATAGGCACAATATCCAGCTAAAACAGCTGCCTTTTAAATATAACTTTTGCTTTATGTTTTTAAGAATGGATTTTTAAGAATGCTATCAATTAAACATATAAGAAAAACTTTGAATAGATGTATAGATTACCACCTATTTTTATTTATACCTCAAAACAAAATTATAATAGGCAATGTTTAGTGTGCACAAACAATTCAACTCACTCAGTGACTGTGAAGTGCGCTCTGAATTATGAGAGAACACCCACCTGCCCCTGTCACAGGAAGACAGAGGAAAGAGCAGGAGAGGTTTAGACAGTGTAGAAGCCAGCAGTGGGTGCACAGGTGTAAACCTCACTTAGATCACAATGCTTGGGGACAGCAGAAACCAGAACTGACTACTTGGAAGCATAAACCAACAGCAACAACAAAAAAAGAGCAATGTAGTGTTGCTGAGAAAAATTCAAACTGACTCTCAACTTGAACCCATTCTGAGTCATTGACGGTGTGTGAACTAGTCTTTCAGAACAATCTGCCCCTCCAAGACGTGCTCTATCACCAGGAAGCAGAGAAGGGCAGTGAAACGGACAATTAAGGGGCTAAGACCTAGCACCAGGAGGAGCTGGGGCCTTAAACAGAACAGCAAGTGCTACTGAGCCCATTCCACTGACATAAAAGTGTCACAGACACAGCAAGGTGTCTTTCAGCCTTGGCACATTGATGTTACTGTTGCCTTCACCATGGAAAGTCAAAAGGAGGCAGAGGAACAATTCAGTGTGTAGAAAGAGAGGCAGCCAGGGGAACAATATAAATTAAGCTTATGTGACATATGTCATAAAGGGGATGAAAGCTGAAGCCAAGTGTGAGACTGGTGATCTTTTCCCTGCCTTTAAAATAAACGATAGCAGGCGATGTAAATCTGTCTTCTAGCACTGGCTTGAAAAAGAAGGAAAACTTCAAGGTCTGCTTCTAAGCAACCATTTATTTGGCAAAGTTACCTCAGAGACCTTCTACCACCCAGGTTCAGCCCTTTACTTACAAAATATAAAAGAATTAAGAAAAGTGTTTCAGCCAGGTGGTGGTGGTGCATGTCTTAAATCCCAGCACTCGGGAGGCAGAGGCAGGCAGATCTCTGTGAATACAAGAATAGCCTGATCTACAGAGTGAGTTCTACGACAACCAGGGCTACACCAAAAAAAAAAACCCTGTCTCAAAAAACACATGCATGCACACACACACACACACACACACACACACGCACACACACACAAAGAAAAAAAAAGAAAAAGAAAAAAAAACCAGGCTGTGGGCCTGGGTGGTAGTTGAGCTGGTCAGTCTGGGCCACTAGGGCCGCCTGCCTCAGGCGAGAGGGCAGAGTCAGCCCCCTATGCCCATTCCCTCAAGATCAGTCACTCGTGCTGCAGTGTTCAGAGAAGCAAGGCTACCTTTCCCTAGGCCAGTTCAGCATGACTCACTGCAAGGAACATTTGCTAGTAAAGTTGATTGGACAAAGGGTATACTATATGATGCCAAAGCTCCCAATGCCTCGGGACAAATAAAGAGGTGTTGGAGAGCAGGAAAGAAGAATGAAGAGGGTTTTGTTGTTGTTGTTGCTTTGGGAGGGGGGCATTATTCTCTTTTTGTTTTTGATTGTTTGCTTACTTTGTTTTGTTTTGATTTTTTAAAATTTTCTTTTGTGGAGAGGATATGGGAGAAGCAGAAGGTGAGAAGAATTGGGGTGCACAATATGAAACTCCCAAAGAACCAATAAAGAAATTAAATTAAGGGGCTGGAGAGATGGCTCAGAGGTTAAGAGCATTGCCTGCTCTTCCAAAGGTCCTGAGTTCAATTCCCGGCAACCACATGGTGGCTCACAACCATCTGTAATGGGGTCTGGTGCCCTCTTCTGGCCTGCAGGCATACAGACAAACAGAATATTGTATACATAATAAATAAATATTTAAAAAAAAAGAAATTAAATTAAAAGAAAAAAGAATTTGGAAGCCAGCAACTTAGTGGAAGCTCAAATACAAAGAGAAGTCTTCACTGAAACGTAGCATATCCACACAGCAGAGGCTCACCGGACAGTGACAAGGAATGACCTAACATTATCTTAAGTGAAACATGCAAGGTACAGAAGATCACATAGTGTATAACTCTATTCCTATGTAATATTCAGGAACAGGCAGATCTACAAACAGAAAGCAGGTTTTAGATTAACCAAGAGCCAGAGAAGGAGGTGGATGGAGAGTGGCTGCAAATGCATGGGGATTCTTTTCAGAGCAGAAGTGAAAACAATCTGACGTGACGGTGGCGGTGATGGCTGCCCAATTCTGTAAAAATAATAAAAGCCACTGAACTATACTTTTTAAAAGACTGACTTTTATGGCATGTAAACCTCAATGAAGGAAGGATAAAGGAATACACCTCAAGCATCAGTCCTGTGCCTCAAATGTAACATGCTTTTTAGGGAACATGCTATTATCTGCTTCAAAGTCCAAGCCCTACTTCTTTGATCCCAGAGGGCAGTATCACGGAATTAATAAGGAGTGCTCCTACTTAGAAGGCCGCAGGTAAGAATTTTGCAGGAATGTACCTATTCCACAAACAGTAAGACCTTGACAACAAGATCCTTAGTTATTGCCATAGATGTTTGTTTGTATGTAGTGGAATGCCTGTTAGGAATACAAATAAAAACGAGTCAAGCTCTACAGGAGATACAGGAAGAAAATGAAATGAAAAGCTAGGGGTCAGGACAGGGACATGAAAAGATCCAGCAAAGCACTGATCTGACCGCAGTGCGCTCTCATCAGAGTGCCCACATCAAACAAGAAGCACATCACACAGGTGGGCAACATTCTAAACATCCACTAGTTTATCCGTTATTGCTGAAGACTGAAAAGTTAATGAACAGTTTGACATCTACACAGTAAATAACATCGATGTAAGAAGGGTTAAAGCTCGACTAAACAATATAAAAATCGCTGAGTACAAATTACAAAACTCAGTTCCCGTATTTCCCCCATATCAACAACATTCTTCCCGACTGCAGGACATAGCCAGTTTTAACGGTCTCTATTCAGAAGACCTAAACATGCACATGTGCCCTGTAACTATTCATGAGAAGACATTCCAACATGATGAGTCCGAGACAAACTTAGAGGACATCAGACAAAACAGGAAGCCTCCCTGTTGGCACCTTCCTACCTCATCGCTGCTCCACCCAAAGCTGTCAGTGAGGTCTGTGGTTGATGCAGCCTCCTGGTCCAGGAGCAGAAGCTGAGCAAACAAGCGCTGCAGCTGCAAAGGTATGATCCGGACCTGGGGAGAGAGGTGGGTTCCAGACGGATATTCATGGGCAGAGTGATTCGGTAGAAAAATCCCTCATTACACAGGTACAACTAATTAAGATTCAGTTCTTTGAAAATTCTAACTCATCCAAAAGGTTTTAGTATCTGGAGTTTTCTTCCTCGACATAGTTCAGATCAATATTAAAAATTCAAATGGAGTCAGCCGGTGGTGGTGCACACGCCTTTAATCCCAGTGCACAGGAGGCAGAGGTAGGTGGTATCTGTGAGTTCAAGGTCAGCCTGGTCTACAAGAGCTAGTTCCAGGACAGCTAGGGGTGTGACACAAAGAAATCCTTACTTAAAGAACAAAATTCAAATGGGCCCTAACAACCACACAAATGATCACACAGTTCCCATAGTTCACTTGTCCTCTAAAACATTTCCATACACATATTCCAGGGGAATGAAGGCATGTTTCAGGCACACAGATCTCAGTCTGGAGTTCTGAAGCTTCAGAAGCTAGGCTACACCCTGCCTCCCTTTCTGCTAGCTCCAGTCCAGAGAGCAGGGCCTCTCACAGTCCAGTGTGCAGGCCAACTTTAAAGATTCAAAGGGAGAGTAAGCATTCAGGAAGACCTGTGACAATTCTGTATTCCCATGATATTAAAAATATATATTACAAAAGCATTGCTCTGCAACAGAGTGGAAAGAAACTGATCTGCACTGAAGTCATTTCTTGCCACAAAGCCTTTTTTGAAGCATGGGACTGCATCACAAAAAAACCACTGTTCCACGGACCTGAGCCTGCGTGAGAGGAGAGGCTTCTGAACGAGGTTCCAGCAGGAAGAACATGGTTAGAGTTGTGCTTTAAACAACTTCACCACAGCAACATACAAAACAATGTCCTAATTTCTCCTTAATGTATTTCCAGAACACTAAAGTGATAAAATGCTGAGCTCTAGGGTTTCCCCAGTGGATTACTGCAAATAAGTGTACTGAATGGATGTTCTGGTTGGCTAGCCTGGATAGTTTCCGAGCTTCTCCTCTGCCTTGAGAAGAAGCACAGCAAAGCAAGACATGTTTGCAACAGCAGCATGACATTTTGAAAGACTTTTTTTTTTTTTTTTTGGTTTTTTTGAGACAAGGTTTCTCAGTGTAACAGCCCTAGCTGCCTTGGAACTCACTTTGTAGACCAGGCTGGCCTTGAACTCAGAGATCCGACTGCCTTTGCCTCCCTAGTGCTGGCATTAAAGGTGTGCAATACCACTTCCTGGTGAAAAACCACTCTTTTTTGAAGGAAAATTTCGTTGCTGATTAAGTATGAGGCAAGTCACTTTCTGCCAATAAAGATAATATTTGTAACAAATGACTTTGTTTTCTATGAATTGTGCCATTTCCAGGGCTAGAGAGATGCTGCAAAGGGTAATGTGCTTGCCACACAAGAATGAACACTGGAGTTCGAATCCCTAGCACCCATGTAAAGGCAGGCTGGGTGTGATGAGCAGCCTTAATCTCTGCTCTCAGAAGGCAGAATGGAGTTCACTGGGACAAGTGCGCTAGATAAATTAGCTGAAACAGTGTAAGTGAGACTCCCTGCCTCAGTGAATAAGGTGAAGAGTGATGGAGGATGTCAACCTCTGGCCTCTACGTATACACACGTGAACGCTCATATACACATGCACACTCCCACACAGGCAAACATGCATATGTACAGGAATGCACACGGCACACATATACACATGCAACCCCTCCCACCATTTCTTGAATACTCTAAAAGACCCAATAAATTATAGATTTAGTACCTTTGCATCAGGCTTATCCTTATCCTCTAAAGAACCAAGCTCTTCCGGACCAAGAGAAAATAAAGCTTCTAAACAAAAAAGTAGAGTCAGATATGTAAATGGTATGATTTTATCTTAGAAAATTGTTTAGGAAGCAAGACCTCCATTAAGCAATATCAGTGAATGATTTAGAATGACTAAGACAATATTTATACCTTTCATTTACACATTTTGCATTTTTAACATTGTTGTCTACTGAATCGAAGAACATCAAGTGATGTACTACTAGTATATAATCATCACGTGACACTTCAGTAACACAGATCCATAGAACATAAAAATATAAGCAGGCAAAGCACTATGGGACATCGTTTAATCCTAGAATTCCTGTGTCAGAGGCAGGAGGATCTCGAGTTCAAGGCCTACTTGGTCTATATAACAAGATCTGGCTTCAAAAATCCAAAGACTAAGAGGATGTAGCTGCTCCAAACAAAACCACTATAAATATAAAACCAACCAACCAAAAGTGATTGGTTTTCACTGTCTTTGGCAACAGAACTCAAAAGTTATGAGTCGTCTTACAAAACAGAAAAACATCACAGGTATGTATTTTCACATGCGAGGCTTCTAATCAACCCTGCATGTCAAGGACCAGACTGGATGTCTTTTACCTTGAGATCCTGTCCTTTGCTTTTTGGTGTGTAAATGTCTTTTCTACAATTCCAGTAATAAGAGATGGCAATGATCTTACTTGAAAAAGGAAGTTGTCAGCCCCTTCACTGACCTCCAGATTTTTTGTTTTTTGAAACATTTCACTGAGGTAAGTGATGAATGGGGTGAACGGGTCTCTTTACTGAAAAACACTGATGCCCTAGTGATTACTCTTAAGAATGTTTTGTTTCTCACTAAGTGCTGGGGCTGTAAAAAATAAACTAAAAGCCTATAGGTTAAAGAACAAAACCACCTCAGGGCTGTTAGGATAATCTCCCATTATTCCTTACTGCAATGTACAGGCAATATAATGGAATTCAATTTTGCTTTACTTTAAAATGCTACTCCCCCAAAAGACATACACACATATAAGTCCCTTTTTTCCTCTGTCGGTACTCTTGTTAGCCTTTCCAAACTATAATCCACCCTGCCCTGCAACAGCAAGGTCAGGCTAAGCCATGCAGAGTGCACAGTGCACGCACTAAAATGTCAAACTACATGCTGGACCAGGTAAGAGGAAGTTGGCCTGCAGCTTTCAGGCTCTGGGTATTCTCTATCATCTGTCCTGTCCCTCACCTTCTTTCTCTTTTTCTTTCTTGGGTTTTTGAAAAAGTCTCACTATATAGCCCAGACCAGCCTTAAACTTTTAATCTTCCTGCCTTAACCTCCTGAGTGCTGGGATTACAGGATATAGCTGCGTATTTAGTTTCTTTTTATTCATTGTGTTTCGAGGGTGCCTCATGTGGCCTTGAACTTCTGATCTTCCTCTTGCCTCCACCTCCCAAGTACTCTCAGTCTGTTCTTAAGGCTATTTTTTTGCTTTAAGTTGTTTTTTACCTTCAACCATATTAAAGATCTTTATGCCTGAGTTATCTATTTAGTATTGCTAAAAGCTTCTACAAGTAGAATTACTGACTACTGGGAGGCAACTTTATGTAGAGGCTGAAGTCAGGGACATAAGACACCACTCTGGAATTTGTCGGTTCACTCCATTAGAGCGGCCCACTAGACATGGACAACAGGAACTATTTCCTAGATTTCGGGAGAAAGAAGCCTGTCTGAGTTTACAGCAACAGAAAACCTGACAGAAGATCTGATACACTAGGTGGTAGTGGGGACTTGGCATTCAAGTACAGGCCAAACAAGCTTGTCCTCAGAACAGAGAGAACCTGTGGAGACGTGAGCTACATATTCATGTACATTGGGTTCCCCACTGAGAATGATGCAGAGGCCAAACAGGGCTCATGATGGAATCAAGAACAGACACTAAGACCCCACTGAAGGAAGCTGGAGTACAGAGATGGAAGTGGAACAAACACATGGAGAAACAAGGGCAAGAAAGGAGGTTTTCATGCAGACTGCTTGGCTTTCAGCACCGGGCTTCTGGAGAAATAGTCTGTCATTACCATAACTCTCCACACCCATTTGATATAGCTAATCTGAGTGGGTTTACGTTTCTTTTGGGTCTTTGAAATTCATAATTTCCAGATTTTAGAATGATGAAGGAGGCATTTGTACGTTACTTTTCATTCCTACCAAGGTCTGGGTAATTAGATTAATGGATATATGAATGGTCACCCTCCTGAGAGAACTAAAACTCCCAAGAAGCTTCCCCCAGGTCAGGTTCTGAAGCCAAACAAGTTCAGGACAGATCTGCTCAGAATCAGAGCTCTCTGAACTTCAGAAACGCAGATACTTAAGTACGAATGTATATAAATAATGTGACAAGTCTTCCCACTGCAGAAGCCAAGGCTTTCTGTGTAGCCTTGACTTAGTGTTTGTTACTTTGGAGAAAGGAGAAAATTATCGTTATGTTGTATTTTAAATTATGGGAATTAGAAATACTTTCTCTTGTTTTTTTGTTACAAAACACTACAATCACCACACAGAATAGATTTCTTTAAATTTAAATGTCACAATTTTCTTCAGAGAACTGCCAATGCACAGCATACTTTGTGACAATGAACACCTTTAAAATGCTTTTTTCTTTGATGGTTTTTACATAATTAATTATATATCAAACCCACTGTCCATATTATTACTCGAATGCATGTAACATAGCATACCTCTGAATTCAGGTGTGAAATGAAGAGTCTGAAGAAGGGAATTGAGGTAACAGGTTCCACCCTGATTTCTGATTCCACTTAAATTGGTAAATTCTCTAGGGGCAGGTGGCTCCAAACCTTTAGTCTTTAATTTCTTCCCTTTTCCATACTGACTATTGGACACACTGGAATAATCCTCTTCAAACAGGTTCCCAAACATTGTGGAACCAAACGCTATCCTTTAAAGAAAATGACATGTTACATAAATGCTTTTATTCTTGAACCCCCCCCACCCCCACCCCAAAATCGTCCTTGTATTTGAGGGGAGTTGTTTCGTAAACTTGTTCTTCAGAAAATACAGTAATTTGGGTTTTGGAGACTGACTTCTCTTTCATACCTACAGGGGTTCTAATTAACCTGTGTGATCCTGAACAAGTCATTTAAACAATATTTACTTCTATGTAAAATGTGGCTGTACATGTTTTTTTAGGGTAGTTTAACCAGTCACACGACAAAAGAAAGGTACTAAATACAAAGGGCATGGCCTGCAGGAACCGGTAACAGTTCTTGGATTCCACGTCACTAAATGAGAAAACTGAGAGTTGACGGCAGCCTTAGGATCATCAATAATTCTAAAATCTCAGCTTCTCCCATTTCGTCATATCCTGTACCAGATCACAGAGTTTCAGTGAATCAAGCCTATCACATTAATCGTCTTGATAGTAAGTTTCAGCACTCTGGTCCCAAACTATAGAGTCTGGAGGAAGACAGACTCTGGCCTTTAGAGCTATGGAGTCCAGTGGGGAGCTGCGGGAACCTGCTCTGTTTCTCGTGTGGTGGCAGGGAAATTGAGGTGAAACGCTAAGGACATTTCCTAGGGAGCAGGAAGGGCCGAAATGCAGTTCTTTCCCTTTTCAACACAGTACTTTGAAGAAAAACTCAAAAACCGGAACTCGCGAGTCAGGCTACGCCACCGAGGCCTTCCCGCCCACCAAGACGCCCAGGGCCCAGGAGCGCGACCAGGCGCGCGTCCCCGCGGCCCGACCCCTGACGCGCCGCCAGGAGAGGCCGGGCGTCTTGCCTCAGGCCGTCGGCGCCGTCCCTACGCTGCCCTCGTCCCTCCCTGCGCCCCCGTCCCCCCAGCCCCACTTACTGCCTATAGCCCAGACCCCCGCCCTGGCCACAGCACAGAGTAAACGAACTCGCTCCGAACGGGTACCGCCATGCCGGCGAGGGCGGGTCTCTGGAAAGTGATTTTTTTTCCATACGGGAACTACATTTCCCAGGATGCTTCGCGCCACGCGGAGCTTTATGGGCAACGTAGTTGTGTTGCTCAAGAGATTGTGGGTGGGGCAGGGAGACTGCTCTCTTTCCTGTCAGCATGCAAGCTAATGTTTATTTTTACAACTACCTGCAAAAGTTAAAGACTCACGCGTTGGGGTCACATGTTCCTAGAGATTTCAACAATTAAGTGGAATATATATTTACATATTCTCTGCTCTAGGATATACAAAGGGACCTTAAAACAGTTTTTCTTTCAAGCATATATCCAATACAAAACTTGTGAAAATGTTCCATGTTCCGTGAACCTTACATTGTCCTCAATCTTTATTTAATCTCTATCAACTGTAAGTGCTTTATATATAACCATGCAAGCATGTGCGCACACATTATATTCAATTAAAAAAAAGATCTCTCAGCCAGGCAGGGGTGGCGCACACCTTTAATCCCAGCACTCGGGAGGCAGAGACAGGCGGCTCTCTATGAGTTCGAGGCCAGCCTGGGCTACAGAGCGAGTTCCAGGACAGGCTCCAAAGCTACAGAGAAACCCTGTCTCAGAGAGAGAGAGAGAGAGAGAGAGAGAGAGAGAGAGAGAGAGAGAGAGAAAGAGAGAGATTAACGTGTAGGCAAATGGGGGCGCATTCCATTGATTAATGCCCACTATGGGCAGCGCCACCTTTGAGAAGGTGGTCCTGGGTTGTATGAAAAACAAACTGAGTGAGCCACACAAAACAAGCTGGCTTCCTCCGTGGCCCTGCTTCGGTTCCTGCCTCTAGGTCCCTGTCTCGAGTTCCTGCCCTGACTTGCTTCTATAAAGTAAGCTGTATGAAATCAACCCTTTCCTCCCCCAAGTTGCTTTTAGTTGTGTATATCACTGTAATAGAAAGTAAACTAGGACACCCAGGCAACTTCCCAGTGCCTGGCTTATTACTAGATCTTAATATTAATTGGATGAAAGAATGGGCCATATCAGTAGGTGTGTGGAAGACAGTGGTACTGAGAGCAATGCAGATTATGATGGCCCTGCTTCCAAATTCTCATCTCAAGCCACTTCCCAAGGCTTTCCAACTACATAGTCAGTTAGCCACAGCAATGGCCCTGCTTCTTGGTACCAACTGTTGGATGACTTATTTTTTTTTCATTGTTGTGTTAAATACTTAACCAAAGCTACTTAAGGAAAGTATGGTTTCTTTTTGGTTTCTGATTGGAGGGATAGTCCATCAGGATGGAAAAAACTTAGTGGTAAAGCAGCTCTAGTTGTGGTAGCAGGAATGTGAGACCACTAGCCCACACTGTGTCCACAATCAGGAGGCAGAGAAGGATGAACGCTGGTGCTCCGCTCACTTTCTTTTTATTCAGTCCCAAACCCCAGCCCATCTGAAGGTGCCACATGCATTCAGAGTAGGCCTTCCTTCCTAATTAAGCCCTTCCGGAAATACCCTTGTAAACACACATCCAAAGGCATGTTTCCATGGTAACTGTAAAATTCCAGCCACATAGAAAATCCAAATGAGTCATTATAGTGGATGATTCTTTTGATGTATTGTTGAGTTTTTATTTCGCTGGGGAAGATTGCATTTACGTTCACCAAGGATAGGGGCCTTTACTTTTCTGTACCTTCTGAGTTGGCATCAGTGTAAGGAAAGGTGTTTGAAGGTATTTTCTCTATTTATTTATCTGAAAGGACACATGGTTTCTTCCCTGTTGGTCAGCACACAGAGGCTCATCAGCATGGTCCAAAGGCGTCAGGCTACATCTTGAGCTGAGCACTCAACAGGACAGCCTTGTCCATAAGGTAGTGATTTTGTTTATTGTTTTTGGAAAGAAAGATTCAAGAGCAAGGATCCTGGAGGTCTGAACCAAGACTTAAGAAAGCTGCTGAGGCCAGGCAAGGTAGAGCAGGGGTAGATTTTCTATTTGGAGGCACTGAGAATCTATTGCATGAAGTTATGATGATGAAGCCCAAGTTGCAATGGAGGCCACAGGATGTTGGTGATAATGGGATACATCCAAGCGGGGTATTGCAACCCCAGTAAACTTTTTTTTTGTCCCTGACAACTGGAGTGTCCATCTTCATCTTTCACCTCTTTTGTGACAGGGTCTTTCATTGTTCCTTGCTGCATATTCCAGGGTACTTTAGTTACTGTTCTATTGCTGTGAAGAGACACCATGATCAAAGCAATTTCTAAAATAAAGCATTTAACTGGGGGCTTACTTACTGTTTCAGAGGGTTAGTTCATGGCCATCATGGTGGGAGCATAGCAGCAGGCAGGGAGGCGTAGTGTTGCAGTGGTCGTTGAGAGCTTTCCTATTATCCACAAACACTCAGTAGAGAGTGAGAGAAACCGGGCCTGGCATGGGCTCTTGAAACCTCAAACCCAGTGGCACACCTCCTCCAACAAGGCTACAACTCCGAATATACTTCCAAACGATCCAACTAGAAACCAAACTTTCAAATATATGAACCTACAGAGGTAATTTTTATTCAAACCACTACACCAGGCTAGCTGCCTTGTGACCCTCCAGGGATTTTTCTGTGTCTGCCTCCCACTCTGCTATAGACACATTGGAATGACATGTGTGTGCTAGCTATCTTATAGGTGGATTCTGGAGATCCCAACATTGGTCCCTACAGCTGCAACCATTTTACCCATGGCACCATCTCTCTAAGGAGGCAGTTGGCTTTGAAAAATTAAGGAATGCTTATGAGCCTCTCCATTATCCGCTGAACCATAGTCCCCTTCCACCACCTGTCCATGTGCTTTCTTCTCTCTCCGGGGTCATCTTACTGCAAGTGGCTATATCCAAATGGTGTCTTTTCTCTTGGGTTGTCTCACTTTCTGTGCTCTCCCAATTTCAGGTACCCAACTTTCCACTGTTCCTTTTTCTTACACTTTAATTTTCTCCCTAGAGAGTCCCTTAGGGTTTTCCAGCTCAGTCTATTTTCTGTTCTTCAGTGACTGTTTGTCCAATCCTTTTGATTTCTCTTGCATAATAATTTTTCCATTTTATTTTACGCACTAACCAGTTTCCCCTTCTCTTCTGGTTCCCTTCCCCCCACGTCCTGTCTATTCCACCCCCTCCCATACACTCCTTTTCTGTTCAGAAAAGGACAGGCCTCCGTGTGAGTCAACAAAGCATGTCATATCATGTAGAGGTAGGACCAAACTTTTCCCCCTACTTCAAGGTTAGGTGAGGCATCCTTGCATGGGGAATGGGTTCCAAAAAGACAAATACTGCTCCCATTGTTAGGGACCCCACAAACAGACCAAGCGACACAATTATCATCTATACACAGAGGGCCTAGGTCCCATGCAAGCTCCGAAGCTGTCGGTCCAGGGTCGTGAGCTCCCATTAATGCTCAGGTCATCTGTGTCTATGTATTTCCCCATCATGATCTTGACTGCCCTTGCTTCTTCAGTCCTTCCTCCCTCTCATCATTTGTACTCCCTGAATTCGACCAGGGCTTGGCTGTGGATCTCTGCATCAGTTTCCATCAGTTATTAGATGAAGGTTCTCTGTTGACAATGAGGGTAGTCACCAATCTGATTACAGGAGAAGACCAATTCAGGCACTCTCTCTTTCTCTCTCCGCTATGAGTCTTAGCTATGGTCATCCTTGTGGATTCCTGGGGATTTTCCTGGCACCGGTTTTCTCCCTAACCCCCAAATTGCCCCCTCTATCAAGATATCACTTTCATTACTCTCCCTCTTCATTCGACTCCCAACTCAACCAACCCAATCTTTCATGTTCCCATCACCTTTGCCCCAACCCCCATCTGTCCCCAGTTTACCCAGGAGATCTCATCTATTTTTCCCCTTCCCAGGGGAATCCATGAGTCTCTCTTAGGGTTTCTCTTTGTTACCTAGCTTCTCTGGAGCTGTGGATTATAGCTTGGTTATCTTTGCTTTACGGCTAATATCCACTTATGAGTGAGTACATAACCATGTTTGTCCTTCAGGGTCTGAGTTATCTCACTCATGATGATTTTTTTCTAGTTCCATGCATTTGCCTGCAAATTTCATGATGTCATTGTTTTTTACAGCTGAGTAATACTCCATTGTGTAAATGTACTATATTTTCTTTATCCATTCATCGGTTGAGGGGCATCTAGATTGTTCCAGGTTCTGGCTATTATGAATAATTCTGCTATGAACATAGTTGAGCAAGTGTCCTTGTGGTATGATTGAGCATCCTTTAGGTATATGCCCAAGAGTGGTATTGCTGGGTCTTGAGGTAGATTGATTCCCAGTTTTCTAAGACACTGCCGTACTGATTTCCAGGTTTGCTTTCCCACCGGTAGTAGAGGAGTGTTTCCCTTACTCCATATTTTCTCAACGTAAGATGTCATCAGTGTTTTTGATCTTAGTCATTCTGACAGGTGTAAGATGGTATCTCGGAGTCATTTTGATTTGCTTTTCCCTGATGACTAAGGATGTAGAGAAATTCCTTAAATGTCTTTTTACCATTTGAGATTCTTCTGTTAAGAACTCTGTTTAGATCTGTACCCCATTCTTAAAATGAATTATTTGGTGTTTTATTGTCTAGTTTCTTGAGTTCTTTATTATTTTGGAGGCCAGCACTCTGTCAGATGTGGGGTTGGTGAAGATTTTTCCCATTCTGCAGGTTGCTGTGTTATCTTATTGACCGTGTCCTCTGCCTTACAGAAGCTTCTCAGTTTCGGGAGGTCCCATTTATTAATCGTTGATCTCAGCATCTGTTGCACAATGAACTTTAAAGTCAGTTTCCACCAATGGAGATGTATTCATTCCTGTAGCCCTTTCTAACGTTTAGATTTTCCTGTGAACAACAGAGACATGTTATCTTACAAAAGTCACAGTAACCATTCTCATTTTCTGGGGTCTTTGGGTTAATATTCACGTATTTTTTGATACTCTAGAAAAAATCTTTTTAAAAATTCTAGGGATCCTTTGTTTGGATTTTGGTGGACTTTTTGTATTTTATTTTAACTCCTCTTCTTGGGAAACCCTTTACCTATTTCTTTCCAAGTGTGCTGTCTACACTGACCAATGTATTCATTCCTGCATTGTTAGAATTCCAGCAAGTTTCTGTTGGCTGGGGTTCTGAACGAGTTCTTCTGGTGGAGGCATTGTGACTCTTTAGTAGTCTTGCTTACCACTGATATTTTCTGTGATTAATTAAGTATTTAATAAAGGCTTGTCTGCTTGACCAAGATTAGTGGGGGACAAAAATAGTTTATCAAGTCCAATGTACCAGATGCACGCACAGAAAGTCATGTGAAATAGATGATAATCGTAGACGATCTAATCCCTGTAACAGTCCATGGAGGTGAGTTTTCAGTTTTAACATAGCCACACAGAGAGGGTTGTGTCTGGAAAGGGAAGGATAATTCTGCAGCAAACAGACCAGAACAAGCTGCAGTGCCTGTCCAATGCAGAGTTGCTTATGACAAACAACTCCGCTGCCAGCCAGGTCAGGAAGAACGATCTCCCAGTACTCCCTTGGAAATTGTTGGCCAACTTGTTTCTGAGCAGAGAGTTTTCATTACTCTGAGCACACAGCCCAATAATTGCTTCTGGAAAACATCCAGAAAGGCAATGACTCTTCAAATTCCCTCTCATTTTAATCTTCCTGAGCTCTCAAAGTCCAAGATCATTGATTAAAATTCTGTCTCAACACTTACCTTGCACAACATGATTCTCTCCATAGCTAGGAGCATATGCTATTCTTATCAGAAACATGCAAGTATCTCAGTCGTTACTGTTTACTAATCCTTGATCTTCTAAGTTCACTTATTGGCAGTGTGTATGATATTTTTATTAACACGTAAATATGAAATCACTTCCACTGGGGGCATTCTTGCTTGTATTCTCCACTTGTGTAAGAAGAGCCCAGGGTCTCAGCAACTAGATTCCCCTGTCCTACACATGTCCCATGGCTCCTGCAAGTTTCCCAGCCTCCCTTCCTCTGTGTGTGTGTGTCTGCTGCTGGCCTCTGGCTTTGCCCAGGCAGGCAGGCTGCTGGTGGTGCCCATGGATGGGAGCTACTGGTTTACCATACAGTCGGTTGTGGAGAAGCTCATCCACAGAGGGCATGAGGTGGTGGTAGTCTTGTCAGAGGTGAGTTGACAACTGGGAAAATCTATGAATTTTACAGTGAAGACGTACTCAATTTCTCACACTCTGGAGTATCTGGACCATGAGTTCAAGGTTGTTTAGATATTCACTGGAAAACACAGGGCAGTAGCATATTTTCTGATATCACAACATTCATCCAGTGTTTTATTTGAATTGTGTTTTTCACACTGAAGGGATTTGTTTAAAGACCAGAAGTTAGTGGAGTACTTGAAGCAGAGTTCTTTTGATGCTGTGTTTCTGGATCCTTTCGATATGTGCGGCTTGACTGTTGCCAAGTACTTGTCGCTCCCGTCCGTGGTCTTCGGCAGGTCAATATTTTGTCACTATCTTTTTTTTTTTTTTTTTTTTTTGGTTTTTCGAGACAGGGTTTCTCTGTGGTTTTGGAGCCTGTCCTGGAACTAGCTCTTGTAGACCAGGCTGGTCTCGAACTCACAGAGATCCGCCTGCCTCTCCCTCCCGAGTGCTGGGATTAAAGGCGTGCGCCACCACCGCCCGGCTCTTTTGTCACTATCTTGAAGAGGGTGCCCAGTGTCGCAGCCCCATCAGTTATGTTCCCAGAATTCTCTCGAAATTCACAGACACCATCACTTTCAAGGAGAGAGTGCAGAACATGGGGGAGTGTGCATTTGCCCCATTTCCCAAAACTGCTATGGAAATTGCCTCTGACGTAATCCAGACCCTAGTGACTGTGGATGACCTTGTCAGTCAACTTTCCATTTGGTTGTTACACACTGACTTTGTGTTGGAGTTCCCCACTCCTGCTATGCCCAACATGGTCTTTGTGGACAGGATCAACTGCCACCGGGAAAGCCACTTTCCAAAGTATGTTATTTCATCTTTAGTACATGGAGAAAGGCCTGGCTCTGAGAGTCTCACCACAGGTGCTATTGCATCAGCTGTCCTGATAGCTGAACCTGCACTGCGTGCCGGGAGCATACCTAGAGCCATTGAGTTTTGAACTTAAGCAAAAGACTTTGCGTGACTACTGTTCAGTCAGAAATAAGGGAGATTAGAGTTCTTAGTTAAACATGCTAGTACATTGCCAAATATCCTGTCTATAATGACTCAACACCAGGACTAAGTCCAGTATCCAAGCAACATTGTTCTCATTACCGGTTTGGGAATCTGGCAATGCTTCTGTTCTGAACCTGTGATGACATCGCAAAGTCCTAAGTCAGAGTGACCTCAAAATCTTCAGCAAAGAAAAGCCTCTGGTCATTGTACCTGGGGCAAATAAACCTGGCCATCATCACTGGAGGGCTCAGAGGCCTGTCAGAGTTCAGAGGCTCAACACTCTCTTACCTTCTGTCTAGGTGATGATTCAGAAGTCAGGCTCAGAAATTCTATTCTTGAAGGAAAGAAAGGAACCTTTCCACTGACTCTCAAACAGCCCGTATTTCAGAGATACTACTTTTCTCATGGGTGGTGCCTGGACTATTGGCTTACAGCATCCACAGGCTGAGTGGTTGTCAGTCAAGTCTTTTGCAATCTCAGAGCTATGAAGCTGCCACACCCACAAGAGTTGTAGAGTTGTTTTGGTTCTGTCCCAGCCCCTCCTAATACAAAGCATCCTATAGTGAGGGACTGGCTTTCCTATGATCTTCTCTAGCATTCTGTTGCTCTTCCTTTTGACCAGCTCATTCCCACTGTCTAGTCTTAGCCTACTTTCTTAGGATGTTCAAACAAACGCATGATGCATAGAGACTCCTTATAGGCAGTGAATTCTAAATTCCAAAAATCCAAACACATTGTTTCATTACTCTTTCAAAACCGGTATTGCAAGTATTGCAAGAGAAGACATAATCTTTCCAAGGCAAAGATCATACTTTCTTTACTTGGAAAACACGTAAGTAGATATTTCAGCCAGTGAAGTTCATTAGTTATTATTCTTTTTGAGTCATTACCATTGAATTTTACTTCCCTTATGCATATACAAACACCTATAGCTGCTGGGAGTGCTTTGCTGTCTGTTTTCCTCTACTGTGTCGTAAGAACCCAGAGTCTCATTAGCTGGATCTTCCTGTTCTGCATGTCTCCAATGGCTCCTGCAGGTTTCTCAGCCTCCCTTCCTCTGTGTGTGTGTCTGCTGCTGGCCTCTGGCTTTGCCCAGGCAGGCAGGCTGCTGGTGGTACCCATGGACGGGAGCCACTGGTTCACCATGCGGTCGGTTGTGGAGAAGCTCATCCACAGAGGGCATGAGGTGGTGGCAGCTGTGCCAGAGGTGAGTTGGCAACTGGGAAAATCTCTGAATTTTACTGTGAAGATGTACTCAACTTCTCACACTCTGGAGGATTTGGATCGAGAATTCAAGGTTTTTAGTGATTCTCGGTGGAGACCCTGGGAAGAAAACCTCTACTCTTTATTTCACAACACAAACAGCAAGTATTTTGAATTAATATTTTCACAGTGTAGGAATTTGTTTAACGACAAGAAGTTAGTGGAGTACTTGAAGCAGAGTTCTTTCGATGCTGTTTTTCTGGATCCTTTCGATGTGTGCGGCTTGACTGTTGCCAAGTACTTGTCGCTCCCATCCGTGATCTTCACTAGAGGAGTATTTTGTTATTTTCTTGACGATGGTGCCCAGTGCCCCAGTCCTCTTTCTTATGTTCCCAGAGTTCTCTTCAGACTCACAGACAACATGACTTTCAAGGAGAGAGTGTGGAACCATCTTGTTTATACGGCGGAGCATTTAATTTGCCCCTATGTTTACAAAACTGCCATAGAAATTGCCTCTGAAGTTCTCCAGACCCCAGTGACTATGTATGACCTCTTCAGTCAAGTGTCCATTTGGCTGTTACGCACTGACTTTGTGTTGGATTTCCCCAGACCTGTGATGCCCAATATGGTCTTTATTGGCGGGATCAACTGCCACCAGGGAAAGCCACTTTCTAAGGTATGTTGTCTCTCCTTTAGCACATGAAGAGAGGTCAGGCTCTGGAAAACAAAAAGACGTTCTTTACTGAGTTATGATATTTACATTGGGTGCATCTGGAAACTCTTTCTGGTTAATAGAAAATTCTATACGGGTGCCCTGTTAATATGGATATGTTTACCCATGGTATAATTGCATATAAATTCCTACCTATGGTTGGGATTTTAATTTATATGAATATGTGTATATATGCCCTCTTCTTTGCCCCATGTTCATGTAAGTTTGTGTAGGTCATGAAAATAAAAAGGTACCTTGAAAGGGGAAGGAGTGACCTGAAGGGAAGGGGTGGAGAAAAGAGACAGAAGTAAAATATAGGTAACAAGAAGCAGAAAGAGGGACTAGTTAGTGGGAAGTAAGGGGGTGAGCAATGGATTCAAAGGATATAGTGGTATAGTTGATGAATGGGTTATATAAGGGCAACGTTTAATAACATATGCATGAAAATAGCACAACGACACCCACTATTTTATATGTATTAATTTAATTTTAAAATGACACAAGACACTTTCAAGCTACATTTTAATATTGTGTTTAGAGTCACTGAAATACACATCAAGGCATGAAACCAGTCTACCCTCCATAGGAAAGCATTCTTAGCTGTATTTATAAAGTTTCCGAATTTCAGAAATTATACCCATACTGAGTAGCTACATTCATCCATTATGTAAAATAACAATAACACACACACTATCTCATTCACTATGCCTTAGCATTTGACAACGATCATAGACATGATCATAAACCAATAAATACAATATTTTACTAATCACATTAAAGCCTTTGCATTGATTAGCCCATTTATCCTTTTTTTTATAAACAACACTGTATTAATCATTCTTTTATATTTCCTTTACATGAATGTAGGTTCATATTCTTTGCATTATCTGAGTAACAGATATAAAGTAGAGTTCTTGGGTTAAAAGGTTTGTGCAGGACTTTAATCAGTTAGAAAAAAAAATCTTTTGTAAATCCTGAACAACTGTGATGGATGGTCTCTGAGAGCTGCAACTTTCCTCCAGCCCAGTGATGCCAGTCTTGGCAAGTATTTTGTTTTATGGATTTTCTGGGCAAAAAGTATTATGTGCAGCTGCTTATGTCCACGGGCAGAGAGACCCATTGGAATTTCCTCTTTTGTGACTTCCATATGCACCATTGTCAATTATTTTTAATAAAGGTACTTGTCTTTTTATTGCTAGTTGGTATAACCCTTCTGGGTAGTAGGTATGTTAAGACAGCTTTTAAAAAATATGTGCTAGAAATGTATTTTTCTGGGGCTGTTCTTTTTTTAAATTAACTATTTATATTATCATTGAAAGAACTGGTTTTGTTGTGGCATTTTCTCATGTGTCATTAAGACCTTTTCTGATTCATCCCTCACCTTCATTTTGCCTGTATTCCGAGAGCCCGAGAGAAGATGAATGTAAAGATAATGGATTGGTTTATTTGCTTTGGAGAGAAAATATCAAGGTAGAATGATGTTCCTGCTGGTGCTGAAGCAGCAGCTGTAGCAGATCGGCACCAAGGCAGAGAAGCCTCCTGCTCTGCAGCGGGCAAGAGGAAAGCCTTTCCTCAGGGTCCCGCTAAGGGGGACCTCAGACTAGCAGCAGACCTTGGCGGTGTTTGTCACCTATGGGGTCCTGGTTTTGGATGTAAAAACGTGAGATTGTAGGGTCATAGGAAACAACTGAAGCCATGCAATGTGTGGCATGATAGGAAACCCTGCTGAGAGGCCAGGTATGTAGCTATGAGGGTGAAACCTTAGTCACAGTGGAGACTCCAGGATATTGGAGATGCCAGGACTGTGAGATACCTACAAAAGAGACCTGCAGAAGTGGAGTAGAGTCATCAAGACTAAGAGAGCAATTGTGTGTCCTGAAGGTGGCAGATCTGGAGAAATGGGGTTACCTTGGCCCTTTGGAGTCCATTATTATTGACAGATGCAGGACATTAGAGTTATAAGATTAGCGTTTCCCTGCAGGATTTTTGTTCTGAATAGATTCAATTGTTTAATGACATGATTCTTGCTCTTTAGAATAAAAAAGTTTGTTCTAGACTTTTGTATGCTGGAAGTACACAACATGTTTTCGATCCAAAACCCACAGGAAAAGGGTCTCCAAAGGCAAAGAAATGAGAAATAAAGACAATGCAGTAGCTGGGACAAGGAGGTCTTGCATAAACTGATGACTTATGCCAAGCAAGTTTATTAAGAAGTATAGCATCATATAGACTATTTGTAGAACGCAAAATGGGCAAGGTCAGCCGAGATCTATGCCAGACCATGTAGGCAAAGAGAACACAACACCTCAGACTTGGTTGCCTAAGGACTAATAGCCACAGGCCAAAAGGAAGAGTAAGGTCCCCAGAAGTCACAACATTGACTCTTCCGAGGCACTGGTTCCAGTTCTAGACAAGCTAGTCTAGGACCCTTCTGGGCAAGGATAAGAACTAAGGTTCCCTTTATCCTCTCACCAGGGCCCCTGAGAAAGTATGGGGTCAGTCTGGCACTCCACAGCTTTTCTATTTTTTTTATTTTTCATTCTATTCTTATTTCTGTTTTAAAGTATGTGTACCTGTTTGTTTGGGTGGGTTTGGACATATGAGTGCAGTGCCTGTGGAGTCCAGAAGAGAACACGGCATCCCTTGGAGCTGGAGTTACTAGAGATTGTGAATTGTCAGACCTGGGTGTTAGGACTGAACTTGTGTCCTCTGCAAGAACACACACTGTAACATGATTGGGAACCAGGCCTGCTTGTTTGGATTTCTGTCTCCCCGGTACCCCACAACTGTTTAGCCCCAAAGAAAATCACACATAGATCTCTATAAGTTATAAAGCTGTTTGGCCCATTAGCTCTAGCCTCTCACTGGCTAAATCTCACATCTTGATTAACCCATTTTTCTGATCTATGTTAGCCATGTAGCTCAATACCTTTTTTCAGTGGGGCAGATCACATCCTGCTGCTTCGGTGATCTGAGCAGGAGTGGGAGGAATCAACTTCCTCCTTTCCAGAATTCTCCTGTTCTCATTACATCATTTCTACTTCCTGTCTGGTTTTCCCACCTATATTTCCTGCCTGGCCAATCAGTGTTTATTTATAACATGATTGACAGAATACAGACAATTCTCCCGCACCAACGCACTCTTTATATAAGCTATCTCCAACTTCCTATTTTCAATGTTTTAGGCATGTAGTTAAGAGACTTCGGACTTTAACAGAGTCAGAAATTTTAAGAATATTTGGGAACATGGAGTATGGACTGTATTTTACAATATGAGACAGGCAGGAAACTTTGGCAGACAAAGAGGGCAAAGTGATGGCTTAAAGCAATGTCTGCGTTTCCAGTTGAGAAAGAACAGAGTCATGAAAATTAGTTTTAGTTGCCAGCTTGACACAATCTAGAACACCCTGGAAAGAGAGCCTCTGTGAGGAAATACATACATCAGGTTGGTTTGTGGGCATATCTGTGGAAAGATTGATGTGGGAAGACCCAGCCCGCTCTGGGTGCCACCATTTTCTCTGTGTGGCTCCTGGGCTTTAGAAGAGTGGAGAAATTTAGGTGAACAGTAAGCCCCAGATGCAGTTACTTCTGTCTCCTCTTGACTGTGGATGTGATGTGGCAGATAGATGTCGTCAGTTTCTGCTACCTCTACTTCTCTGCCATGCTGGACCGTAACCTACAACTGTGAGCCTAGATAAACCCTTTCTCCATTAAGTTGCTTTCGCCAGAGCATTTTACCATGGGAAGAAGACAGTAGATTAGGGTAGCGTGTGTTACTAACTTTCCCCAAGCATCTCAAAAATTAGGCAGAGGCAGGCGGATCTCTGTGAGTTCGAGACCAGCCTGGTCTACAAGAGCTAGTTCCAGGACAGGCTCCAAAACCACAGAGAAACCCTGTTGAAAAAACCAAAAAAAAAATTATCTTTTTTATGAAGACAGTAGAATAATCCTGAAGATCCCAAGACAATCCACTCAGAGTTGGCTAATTGGTTTTTTTTTCCTTTCTGTGTTAAGCCGCTGCACATGGAAACAATAGATTCTTGAACAGATGTTGTGGTAACACCTGAATGTACACTGAATAAGAAGACTTGAAATTAAACCTTCACACCACACACAGAAATTAGCTTTGAGAGGATGGACATCAGTATAGAAAAGTTAGAGCCATGAAACTCTTACAATATCTGGTCAAATCTTTATAACCTTGCTCTGAGACCTTGCTTTGTCTCTGCACAAAGGTCACCATGTCTGGTGCCTGCGGACTGTGATGGAACACTGCACCTACAGTGTATGTGGTAAGCAGACCCTGCGAATCACTGGTTTAGACCCAACTCAAATGGTTTGCTTGACCACTGTTTTCAGAAACAATATTTGATTAGAGGCGCAAATAAACACACTGGATGCGCTGTCATCAATCCTGACCCATATTTCAGCCCTAAGACCAAGCCCAACATCAGCCCCTCCTGGAGCTGTGGGAAAGGTGGAAGTCCTGAATTCTGATCGCTTTGTTCCTAGGAAAGCAGAGCCCTGGCCATTGTACTTGAGGTAACTTAGTCTGAGCATCATCATGGCGGCAACAGCTTTCAGAGGGTCAGCTCTTCATCTTCTGTCTTCCGTCCAGATGTCTGTCTGAAAGCCAGGCTCAGGAAGAAAGTCATCCTTTCTTAGGAAGAGCACTAGAAATAACAGAAACTGATCTAACACAGCCAATGTTTCTGTTTCGACAGGGACAATGGCTGTGTTGTTGGTTTACTGGAGTCCTACAGCAGGGCAGAGTCCCAAGGTTCACTGCCTGTCAGTCAAGGCTCCTGCACTCTCAGATCCATGGACTCAAAGCAATGTTGATTAGACCCTGGTCTGTCCTTTCTCACATACACCCTTTAGGGAGAGACTTGCTTTTCTGTTACCTCCAACATTCCCTACCTCTTTTTGGTGACACTCACTGTCTATCTTTCTAAGCTTGCCTTTCTGTGAAGTATAAATGAGCCTGTTTATGATGGGTGCAGAAGATCTTCATAGGCAGCTCCTTCATTCCGGAATTTCAAAATCCAAAAACACTGCTTCATGATTCTTTCAAAACTGGTTCTGCAATAGAGGTGATGATCTTTCCAAAACAAAGATCATAAACCTTTTTTTATCTCACAAATGACAAATAGGTTTTGGAGCCAATGCAGTTCATTAAATCTTAAACTTTTGAGTAAATCATTAGCTTTGGATTTTAACTTGACATGCAAGCATACAAATACATGTGTCTACCACACTAGATTTTGAACCTCTTCTTTTCCAACCAGTTCTATTAGAAGAGCAGAGAGTCTCAGCAGCTGGATTGCCTCAGGCTGAGCTTCTCCCATGGCTCCTTCAGGTTTCCCAGCCTCCCTTCCTCTGTGTGTGTGTCTGCTTCTGGCCTCTGGCTTTGCCCAGGCAGGCAGGCTGCTGGTGGTGCCCATGGACGGGAGCCACTGGTTCACCATGCGGTCGGTTGTGGAGAAGCTCATCCACAATGGACATGAGGTGGTGGCAGCTGTGCCAGAGGTGAGTTGGCAACTGGGAAAATCCCTGAATATTACTGTGAAGACGTACTCAATTTCTCACACCATAGAGGATTTAAACCGGCAGTTCAAATATTTTTCTGATACGCAATGGAAAACTCCAGAACAAAGTATGCTTTCTTTAATAACAGGCTCAGCCAAAGGTTTTTTTGATTTAATATTTTCAAACTGTAGGAGTTTGTTTAAGGACAAGAAGTTAGTGGAGTACTTGAAGCAGAGTTCTTTTGATGCTGTGTTTCTGGATCCCTTCGATGTGTGCGGCTTGACTGTTGCCAAGTACTTGTCGCTCCCGTCTGTGGTCTTTGCAAGAGGTATACTTTGCCACTATCTTGAAGAGGGCACTCAGTGCCCCAGACCCCTCTCTTATGTTCCAAGATTTCTCTTGAAATACACAGACACCATGACTTTTACGGAGAGAGTGTGGAACCACATCACCTATATGGAGGAGCGTGCATTTTGCCCCCATTTTTTCAAAACTGCTACAGATATTGCCTCTGAAGTTCTCCAGAGCCCAGTGACTTTGGAAGACCTCTTCAGTCAAGTGTCCATTTGGCTGTTACGCACTGACTTTGTGTTGGAGTTTCCTACACCTATGATGCCCAACATAGTCTACATTGGTGGGATCAACTGCCACCAGGGAAAGTCACTTTCCAAGGTATGCTATCTCTCTTTAAGCATATGAAGATAGCCTTTGGTTTAGTCAAGAAAAGATAAATTCTTTACTGAGCTGTGATTTATAGTTTACCTCACTGCATATGGAATTTCTTCCTGGGTTAGATAATTGTTTTGTGCCAACTCACTAATTAGGAAACAAATCTATATTGGTGCCCTATTGATATGGCTGTGTATACCTGTGAGGATATCACATACACATTCAATGCTATAAGTTTTTTTTTTTTTGTTTTTCGAGACAGGGTTTCTCTGTAGCTTTAGAGCCTGCACTGGAACTAGCTCTTGTAGACTAGGCTGGCCTCAAACCCACAGAGATTCTTTTGCGTATAATATAAGTTTAACTATGTATGTGTGCCTCCCTCTGTGTGTGTGGCAAGGTCATGAAATTAGAAAGGAAAGGGACAAAGAAAATTTCCTTAGGAGAAACACAACCAGTAAGTAATGATAGACATACCACCTGAAGACAGAGGGGGGATGTGCAGGGGTAGGAAGAGGACATATGGAGGGCAAGGCAGGGTAGCGGGAGAGCAGAATAAACAGAAAAGAAAATGTTTGTAAAATTCCAGAATACCATGAAATACCCTGTATGACAACTTTAAAATATAGTTTAAAGAGACAAAAAAAAACCCTTCAATGTACATTTTATTGTTTTGGAGACGTTTTTAAAAACGCATCAAGCATTGATGCCATCATAATTTTCTGTCGGCTGCACTCCATAGGGGTAGAAAAGCAGCTTTTCTGCATTTCAAGAATCACTTATACGATACGGAGGATGCAAAGTCAGTGCATTTTCTCAAACAACACAAAATGTAATGTGAGAAAAGAAAACCACCATATGGCACTGGACAATACAAGCCAACAGAAAAGTAAGAGTGCCAAGGGAAAAGACAAGAATCAGAGACTCACTTGTTAGCAAGTTTAGGAGTCCCACAGAGGTACTACATGGGAGCCAGGTGGTGGTGGCACATGCCTTTAATCCCAGCACTTGGGAAGGAGTGGATCTCTGTGTCTTCGAGGCCAGTCAGGCTTACCAAAACTAGTTCCAGGACATCTAGGACTGTTACACAGAGAAACCCTGTCTCAAGAAACATAAATAAATAAATAAATAAACAAACAAACAAACAAACAAACGACTAGATGGGGAACTATGGTGTCTGTTCAGAGGGACTGGGGCAGGTCCATGCAGGCCCTGTGCAGACTGCTTCTGCCTCATCAGTTCATACAAGCTTTGCTGAGTGATTTAGCAGGCCTTGTTCTTTGGGGGTCCTCCATTCCTTCTTTCTCCCCGACTCCTTCTGCTTATCTTCCATGAGGTTCCCTGAGCTCTGACTGGAGGGATTGGATGGAGACATCTCACTGAGAGCTGTGTGTTCCAAGGTCTCTCTATGTAGTGTCGTGCTGTGGGTCTCTGTTTTTGCAAACATTTGTTACATGAGGGCTCATCTCTGATGATGGCTGACTAAGCTACTGATCCACGTGTACAGCAGAATGTCATTATGAGTCATTTCTTGTTACTCCTCCCAACTAAGAACAGGAATACTTGGTTTTACCCTAACTGTCTGGACTTCTGAACAACTAAGCAGTGTGAGGAATGGGTTCCATCTCATGGAAATGAATGAAAAATGAATTTTATGCTCTGGTAATGCTGAAGCATGCATTGGCAGCCCACATTTGGAGGTTCTGTTGAACTTGTCTGTGTTCATGATCTACGTTAATGGGGAAGACTGACCAGGCAGTATCCATCTCATGGAGTGGGCCTTAATTCAAATCAGACATTGGTTGGTTACTTCAACAAGGTTTGTGTCTCCATTGTCCTAGCATATTTTGTAGGCAAGACAAATTATAGGTGTGATTCTGCTTAAACTGAGTTTTTATCTGATTCCCCCAGCCCAAATATATCAAGCCTGACTCCTTCTCTAAAGTATGCAGACGTTGGAATTTAACTGTCAGGGTGGTGCTGTAGTATAACTTTTCAAGTTGAGAGGAACCACTTTTGACTTCCCCAGCCAAGCAGTACTAACTCCCCCAGTTCTGGAATCTGAGAAGGAGGAGGCCCTATACATAGATTGAGTTATTGGCCAGCTCTTTTCTAGATTATCAGAGCTGTTGCTTGGTTTCTTCTACAGGAACATTAGAGGTGGTAGTATATTAATATGACAGCCATGGGGTAGTATATTTTTAATTAATTATTTTTAGTTTATCCTCATTGGTGTTATGCCTGCATGTATATCAATATGAGGGTGTGAGAAGCCCTGGAATGGGAGTTATAGACAGGTGTGAGCTACCACATGGATGCTGAGAACTGAACCCTGCACCTCTGAATGAGCAACTAGTGCTCCCAACTACGAGTCATCATTCTAGCCCGTATCCCACTGTTTTAATATTTTTCCAGAGTTCAACTTTTATTTTTCTTAACAAAGGAGAAAACTTTGCTCATCTGAGGTCCAGAGAGGTGGAAACCTACCTGCCCAGACCAGGTTGCTGAGTCACCTTGCAGGGAGAAATGAAGACATTTGGACTTCTCAGGCCATGCATTACTCACCCCACCATTTTTCTAGAATAGGCTGAGGTGGCATTTTTCCTCTTTGACAGAGCTTAGTGGTGTACCCTCAGAAGTAGGATTGGAAGCAACAATCTAAGGACTCAGGGTAGCTTTGAACCTAATCTCCTGGTAGAGAAGGCAAGTGACTCAATGTCAGGGATGACCTTTGAAGTTGGCATATGTAGCAGGCACGCTGAGGTACCACTGAGACACACAGGCTGGTCTCTATGGTCTCTGCCTTTTGTTTCTGTCCTACCCCAGATGGAAATTCCTACTCTACTTCTTAAAGTAGCTGTCTGGAAAGGGTCTTGGAAGATTAGGGAACCTTCATGAGTGCCTCTGGATTCTTTCTTATTGACACCATAGGCCTGGGACAGTCACCCCTTCTGTGCTGTGCTGTGCTGTGTGAATGGTGGATGCAGCGAGGGAGAGGCAGATTTACAGTAAATGATCTTATGCTTGTTATTGGAATATGTTCAGATCTAGAAACCATGCAGAAATGTCAGGCCTGTGTTTACCCAGGGGAGGACAATAAATTATACCATTACACCACCAACAAAAAATATCTTAAAAGGGATGCACGACCATACAGAAAAGTTATGACCATGAAGCTCTTACAACATTTTGTTAAATCTTCATGACCTCGCTTGGAGAGTCAGGGTACAAATGTCACACTGTCTGATGCCTGCAGGGTGGGAGGAACACTGCGCCTCTGTGCCTACACTGTATGTGGTGAGCAGACCCTGAGCATCACTGTTTTAGACCCAAGTCCATTGGTTTGCGTGACAACTGTTTGCAGAAACAATACGTTTTTAGAGGCTCTAATAAACTCACGAGATGTTAATATGTACTGACTCATCATTATCAGCCCCAAGACCAGCCCAACATCAGCCCCTCCTAGAGCTGTGGGGAGGTGGAAGTCCTAAACTCTGATGCCTTTGTTCCTAGGAAAGCAGAGCCCTGGCCATTGTACCTGAGATAACTTAGCCTGAGCGTCATCATGGCGGCAACAGCTTTCAGAGGGTCAGCTCTTCCTCTGCTGTCTTCCGTCCAGATGTCTGTCTGAAAGCCAGGCTCAGGAAGAAAGTCATCCTGTCTTAGGAAGGGCACTAGAAATAACAGAAACTGATCTAACACAGCCAATGTTTCCGTTTCGACAGGGACAATGGCTGTGTTATTGGTTTACTGGAGTCCTACAGCAAAGCAGGGTCCCAAGGCTCAGTGCCTGTCAGTCAAGGCTCCTGCACTCTCAGATCCATGGACTCAAAGCAATGTTGATTAGACTCTGGTCTGTCCTTTCTCGCATACACCCTTTAGGGAGAGACTTGCTTTTTTGAGACCGCTATCATTATCTACCTCTTCTTGGTGACACTCACTGTCTATCTTTCTAAGCTTGCCTTTCTGTGAAGTATAAATGAGCCTGTCTATGATGGGCGCAGAGGATCTTTATAGGTAGCTTCTTCATTCCTGAATTTCAAAATCCAAACACATTGCTTCATGACTCTTTCAAAACTGGTTCTGCAATGGAGGTGATGATCTTTCCAAAACAAAGATCATAAACCTTTTTTTATGTTACAAATGACAAATAGGTTTTGGAGCCAATGCAGTTCATTAATTATTAATATTTTGAGTAAATCATTAGCTTTGGATTTTAACTTGACGTGCAAACATACAAATACATGTGTCTACCACACTAGATTTTGAACCTCTTCTTTTCCAACCAGTTCTATTAGAAGAGCAGAGAGTCTCAGCAGCTGGATTGCCTCAGGCTGAGCTTCTCCCATGGCTCCTGCAGGTTTCCCAGCCTCCCTTCCTCTGTGTGTGTGTCTGCTTCTGGCCTCTGGCTTTGCTCAGGCAGGCAGGCTGCTGGTGGTGCCCATGGACGGGAGCCACTGGTTCACCATGCGGTCGGTTGTGGAGAAGCTCATCCACAATGGACATGAGGTAGTGGCAGCTGTGCCAGAGGCGAGTTGGCAACTGGGAAAATCCCTGAATATTACTGTGAAGACGTACTCAATTTCTCACACCATAGAGGATTTAAACCAGGAATTCAAGTATTTTTCTGATACGCAATGGAAAACTCCAGAACAAAGTATGCTTTCTTTAATGACAGGCTCAGCCAAAGGTTTTTTTGATTTAATATTTTCAAACTGTAGGAGTTTGTTCAACGACAAGAAGTTAGTGGAGTACTTGAAGCAGAGTTCTTTTGATGCTGTGTTTCTGGATCCCTTCGATGTGTGCGGCTTGACTGTTGCCAAGTACTTGTCGCTCCCATCCGTGGTCTTTGCAAGAGTTATATTTTGCCACTATCTTGAAGAGAGCACTCAGTGCCCCAGACCCCTCTCTTATGTTCCAAGATTTCTCTCGAAATACACAGACACCATGACTTTTACGGAGAGAGTGTGGAACCACATCACCTATATGGAGGAGCGTGCATTTTGCCCCCATTTTTTCAAAACTGCTACAGATATTGCCTCTGAAGTTCTCCAGACCCCAGTGACTATGGAAGACCTCTTCAGTCAAGTGTCCATTTGGCTGTTACGCACTGACTTTGTGTTCGATTTCCCTGCACCTATCATGCCGAACATTTTCTTCATTGGTGGGATCAACTGCCACCAGGGAAAGCCACTCTCTAAGGTATGTTGTCTCTCCTTCAGCACATGAAGAGAGCCTTTGGTTTGGCTAAGAAAAGATAAATTCTTTACTGAGCTGTGATTTATCGTTTACCTCACTGCATATGGAATTTTTTCATGGGTTTGAGGTGCTTTATGCCAACTCACTAATTAGGAAACAAATCTATATTGGTGCCCTATTGATAGGCGTGTGTATACCTGTGAGGATATCACATATACATTCAAAGCTTCAATCTAAGTTTAACTATGTATGTGTGCCTTCCTCTGTGTGTATTGCAAGGTCATGAAATTAGAAGAAAAAGGACAAAGAAAATTTTTCTTAGGAGAAAAATAAAACAGTAAGTAATGGTAGACATACCACATGAAGACAGAAAGGGGGATGTGCAGGGTTAGGAAGAGGACATATGGAGACCAAGGCAGGGTAGAGGGAGAGCAGAATAAACAAAAAAGAATACATCTGAATAATGCCAGAATACCACGGAATACTCTGTATGACAACTTTTAAAAATGGTTTAAAGAGACAAATAATTTCAGTGTACATTTTACCTATTTTTTGGAGATGTTTTAAAAAATGCATCAAGCACTGAAGTCGTCATCATTTTCTGTCGGCTGCACTCTATAGGAGCGCACACCCAGCCTTTCTGCATTTCAAGAATCATTCATACAATATGGAGGATGCAGAGTAGGTGCATTTCTCAGAGAAAATATAATGTAAATGAGAGAAAGGAACGCCACCATATAAAATGGGACAATACAAGCCAACAGAAAAGTAAGAGTGCCAAGGGAAGGGGCAAGAATCAGAAACTCACTTGTTAGCACTTTTGGGAGTCCCGCAGAGGTACTACATGGGAGCCAGGTGGCGGTGGCGCATGCCTTTAATCCCAGCACTTGGGAGGCAGTGGATCTCTGTGGATTTGAGGTAGGTGGATCTCTGTGGGTCCGAGTATAGTCAGGCACACAAGAACTAGTTCCAGGACATCTAGGACTGTTACACAGGAAAACCCTGTCTCAAGAAACCAAAATAAATAGATAAATAGATAGATCGATAGATCGATAGATAAGTAAACAAATGACTAGATGGGGAGCTATGGTGTCTGTTCAGAAGGCAGGTCCAAGCAGGCCCTGTGCTGACTGCTTCAGCCTCATCAGTTCATATGAACTTTGCTGAGTGATTTAGCAGGCCTTGTTCTTTGGGGGTTCTCCATTTCTTTTCTCTCCCCGACTCCTTCTGCCTCTCTTCCATGAGGTTCCCTGAGCTCTGACTGGAGGGATTGGATGGAGACATCTCACTGAGAGCTGTGTGTTCCAAGGTCTCTCCATGTAATGTCGTGCTGTGGGTCTCTGTTTTCGCTCACATCTGTTACACAAGGAATCTTCTCTGAAGATGGCTGACTAAGCTACTGATCCACGTGTACAGCAGAATGTCATTATGAGTCATTTCATTGTTACTCCCCCCAACTAAGAACAGGAATACTTGGTTTTACCCTAACTGTCTGGACTTCTGGACACGTAAGCAGTGTGAGGTATGGGTTCCATCTCATGGAAATGAATGAAAAATGAATGTTATGCTCTGGTAATGCTGAAGCATGCATTGGCAGCCCACATTTGGAGGTTCTGTTGAACTTGTCTGTGTTCATGATCTACGTTAATGGGGAAGACTGACCAGGCAGTATCCATCTCATGGAGTGGGCCTTAATTCAAATCAGACATTGGTTGGTTACTTCAACAAGGTTTGTGTCTCCATTGTCCTAGCATATTTTGTAGGCAAGACAAATTATAGGTGTGATTCTGCTTAAACTGAGTTTTTATCTGATTCCCCCAGCCCAAATATATCAAGCCTGACTCCTTCTTTAAAATACGCAGAGGTGGGAATTTAACTGTCATGGTGGAGCTGTAGTATAACTTTTCAAGTTGAGAGGAACCACTTTTGACTTCCCCAGCCAAGCAGTACTAACTCCCCCAGTTCTGGAACCTGAGAAGGAGGGAGGCCCTATACATAGATTGAGTTACTGGCCAGCTCTTTTCTACATTATCAGAGCTGTTGCCTGGTTTCTACTACAGGAGAAGTAGAGGTTGTAGTATATTAGTATGACAGCCATGGGGTAGTATATTTTTAATTAATTATTTTTAGTTTATCCTCATTGGTGCTTTGCCTGCATGTGTATCTATATGAGGGTGTGAGAAGCCCTGGAATGGGAGTTATAGACAGGTGTGAGCTACCACATGGATGCTGAGAATTGCACCCTGGACCTTTGAAAGAGCAGCCAGTGTTTCCAACTATGAATCATCATTCTAGCCCATATCCCACCATTTTAATATTTTTCCATAGTTCAATTTTTATTTTCCTTATTAAAGGAGAAATCTTTGCTCATCTGAGTCACAGAGAGGTGGAAACCTATCTGCCTAGACCAGGTTGCTGAGTCACCTTGCAGGGAGAAATGAAGACATTTGGACTTCTCAGGCCAAGCATTACTCACCCCACCATTTTTCTAGAATAGGCTGAGGTGGCATTTTTCCTCTTTGACAGAGCTTAGTTGTGTACCCTCAGAAGTAGGATTGGAAGCAACAGTCTAAGGACTCAGGGTAGCTTTGAACCTAATCTCCTGATAGAGAAGGCAAGTGACTCAATGTCAGGGATGACCTTTGAAGTTGGCATATGTAGCAGGCACGCTGAGGTACCACTGAGACACACAGGCTGGTCTCTATGGTCTCTGCCTTTTGTTTCTGTCCTACCCCAGATGGAAATTCCTACTCTACTTCCTAAAGTAGCTGTCTGGAAAGGGTCTTGGAAGATTAGGGAACCTTCATGAGTGCCTCTGGATTCTTTCTTATTGACACCATAGGCCTGGGACAGTCACCCCTTCTGTGCTGTGCTGTGCTGTGTGAATGGTGGATGCAGCGAGGGAGAGGCAGATTTACAGTAAATGATCTTATGCTTGTTATTTGTACTATGTTCAGATCTACAAACCATGCAGAAATGTCAAGCCTGTTTCTACCCAGGGGAAGACATGAAATTATACCTTTACACCACAAAAAAAATATCTTAAAAATGATGTACGACAGTATAGAAAAGTTAGGACCATGAAGCTCTTACAATATCCGGTTAAATCTTCATGACCTTTCTAGGAGAGTCAGTGCAGAAAGGTCACCCTGTCTGGTGACAGCAGGGTGAGAGAGAACACTGCACCTATGCCCTGTTCATCACTGTTTTAGACCCAACTCAAATGGTTTGTGTGACGACTGTTTTCAGAAACAATACGTGATTAGAGGCTCTTTAACAAACACACTGGACCCGCTGTCATTATGTCCTGATTCCTTATTCAGTCCTAAGACCAAGCCCAACATTTGCCCCTCCTGGAGCTGTGGAGAGGTGGAAGTCCTAAATTATGGTCAATTTGGTTCTAGGAAAACAGAGCCCTGGCCATTGTGCCTGAGATAACTTAGTCTGAGCATCATCATGGCGGCAACAGCTTTCAGAGGTTCAGCTCTTCCTCTGCTGTCTTCCGTCCAGATGTCTGTCTGAAAGCCAGGCTCAGGAAGAAAGTCATCCTGTCTTAGGAAGGGCACTAGAAACAACAGAAACTGATCTAACACAGCCAATGTTTCCGTTTCGACAGGGACAATGGCTGTGTTGTTGGTTTACTGGAGTCCTACAGCAGGGCAGAGTTCCATGGCTGAATGCCTGTCAGTCAAGACTCCTGCACTCTCAGATCCATGGAACCATGCAGCAATACAGAGATGATTTGATCCTGACTTGTCCTATGTACCATAATGTGCCCTTTAGGAAAGGACCAGGTTTTCTCTGACTTCTACCTCTTCTTGGCGACTCTCACTGTCCATCCCTTTTAGTTTCACTTCTTATGAAGACCAAATTAGCATGTGATGGCATTAGATGATCATCATAAACAGCTTATTAATTTTTTGAATTTAAAAATCCAAGCATATTATTTCATAATTTTTTCATAACTGGGTTTGCAATAGAGAACATGATCTTCCCAGGACAAAATCATGAACTTTTGTTTTAACCTCGAAAGCACAAAGTAGTTACTTTAGCCAATGTAGTTCATTAATGATTGCTCTTTTGAGTAAATCATTAGCATTACATTTAACTTCCCTTATACACATAGGAATCTATGTGTCTAGTGAAGGATATCGTGTACTTCTCCTCAACCATCTCTATTAAAAGAGCAGAGAGTCTCAGCAGCTGGATTGCCTCAGACTGAGCTTCTCCCATGGCTCCTGCAGGTTTCCCAGCCTCCCTTCCTCTGTGTGTGTGTCTTCTGCTGGCCTCTGGCTTTGCCCAGGCAGGCAGGCTGCTGGTGTTGTCCATGGACGGGAGCCACTGGTTCACCATGCAAACGGTTGTGCAGAAGCTCATCCACAGAGGGCATGAGGTGGTGGCAGTCATGCCAGAGGTGAGTGGGCAACTGAGAGAATCCCTGAATTTTACAATGAAGACATACTCAACTTCTTACACTTTGGAGGATCTGAACCACAAGCACAAGAAATACACTCACGCTCAATGGAAGACTCCAGAACAAAGTATGCTTACTTTAATGACAGGCACAGCCAAAGTTTATTATGAATTAATAATGTCCCACTGTAGAAGTTTGTTTAACAACAAGAAGTTAGTGGAGTACTTGAAGCAGAGTTCTTTTGATGCTGTGTTTCTGGATCCTTTTGAGCTCTGTGGCTTAACTGTTGCCAAGTATTTGTCGGTCCCTTCAGTGATGTTTACAAGATATTTCTTTTGCCACTATCTTGAAGAGGGCACCCAGTGTCCCAGTCCACTGTCTTATGTTCCTAGACTTTTCTCAAAACTTTCAGACACCATGACTTTCAAGGAGAGAGTGTCGAACTTTGTTTTTTACGTGGAAGAGCGTGCATTTTGCCACTACTTGTTTAAAAGTGCTACAGATATTGCCTCTGAAGTTCTCCAGACCCCCGTGGCTTTGGAAGACCTCTTCTCCCAGGCATCTATTTGGTTGTTACGCACCGACTTTGTGTTAGATTTCCCCAAACCTGTGATGCCAAACATGGTGTTCATTGGTGGGCTCAACTGCCAACAAAGAAAGCCACTTTCCAAGGTATGTTGTCTGTCTTTAGCACATGAAGAGGGGCCTGGTTTCAGGCAATGAAAAGGAAATTCTTTACTCAACTGTGATTTGACGCTTGCTTCACTGCATTAGGAATTTCTTCCTGGATAGAGGATTGTTTTGTGCCATTTACTAATTAGGAAAAACTTTATAGGTTCCCTCTTGATTAAATGTGTATACCTGTGACATATTTGCATATATATTTCAAGGAACGGTCTTATTTTAAATATTTATGTATGCCTTCTATTTGTGCTTGGGGTCATGAAATTGGAAAGGGATTGGGACAAAGAAACTTGTTTGAGGAGCAACAATGGCAGAAATGATAGACAAGTCACATGAAAACAGAAAGCAGAATGATCAGTGGTAGGGCTGGAGAGATGGCTCAGCCGTTAAAGGCTTGGCTCACAACCAAAAATATAAGAATGATCAGTGGTAAGAAGAGGTCATATAGAGGGGAGTAAAATACAGTTTGCCTGAAAAATTGCCCTGACCACTCTGTATGAAGACGCAGAAAAGAAATTTAAGAAGACAACAATAAATCTTGAAGCTATATGTTAAGGCTTTCAGAGATGTTAAAAAATACATTATTCTATATAGCAGCTCTCAAGTTTGTCAGCTGCACTCTATAGTATTCCACATGCAGTTTTTCTGTATTTCAAAAATTAGTGATATAATATGTACGATACAATATAGTTAAATTCTTTCTCAAACAAATCAAATGTAATAAAATAAAACAAAACTCACCACATCAATCTTGGACAAGAGAAGCAAACAGAAAAATAAGATCAAGAAGAAAAGTCACAAGAATCAGAGAAGCGCTTGTTACCACATTCAGGAGTCCTATGAAAGTACTGAACGGGAAGCTATGGTATCTGTCTAGAGGGCCTGGCGCAGGTCCATGCAGGTCCTGTGCAGACTGCTTCAGTCTCATCAGTTCATATGAGCTTTGCTGAGTGATTTAGCTGGTCTTGGTCTTTGTTGGTCCTCCATTCCTTCTTTCTCCCCGACTCCTTCTGCCTCTCTTCCATGAGGTTCCCTGAGCTCTGACTGGAGGGATTGGATGGAGACATCTCACTGAGAGCTGTGTGTTCCAAGGTCTCTCTATGTAGTGTCGTGCTGTGGGGCTCTGTTTTTGCTCCCAGCTGTTACATGAGGGATCTTCTCTGATGATGGCTGACTAAGCTACTGATCCATGAGTACAGCAGAATATCATTATGAGTCATTTCATAGTTACTTTTTCCCCTTAAGAACAGGAATATTTGGTTTCACCCTGCTCTCTAGACTTATACCCTCTGATTCTTGGTCACCTCAGCAGAATGAGGTATGGGTTCCAACTCATGGAGTGGGCCTTAATTCAAAACAGACAGAGGTAGGTTACTCCCACAAGGTTTGCGCCTCCATTGCCCAGCTTATTTTGTAGGTAAGACAGATTCTAGGTGAAAGGTTTTGTGGTTGGGTTGATGTTTCCTTTGCTCTTTTGGTAGACTGCGGAGTACAATTCTGTAGGAATAGCTTACAACACCAGGGACCCAGCGATGAGCAGGAGATACAAAAAAGAGACTGGTGGGGCTCATGCCCGCCAGATTTATACGTAAACATTAGCTCAAGGCAAACAAGCCCCCCAATGGGCTGGGCTATCGTTGGATCCCTGTTGTTGTAAGCTATCCCTACACAATTCCATATCATAGACATTAGAAATTAAGGGTGAAGGTTTGATGTAGGCACCAGCTCAACTGTTCATGTTCATTGAGTTAATGAGTTGTGTGGATGTTTCCTTCAGCAATGGGGTCTTGTTGTCAGATTGTGGAGAGTACCCCATTGCCTTGGCTTCAGCCTGGGTTGTTTGGGAATTTCCACAGAGTCCCTTGGAATGACCAACAACTGAATTGGATGAAAAGCATTCCCAAGGAGGAAGTTTAGTTTAGTTTGGTGACAAATATGGCCAGTAGCAGTTTTCTGTCCCTCACTATTTAGAGTCATCTTCTAGATTGTCTTCATATATTTATTACAGGAAGTTTCCAGTGTCCTGTGCTGAGTTTCTATATTGCCACTCAAATGTTTTTCAATTCTAGCTGTCTCTCTTCTCCTAGCCACCCTCAAACTCCTCTGCCTTCTCCTTCCCTCCTGAAACTCCTGCTCTTATCTCCATCCCTACTCCACCCTACTCTTTATTGTATACTACTTCCCTCTCCCTGGAAGATCCACTTGTCCTGCCTAGTCTGTTCCTCTCTGCCTAACCTCTCCGGGTCAATAGATTGCATCTTGGTTATAATTTTTATAATGGCTAATATCCAATTATAAATAAATGCATATCATATTTATCTTCTGATCTAAATTACCTCATATAGCATGATTTTTCCTAGTTCCATACAGTTGCCTACATATGTCATGATACCATTTTTTTAATAAACTGAATAATGGTCATTTATGTAATTGTATCACATTTTCCTTAACTGGTCTTCTGTTTAGGGACATCTAGTTTTTTTTCCCTCTAAACTCTGGTAAATAGGACAACAATGAACCTGGTTGATTGAGGAAGTGTCCCTGTGGTAGGATGAGGTGTCCTTTGGGTATATGCTCAAGAGTGGTATATACCACTGGATATTGAGGTAGATCTATTTCCATATTTCTGAGGAGCCACAATTCTGATTCCCCTAGGGCCTGTATGAGATTGCACTCTTTTTTTTTTTTTTCGAGACAGGGTTTCTCCGTAGCTTTTGGTTCCTGTCCTGGAACTAGCTCTTGTAGACCAGGCTGGCCTCGAACTTACAGAGATCCGCCTGCCTCTGCCTCCCGAGTGCTGGGATTAAAGGCGTGCGCCACCACCGCCCGGCGAGATTGCACTCTTATATGCAGTGGATAAGTATGTGATGGTTACAACACAATGCTTACAAGTCTCTCTGGAGAATTCATCACACAGGCATATTTAAATCTTTCGCAGCAATGGTGACTCCATGGAGTTGTCATACCCAGAAGGGCAACACAGAGTTGGTTTGGCTCCTCACCAGCCTTCCCTACCCAAGGTGTTCTTTAGTGAGGGCCCTGCTTTTCTGTGATGTTCTTTAGCATCCAGTCCTTCTCCCTGACAACTACCTTTCACTTCTTACCATCCACCCTTCTTAGACCATGCTAGGATGCTCAAACAGGCAGGCACATGACAGATGTAGAGACTGTTTATGGACAGTTTCTTAATTTTTCTGAATTCTCAATATCCAAGCAGATCATTACATAACAGTGTTTAAAAGCTGGCACAACAGTAGAAGGCATGATCTTCCCAAGGCAAAGGTCACAGTTTTTCTCTTCTGGAAAACACAGAACTAGCCAGTCAGCAAAACCATTTCATGAATTATCCTTCTGGATAAATCATTGGCAGGGACTGGGACTTCACCTAGGAATATGTAAATCCATGCCACCATTGAGGTGAGTTTGGTATCTGGATCTTCCCTGCCACTATCTTAGCGAGGTCGAGTCTGGCTGCTGGATTGCCCTGGGATAGGCTTGTCCTATGGTTCTGCAGATTTCCCAGCTTCCCATCCTCTTTGTGTGTGTCTGCTGCTGCCCTTTGTCTTAGCCCAGACAGGTAGGCTGTTGATGTTGCCCATGGATGGGAGCCACTGGTTTACCATAAAATCTGTCTTGTTCAAATGGACCATTGTGGTCTTAGGTTAGTGGCGATGGTGCAGGAAGTGAGATAGCAGTGCAGAAGATCCCTTGATTATATAGGAAACACTCAGCTTCTTACTCTCTGGTGGGTTGTGACTGAGAGTTCAAGGATTTTTGGACATTCAGTGGAAAAAACAAGAGATCAGTATGTTTTCTCTATCAGTGGGATCAGCCAAAGTTTCTCATGACATCATTTTTTCACTGTGTAGAAGTCTATTTAGCAAAATGTAGTTAATATCTTACCCACATCAGAGGGTTTTTTTTGAGGCTTTTGTGGACCATTTTGATGTGTGTAAAATAGTTGCCAAATATCTTTCCCTTCAATGTGAGTTGGTGAGTAGTGTGATGTTCTGCAATGTCCAGTGAAGTACGTAATGTGCCTGGCCCTTTTGCATATTCCTAAACTTCTGTCTTTCCTCCCTTATACTGAGACTTTCAAAGAGAGAGTGTCCAAAGTCACAAAGCCACTGTCCCAGGAATATTATCTGTCCCTTCGCTCAGAAAGGGTGGCTTGTCTACATATATTGGTCGTGGGGAAGATTCCTTATTAAACTGTTTGTCATTTATGTTTGTAACATTTATAGTCTGGTCCAATGAATTATCTCTTGCAAATTTACCTACGAAATTTTATAAGTTTTTCCCTCACTGGTGTGTATGTACATACAGTTGAGTTAGTTATTCCTAATTTTCATGTTGTTTAAAAATCCTGGTTGCATATCAATCCCTTCTCATCACTCTTTTATTCCATCCATACATTCCCCACTTGCAAAAGTGCTTCAGGAGACAAGGCTGCAGCTTTCAATATGTTTTGAAATTGTTCATAATATATGTGTATAATAATGTATCATTTAATATAGACTTTCTTAAGATAATATCTAGTTATTGGTGCGGTATATTGCTCCTCCCCTTGTGCTTTGCTTGGTAACAGATCGCCGACATCTTCACAAGTGGAAGCTTATAGAACTTCTATGACCTTCAACAATGCTTTATCACCTTCATGTTTTCAACCAACCACTAACAATAGACACTTAAGCTTTTGTTTTGTGTTTCTCTATGGACAGGACTGTGCAAAGTGTTAACATACCTGTTTCCTGTTTTAACTTTTCTCAGACTGGTATCCTAGATACAGAATAGCCTGGTCTAATTGTACGCCTATTTTTATGTGTATCATATTGCATTCTCTGAGTTTGAGAAGTGGATTTTAACCACATGTGATGTGACACTAAGATCAAAGCTGAATGACAGTGGTAACTTTTCCCACTTCCTCTCTTTTTAGATGTTGTCCACTTAATAAAGTTGTCATAACTTTTCTTGATGAAAATACTGTATGTAGCCACTCATTTTTTCCTTAACAGTACTAGAAATTGAACCCTTGTTCTTATATGTGCTAGGCAAACATGTTACTACTGAGCCATATCCTCTTTACTTTTTACTTTTTTTTTTGAGACAGGTCTGACTAAGAATAAATTGAGTAGGCTACCTTTCAACTCATCCTATAAACCAGTCAGGCCAAATTCAGTGTCAGTGGGTAATCCTAAGGTCATCCATGAAGCTTGCTTATCTTAGTTTTGTAATCAAAGTTTTCAGACTTACACAGGGACATTCTATAGCGTGATGAATACTCTTCTTACATCCTTCCATATCTTTTTTAAAAAAGAATGCAGTGTGTTAAGCATAGACTTGGTCAGGGGTGTGAGTCCATGTACCCCAGGGTGGCACAGGGATGAACAGGGATGAGCAGAAACACATCTCCAACAAAATCCATGCTTGTTTTCCCCTAGGGTGCCATGACACTGAGTTCTGCACACTGGTGTGTTGTGGGAGCTCCTTCCGCTCCTTCAGCCAATAGCCGCTGAGAGTCACACAGTCGGGTGGCAGGAACGCGCCCCTCACAACACTGGTGCTTTTTTTTCCTGATTATTATTGAGCTCTACATATTTCTTTGCTCCCCTTCTGCCTTTCCCCTCTGCTTCAACCCTCTCCCAAAGTCCCCACACTCCCAACTTACTCAGGAGATCGTTTTCTTCTTCCCATGTAGATTAGATCTATGTACATCTTTCTTATGGTCCTCATTGTTTTCTAGGTTCTCTGGGATTGTGACATTTTGGCTGCTTTTCTTTGTTTCATGTTTAAAAACCACTTATGTTTGAGTACATGTGATAATTGTCTTTCTGTGTCTGGGTTACCTCACTCAAAATGATGTTTTCTAGCTTCATCTATTTTCCTGAAAATTCAATATGTTGTTAATTTTTCTGTTATGTAGTACTCCATTGTGTAAATATACCACATTTTCATTATCCTTTCTTTGGTAGAGGAGCATTTAGGTTGTTTTCAGGTTCTGGCTATGACAAACAAAGCTGCTATGAACATAGTTGAGCACATGTCCTTGTGGCACGATTGAGCATCCTTTGTATATATTCCCAAAAGTGGTATTACTGGGTCTTGGGGAAGGTTGTTTCCCGATTTTCTGAGAAATTGCTGCACCGATATCCAAAGGGACTGTACCAGCTTGCATTCCCACCAGCAATGCAGGAGTGCTCCCTTTCCCCTACAACCTCTCCAGTATAAGTTGTCATCAGTGTTTCTGATCTTGGCCATTCTTACAGGTGTAAGATGGAATCTCAGAGTTGTTTTGATTTGCATTTCTCTGATGACTAAGGATGTTGAACATTTCCTTAAGTGTCTTTCTGCCATTTTAGATTCCTTCTTTATATATTTTGGAGATCAGACCTCTGTTTGATGTGGTTTTACTGAAGATCTTTTCCAATTCTGTAGGCTATTGTTTGTCTTGTTGTTCTTGTCCTTTGCTTTACAGAAGCTTTGCAGTTTCAGGAGGTCCCATTGATTAATTGTTTCTCTCAGTGTCTGTGCTGCTGGGGTTCTATTTAGGGAGTGGTTCCCTGTGCCAATGCGTTCAAGAGCACTTCCCACTTTCTCTTCTATGAGGGTCCACACTGGTGTCTTTTAACTGTCTGACACTAAGGATCAGTAAGAACACATCCAATTTATCATTTCTTGTTAATGTAATATAATGACTTCTATTCATTTGACATAACAACCACAGTTCGCCCTCTCTGCTCTTCTCTAACTCTCCCCTACCTTTCCCTCAGAGAGGGTAAGTCCTCTAATAAGGAATCAACTAAGCCTGGCATATAGAGTTTAGACAGGACCAAGTCCAACCCCCTACATCAAGGTTTATGAATTTAAGGTTTTATAAATGTTATTCAAGACCCTCCAAGATGGCAAAAACCAGAGACACACAAGGTAAGACAATTTAGTTTTTAAATTTTTTAAAAAATTTCTTTCTTGCCGGGCAGTGGTGGCACACGCCTTTAATCCCAGCACTCGGGAGGCAGAGGCAGGCGGATCTCTGTAAGTTTGAGGCCAGCCTAGTCTACAAGAGCTAGTTCCAGGACAGGAACCAAAAGCTACAGAGAAACCCTGTCTCGAAAAACCAAAAAAAAAAAATTTCTTTCTTAACTAGCTTTCTCCATAAAGGAGTGTTGGAGCCCACAAGACTATATAGTAAATGTACATCTGACAGATTTGTAAATTGAGACTCTCCAAGTGCACAACTTTTGGAGTATCCCATTTTGTAGAGCTGCAGGAACACTTGTCTTTTGAAAAAGTTGCTGTCATGTCTGTGGAAACCTAGGAAGCCATGATTTTTTAAATTAAAATGAAATTTATTTCCAAAACACTTCAGCAGTGTAACTTCTCCTGCACAGGCAGCAGCATGACCTTTCCATTCCTCCACACCTAGAGGTCTTAGAGTGAAAATATTCACTCTTTGTTCTAACATTCAAATTTACATGGAGTCAATCCCACAAAATTAGCTGCGAACAAGACCACATAGAAATTCCCATCGAGACAGGCATGGAGTAGAAAGGTGTTGTGCCCCACCTTTGCTAACAAACAAATCTGGGTATCCCCACAGAGATTAGATGAGGAAAATGGGTGAATCTAGGATTCAGGGACATTTAGTAAATTATCTAATAGTTTGAGATGTACTTCCCTTTGGATGTTGGCTCTTTCCTGGATCATATCCTTTTCCAGAGCACTGCTTTGTCAGGTTTTACCTGCCCTTTTTGTGATTTTGATATGCATATTATCATTGTCGTTGCCTATGGAGTTTTCTATATATGTCTATAGAAACTAAAAACCTCATGGAGATCACCCCTTACTCTTCTTTGTTCCCTTCTTTTTTTTCCCTCCCTTTACCTCCCTTTATTTTCTAGCCTTACAAATAAAGACTACGTAGTGGTAATGTACTTGAGTTAACTTTTTACCATCGTATCCTGGCCTGCCATAGACATCCTATTCTGAGCCCTGAGGGGGTATTGAGGCTGGTCTCAAGGCCCCAATAAAGGAGCTCCTCAGACATTAACTAGTCACACCAAACATTGAGCCACAGATATTTTCCCCCACCTCTCTCTCTCTCTCTCTCTCTCTCTCTCTCTCTCTCTCTCTCTCTCTGTGTGTGTGTGTGTGTGTGTGTGTGTGTGTGAAAACCTTTTTCTGATTTTCTATGGGGTAAAAGAATTCCTGCCCTGGAACTTGCTAGGACCCGAATTGCTGGTTTTAAGGTATAAGTTACTGGGAATATTTGTAACCGATATAGAGAAAAATAAAGAAACACGGACAAACAATTCCCATTGTGAGTAGACGTCTTTACCCTCAGATTTTTACCCCCCCCCATTCATTTATTGTGGAGAACTTTCTTGAGGCCTGAAAGGGGTACCCTAAAAGCTCGACTTTTAGGGACCACGTTAATGGTTAGCTGAAGTAATAAGGGCGGCGGGGCTGCGTCCCCAACACCCCAGCCGCCTACTCGGCTAGCTTATGCCCGAAATAATTACACGGAAACTGTATTCATTTAATCACTGCTTGGCCCATTCTCTTCTAGGCTAATTCTCACATATTAATTTAGCCCATTTCTAATCATCTGTGTGTAGCACCCCAAGGTGCGCTTACCGGGGAGATTCTAGCCTATGTCCATCCTGGGTCAGAGCTTCATGCTGGGAGCGGGGCATGGCGTCTCTCTCAGGCATCTGCTCCTGAGAGGAGAGCTGTCGAGACTCTGACCTCACTTCCTCTTCCTCCCAGCGTTCTGTCCTGTTTTCTCCTCCCACCTATCCTCTAACCAATAAAATGGGCCAGGGCAGTGCCTTTATTAGCCAATGACCTTCCTCCATCAGTTAGCTGTATGAGGATGTCCAAAGCACTGGAATTTAATATCCAGACAGGTATCAGCTGCCACGTGGATGCTGTGAATTGAACCCAGACCTCTGGAAGTGCAGCCAGTGCTTCCAACTACTAAGTCATCTTTCTAGTTCCCATTCTCCTTTTAAAGATTTTCTCACAGTTCACCTTCCATTCACCTTCTTAAAAGGACAAGACTTTGCTTATCTGATGTCCACAGAGGTGGACAACTACTCGCCCAGACCAGGTTTCTGAGTCATCTTGCATGGATCAATGAATCCACCTTTGGACTTCTTAGGTTAAGCATTACTGGCCCCAGCATTTTTCTCGAATTGGCTGAGGGTTGCATTTTTCCTCTTTGGAAGAGCTTAGTGTGGTGCACTCAGAAGTAGGACTGGAAGCAACAGTCTAAGGACTCGAGGTAGCTTTGAACCTCCTCTCCTGATAGAGAAGGCAAGTGGCTCAATGTCAGGGATGACCTTTGGAGTTGGCATATGTGGCAGGCATAGTGAGGTACCACTGAGACACACAGACTGGTCTCTATGGTCTCTGCCTTTTTGTTTCTGTCCTACCCCAGGTGGAACAGACAAGCAATTCCCACTCTACTTCCTAAAGTGAGCTTTCTGGAAAGGGTCTGGGAAGACTAGGGAACCTTCATGAGTGCCTCTGGGTTCTCATTTTCTTATTGACACCATAGGCCTGGAACAGTCACCCCTTCTGTGCTGTGTGAATGGTGGGTGCAGTGAGGGAGAGGCACATTTGCAGTGAATGATGTTATGCTTGTTATTTGTACTATGTTCAGATCTACAAACCATGCAGAAATTTCAGGCCCTTTTCTATCCAGGGGGAAGACATGAAATTATACCTTTACAGCACACACAAAACAATCTTTAAAATGGTGCAGAACAGTACAGAAAAGTTAATGCCATGTAACACTTACAATATCTAGCTAAATCTTCATAACATTGCTCTGAGAATCTCTGCACAAATGTCACACTGGTGCCTGCAGTGTGAGATGGAACACTGTGCCTATACTGTATGTGGTGAGCAGACCCTGAGTATCACTGTTTTAGGCCCAAGTCAAATGGTTTGCGTGACGACTGTTTTCAGAAACAAAATGTATTAGAGGCTTTTTTTAACAAATGCATTGCATATAAACAACAACAACAAAAAAAAACAAAAAAAACAAACTGAAAATTAAAAACCACAGGAAAACGTCCTTCAACAAAATACAACATCCCTTCATAATAAAGATCTTGGGAAGAACAGGGATACAAGGAACATACCTAAACTTAATAAAGGCAATATACAGCAAGCCAACAGCCAACATCAAACTAAATGGAGACAAACTCAAAGTGATTTCACTGAAATCAGGAACAAGACAAGGTTTTCCACTTTCTCCATATCTATTCAATATAGTTCTTGAGGTCTGAGCTAGAGCAATAAGACAAAAAAAAATGAAGGAGATCAAGGGTGTTGAATCTATCTTGGGTCAAGAAATACCAGGCTAACTAGAAGATAGAACATATTTTTTTTGTTGTTATAAGGGACAAACTCATGAATCAGGAACGAGAAGTCCAAACTCAGCTATGTAGAGCAGGAACCAGAGAGAGAGAGAGAGAGAGAGAGAGAGAGAGAGAGAGAGAGAGAGAGAGAGAGACTGACTCTTGGGCCTCCAGGTGTTTTTCTTCTGGTACCCAAAACGTCACACCCCTAACTCAGTTCCACCTCTTAAAGTTCATTGCCTAATAGAGATTCCCCATCACCTCCCTCTTTTGTCTAAATAAGAGAGTTCCAAACCTATTACAAAACTATATACAATAGGACCAGTTATCAAGTAAAAAATTACAACCAAAATAAATAATATTAAGCAAGGAACACATGTTATATGTTTAATAAACATTCTATTTTAAAAAGTCTAAGTCTTGCATCAGAAATGGCTTGGCTAATTTATAAGAGGAGGTTAACTAAGACTCTTTAATCTTTAACTCCAATGAAGGCCTGAGAAGGAAGATAATATTACTTGAGGGGGCAGGAAGTGCAATCAAACAGCTTCCAAAGAGAGTAGTAGGTGACAGAGACAATTGGCTACCTGAGCATACACCCAAAGTCTCATTTGTAATATTGAATCAACCAGTTTAGCTAAGGTCTAGTGTAACTGACAGACCATTTTAAAAGCCAGCAATATTTTTAGAACCGTTTTACCCTGTCTTGGCAAGGTTTGGCAGTCTTTGTGTGTGTGTGTGTGTGTGTGTGTGTGTGTGTGTGTGTGTGCGCGCGCGCGCGCGCGTGCGTCCTACTTATCTAGTCTGGACACCATGTATTTGTCAGTGATTGAGGCATGGAAGTTCCTTGCCCAAAGGTCAGTTGTGCCAAGAAGAAAACAAACTCCTAGTGGAATGTTTTGGTTGCTCAACATTCTCTTAGGAATAGATTGGTGCTGTCAGGAGCAATTATGTCTCGCATAAACAAAACCCCAAGCTCTTTAAATGCTGTGTTCTACAGATCCTTGAAGTAGTTGAAAATTACCTATTTAGGTAGAAAACAATCTCTATATATCTAAAGAACCTATTTAATCTGACTCTATGTATAGCAAATATGAATAACTATAATATAATACTTAGTACCTGTATAACTAAAAGACTGTGACTTTATATCAGAATACTAAATAATCTGTAAACATCTGTGTAGTAAATGAGGAAAGTGACCTCAAAATGTAAACGATGTATAAGTATCTTGATCAGAAGTAGGACTATGTATTGTAATATGAAAATATATCTTAAAATTGTACCAATATACAAAATGTCTTAAAAAGAGGCAGAAACATGCATGAGTACAATCTCACAAAATAACTTTGCATAGGTGTACAAATATTATAAACAGAAATAACAAATATAACTTGAACTTGTATCTATATACAAAAACTATACCAATGTCAATTATCCATAAATAATAGCTCACAAATATTTACTTTATTACCTATTATTATTATTATTTTTGTTGTTGTAAGTTCACACTAACTTATCTATTATAGAAATACAAGTCAGAAAAGAAGTCAAACTCTCCCTATTTGCTGATAGTGATATAATAGTTTACATAAGTGACCCCCAAAACTCTACCAAAAAGTTTCTGCAACTCATAAACACTTTCAGTAATGTAGCAGGATACAAGATTAACTCAAAAAAATCAGTAGTCCTCCTTTACACAGATAATAAATGGGTTGTAGAAGAAATTTTAAAAAATCACCTTTCACAATAGCTACAAATAACATAAAATATCTCGGAGTCACTCTAACCAAAAAAGTGGAAGACCTATATAACAAGAACTTTAAATCTTTGAAGAAAAAAATTAAAGACAACACCAGAAAATAGAAAGATATCCCATGCTCTTGAGGAGGAAGGATTAACATATCAAAAATGACAGTTTTACCAAAAGCAATCTACAGTTTCAATGCAATGTCCTTCAAAATTCCAACAAAATTCTTTACAGACCTCCATGGAGCAGTCCTCAACTTCATATGAAAGGGCAAAAACAAAACAAAATAAAACAATCCTGTATACTAAAGGGTCTTCTGGAGGCATCACAATCCCTGACTTCAAACTCTACTACAGAGCTACAGTATGGAAAATAGCCTGGTATTGGCATAAAAGCAGACAGGAGGACCAAAAGAATTGAATAGAAGATTCAGATATTAATCAATATACCTATTTTTGACAAAGAAGCAAAAAAAATGTGAAATGGAAAAAAGAAAGCATATTTAACAAATGGTGCCAACATAACTTGATATCAACATGAAGAAGAATGAAAATAGACCCATACCTATCATCATGCACAAAACACAAGTCCAAATGGATCAAACACCTCAACATTAAGCAAACCACATTGAACCTCATAGAAAAGAAATTGGGAAGTATGCTTGAAATCATTGGCACAGGAGACCACTTCCTAAATAGAACCCCAGTAGCACAGACACTGAGAGAAACAATTAATCAATGGAACCTCCTGAAACTGAAAAGCAAAGAACATGGTCAACAAGATAAAACGGCAGCCACAGAATGGGAAAAGACGTTCACCAACCCCACATCCGAAGAGGACTGATCTCAAAATTATACAAGGAACTCAAGATATTGGTCATCAAAAGAACAGATAATCCAGTAAAAAAAAAAATGGAGTACAGACCTAAAAAGAGAACTCTCAACAGAGGAATCTAAAATGGCTGAAAGACACTTAAGGAAATGTTTAATAATACCACAAGGACATGTACTCAACTATGTTCTAGCAGCATTGTTTGTCATAGCCATAACCTGGAAGCAACCTAAATGTCCCTCAACTGAAGAATGGATAAGAAAAATGGGGTACATTTACACAACAGAGTACTATATGATGTGGGAGTGTCTTCTATCTATCTGTTGCTTTCACTGGTTAATTAATAAAGAGAACTGCTTGGCCTGATAGGACAGAATTTAGATAAGCAGAGTAAACAGAGCAGAATGCTGGGAAGAAGACAATGAGACAGACGCTATGGCTCTCCTCTCCAAGATGGACGCAAGTTAAGATCCTTCCTGGTAAGCCACTGCCTCATGGTACTACATACTTTATTAGAAATGGGTTAATCAAGATGTGAGAGTCAGCCAGTAAGAGACTAGAGCTAATGGGCCAATCACTGTTTAAAAAGAATACAGTTTTCGTGTAATTATTTTGGGTAAAGCTAACTGTGCGGAAGCTGGGCGGTGGGAAACAGCCCGCAGCTCCTTCTACAACTATACAGTAGAAAAAATAATGATATCTTGAGATCATCATGCAAATGGATGGATCAAGAAAATATCATATTGAGTGAGGTAACTGAGACCCAGAAAAATAAATATCATTTGTACTCATTCATAAGTGGAATTTAGACATACAGCAAAGAAAAGCAGCCTACAAATCACAATCCTGGAGAACCTAGAAAACAACGAGTACCCTAAGAAAAACATACATGGATCTAATTTACATGGGAAGTAGAAAAAGACAAGACTTCCAGAGTAAATTGGGAAGATGGAGATCATGGGAGAGGGTAGTAGGAAAGGGGAGAAAAGGGAGGGGAACAGAGAAAAATGCGTAGCTCAATATAATCAATTTAAAAAAAGTTAAATAAAACGATGGATATGCTGTCATTAAGTCCTGACTCAGTTTTCAGCCCAATGACCAAGCCCAACATCAGCCCCTCCTGGAGTTGTGGGGAAAGGTGGAAATCCTAAATTCTGATACCTTTGTTCCTAGGAAAGCAGAGCCCTGGCCATTGTGCCTGAAGTAACTTAGTCTGAGCATCAGCATTGGAGGCAACAGCTTTCAGAGGTTCAGCTCTTCATCTCTGTCATCCATCTAGATGTCTGTCTGAAAGCCAGGCTCAGGAAGAAAGTCATCCTGTCTTAGGAAGGGCACTAGAAATGACAGAAACTGATCTAACACAGCCAATGTTTCCATTTCGACAGGGACAATGGCAGTGTTGTTGGTTTACTGGAATCCTACAGCAGGGCAGAGTTCCATGGCTGAATGCCTGTCAGTCAAGGCTCCTGCACTCTCAGATCCATGGAACCATACAGCAATACAGGGTTGATTTGATCCTGACCTGTCCTATGTACCATAATGTGCCCTTTAGGAAAGGTTTTCTCTGACTTCTAGGATTCCCTTCTAACTGTTCTTGGTGACTCTCACTGTCATCCTTCTTAGTTTCCCTTGTTATGAGGAACAAATGAGCATATGATGGATTTAGAGGATCCTCATAGACAGCTTCTTAATTATTCTGAATTTAAAAATTTAAGCATATTGTTTCATAATTTTATCAAAACTGGGTTTACAATAGAGAGCATGATCTTCCATAGACAAAAAAAAATCATAAACACTTTTTTTTTAAACCTGGAAAGCACAAAGTAGTTACATTAGCCACTGTAGTTCATTAATGATTGCTCTTTTGAGTAAATCATTAGCACTAAATTTAACTTCCCTTGTAAACCTAGAAATCTATGTATCCAGTGAAGGAAATCTTGTGCCTCTACTCAACCAGCTCTATTAGGAGAGCAGAAAGTCTCAGCAGCTGGATTGCCTCAGACTGAGCTTCTCCCATGGCTCCTGCAGATTTCCCATTCTCCCTTCCTCTCTGTCTGTGTCTGCTTCTGGCCTCTGGCTTTGCCCAGGCAGGCAGGCTGCTGGTGGTGCCCATGGATGGGAGCCACTGGTTCACCATGCAGTCGGTTGTGGAGAAGCTCATCCACAGAGGGCATGAGGTGGTAGTAGTCATGCCAGAGGTGAGTTGGCAACTGAGAAAATTTCTAATTTTACAATGAAGACATACTCAGCTTCTTACACTCTGGAAGATCTGGACCATAATTTCAACTATTATTCTCATGCTCAATGGAAAACTCCAGAACAAAGTATGCTTACTTTAATTACAGGATCAGTCAAAGTTTATTATGAATTAATATGTTCCCACTGTAGGAATTTGTTTAACAACAAGAAGTTAGTGGAGTACTTGAAGCAGAGTTCTTTTGATGCTGTGTTTCTGGATCCTTTTGAGCTCTGTGGCTTAACTCTTGCCAAGTATTTGTCGGTCCCTTCAGTGATGTTTACAAGATATTTCTTTTGCCACTATCTTGAAGAGGGCACCCAGTGTCCCAGTCCACTGTCTTATGTTCCTAGACTTTTCTCAAAACTTTCAGACACCATGACTTTCAAGGAGAGAGTGTCAAACTTTGTTTTTTACGTGGAAGAGCGTGCATTTTGCCACTACTTGTTTAAAAGTGCTACAGATATTGCCTCTGAAGTTCTCCAGACCCCCGTGGCTTTGGAAGACCTCTTCTCCCAGGCATCTATTTGGTTGTTACGCACCGACTTTGTGTTAGATTTCCCCAAACCTGTGATGCCAAACATGGTGTTCATTGGTGGGCTCAACTGCCAACAAAGAAAGCCACTTTCCAAGGTATGTTGTCTGTCTTTAGCACATGAAGAGGGGCCTGGTTTCAGGCAATGAAAAGGAAATTCTTTACTCAGCTGTGATTTGACGCTTGCTTCACTGCATTAGGAATTTCTTCCTGGATAGAGGATTGTTTTGTGCCATTTACTAATTAAGAAGAAATTCTTTATAGGTGCGCTATTGATTAGGTGTGTATACCTGTGTCATATTTGCATATACATTCCAAGCTACAGTCTAATTATATATACTTATACCTTCCTATTTGTGTTTGGGGGTCAGAAAATTGGAAAGGTGAAGGTAGAAAAAAACATTTATGAGGAGAAACAATGGCAGAAATAATAGACATGTCACATGAAAGAGAAAGGAGAATGTTCAGCAGTAGAAAGACGACATATGAAGGGGAAGCTGGGTAGCGGGAGTGTGGAATTATCAGGAGTAAAACAGAGTTTGTATGAAAATTGCCACAGTGACAGCGAACACTTTATAGGCTAATTTATAAAAGAAATTTAAGAAGACAACAGTATATTTTGAAGTTACATTTTAAGGCTTTTGGAGATGCTTAAAAACACAAGCCATAAAGCAGCTCCTATTATTGGTGAGCTACACCCTATAGGAATCCACATGCAGTTTTTCCATTTGTCAAGAATTAGTGATATGATGTGATGCGAGATAGGTGAATTCTTTTTCAAAATCACATATAACAAAATGAAACACAATGCACCAATCAAAATGGACAAGAGACACAAACAGAAACATAAGATCACGAAGAAGAGTCCGAGGAATCAGAGAAGCGCTTGTTACCACATTCAGGAGTCCCATGAAAGTACTGAACGGGAAGCTATGGTGTTTATTCAGAGGGCCTGGGGAAGGTCCATGCAGTCCCTGTGCAGACTGCTTCAGCCTCGTCAGTTCATACGAGCTTTGCTGAGTGATTTAGTTGGCCTTGTTTTTTGGGGGTCCTCCTTTCCTTCTTTCTCCTTGACTACTTCTGCCTCTCTTCCATGAGGTTCCTTGAGCTCTGACTGGAGGGATTGGATGGAGACATCTCACTGAGAGCTGTGTGTTCCAAGGTTTCTCTGTGTATTGTCTTGCTGTGGGTCTCTGTTTCTCTCCCAGCTGTTACATCTCTCATGATGGCTGACAAAGGCACTGGATCCATGAGTCCAGCAGGACATCATTATGAGTCATGGTTACTCCCATAAGGTGTGTGCCTCTATTACCGTATCATATTTTGTAGGCAAGACAGATTATAAGTGAAAGGTTTTGTGGTTGGGTTGGTGTTTCCTTTTCTCTTTTGGTAGCCTGCAGACTATATTTTTATGTCATAGATAATGAAAAGGAGGGTGAAGGTTCGATGTAGGCACCAGCTCAACTGTTCATGTTCATTGAGTTGTAGATGTTTTCTTCAGCAATGGGATCTTGTTGTCAGTTTGTGGAGAGCAACCTATTTTTTGCTGACAGCCTGGGTTGTTTGGGAATTTCCACGGGAACCCTTGGAATGACCAACAACTGAACTGGGTGAATAGCATTCCCAAGAAGAAAGCTTAGTTTGGTGACAATATATGGACATTAACAGTTCCCTGTCCCCCACCATTTGTAGACCTCTTTAGGTCTACAATAGGCTTTCATATATTTATTACAGGAAGTTTCCAGTGTCCTGCACTAGGTTTCCATACTGCCACTCAAATGTTTTTCAAATCTAGTTGTCTCTTCTCTCATACCCACCCACATCCCTCTGAATTCTCCTTCCCACATGAAACCCCTGTGTCTTTTTCCGTGCTCCGCCTCACTCATAAAATGTTTATTTCCGTCTCTCGGTGTGTCCTGCCTGCTCCCTTCCTGTATGCCTAACCTCTCTGGGTTTACAGATCGCAGCTTGGTTATCATTTCTATGATGGCAATATCCAATTGAAGTCAATACATATCATATTTCTCAAATGATCTGGGTTACCTCACCCAGAATGATTCTATACATGTGCCTACAAACATCATGATACATATTTTTAAAGTGCTGAATAATGCTCCATTATGTAAATGAATCACATTTTTCTTAACCGGTCTTCTGTTTAGGGACATCTAGTTTTTTTTTTTCTTAAACTCTGGTAAATAGAACAACAATGAACCTGGTATATTGAGGAAATGTCCCTGTGGTACAATAGGGTATCATTGGGTATATGCTCAACAGTGGTATATACTGCTACGAACATAGTTGAGCACATGTCCTTGTGGCATTATTGAGCATCCTTTGGAGACATACCCAAAAAGTGGTTTTACTGGGTCACGAGGAAGCTTGTTTCCTAATTTTCTGAGAAAACACCACACTGACATCCGAAGGGGCTGTACCAGCTTGCGTTCCCACTAGCAGCATTGTTTGTCATAGCCAGAACCGGAAAACAACCAAAATGCCCTTCCAAAAGAATGGATATGGAAAATGTGGTACATTTACACAATGGAGTATTAGACAGAAGAAAAAAATCATGACGTCTTGAATTTTGCAGGAAAATGGATGGAGCTAGAAAACATTATTTTGAGTGAGGTAACCCATACCAGAAAGACAGTTGTCACATGTACTCACTCATAAGTGGTTTTTAAACATAAAGCAAAGAAAAGCAGCCTACAAATTACAATCCCAGAGAACCTAGACAACGAGGACTCTAAGAGAGACATACATAGGGCTAATCTACATGGGTGTTGCAATAAGGGAGCGGGCTGCTTTTCATCCTACCCGGTTCCCGCACGGCTAGCTTTAAACCTAAAATAACCACACCAAATTGTATTCATTTAAATACTGCCTGGCCCATTAGTTCTAGTCTCTTATTGTCTAATTCTCACATCTTGAATAATCCATTTCTTTCTTTCTTTTTTTTTTTTTGGATATAGACAGATGACCCTCCTACATCATTTCCCCTTTTTTTCTTTAAACAAAAAAGAAAGGCTTCACTTTAACATAGTAAAATTACATATAACAAAAGAGTTATCAAGCAAAAAATTACAATTACAATATTTATATCTATTTTATCTTTGCCCATAATAATGGAAAACTATAACTGTCTATTTATTTCAACGCCATCAAAGACTTTAGAAGGATATAATATTACCTATGTAAACTGGAAGTAAGCAACTTCCAAAACTCTACAAATGACAGAGACATCTCACACTGCCTGGACAGTCACCCAAAGTTTTTCTGTACCATTGGGGCATCCATCTTTGGCTTACAGGCCGATAGTATCCAGCAGACATTTCCATGAAGCAGGAAATTTAAAAGACAGTTCAGTCACTTTCTTTTGTGTCCTGCAGAATGTCTTGCAGACTCTTTCATGAAGCAGGAACCCCAAAAGACCATATAACCTTTAGGAAAGTTCAGCAGTCCTCTCTCTGTGGGTTCTTTGTGTCCAGTTTATGCATCAGTCCAGGCAAGAGTAGTTTCTTGCCCAAATGGCTAACCAACTCCATAAGGAGCCTCATCGATGCCCATCTTCCTCTTGAAGTAGCTGGTGCTAACAGGAACAGACAGATTTCATTGTCATGAAAACCCCTAAGTTATTAAAACATTTAAATTCCATATTCTGTAATCTTTTAAAGATATGAAGAATGTCTATCTAACTCAAATATATCTCTTTATATCTAGAAAATCTAACTAACATGACTACAAGCTTGATTATTATTGATGATTATCCATTAACAACCTATATTTCCTAATTATAATTACATTTTTAAATAAACTACGCAATCAAAAAGCCTTAATCAGTATCAGAAATACATATACGCATAAGAAAACTGACCTTAAAATCCATACCAATGAAAATTATTCATATCTATATCATATCCCCCTTTAAATGTAAAAGAACATTTATAAAGAATATCTGGGAATATGGAAGTGGTTATTTTTCTCCAAACTTCTTCCTGCTATATAGTGGCACTGTTAATCAGGCCTTTTATAGTATAACCTGTGTGCTATTTTTTTTCAGTCAGCAGTTGAGTGAAGAAAATTTTAGGGTGTTCATAGCCACCATTCAGAAGGGCGTGGTCTATCATACCATATTGGGATAGAAGCAATCCACAGGGTCTCATCCTCTGTGAAAACAAAAGAAGAACTTTCCAAAGCATCATAACCTTAGATCCAAATTCTGAAGTCAAGATACCTTTAGATCATATATGCAGGTATATCAGCTTAGAAGCCCATACAATGAAATGTCTCTCTGTACTTATCTCTTTCACAGTTGAAAATTATAAAGAAAACACAGTAATACACAGAATCCAGGCTCTCTGAAAATTTTCCATTTTTACGTGGCTTATTTTTCTTTATTTCTTTTAATCTATAACTATCTGTACTCTCTCTCTTTAAAGACTTTACCCTTTTTTAAGACATTAACTTTATTCTCTATATTCTTTTTATTCTCTCTCCCAAGCCTGTGTACACTCATCCAACATTGGGACCCATTTAGAGGTCTTTTATATCTGAATCTGACCGATTGTGAATCTGTAATTTTTTACTATCCAGAAGCACTTTTGATTTGTGCCTTAAAATCGCTAAGGACTTAAGAATCTAAGCTGTGACATTCCTAGGTCAAAAACAGGTACTGCGGTATTGCTCCACCCAATCCAACATGGTGGAGCCGCTTGGACTGAATCAGTTACGCCTCTGAGCTGTAGAGTGTATGGCTGTTCTGGATGTTGGCTCCACCTCTGTCCAATTTCAAAATGGAGGATGTACCATTTTCTACTAGCTCTGGGGCCACCATGTATTAGCTGCACTCAGGACTTTAACTCTGAGACTGAGCGTGCAGCACAGAAACTCTTTTCATCCAAGTTACAGCCAAATCTGACAGGCAGAGCACTGCATAGCCTGGAAACATCTCTCTGTATGGCGGCAGGAATGTACCATGCTCTCCCACCTGCCTAAGCCTGATCCTGCAGTCTACCCTGGTGCAGGCAGGGAGCGCTGAGCCATTGGCATGGTCTCATAGTACTGTCTTTCCGATCCTAAGCAGGAACACAAACATCCGGTTCCATAAAGCCATTAAAATGCTTCAAATCCAGAGTTTGCATTGGCGGCACAGCCCCAGGAAGCTGAGTTTTAAAATGATGAGGCTTTTTTCTGGCACTATTGCTGAAACAGGAAATCTCTCTACAGCACATCCTAGCAATTGCAAAAAGCAGTCTCCATTTTTTAAATCCCACTCAGTTTTTTAAGCGAATTTAGTCCATCACGTTGTAGTGCCAATTGTAGTCCATGTTGGGCGACATCTGTAGTGATGAGATGAGCAGGCCTGCTTTTCATCCCACCTAGCTCCTGCACTACCAGATTTACACCCGAAATAACAACACACAAATTGTATTCATTCAAACACTGCCTGATCTATTAGCTCTAGCTTCTAACTGGCTAACTCTCACATCTTGATTAACCCATTTCTATTAATGTGTGTAGCACCATGAGATGGTGGCTTACCGAGAAAGATCCTAACCTACGTCTGTCTCGGGTAGGAGGATCATGGCATCTGCCTGACTCTGCTTTCTTCCACCCAGAATTCTGTTCTATCTACTCCACCCACCTAAGGGTTGGCCTATCAAAGGCCAAGGCAGTTTCTTTATTAACCAATGAAATTAACACATAGACAGATGACCCTTCTATATCACATGGGAAGAAAAAGACAAGATCTCCTGAGTAAATTAGGAACATGGGGACCATGGGAGAGGGTAGAAGGAAAGGAGAGAGGAGGTGAGGGCAACACAGAAAAATGCATAACTCAATAAAATCAATTTTAAAGAGTTTAAAAAAAACACTGGATATGCTGTTATTATATCCTGACTCATTTTTTTAGCACCAAAACCAAGCCAAAATCAATCCCTCCTCGTTCGAGACAGGGATTTTGGAGGTAGGAAGGCTTGTCCCATAAAGGAACAGGGTACTCAGGTTACAGACCAGGCCAGCAGACTATAACAACAGCGCCATGTAGAGCTGCCATATGCACGTCAATTGTGAACATCACAATTTCCTTCAGGGCAAAATGTTTTAATCCCAGATGTACAGGGAAAGGACTTGAAGCCAATTCCTATGAGAAAAACCCACATGAGGTGTGGGTGGGAGCAGCATTGTCTGTAAACACAATGGGGAAGCAAACCCCCAGATGCAGCAGTGGCAAGGGAGACAAATGCATGGATCTGTGGAGAAGGTCCCTGGGTAACGGACTAGAAGACTCCCAGCCTCTCTATAGAATATAAGCTGTCTACAGCATTGGATGCATACAGGGGGACAGTGTAACAGGAATGGTGGTCACCTTCCTTTTAGTCCCTGGAGTGATCTGTGAAGATGCTTGTCATCCTTATGTCAGCAATTCAGAGAACACAGTGTTGGGAAGTGGAACAAGAATTTTAGTGCACATGAGCCAAGACAGCAGAATTGCTCAATTGGCAGGGTTGTTTCTAAACACTGTCTATGAGCAAGGCCAGGCTAAGGACCCTCCCCCTACACTTTGACCTAGTGGTGGGCAGCAAATCCCTTTGGAACACAGTATGCTTTTGCTTTGAAAACTACTCTAGAAATGCAAGATTGCTTGAAAGTTGTTTCTTTAGGTGAAAACTTTTGGACTCCTTAGGATCAGCATATTTCTTCATAACTATTTGTTTTCCCATTGCCTTACTCTGTCCAAGAAAAATCTTATCTGGAATACAAGCAATGTGCCTCATAATATTTCCTCACTGAGTATTGTTCCCCAAGTAAATCATTGTCAGGAATTATTGTTTCTTAAAAGTGCAAGTACATGCCCTCCTGAGGGAGCAGATTTAACTCAGTCACACTTCCTCCTTTGTCAGAAGAGCTCAGATTCTCAGCAGCTGGACTGCTTTGGGCTGAGCTTCTCAATGACTCCTGAAGGTTTCCCACCTTCCTTTTCTCTGTGTGTGTGTCTGCTGCTGGCCTCTGGCTTTGCCCAGGCAGGCAGGCTGCTGGTGGTGCCCATGGACGGGAGCCACTGGTTCACCATGCGGTCGGTTGTGGAGAAGCTAGCTCATCCACAATGGACATGAGGTGGTGGCAGCTGTGCCAGAGGTGAGTTGGCAACTGGGAAAATCCCTGAATATTACTGTGAAGACGTACTCAATTTCTCACACCATAGAGGATTTAAACCGGGAATTCAAGTATTTTTCTGATACTCAATGGAAAATTTCAGAACAGAGTATGTTTTCTTCAATGTTCGGCTCAGCCAAAGGTTTTTTTGAATTACTATTTTCAAACTGTAGGAGTTTGTTTAACGACAAGAAGTTAGTGGAGTACTTGAAACAGAGTTCTTTTGATGCTATTTTTCTGGATCCTTTCGATGTGTGTGGCTTGACTGTTGCAAGTACTTGTCGGTCCCGTCCGTGGTCTTTGCAAGAGATATATTTTGCCATTATCTCGAAGAGGGCACTCAGTGCCCGAGACCCCTCTCTTATGTTCCCAGACTTCTCTCAAAATTCGCAGACACCATGACTTTTATGGAGAGAGTGTGGAACCACATCACCTATATGGAGGAGCGTGCATTTTGCCCCCACTTTTTCAAAACTGCTACAGATATTGCCTCTGAAGTTCTCCAGACCCCAGTGACTATGGAAGACCTCTTCAGTCAAGTGTCCATTTGGCTGTTACGCACTGACTTTGTGTTGGATTACCCTGCACCTGTGATGCCCAACATAGTCTACATTGGTGGGATCAACTGCCACCAAGGAAAGTCACTTTCCAAGGTAAGCTATATCTCCTTTAGCACATGAAGAGAGCCTTTGGTTTGGCCAAGAAAAGATAAATTCTTTACTGAGCTGTGATTTATCATTTACCTCACTGCATATGGAATTTTTCCTTGGTTAGAGAATTGTTTTTTTTTAATTTATTTATTTATTAAGGATTTCTGCCTCCTCCCCGCCACAGCCTTCCATTTCCCTCCCCCTCACCCGATCAAATCCCTCTCCCTCATCAGCTAGAAGAGCAATCAGGGTTCCCTGACCTGTGGGAAGTCCAAGGACTGCCCACCTCCATCCAGGTTTAGTAAGGTGAGCATCCAAACTGTCTAGGCTTCCCCAAAGCCAGTACATGCAGTAGGATCAAAATTGTTTTATGCCGACTCACTAATTAGGAATCAAATCTATATTGGTGCCCTATTGATATGGTGGTGTATACCTGTGAGGATATTACATTTACAATCAATGCTACAATCTAAGTTTAACTATGTGTGTGTGCCTTCCTCTGTGTGTATGGCATATTCGTGAAATTAGAAAGGAAATGGACAAAGTAAATTTTCTTTAGGAGAAACAAAACCAGTAAGTAATGAAAGACATACCACCTGAAGACACAAACGGGGATTTGCAGGAGTTGGAAGAGGCAAGGCAGGGTAGCGGGAGAGCAGAATAAACAGAAAAGAAAATGTCTGAATAATGCCAGAATACTCTGTATGACAACTTTAAAAAATTGTTTAAAGAGACAAAAACCTTCAATGTACATTTTATTGCTTTTGGAGATGTTTAATAAATGCATCAAGCATTGAAGCCGTCATCATTTTCTGTCGGCTGCACTCTATAGGAGTGCACATGCAGCTTTTCCGCATTTCAGGAATGACTGATACCATACGGAGGATGCAAAGTTGGTACATTTTCTTAAACAAAATAAAATGTAAAAAGAAAACAACACCACCATATAAAATTGGACAATACAAGTCAACAGAAAAGTAAGAGTGCTAAAGGATGGGAAAAAATCAGAGGTTCACTTGTTAGCACTTTTAGGAGTCCCGCAGTGCTACAACATTGGAGTCAGATGGTTGTGGCCCATGCCTTTATCCCAGCACTTGGGAGGCAGAGGCAGGCGGATCTCTGTGGGTTTGAGGCCAGTCAGGCCTATTAGAACTAGTGCCAGAACATCTAAAACGGTTACACAAAGAAACCCAGTCTCAAGAATCAATCAATAAAGAAAGAAATAAAATAAATAAAAAAATAAATATATAAATGACTAGACTGGAAACTATGGTGTTTATTCAGAAGGCCTGGGGAAGGTCCATTCAGGCCCTGTGCAGACTGCTTCGCTTCGTCAGTTCTTAAGAGCTTTGCTGAGTCTTTTGGCAGGCCTTGTTCTTTGGGGGTCCTCCATTCCTTCTTTCTCCCCGACTCCTTCTGCCTTTCTACCATGAGGTTCCCTGAGCTCTGACTGGAGGGATTGGATGGAGACATCTCACTGAGGGCTGTGTGTTCCAAGGTCTCTCTATGTAGTGTCTTGCTGTGGGTCTCTGTTTCTCTCCCAGCTGTTACATCTCTCATGATGGCTGACAAAGGCACTGGATCCATGAGTCCAGCAGGACATCATTATGAGTCATGGTTACTCCCAAAAGGTTTGGGCCTCAATTGCCATATCATATTTTGTAGGCAAGACAGATTGTAGTGAAAGGTTTTGTGGTTAGGTTGGTGTTTCCTTTTCTTTTTTGGTAGACTGCAGACTATATTTTCATGTCATAGACAGTAGAACGGGAGGGTAAAGTTTTGATGTAGGCACCAGCTCAAGTGTTCATGTTCATTGAGTTAATGAGTTGTGGATGTTTTCTTCAGCAATGGGATCTTGTTGTCAGTTTGTGGAGAGCAACCTATTTTTTGCTGACCTCCTTGGTTGTTTGGGAATTTCCACGGGACCCCTTGGAATGACCAACAACTGCATTGTATGAAAAGCATTCCCAAGAAGAAAGCTTAGATTGGTGACAATATATGGACATTAGCAGTTCCCTGTCCCTCACTATTTGGAGACCTCTTCAGGATTGCCTTCATATATTTATTACAGGAAGTTTCCAGTGTCCTGCACTAGGTTTCCATACTGCCACTCAAATGTTTTTCAATTCTAGCTATCTCTCCTCTCATACCCACCCACATCCCTCTGAACTCTCCTTCCCACATGAAACCCCTGTGTCTTTTTCCATGGTCCACCTCACTCATAAAATATTTATTATTTCCCTCCCACAACATGTCCTGCCTAATCCCTTCCTCTATGTTTAACCTCTCTGGGTTTATAGATTGCAGCTTGTTATCATTTCTATAATGGCAATATCCAATTGAAATCAATACATATCATATTTCTCAACTGATCTTGGTTGCCTCACCCAGGATGATTTTTCCCGATTCTATACATGTGCCTACAAACATCATGATACATATTTTTAAAGTGCCGAATAATGCTCCATTATGTAAATGTATCACATTTTCCTTAACTGGTATTTTGTTTAGGGACATCTAGGTTTTTTCTTAAACTCTGGTAAATAGAACAACAATGAACCTGGTGTACTGAGGAAATGTCCCTGTGGTACAATAAAGTATCATTGGGTATATGCTCAACAGTGGTATATACTGCTACGAACATAGTTGAGCACATATCCTTGTGGCATTATTGAGCGTCCTTTGGAGACATACCCAAAAGTGGTTTTCCTGAGTCTTGAGGAAGGTTGTTTACTAATTTTCTGAGAAAACACCACACTGACATCCAAAGGGGCTGTACCAGCTTGTATTCCCACTAGCAGTATTGTTTGTCATAGCCAGAACCTGGAAACAACCTAAATGTCCCTCTACTGAAGAATGGATAAGGAAATTTTGATACATTTACACATTGGAATACTACACAGCAGAACAAGATAATGACATCTTGAATGTTGCAAGAAAATTGATGGAGCTAGAAAAAATTATTTTGAGTGAGGTAACCTAGACACAGAAAGACAGTTATCACATGACTCACCCATAAGTGGCTTTTAAACATAAAGCAAAGAAAAGCAGCCTACAAATCACAATCCCAGAGAACCTAGACAATGAGACATACATGGATCTAATCTACATAGGTGTTGAAATAAGGGAGCTGGCTGGTTTTTGTCGCACCTGGTTCATGCACGGCTAGCTTTACATCTATAGTAACCACACCAAATTGTATTCATTTAAACACTGCCTGGTCCATTAGTTCTAGTCTCTTATTGTCTAATTCTCACATCTTGATTAACCCATTTCTAATGATCTATGTAGCAGCACGAGGTTGTGGCTTACTGGGAAAGATCCTAACCTACGTCTGTCCTGGGTCAGAGGATCATGGCATCTGCCTGACTCTGCTTTCTTCCACCCAGAATTCTGTTCTATCTACTCCACCCACCTAAGGGCTGGCATATCAAAGGCCAAGGCAGTTTCTTTATTAACCAATGAAAGTAACATGTAGACAGATGACCCTCCTACATCATTTCCCCTTTTTCTGTTTAAACAAAAAAGAAAGGCTTTCACTTTAATATAGTAAAATTACATATAACAGAACAGTTATCAAGCAAGAATTACAGTTAAAATATTTATATCTATTTTATCTTTTATCATAACAATGGAAAACTATAACTGTCTATTTATTTCAACGCCATCAAAGACTTTAGAAGGATATAATATTACCCATGTAAACTGGAAGTAAGCAACTTCCAAAACTCTACAAATGACAGAGACATCTCACTGCCTGGACAGTCACCCAAAGTTTTTCTGTACCATTGGGACCTACAGGCTCATAGTATCCACCAGACATTTCCATGAAGCAGGAAATTCCAAAGACTGTTCAGTCACTTTCTTTTGTGTCCTGCAGAATGTCTTGCAGACTTTTTCATGAAGCAGGAACCCCAAAAGACCATCTCACCCTTAGGCAAGTTCAGCAGTCCTCTTTCTGAGGGTTCTTTGTGTCCAGTTTATGCATCAGTCCAGGAAAGAGTAGTTTCTTGCCCAAATGGCTAACCAACTTCATAAGGAGCCTCATCGATATCCATCTTCTTCTTGAAGTAGCTGGTGCTGCCAAGAACATACGCATCTCATTGTCATGAAAACCCCTAAGTTATTAAAACATTTAAATTCCATATTCTGTAGTCTTTTAAAGATATGAAGAATGTCTATCTAACTCAAATATATCTCTTTATATCTAGAAAATCTAACTAACATGACTACAAGCTTGATTATTATTGATGATTATCCATTAACAACCTATATTTCCTAATTATACATTACATTTTTAAATGAACTACGCAATCAAAAAGCCTTAATCAGTATCAGAAATACATATACGTATAAGAAAATTGACCTTAAAATCTATACCAATGAAAATTATTCATATCTATATCATATCCCCCTTTAAATGTAAAAGAACATTTATAAAGAATATCTGGGAATATGGACGTAGTTATTTTTCTCCAAACATCTTCCTGCTGTATAGGGGAACTGTTAATCAGGTCTTTCATGGTATAACCTGTGTGCTAGGTTGTTTTTCAGTCAGCAGTTGAGTGAAGTAATTTTATAGGTGTTCATAGCAACCTTTCAGGAGGTTGTGGTCTATCATACCATATTGGGATAGAAGCAATCCACAGGGTCTCATCCTCTGTGAAAACAAAAGAAGAACTTTCCAAAGCATCATAACCTTAGATCCAAATTCTGAAGTCAAGATACCTTTAGATCATACATGCAGGTATATCAGCTTAGCAGCCCATACAATGAAATGTCTCTCTGTACTTAGCTCCTTCACAGTTGAAAATTATAAAGAAAACACAGTAATACACAGAATCCAGGCTCTCTGAAAATTTTCCATTTTTACGTGGCTTATTTTTCTTTATTTCTTTTAATCTATAACTATCTGTACTCTCTTTAAAGACTTTACCCTTTTTTAAGACATTAACTTTATTCTCTATATTCTTTTTATTCTCTCTCCCAAGCCTGTGTACACTCATCCAACATTGGGACCCATTTAGAGGTCTTTTATATCTGAATCTGACCGATTGTGAATCTGTAATTTTTTACTATCCAGGAGCACTTTTGATTTGTGCCTTAAAATCGCTAAGGACTTAAGAATCTAAGCTGTGACATTCCTAGGTCAAAAACAGGTACTGCGGTATTGCTCCACCCAATCCAACATGGTGGAGCCGCTTGGACTGAATCAGTTACGCCTCTGAGCTGTAGAGTGTATGGCTGTTCTGGATGTTGGCTCCACCTCTGTCCAATTTCAAAATGGAGGATGTACCATTTTCTACTAGCTCTGGGGCCACCATGTATTAGCTGCACTCAGGACTTTAACTCTGAGACTGAGCGTGCAGCACAGAAACTCTTTTCATCCAAGTTACAGCCAAATCTGACAGGCAGAGCACTGCATAGCCTGGAAACATCTTTCTGTATGGCGGCAGGAATCCACCATGCTCTCCCACCTGCCTAAGCCTGATCCTGCAGTCTACCCTGGTGCAGGCAGGGAGCGCTGAGCCATTGGCATGGTCTCATAGTACTATCTTTCCGATCCTAAGCAGGAACACAAACATCCGGTTCCATAAAGCCATTAAAATGCTTCAAATCCAGAGTTTGCATTGGCGGCACAGCCCCAGGAAGCTGAGTTTTAAAATGATGAGGCTTTTTTCTGGCACTATTGCTGAAACAGGAAATCTCTCTACAGCACATCCTAGCAATTGCAAAAAGCAGTCTCCATTTTTTAAAGCCCACTCAGTTTTTTAAGCGAATTTAGTCCATCACGTTGTAGTGCCAATTGTAGTCCATGTTGGGCGACATCTGTAGTGATGAGATGAGCAGGCCTGCTTTTCATCCCACCTAGCTCCTGCACTACCAGATTTACACCCGAAATAACAACACACAAATTGTATTCATTCAAACACTGCCTGATCTATTAGCTCTAGCTTCTAACTGGCTAACTCTCACATCTTGATTAACCCATTTCTATTAATGTGTGTAGCACCATGAGATGGTGGCTTACCGAGAAAGATCCTAACCTACGTCTGTCTCGGGTAGGAGGATCATGGCATCTGCCTGACTCTGCTTTCTTCCTCCTAGAATTCTGTTCTGTCTACTCCACCCACCTAAGGGTTGGCCTATCAAAGGCCAAGGCAGTTTCTTTATTAACCAATGAAATTAACACATAGACAGATGACCCTTCTATATCACATGGGAAGAAAAAGACAAGATCTCCTGAGTAAATTAGGAGCATGGGGACCATGGGAGAGGGTTGAAGGAAAGGAGAAGGGAAGCGAGGGGAACAAGAAAAATGCATAGCTCTATATAATCAATTTTAAAAAGTTTAAAAAAATGCATTGGATATGCTGTCATTATGTCCTGACTCATTTTTCTGCCCCAGGACCAAGCCCAATATCACCCCCTCCTAGTTCTGTAAGAAACAATCCTCTAGAGACAGGGAAGTTTGGAGGTAGGAGGGCTTGTTCCATAAAGTGACAGGGTACTCAGGTGACAGACCAGGCCAGTAGATCATAACAACAGTACCATGTAGAGCTGCCTTATGCACGTCAATAGTGAACACCACAATTTCCTTCTGGGCAAGCTGCCTTAATCCCAGATGTACAGGGAGAAGACTTGAAACCAATTCCTATGAGAAAACCCCGCATGAGGTGTGGGTAGCAGCAGCATTGTCTGTAAACACAACGGGGATGCAAACCCCCAGATGCAGCAGTGGCAAGGGAGACAAATGCATGGATCTGTGGAGAAGGTCCCTGGGTAACGGACTAGAAGACTCCCAGCCTCTCTATAGAATATAAGCTGTCTGCAGCATTGGATGCATACAGGGGGACAGTGTAACAGGAATGGTGGTCACCTTCCTTTTAGTCCCTGGAGTGATCTGTGAAGATGCTTGTCATCCTTATGTCAGCAATTCAGAGAACACAGTGTTGGGAATTGGAACAAGAATTTTACTGCATATGCGCCAAGACAGCAGAATTGCTCAATTGGCAGGGTTGTTTCTAAACACTGTCTATGAGCAAGGCCAGGCTAAGAATCCTCCCCCTAGACTTTGACCTACTGGCAGGCAGCAAATCCCTTTGGAACACAGTCTGCTTTTGCTTTGAAAACAACTCTAGAAAGGCAAGATTGTTTGCAAGTTATTTCTTTAGGTGAAAACTTTTGGACTCCTAAGGATCAGCATATTTCTTTGTAACTATTTCTAAACTCATATTGCCTGACTCTGCCCAAGAAAAATCTTATCTGGAATACAAGCAAGTGTGCCTCATAATATTTCATCACTGAATAGTGTTGTCCAAGTAAATCATTGTCAGGGATTGTTGTTTCTTAATGGTGCAAGTACATGCCCTCCTGAGGGAGCAGATTTAACTCAGTCACACTTCCCCCTTTGTCAGAAGAGCTCAGATTCTGAGCAGCTGGATTGCTTTGGGCTGAGCATCTCAATGACTCCTGAAGGTTTTCCAGCCTCCCTTCCTCTGTGTGTGTGTCTGCTGCTGGCCTCTGGCTTTGCCCAGGCAGGCAGGCTGCTGGTGGTGCCCATGGACGGGAGCCACTGGTTCACCATGCGGTCGGTTGTGGAGAAGCTCATCCACAATGGACATGAGGTGGTGGCAGCTGTGCCAGAGGTGAGTTGGCAACTGGGAAAATCCCTGAATATTACTGTGAAGACGTACTCAATTTCTCATACTCTGGAAGATCTAGACCGAAAATTCAAGTATTTTTCTGATACTCAATGGAAAGCTCCCGAACAAAGTATTATTTCTGCAATGTTTGGCTCAGCCAAAGGTTTTTTTGAATTACTATTTTCAAACTGTAGGAGTTTGTTTAACGACAAGAAGTTAGTGGAGTACCTGAAACAGAGTTCTTTTGATGCTATTTTTCTGGATCCTTTCGATGTGTGTGGCTTGACTGTTGCCAAGTACTTGTCGGTCCCGTCTGTGGTCTTTGCAAGAGGTATACTTTGCCACTATCTCGAAGAGGGCACTCAGAGCCCCAGACCCCTCTCTTATGTTCCCAGACTTCTCTCGAAATTCACAGACACCATGACTTTTATGGAGAGAGTGTGGAACCACATCACCTATATGGAGGAGCGTGCATTTTGCCCCCACTTTTTCAAAACTGCTACAGATATTGCCTCTGAAGTTCTCCAGACCCCAGTGACTATGGAAGACCTCTTCAGTCAAGTGTCCATTTGGCTGTTACGCACTGACTTTGTGTTGGATTACCCTGCACCTGTGATGCCCAACATAGTCTACATTGGTGGGATCAACTGCCACCAAGGAAAGTCACTTTCCAAGGTAAGCTATATCTCCTTTAGCACATGAAGAGAGCCTTTGGTTTGGCCAAGAAAAGATAAATTCTTTACTGAGCTGTGATTTATCATTTACCTCACTGCATATGGAATTTCTTCCTGGGTTAGAAAATTATTTTGTTCCAACTCACTAATTAGGAAACAAATCTATATTGTTGCCCTATTGATATGACTATGTAAACCTTTGAGGATATCGCATATACATTCATAGTTACAAACTAAATTTAACTCTGTATGTATGGTGTTCTCTGTGTGCATAGCAAGGTCATGATATTAGAAAGGATAGGAACTAAGAAAATTTTCCTTAGGAGAAACCAAACCAGTAAGTAATAATAGACATACCACATGAAGACACAAACAGGGATGTCCAGAGGTACGAAGAGGACATACAGAGGGCAAGGCAGGGTAGCTGAAGAGCAGAATAAACAGAAAAGAAAACGTCTGAAAAATTCCAGAATACCACTGAATACTCTGTATGACAACTTTAAAAAATTGTTTAAAGAAACAAAAAAAACCTTCAATGTACATTTTACTGCTTTTGGAGATGTTTTAAAAAAAATGCATCAAGCATTAAAGCCGTCATCATTTTCTGTAGGCTGCACTCCATAGGGGTAGACAAGCAGCTTTTCTGCTTTTCAAGAATCACTGATAAGATAACAAGGATGCAAAGTCAGTGCATTTTCTCAAACAACACAAAATGTAATGTGAGAAAAGAAAACCACCATATGGCACTGGACAATACAAACCAACAGAAAAGTAAGAGTGCCAAGGGAAAAGACAAGAATCAGAGACTCACTTGTTAGCACTTTTAGGAGTCCCACAGAGGTACTACATGGGAGCCAGGTGGTAGTGGCGCATGCCTTTAATCCCAGCACTTGGGAGGCAGAGGTAGGTGGATCTCTGTGGGTTCGAGGCCAGTCAGGCCTTCCAGAACCAGTTCTAGGACATATAGGACTGTTACACAGAGAAACTCTACTTGAAAAACCTAAATGAATGAATGAATAAATAAATAAATAAATAAACAAATCACTAGAGAGGAAGCTATTGTGTCTGTTCAGAGGGCCTGGGGCAGGTCCTAGCAGGCCCTGTGCAGCCTGCTTCAGTCTCGTCAGTTCATATGAGCTTTAGCAGGCCTTGTTCTCTGGGGGGTCCTCCATTCCTTCTTTCTCCCCAACTCCTTCTGCCTCTCTTCCATGATGTTCCCTGAGCTCTAACTGGAGGGATTAGATGGAGACATCTCACTGAGAGCTGTGTGTTCCAAGGTCTCTCCATGTAATGTCGTGCTGTGGGTCTCTGTTTTCTCTCCCAGCTGTTACATGAGGAATCTTCTCTGATGATGGCTGACTAAGCTACTGATCCACGTGTACAGCAGAATGTCATTATGAGTCATTTCATTGTTACTCCCCCCAACTAAGAGCAGGAATACTTGGTTTTACCCTAACTGTCTGGACTTCTGGACACGTAAGCAGTGTGAGGTATGGGTTCCATCTCATGGAAATGAATGAAAAATGAATTTTATGCTCTGGTAATGCTTAGGCTTGCATGGGCAGCCCACGTATGGAGGTTCTGTTGAACTTGTCTGTGTTCATGATCTAAGTTGATGAGGAAGATTGACCAGGAAGTATCCATCTAATGGAGTGGGCCTTAATTCAAATCAGACATAGGTTGGTTATTCCCACAAGGTTGTGTCTCCATTTTCCTACTGTATTTTTTAGGCAAGACAGATTATAGGTGTAATTCTGCCTAAACTGAGTACTTATCTGATCCCCCTCCAAATATATCAAGTTTGGCTTTTTCTTTAAAGTATGCAGAGCTGGAAATTTAACTGTCAGGGTAGAGCTGTTGTATAACCTTTCAAGTTAAGAGGAATTTTTTTTTTTTTACTTCCCCAGACAAGTAGTTCTAACTTCCCCAGTTTTGGAACCTGAGAAGGAGGGAGGCCTTATACCTAGATTGAGTTACTGGCCATCTCTTTTCTAGATTACATAGCTGTTGCTTGTTTTCTGACAGGAGCAATAGAGGTGGTAGTCTCTTAGTATGACAGCCAGGGTGTGGTATATTTTTAATTATTTATTTTTATTTTATCCTCCTTGGTGCTTTGCCTGCATGTGTATCTATATGAGGGTGTGAGAAGCCCTGGAATGGGAGTTACAGACAGGTGTGAGCTACCACATGGATGCTGAGAACTGAACCCTGCACCTCTGAATGAGCAACCAGTGCTTCCAACTACGAGTCATCATTCTAGCCCATATCCCACCACTTTAATATTTTTCCAGAGTTCAACTTCTATTTTTTTAGTAAAAGACAAAACTTTGCTCATCTGAGAGCCACACCTACCTGCCCAGAGCAGTTCCTTTGTCACCTTGCATGGAGAAATGAAGACATTTGGACTTCTCAGGCCATGCATTACTCACCCCAACATTTTTCGAGAATTGGCTGAGATGGCATTTTTCGTCTTTGGGAGAGCTTAGTGGGGTGCTCTCAGAAATTGGACTGCAAGCAACAGTCTAAGGACTCGAGGTAGCTTTGAACCTCCTCTCCTGATAGAGAAGGCAAGCGGCTCAGTGTCAGGGATGACCTTTGGAGTTGGCATATGTGGCAGGCATAGTGAGGTACCACTGAGACACACAGGCTGGTCTCTATGGTCTCTGCCTTTTTGTTTCTGTCCTACCCCAGGTGGAACAGACAAGCATTTCCCACTCTACTTCCTAAAGTGAGCTTTCTGGAAAGGGTCTTGGAAGATTAGGGAACCTTCATGAGTTCCTCTGGTTTCTTATTTTCTTATTGACATCATAGGCCTGGGACAGTCACCCCTTCTGTACTGTGCTGTGTGAATGGTGGATGCAGCGAGGGAGAGGCACATTTGCAGTGAATGATCTTATGCTTGTAATCTGAACTATGTTCAGATCTAGAAACCATGCAGAAATGTCAGGCCTGTGTTTACCCAGGGGAAGACAAGAAATTATACCAGTGAAGGAGATCTTCTGCCTCCATTCAACCATCTCTATTAGAAGAGCAGAGAGCCGGGCGGTGGTGGCACATGCCTTTAATCCCAGCACTCAGGAGCCAGAGGCAGGGGGATCTCTGTGAGTTCAAGGCCAGCCTGGTCTAGGAGAGCTAGTTCCAGGACAGGAACCAAAAGCTACGGAGAAACCCTGTCTCGAAAATTAAAAAAATAAATAAATGAAAAATAGAAGAGCAGAGAGTCTCAGCAGCTGGATTGCCTCAGGCTTAGCTTTTCCCATGGCTCCTGCAGGTTTCCCAGCCTCCCTCCCTCTGTGTGTGTGTGTGTGTGTGTGTGTGTGTGTGTGTGTGTGTGTGTCTGCTGCTTGCCTCTCGCTTTGCCCAGGCAGGCAGTCTGCAGGCGGTGCCCATGGATGGGAGCCACTGGTGAGATAGTCCTTCAAAGTTCCTGCATCATGAAAAAGTCTGCCAAACATTCTGTAAAACACAGAAGAAAGTGATTGATAAACTGTCAATATAGGTGGAACTGTCTTTGAAATTTCCTGCTACATATAAAAGTCTGTCAGATAGTATAGGCCTGTAGGCTGAAGATGGGTGCCCAAATGGTGTGGGAGGTCCTTTTGTCTATGTGTTGCTTTTATTGGTTAATGAATAAAGAAACTGCCTTGGCCTGTTGATAGGAAAGAACTTAGGTAGGCGGGGAAAACTAAATGGCATGCTGGGAGAAAGGAGGCTGAGTTAGGAAGAAGCCATGGAGGTGCATGAGATAGATGTTGGGATTTTTACCCAGTAAGCCACAGCCATGTGGTGATACACAGATTAATAAAAATGGGTTAAATTAATATAAGAGTTAGCCAATAAGAAGGTAGAGCTAATGGGCCAAGCAGTGTTTTAATAAATACAATTTCTGTGTGGTTATTTTGGGGCTAATCTAGTTGGGTGGTCAGGACAAACAAGCAGCCTGCTGCTACAGATTGGTGTCCAATGTGGGGCTTGAACCCACAACCTTGAGATTAAGATTCTCATGCTCTACCAACTGAGCTATCCAGGCAGTGGTGGTACATTTCTTTAATCCCAGCACTTAGGAAGCAGAGGCAGGTGGTTCTCTGTGAGTTCAAGGCCAGCCTGGTCTATGAGAGCTAGTTCCAGAACAGGCTCCAAAGCTACAAAGATACCCTGTCCAGAACCTACGATCTAATCATTTTTTTCATTGACCCAGTGAGGTGGAGAGGTGAGCCCTGAGGGGCTCTTACTTCTGGTGCCAAACACCTGCCCTTGTGTAGGCAGGCATGACCTGTTCTGGGGACAGTGCCAGGTGGGGAGTTTGCCTGGGGCGGTACATCTTTCAAATGGTAATGCAGGTGTCCTAAGGTGAGCTCAGGGAGGACAGAAACCTCCCGTGGAGCAGAAGGGCAAAAGCTCACTTGATCTTGATTTTCAGTACAAATACAATCTGTGAAAGTGGGCCCTCCTCCTGCAGATTGGCGCCCAAAGCCGATTTGGCTGTTACTCAGATAAAAAGTGTTTATGTGCTGAACACTCATTCTCGGGGTTGGAGTGCTGAGCGAGGTTCCTGCCTGGTGGCCCCAGAGTTGGCACTGGTGGTGCTTCCACCATTTTAAAAGTGGGGAGAGGTGGAACCAGCATCCAGAGCCACTGCAACCAATTTGGTTACCATTTTAGAGCTCTTCAAGACTTTGGGTGACTTTCCAGGCAGCGAGATGTCTCTGCCAATTCTAGAGTTTTAAAAGTTGCTTACAATACACTTCCTGTTTACTTAGGTAATATTATATCCTTCTGGAGTCTTTGATGGAATTAAATAATAGATATAGTTTTCCTTAGTTATAATAAAAGATAAATGTATATAAGTATTGTAACTATAATCCTTTCTTGATACCTGTTTTATTATATGTAATTTTATTATGTAAAAATTAAAATCTTTTTTATTTAGACAGAAAAGGGGAGGTGATGTGGGGTTCCCCTCTGGATGCTGTGAATACCATTGGTTAATTTGAAAAAGCCACTTTGGGCCTATTGCAGTGCAGAATATGGCAAGGTGGAAATTCCAAGCAGATAGAGGAGGAGAGAGTAGGTGAGTCAAGGAGACAGCATGTTGCCACCTGAGGAGAAAGACGCCCATGCACCTGTACCAGTAAACCATGATCCTCAAGGTAAAATACAAATTAATAGAAATGGATTATTTTAAGATGTAAGAACTAGCTAGAAGTATGCTTAAGCTATTGACCAAACAGTATTGCAATTAAAACAGTTTCTGTGGGATTATTTTGGGTCTGGGTAGCTAGGAAAGTGTAGGCCTCTGTCTATACTTCCTATTGTCTGTTTGTCACCTTCTGGTTCTTGCCTACTGTCATTAAATTTTATTTCTTATATTCTGATAGTTTATTGAACATTTTTATGACTTTTATTCTAAATTCTTTGTCAGTCATTTTATGGATCTCTAGTTCTCTGGTGCCCCCATTGCAGTTTTCTGAGTTTCTCTCAACATGTCACAGGTCCTTGGTTCTTTATAATGTTAATATCCTTGTCCTGAAAAAAAAAAAAACCTTCTGATGTGAACTTGTCTTGACATGTGTCCTTTGGTAGCAACAGGTCTTTGCTATGCATTCTAGCCTGTAACTCTGGAAGGACCAGTGTACTCCCTGAGCAAGAAGGACTTTTATTAGCTTTCTAGTTGACTAAGATGCATGCTGCCTCCATGCTGATGTTGGGTGGGGCGGTTGGCAGGCTTTGCTGCTGGATGAGATGCTGGTTGGGAGGGGGCGCTACCGTGCGGAACTGCTGCCTGGGCATTGTGACAGCTCTGTTTAATCTGTTCTGAAGATCTACTCCCTGGCCAGTTGAGTCCATTCTTTAAGATCTTGGGCAGGGCTGAAGGCTCAGTTTAAGAGTTCAGCAGAGTTGCTACTCAATAATGTGGGGTCAGAGGCTACATTCTTATAAATATATAATGGGGGAAAAATTGTCTATGCCAAGTGGGAGATGTGGCATAGACTTTTGCCTGAGCTGAGTGCCTTTGAGCTCCTGAGTCTATCTACTATGCTCCCGTGAAGTATGCAGAGGCGTGAGTCTCTCTGCCTGTGCAGGGCCAACTGGTAGGTCTTTTTGACTGAAGAGAGCTCCTGATTGACTTCCACTAGAAGGTGCCACAGCCTTCAAGCTGCATCTTCTCCTTCCAAATAACCCTTTGAAGAGAAACTCTTACTAGTGTTGCCAGCAGCTTTGTTCTTGGATGGTTTGAGATCTGATCAAGTTGACAGCCAGGAAGAATGATCACAGCCATCCCCCACACTCTTCTAAACTAGACCGTGAGCCGTCCCCTTGTCTATGTAGGGAAGTTAGACTACACTCTGAGAAGGGGTAGAAACACAGAAGGATAATAAGTGACGCTGACTCGAATGTCTTCCTATGCCTAGGAGGGTGACTAGGCTGGTTTTGTAGATGGGCTAGGATTTAGCTGTTATCTCTGGACAAGTTCAATAGCTGGCTGGGAGAAGGTGCCGTGGTGACCTGTGTACAGGTCACTAAGACTTTGACTTCCTTTCTTTCATTCGATTTCACTCCATGTGGCATGACCATGTCCTTTCTCCTAGTGACCCCCCTGTCCCCAGTGATGTCACTGAGGCAATCCTCCTAGGAACTCTGGGAACACTAAAGACTTTGTATTACGAGTACCAGCTCACTTCTCTGCCAGCACGTCCTTGATCAGGGTAAATGATCTCTTTATCAGCATTGTCCTGATTTGGGAGCAGGGATTGAGTGACAGGACCTGAGTAAGACAATTGTCCTTTTCTTTTTTGTTTCAATTTTGTTGGGTCCCTAGAGGACAGGTCTTCGCACCCCCACTTGATCTGTTTTGCACTCTTGTGGTTGGTTGTTCTGAAAACAAGAGTAAAAACAAGAACAAAACAATCTGTTGTTTTCAGCAATGTTTCTAGAGATGTTTACCCCTTCAGTGATGAGCTTCTTGTTTTTGCTGGCTTGGCCTCCCCTGCTGAGGGCTATATATACCCTGTGAGAAAGTGAAATAAAGGCTTCTCTGCAGAACCTGAAGTTGTGCTGTGTGTTAATACCGACGTCCCTCTCTCAGAACTACAGTTGCCATGGCGTGGCAAATTTCATTAAGTTCTGTGAACCACTCATGCTTCTTGGGCTTGTCTTCAATTGTTAAGGTTGATTTTTCTAAAGGGGGGCAGGGCCCAAGTCTTCCCTTAGCAATAACCATACAGATATCACCCTAGCCGTTTCGCTTTGTTTTCATATAGGGTCTATTATGTAGCTTCAGCTGTCCTGGGACTTACTATGTTCACCGTGCTAGACTTGAAATCACAGAGATCCTCCTGCCTCTGCCCCTCCCCAGTACAATGACTAAAGGTGTGGCACCCTAGCTATTTTTAATCTTCAAAGATGTTCACCTGAGTGTTCCCCAGCCACCAAGAATTGAGCCACTATTTCAAGTTTTTTGCTCACAATCAATGGAAAACTCAAGAAGTAGGAATGTTTTCTCTGCTAAAGAATCCAGGCACATATTTCTTTGAATTACTGTTTTCACATTGTAGGAGTTTGTTTAATGACAAGAAGTTAGTGGTGTACTTGATGCAGAGTTCTTTTGATGCTGTGTATCTGGATGCTTTTGATGTGTGCGGCTTGACTGTTGCCAAGTACTTGTTGCTCCCGCCTGTGGTCTTCGGCAGGGGAATATTTTGTTATTATCTTGATGATGGTGCTCAGTGCCCCAGCTCTCCTTCTTATGTTCCCAGAGGTCTCTTGAAATCACAGAGATCCTCCTGCCTCTGCCTCTCCCCAGTACAATGACTAAAGGTGTGGCACCCTAGCTATTTTTAATCTTCAACTCTCCACCTTCTTCCCTACCCTCAGATGACACGTGTTGATTTAAATGTCCTTCTAACACACAAATACTGATGGATATTTAATTCCAGATAGAGCCGATCATCCTAAGTCCTTTCTGTTTTGTTTTGTTTTGTTTTTTTTAAATACAGGGTTTCTCTGTATAGCCCTGGAGCTCACTCTGTAAGCCAAGCTGCCCTTGCCTGCCTCTGCCTTCTGAATGCTGGGACTAAAGGCTTGTGCCAGCATGGCCTGGTTCCTTAGTCTGTTCTTAAGCACAGAGCATTTCCTAACCCTGCTATTATCTCAGCAGCACAGAGACCCAGGAGCAGAGTGGCTGGGTCTAGCTGTGCACTAGCTACATTTTAGTGCATTTCGATAATTGCTTTTAAAACTCAGAGCAAACTTCAGGATTTGGTCAGCTGTATGTGAGAGTTCTCATTTTTCCATGCCCTCTTCTACTCTGGACATGGTCCAAATGTTAAAGTCTTCTTAATTTTGGTGATGAAAAATTCTGTGTAGCTGTTCTAGTAGGCTGAGCAAGTCATGAGGAACAAGGCAGTAAACAGCATTCATACAGGGCTTCTGGTTCAGTTCCTGCCCCTAGGTTCCTGCCTGGAGTATAAGAACTTTTTATTTATTTGCAAGTACATTTAAATAATAAGGTTCATTTATTTTTAAAATATTGTTTTAAAAATAAGCAACATCTTTTGAAACTCTGAATAAGACAATTAAGAAATAAAACACACAGGACTATATTATAAAATACACACAGAAAAAGAAACAGAGCACTTGACCATAATTCATTTGAGTTCTATTTTATTTTATTTTTAAAAATTGTATTTAATCTGCATTGATGTTTTGCCATGGGTGTTGGCTGTCCTGGAATTGGAGTTACAGACAGTTGTGAGCTGCCATGTGGGTGCTGGGAATTGAACCGGGTCCTCTAGAAAAGCAGGTAGTGCTCTTAACCCCTGAGCCATCTCTCTTCAGCCCTTGAATCCTATTTTAAACAGCTTACGGCAGCATCACATTCAAGGCTTGTGTTATAGGCTGTTTTAGGGTTTATGCTACTGTGATGAAAGACCATGACCAAAAGCATCATTTTGCTATGGGAAGCAATGAGGCAAAAAAAAAAAAAAAAAAATAGTCGAGGGGCCCAGGCCCCCAAAATAAATGCATGGCTCAGTGAGTGCAGTGCTAAGGGAGAACTTGAGAAAGGACAGTCATGTGAGAGGCACTAGCTCAAAAAGGGAGCAGTGTCTGAGGGGCCCCAGACCCCATAAGCGAATGTAGCACTCAGTGAGTGCAATGCTGGGGAGAACACAAGGAAGGGTGGTTGTATGAGAGGACTAGGCCAAAAACGGAACAGTCTCCCCACTTGTCCCAGGGGACTGATGGAAAGTCGGGAAGTCAGCCGCTAGAAGGCTCAGATTTAGGATTTTTTGCCCACAGCGCAGCATTGGTAGAAAGAGAGCTCCGTGAATGGAAGAGACAGATTCTGCTGCTGCAGTGGGAGGCAGCACAGGGAGAGGGAGAGGGGAGCTCCGGCCAGCAGAATGCCCTTTAGGCTGCCAAGCAGGGAACTGAAGCCCAGCTCACAAGACAGAGCAGGAAACGACAGTGACAAAGGGGGGGGGGGGGGAGGGGGAGAAGTAAAGGGGGAGAAGTTGCCTCTCCAGAAGAAGGGCAGAGAGACAGAGAGGAGGGAGAAGAGTAAGAGGAATTTAGAGACAAAAACATAAGTAAACCTCAAGACTAGGCAAGGAATACCTCAGTAAAGATGGTGGGACTTGGTCAATTGACCTGCCCTTATTTAATATGACAGTGAGATCACCTGACCTTTAGTGACAATGGTGGTGAGGTCACCTGACCTTAGTCAAAATGGCGGCAGTCACATGTTGTATGGAAAAACCATGTTTTTAGAGCCACAGGAGTTTTAAATATAATAAAAAAGAGAGACATAGAGACCATGTAGAACATACATTTGAATTATATCCATGTGGCCACACCATTCACGTATTCTTTCATACATGAAGTAGAGAGGAAAATCGCCCAGCACCTTAAGCAGCAATGCTGAGCAGCAGCGCCACCAGCCTTGGTAGGGAGCAAGGGCTAGAACTGGAAAAACCTGCCTTACGTTTGAGGGACCAGTGGCAGCAGTGGCAGAGAAAGAATACAAGGAATAGGAGCAAGAGAAAAAGCATTCCCAGGTGTGTGGAGATGGGGCTGCCCAGGGAAAGGAAAAGCAAACGGGCTGGATGTGCTGGAGGCAGGACACGGGCAGTCGTGTTTGCTGGTAGAAATTGGAAAGAAGCTAATAGGAACCTTACCATTTGCAGCACTGGAAAGTGGTCAGAGTCCAGGGTCCCCACATGTCCTCAGCCAGCCTGACCGTGGGCGGGAGGGAACGTGGAGAGAGCCTGGCTAAGTCAGACACCAATCTTATTCTTTTTTAAAGATATAAGGATGGGGGGAAGGCCGGTCCCACGAGGGGTAGCTTGGTCCCGTGAGGGGCAGCAATGGGTCACCTGAATTGGGTGAGTCAACTGAGGCCTTGGTGTGTCATCTTGGCAGGTGAGAGACTGCCATAGGTGAGAAGCAGACAGATACATCATGCAGAGAGAGTTTGGGTATAGAGTTTATTTGATGGGTTATGGAGGGAAAAAAGGGGGGAAGGAAAGAAAAGAGGGAGAAGCAGAGAGATAGAAGTGACGGAGAGAGAGAGAGAGAGAGAGAGAGAGAGAGAGAGAGAGAAGAAGTTACCTCTTCAGGAGAGAGACAAAATGAGAAGCACAGTCTGGAAGAGGTGGGAGAAACACTTGTCTCAGCAGAGGGAAGGATGAAGGTGGGCAGGGCTTGTCTCTTAAGGGAACAAGATATCCAGGTGACAGACCAAGTCAGCAGATCATAACAACAGCCCCATGTAGAGCTGCCTGATTCTTCTCAACAGTGAACACCACAATTTCATTATAGCGAGCTGTGTCAATCCCAGATGTACAGGGAAAGAACTTGAAACCAATTCCTACGAGGAAAACCCGCATGAGGTGTGGGTGACAGCAGCATTTCTGTAACCACAAGGGGGAAGCAAACCCCCAGATGCAGCAGTGACATAGGAGACAAATGTATAGATCTGTGGAGAAGGTCCCTGGGTAACTGACTAGAGGCTTGCCTTAGCTCTCAGCCTCTCCATAGAATATGGGCAGTCTATAGCATCGGATGCATCAAGGGGGACATTGTAACAGGAATGGTGCTCACCTTCCTTTAATCCCTGAAGTGGTCTGTGCAGATGCTGGTCACTTTTATGTCATATTTAGAGAACACAGTGTTGGGAAGTTAAACAAGAATTCTACTGCAAATGAGCCAAGACAGCAGCATTGTTAATCTAGCTGAGTTATTTCTAACCACTGTCTGTGAGGAGGGACCAGGCTAAGGAACCAGCGGCAGGCAGAAAATCCCTTGAAAACACAGTTTGGTTTTGCTTTGAGACCTGTTCTGGAAATACAAGATTCTTTGAAACTTGCTTCTTTTGGTGAAAACATTTGAACTCCTTAGGGTCAGGAATATTTCTTCGTAAATATTTCTAAACTCACATTACCTGATTCTGCCCAAGAAAAAGATCTTATCTGTAACACAAGCGAGAGTGCCTTGTAATATTTTATCATTTATTACTGTTGTCCAAGTAAATCATTGTCAGGGATTGTTGTTTCTTCATGGTGCAAGTACACGCCCTCCTGAGGGAGCAGATTTAACTCAGTGACACTTCCTCCTTTCTCCAAAGAGCTCAGATTCTTGGCAGCTGGATTGCCTCAGGTTGAGTTTTTACCATGGCTCCTGCAGGTTTTCCAGCCTCCCTTCCTCTGTGTGTGTGTCTGCTGCTGGCTTCTGGCTTTGCCCAGGCAGGCAGGCTGCTGGTGGTACCCATGGACGGGAGCCACTGGTTCACCATGCGGTCGGTTGTGGAGAAGCTCATCCACAATGGACATGAGGTGGTGGTAGTAGTGCCAGAGGTGAGTTGGCAACTGGGAAAATCCCTGAATATTACTGTGAAGACGTACTCAATTTCTCACACTCTGGAAGATTTAAACCGGGAGTTCAAGGTTTTTCTTGATGCTCAAATGAAAGATCAGCCAGAGGGAATGACTCTTCTACTATCCGGTCCATCCAAAGGTTTCTTTGATTTAGTGTTTTCACACTGTAGGGATTTGTTTAACGACAAGAAGTTAGTGCAGTACTTGAAGCAGAGTTCTTTTGATGCTGTGTTTCTGGATCCTTTTGATATGTGCGGATTGACTGTTGCCAAGTACTTGTCTCTCCCATCCGTGGTTTTTGGCAGAGGAATATTTTGTCACTATCTTGACGATGGTGCCCAGTGCCCCAGTCCTCCTTCTTATGTTCCCAGAGGTCTCTTGAAACTCACAGGCAACATGAATTTCATGGAGAGAGTCCGGAACCACCTCGCCTACATGGGGGAGCGTGTATTTTGCCCCAGCTTGTCCAAAACTGCTACAGATATTGCTTCGGAAGTTCTGCAGACCCCAGTGACTGCGACCGACCTCTTCAGTCAAGTGTCCATTTGGCTGTTACGCACGGACTTTATGTTGGAGGTCCCCAGACCTTTGATGCCCAATATTGTCTTTGTTGGTGGGATCAACTGCCACCAGGGAAAGCCACTCTCTAAGGTATGTTGTCTCTCCTTTCCTTCAGCACATGAAGAGAGACTTGGCTTTGGACGCTAAAGTTATCCCTTACTGAGTGGTGGGCTGTCACTCACGCCGGTCATGTCCAGTTTTCTTTCAGCTCTACACTTGTCATCTCAGTTTGTTCAGCACAGTCTTTGACTGGTCTTTGCAGTAGTGTGGCTTGTAAACCTTGCTTGCTGTTAGGCGTGTGGCAACAGACATTCTCAGCGTCTCCAGGCTGCCTTTATTAATTGTTTGTGGAAACAGAGTGAGACGCACAGTAAGAAATGAAGCTTCGTCTTATTCATTCTCGTCCTCTACCTCATTCCTGAAAATGCTGCGAGGACACTTCGTGTTCGGATTCACGGGGTTACTGCAGAAATAGCATGTGTAGATATGAACACTCATCATGATTTTCTTTTTTTTTAAAGGTTTATTTATTTTTTTAATATATTTATTTATTTATTATGTATACAATATTCTGTCTGTGTGTATGCCCGCAGGCCAGAAGAGGGCACCAGACCCCATTAAAGATGGTTTTGAGCTACCATGTGGTTGCTGGGAATTGAACTCAGGACCCTTGGAAGAGCAGGCAATGCTCTTAACCTCTGAGCCATCTCTCCAGCCCCCATCATGATTTTCTTAAAATAAGATTCAGCTCCATTCTGCATGCAGGTTCTTCATTATCCCTTTTCACCTACCAGCAAGTAATTAGCATCACAATACTAGATGTATCCTATTCTCTCAGAAGTTCTCTCTGCAATTTCTATTAGAGACTCTCAGACATTTGTAAAATGTGTTTTGACCAAATCCACCCATACTCTTTCCTCTCCACCTTCTTCCCTACCCTCAGATGACAAGTGTGTCGTTTTAAATTTCCTTCTAACACACAAATACTGATGGATATTTAATTCCAGATGGGGCCAACCATCCTTAGTGCTTCCCTTCTTTCTGTTTTCTTCTTCTTTTTCTTTTTTTTTGATACAGGGTTTCTTTGTGTAGCCTTGGAACTCACTCTGTGAGCCAGGCTGCCCTTGTACTCAGAAATCCGCCTGCCTATGTCTCCTGGGTGCTGGGACTAAAGGCTTGTGCCACCATGGTCTGGTTCCTTAGTTTTTTCTTAAGCACAGAGCATTTCCTAACCCTGCTATTATCTCAGCAGCACAGAGACCCAGGAGCAGAGTGGCTGGGTCTAGCTGTGCACTTGCTACATTTTAGTGCATTTAGATAATTGCTTTTAAAACTCAGAGCAAACTTTACCATTTGATCAGCTGTATTTTATTTAATTTTTCATGCTTTCTTCTTCTCCGGATCTTGTCCAAATGTTAACGTTTTCTTTATTATAGTGATTAAAAGTTCTGTGTAGCTATTTCAATGTTCACTATCTGTTCTGGTAGTCACTTGGGCCATTTGCATTTTCTCTATGTTAAATCACACATTGCCATCCTTTTACCCTTTTTCTAATTGCTACCAGCCTCTAGAGTTCAGATATATTAACACTTGGTCATTCAAATATGTGCTGCACTTTTTACTTAGCTGTTTAATTTCAAGTTTTTTTAAATTTTATGTGTAAAGTGTTTTGCCTTTATGTTCGGGCTTCTCATTCATGCAGTAACCATAGGAAGCAGAAGAGGGCACTGGATACCTGAAACTGGAGTTACTTATGGCTTTGAGCAGCCCTGTGGGTTCTGTGAATTGCATTGGGATCCTCTGGAAAAGCAGCCAGTTATCCTAACCACTGAGCCATCGCTCAGGCTCTATGGTTATTCATCTTTTGTTGACATGGTTTATATTTTGGGTCAGTTAACTTTTTCTTTCACTTTAAAATGGTAACTTTTTCTTAAAAAAACGATCTAAATTTTAACATGTATGGCTGATTTGAAGACTAAAATATCATAATGTTATTGGACCTCATATATGGGCATTTTTAATTCCTCTAAGGCTGACAATATTATTTTGACAACTTGGTATAGGTGTGTAAATTTAGTTGCTATTGAATGACAACTGCTATTTACTAACTCTATTTGAGGAAGGACTTCACACTTCTTTGACTGTCATTCAACACATCTCTGTCAGGTCTTACTTTTCCATGTTTGCTTCTGTCTGCTTCCAGCTTTTCAGGTTCGCCACACTCACAGACAACCCTGTGTTTCCATTGATTGCGTCTGGGGCAGGTTTTAGTATAGATCCCATGCTTACTAATTTCCAAATTGTGTTGGGGATTCCCTTAATATATTCTCCCTTAAAACTTAAAAATTGTGTTGCTGAGGCTGGAGAGACAGCTCAGCAGTGGGAGCTGGTGTTGCCTTGGCAGAGGACCCAGGGTTGGTTCCCAGCAGCCATGCCAGGCTGCTCACAACCACCTCGAGCTTTTGCTCCAGGAACCTAACTCCTGATGTTGCCCTCTGGGCACCTTCATACACCTGCACACACCCATACAGTCACATGGTACTCAAATTAAAATAAACCCTTGAAAACTGCTATTGTTGAGCTCTACAAATCAAACACACATTAGGGCTGTGTGCCTATTGCATTAAATCTTTTCATTAAGTGGAGAAATACTGGCATATTTTGATATTGTCTTTTTTTTTGTTGTTATACAGTCTTTAATGAAAACTGTCTGAGCCGCCCCTACTCCTGCATCTTCTCAATCGTTTCTTCTGTGTATTTGCCCTTCTTCATTCCTATTAGTCAATGCTTGACTTCCCTTTTCATGATCTTTTTTTGTGGTCTTTGTCCAGCTTTATCCTGGTGGTACACACCTTGCTGGGGTGGATGTCCACACGGACAGTTGTGCCATTAGCCTCTCCTAGCTGCACCCGTTCAATGTAGGTGGCGTAATTCTTCCTGGACACTTGGACCACTTTGCCAATCTGCTGGCCTTTGTAGCGCTGTAGGACAAAGTGAACTTAATCATCCTTTCGAACGGGCATAGATGGAACATTGTACTTCCGTCTCAGCTCTTTGGAAAGGGGGGACGGCGTGATCTTCCTCTGAATGTGAGAAGGTACATTGAAGATGTTTGGGGTTCTTGATATGGTCAGAAGTCACAAAGGGATTGAACTTCATTTTGACATCAGTGATCTAATATTGTCTTCTTAGTCAGGAAGATGCACTCTATTTTACTGATTTAGATTTCATTTTATTCCATTAACAAAATTTTATACTTAAAATTGTACATTATGGACAAATTTTATCTCTAGCACTAAAATGTATTTCTGCGTTTTGTTATTTTAAAGCTATGGTATACAGGTAGTTTATTTTGGTTTTGAGGTAATTATTGATAGTTGAAGTATACTTTTGTCCTTTAATATTTTATATGGCCATATTATTTAGATACTTCATTATTTTAGAAGATTTCTCATTTACACATAAAACTTGCAAAGATTCCACCATTATTATACCATTTATTTTCTTTTTTGGGCCATGGACCTTTCTGCTGTTTAGTTGCTACCACATGTTATCTGGGATGAGGGAATCACAATTGAATAGCTACTTTCCTAAGTTTGCTGTTGGCAAACCTGTGGTGCATTTTCTTAATTGTGATCGATGTGGGAAGACCCAGGTCATGGAGGCAGTGCCAGCCCTAGTCAGGTGGTTCTGAATTGCATCAGGAAGTAGGCTGAGCAAGTCGAGAGGATCAAGGCAGTAAAGAGCATTCATACAGGGCTTTTGCTTCAGTTCCTGCCCCTAGGTTCCTGCCTGGAGTCCTACCCTGCCTTCCCTCAGTGAGGTAGTGTGGCCTGGGAATGGAAAGCTGAAATAAACCCTTTCCTCCCCAGGATGCTTTTGGTCATGATGTTCTATCACACCAGCATAAACCCTAAGACAGCCTATATGATAAGCCTGGAATATGCTGCTGCTCGAAGCTGTTTAAAATAGGATTCAAGTAAATTATGTTCAAACACTCCGTTGCTATCTCTGTGTGTTTTACAGTGTAGACCTGTTTGTTTTAATTTTTAATTGGCTTATTCAGAGTTTCAAAAGATGTTGCTTACCTTTAAAACAATAATAGGATAAAATATCAAGATATACATATGAATTTATTTGTATATATAATGAATATGGTACTTTATCAAGTAAAATATGGATTCCATTAAACAATAAAGTTTTCAAAACTTATCAAAATTTAAAATATGCTAAATATTAAAATGAGCAAAGTATCCACAAACTTTCCTCAACCTTATGATTATTTAAAGTAATTTGTGGTAGTGGAGATATGACTCAGTAGTTAGACTATAGGCAGCTTTTTAGGAGACCCAGGCTTAATTCCGAGCATCCACATCACAGCTTGTCATGTTAACTCTGTGTTCAGGGAGCTGTTCTCATCTCCATGGATACTGCACACATGTTCCACATACATACACGGAGGCAAAACACACATACACATAAATAATAATTTTATAAAAAATATGTAAATACAAAAAAGTTATATACCTGTTTTTTTAAAAAAATAAATGAACTTTATTATTTAAATGTACTTGCAAAAAAAATACCTCTTGTACCAAAATTAATCAGACCAAAAGTCTATTCAGCTCAACAAACGCCTCTCTAGGTAGAGCAGCTATTCCAGTTCTACTCTGTGCTGAAAGGCAAAGGTGATAGTGGGTGGCATTTTTATCACACACTGGGGTGTGCTTGGTGAATGAGAGATTTTCAGTTCATTCATGCGAAAGAGAGAGGAGATTCCTTCTGAAAATTAGAGACTCCTGTGTTAGGCCTTTCAAAATTCAGTCTTGCTTTCTTGTCTTGGAAAGATCAGGCAGGATGTGGGTGTGCTTACAAAAAGGCAATAGGATCTACAAGATGCTACCCATTCCGTCATGAAAAATACCTTGAGAGTCTATGTGGAGACCAGAGACTAACAGAGGCCTGAGAAGATAAAGTGATACAGCCCCATGTAGGGCTGCCTGACGCTTCTCCACAGTGAACACCACAGTCCTTATGCCTGAGCTCTCTTAATCCTGGATGTATACAGAAAGGACTTTAAACCAATTCCTAGGAGAAAAACCCGCATGAGGTGTGGGTGACAGCAGCATTGTCTGTAACCACAAGGGGGAAACAATCTCCCAGAGGCAGCAGTGACACCACAGACAAATGCATGGATTGAAGAGTCCAAGAATAAGAAAATAAAAATATAGATTCCAAAAATAAGAATGTAGAAATAAAGAAATATAAAGCTATAAGTGTAGGAGAATGAGAACAGACTATCAGCTGCTTTCTCAGCAGATCAAGGATCATTCGTTCACAGTGAGCTATTTTCTCAGATGCTTGGGAAGCTTAGGTCATTTTACAACTGGCAGTTTTATTTGCAAGACCAGAGCTTCCCCCTACAAATTGAGAATGGTGTCATGGCCATCCCTGATAAACAACAGATGTGAGCTGAGTTAACCTTTAGGAGACAGAGATATGTGACCTTTGGGTTAGACACTGTCTCTGTTATGGACTACTGGCGCAACCAGAAGAGAGGCATAAGACTCCAGTTTACATCTGGAGGTACCAGGAGACAGTGGACAAAGACGATGGTTTAATTGATGAGCTCTGATAATGGAGGCTGTAAAGTAAATGAAAGACACCCCGTCCCCCGCCCCGTACCCATGTGCCCTGCTAGAATTGGCTAAACTTAACTGAGCTGCAGATGGAAAGTCCCAAGGCTCAGCTGGCGCCACAGCAGGATATATTATGGTTTGCATCTGGTCAAGATACTAGCTGACAGGACCAAGCCCCCTAGGGCACCTTATCGCAACTGTCAACTTGATGAAGTATGCATCACCTAGCTTTGTGGGGAACTTGGGAACAGACAAACGGGGCTGTCCCTAGGATGACCGAAGCCCGCCATTTAAGGAACCAATGAAATTACTGTTGCTATGCTCCCCCACTATGTAACCTGTAAAATCCTATAAATGTGGGATGGAGAGCTTGTTCGGGGTGCCTCAGTGGGAGCTGGGCACCCACAAGCGCTTGTGAACAATAAAGAAGCCTCTTGCTGATTGCATACACTAGCCTGGTTTATTGAGTCTGGGGGTATCTCTTAAACACCGTTGGAACCGAGGGTCTTTCAGGATCTGTGGAGAAGGTCCCTGGGTAACTGACTAGAAACATGACCTAGCTCTCAGCCTCTCCATAGAATATTGTAGGTTGTCTGCAGGGTAGGATGCATGAATTTAGGACCTTGTAACAGGAATGGTGGTTACCTTCCCTTCCTGCAAATCTCTTGAAAACACAGTTTGGTTTTGCATTGAGACCTATTCTAGAAATGCTTGATTCTTTGAAAATTGCTTCTTTTGGTGAAAACATTTGGATTCCTTAGAGTCAGGTATATTTCTTTGTAACTCTTTCTGAACTCACATTGCCTGACACTGCCCAAGAAAAAGATCTTATCTGTAACACAAGCAAGAGGGCCTCTTTAATATTTGACCATTTATTACTGTTGTCCAAGTAAATCATTGTCAGGGATTGGTGTTTCTTAATGGTGGGAGTACACGCCCTATTTAGAGAGCAGTTTAACTCAGTGACACTTCCTCCTTTGTCAGAAGAGCTCAGATTCTCAGTGGCTGGACTGTCTCAGGCTGAGCTTTTCCCATGGCTCCTGCAGGTTTTCCAGCCTCCCTTCCTCTATGTGTGTGTCTGCTGCTGGCTTCTGGCTTTGCCCAGGCAGGCAGGCTGCTGGTGGTACCCATGGATGGGAGCCGTTTCTTCACCATGCAGTCGGTTGTGGAGAAGCTCATCCACAATGGACATGAGGTGGTGGTAGTCATGCCAGATGTGAGTTGGCAACTGGGAAAATCCGTGAATTTTACAGTGAAGACGTACTCAATTTCTCACACTCTAGAGGATTTAAACCGGGAGTTCAAGGTTTTTCTTGATGCTCAATTGAATCCTCAGTCAGAGTTAATGACTATTCTACTAGCGAGTTCCGGCATAGGTTTCTTCGAATTACTATTTTCACACTGTAGGAGTTTGTTTAACGACAAGAAGTTAGTGGAGTACTTGAAGCAGAGTTCTTTTGATGCTGTGTTTCTGGATCCTTTTGATATGTGCGGCTTGACTGTTGCCAAGTACTTGTCGCTCCCGTCCGTGGTCTTCGGCAGGGCAATATTGTGTCACTATCTTGAAGAGGGTGCCCAGTGCCCCAGTCCTCCTTCTTATGTTCCCAGAGATGTCTTGAAATTCACGGACACCATGACTTTCCTGGAGAGAGTGCAGAACCACCTCGCCTACATGGGGGAGCGTGTATTTTGCTCCAGCTTGTTCAAAACTGCTACAGAAATTGCTTCTGAAGTTCTCCAGACCCCGGTGACTGCATCTGATCTCTTCAGTCAAGTGTCCATTTGGCTGTTACGCACTGACTTTGTGTTGGATTTCCCCAGACCTGTGATGCCCAATATTGTCTTCGTTGGCGGGATCAACTGCCACCAAGGAAAGCCACTCTCTAGGGTATGTTGTCTTTCCTCTCCCTCAGCACATGAAGAGAGACCTGGCTTTAGACGATGAAGTTATCCCTTAGTGAACTGTGGGCTGTCACTCGCACCTGTCATTTTCAGTTTTCTTTCAGTTCTTGCCTTGTCATTTCAGTTTGTTCAGCACAGTCTTTGATGGGTCACACGAACTGTGCAGTAGTGCGGCTTCTAAACCTTGCTTGCTGATAGCTGTGTGTCTTGAAACAGACTCTCTCAGAATCAACAGGCAGCCTTTATCATTGTTTTTGGAAATAGAGTCAGAAGCACAGTAAGAAATCAGGCTTCGTCTTATTCATTCTCGTCCTCTGTTTTGTTCTTAAAAATGCTGCCAGGAGATTTATGTCTTCAGTTTCACTGGTTTACTGCATAAATAGCATGTGTAGTTATAAACACTCAGCACGATTTTCTTAAAATAAGATCCAGTGCCATCCTGCACGCAGGTTCTTCATTATTCCTTTTCATCTTCCAGCAAGTAATTAGCATCGCAGCACTAGATGTATCCTATTCTCTCAGAAGTTCTCTCTGCAGTTTCTATTAGAGACTCTCAGACATTTGTAAAATGTGTTCTAACCAAATCCACCCCCACTTTTTCCTCTCCAAATTGTTTCCTACCCTCAGATGACAAGTGTGTTGCTTTATATTTCCTTCTAACACACAAATACTGATCGATATGGGGCCAATCATCCTTAGTCCTTCTTATCTTTCTGTTTTCTTTTATTGATACAGGGTTTCTCTGGGTAGCCCTGGAACTCACTCTGTAAGCCAGGCTGCCCTTGTACTCAGAAATCTGCCTGCCTCTGCCTCCCAAGTGCTGGGACTAAAGGCTTGTGCCACCACAGCCTGGTGGTTCCTTAGTCCTTTCTTAAGCACAGAGCATTTCCTAACCCTGCTATTATGTCAGCAGCACAGAGACCCAGGAGCAGAGTGGCTGGGTCTAGCTGTGCACTCGCTACATTTTAGTGCATTTAGATAATTTCTTTCAAAACTCAGAGCAAACGTCAGCATTTGGTCAGATGTTTGTGAGAGTTCTCGTTTTTCCATGCCCTCTTCTCCTCCAGATCGTGTCCAAATGTTAAAATTTTAGTAATTTTGGTGGCTAAAAATTCTATGTAGCTGTATCAATGTTCACTATCTGTTCCAGATGTTAGTTGGGCTTTTGTGTTTCCTCGATGGTAAATTACACATTGCCACCCTTTTACCCTTTTTTCTAATTGCTACCAGCCTCTAGAGTTCCAAATATTACCACATGGTCATTCAAATAATGTGCTGAACTTTTTACTTAGCTGTTTATCTGCTGATTCTTGTTCATTTTTATGTGTAAAGTGTTTTTTGCCTTTATGTTTGGGCACCCCATTCATGCTGTACCCATAGGAACCAGAAAAGGGCATTGGATACATGAAATTGGAGTTACTTATGGCTTTGAGCAGCCATGTGGGTGCTGTGAATTGAACTTGGGTCCTCTGTAAATGCAGCCAGTTATCCTAACCGCTGAGCCATCACTCAGGCTCTGTGGTTGTTCATCTTTCATTAGACATGGTTTATATTTTGGGTCAGTTAACTTTTCCCCTCATTTTAAATGCTAACTTTTTCTTTAAAACTATCTAAATTTTATCATATATGGCTGTTTCCAACACTAAAATATCAAAGAGTTTACAACATCTCATATATGAGCATTTTTAATTCCTCTAAGGCTGACAATATTTTTCTGACAACTTGATCCTACAAGGTATAGTTGTGTAAATTTAGTTGCTATTGAATGACAACTGCTATTTACTAACTCTATTTGAGGAAGGATGTCACACTTCATTGATAGTCATTCAACATATCTTTATTGGGTCTTACTTTCCATGTTTGTTTCTGTTTTCTTTCAGCCTTTCAGGTTTGCCACACTCATAGATAACTCTGTGTTTCAAAGAGGCCCCACTTGTTAGTCCTGTGGTCTCTTCCTCCCAGCATTCTGTTTAATTTTCTGTGCCTACCTGAGTTCTGCCCTATCAAGGGCCCAAAGCAGTTTCTTTATTAACTAACGAAAGCAACACAAAGACAGAAGGACCTCCTACACCATTTCCTCTTTTCTGTTTAAATAAAAAGGAAGGCTTTAACATGGTAAAATTACATATAACAAAACAGTCATCAAACAAGAATTACAGTTACAATATTTATATCTACTGTATCTTTTATCATAACTAAGGAAAGTATAACTATAAATTCTTCAGCTCCATCAAAGACTCTGGGAAGTACATTGTAAGCAACCTCCAAAACTCCAGAACTGATAGAGACATCATGCTGCCTGGACAGTGACCCAAAGTTCTTCTGTACCATTGGGGCATCCATCTTCAGCCTACAAGCCCATAGTATCCAGCAGACTTTTCCATGAAGCAGGAAATTTCCAAGACAGTTCAGTAACTTTCTTCTGTGTCCTGCAGAATGTCTCACAGACACTTTCATGAAGCAGGAACCCTGAAGGACCATCTTACCTTTAGGCAAGTTCGGCAGTCATCTCTCCGTGGGTACTGCATGTCCAGGGAAGCAGTCCAGAAAAGAGCAGTTTCTTTCCCAAATGGCTAAGGAGCCTCTTTGATGCCCATCTTTCTCTTGAAGTAGATTGGTGCTGCCAGGAGCAGATGTGTCTCGTTGTCATGAAAAGTCTTAAACTCTTAAATATTTTAAATGCCATATTCTGAAGGTCTCTCAAAGATCTGAAGAATCCCTATCCATCTGAAATCTTCTCCGTACATCTAGAAAATCTAACTAAGATGACTATAAACGTGACTATTATAGATGATTATCTATTAACCTATATTTCTTAATTATACATTACATTTTCAAATGAACTACACATTCACAATACCTTAATCAAGAGCAGAAATATACATATAACAAAATTGACCTTAAATTTGTATCAATAAACCAACATTCATACCAATTCAAATTATTCATACCTATATAATATCCCCCTTTAAATGTAAAAGAACATTTATAAAGAATATTTGGGAATATGAGCATAGTTTTGTCCATACTGCTTCCTGATATTTGGGGACACTGTTAATCAGGTCTTTCATGGTGTATCCTGTATACTAGGTTCATCTCAGTCAGCACTTGGGTGAAGTAATTTTTTGAGGGTGTTCATAGCGACCTTTCAGGGGGAAGTGGCTATCAAACCATATTTGTCTAGAACAATCCACAGGTTCTCATCTTCTGTGAAAACAAAAAGAACCTCTTTTCCAAAGCACCTTATATCCTTAGACCCAAATTTTGAAGTCAAGTTACCTATATAATATACATTCTGGTTTAGTTTAGCAGCCTATACAATGAAATGTCTCTCTGTACTTAGCTCCTTCACAGTCAAAGAATTCAAAGAAAACACAATAATATACATAACCCAGATTCTCTGTGAATTTTCCATCTTTACATGGTTTATTTGTACTCTGTTAGTTTTTAGTATTTATTTTATTAATTTTACTCCTTTAATCTATGACTATCTGTACTCTATTTCTTTAAAGATTTTACCCCCCCCCTTTTTAAACCTTAGCTTTATTTTATGACTCTCTATACACTTTTTTGTTTGTCCTCAAAGCCTACATACATTTATCCAACACTGTGACTAATTTAGAGGTCTTTTATGTCTGAATCTGTCCTACTGTGAAATTGTAATTCTTTACTGTTCAGGAGCACTTCTTGAAATGCTAAGAACTTCTTAAGAACTTAAGCTGCACCATTGTTAGGGGTAATACGGTACTGCCTGCTAGTCCTGCCAGTTCCAGCATGGTAGAGCTGCTTGCCCACTGAGAGCCAAACACACCGCCCCACTCCCAGGCACACAACTATCCCTGTCGCCATTAGGCAAGCTGTAGCATGCTGTTCACAAACCCCATCCAAATGCTCTGTCTCATCAAAAAGCCAGAGGTCATGCTGGCAGCACAGCCCAGAGAGCCAGCATTTCAAAACTGCTGCTTTTCTCTTCTCTTGCAGCTCAGTCAGGAAAATCTCTCATAAAGGAGCTGTGGCATGCCACCAGCAAACTGCAAAAAGCTGTGTTAAACTCTGTGTTTTTGTGTTTAAAATTAAGCTATCTCAGGCTTTTAAGTAGATTTAGTCCATCACGTTGGCACCAATTGTTGCAAAGAAGGCCCACTTGTTTGTCCCAGCCGACTGGCTAGCTTAGCCCCACAAACAACCACATAGAAACTGTATTAATTAAACCACTGCTTGGCCTATTAGCTGTAGTTTCTTACTGGATAATTTTTATTACATCTTAATTTCTATTAATCTGTGTATTACCACATGGCAGTGGTTTACTGGGTAAAATTCCCAGCATCTGTCTCTGGTAGATCTATGCCGTCTCTCTCTCTCTCTCACTTGGCTCTCTTCCTCCCAGCATTCCCTTAAAGTTTCCCCTCCTACCTAAGTTCTGCCCTATCAAGGGCCCTAAGCAGTTTCTTTATTAACCAATGAAAGCAACACAACGACAGAAAGACCTCCTACACCAACACCGTCTTTCCATTGATTGTCTCTGTGTCAGGTATTAGTATAGATCCTATGCTTACTAATTCCCGAATTGTGTTGGTGATTCCCTTAATATATTCTTTCTTAAAACTTGAAAATTGTGTTGCTGAAGCTGGAGAGACAGCTCAGCAGTGGGAGCTGGTGCTGCTCTTGCAGAGGACCCAGGGTTGGTTCCCAGCAGCCATGCCAGGCTGCTCACAACCACCTCGAGCTTCTGCTCCAGGAATCTAACTCCTGATGTTGCTCTCTGGGCACCTTCACACACCTGCACACACCCCCATGTGTCACATGGTACTCAAATGAAAAATAAAACCTTGAAAACTATTATTGTTAAACTCTACAAATCAAACACACATAAGGGCTCTGTGCATATTGCATTAACTCTTTTCATTAAATGGAGAAATACTGGCATGTTTTTGGTAGTGTCTTCTTTTTTTTTTTCTTATGCAATCTGTAAGGAAAACTGTATGAGATGCCCTGACTCCTGCATCTTCTCAATTGTTTCTTCCCTGTATTTTCCCTTCTGCTTTCCTACTTGTCAAGACTTGGCTTTCTTTCCCAGGATCGTCTTGTGGTCTTTGTCCAGCTTTATCCCGGTGATACCCACCTTCCTGGGGTGGATAACACACGGATAGTTGTGCCATTAGCCTTTCCTGTTCAATGTAGGTGACATTTTTTCCTGTGCACTTGGACCACTTTACCAATCTGCTGGCCTTTGTATTGTCTTTGGACAACATGATCTTCATCATCCTCTCAAATGGGCATAGATCAACATTATACTTCTGTCTCAGCTCTTTGGAAAGGGGGGAAGACAAGATCTTCCTTGGAATGTGAAAAGGTGCATGAAGGTATTTCCTGTTCTTGATATGGTCAGAAGTCACAAAGGGATTGAACTTCATTTTGACATCAGCGAACTAATATTGTCAGGAAGATGCACCCTATTTTTATGGATTTAGATTTTATTTTATGTCATTAACAAAATTTTGTAGGTAAAATTGTACATTACGGACAAATTTTATCTACATCACTAAAATGTATTTCTAAGTTTTGTTATTTTAAAGCTATGGTATACAGGTAGTTTATTTTGGTTTTGAGATAATTATTGGTAGTTGAAGTATACTTTTGTCCTCTTATGTTCTTTATGACCATATTATTAAGATTCTTTATTAGTTTAAATAATTTCTCATGTAAACATATAACTATTATACCATTTATTTTTAAGGTGTGAGGGCTATGGACCTCTCTGTTGTTTGTTTGTATCTACTTGGTACCACATGTTATTTGGGAGAGGGAACCACAAGTTCCTTTCCTAAGTTTGTTGTGGGCAAGCTTGTGATACATTGTCTTAATTGTGATTGATGTGGGAAGACCCAGGTCATGGAGGCAGTGCCAGCCCTAGTCAGGTGGTTCTGAATTGCATCAGGAAGTAGGCTGAGCAAGTCAAGAGGATCAAGGCAGTAAACAGCATTCATACAGGGCTTTTGCTTCAGTTCCTGCCCCTGGGTTCCTGCCTGGAGTCCTACCCTGCCTTCCCTCAGTGAGGTAGTGTGGCCTGGGAATGGAAAGCTGAAATAAACCCTTTCCTCCCCAGGATGCTTTTGGTCATGATGTTCTATCACACCAGCATAAACCCTAAGACAGCCTATATGATAAGCCTGGAATGTGCTGCTGCTCGAAGCTGTTTAAGATAGGATTCAAGTAAATTATGTTCAAACACTCCGTTGCTATCTCTGTGTGTGTTTTACAGTGTAGACCTGTGTGTTTTAATTCTTAACTGGCTTATTCAGAGTTTCAAAAGATGTTGCTTACCTTTAAAACAATAATAGGATAAAATATCAAGATATACATATGAATTTATTTGTGTAAAATGAATATGGTACTTTATCAAGTAAAATATGGATTCCATTAAACAATAAAGTTTTCAAAACTTATCAGAATTTAAAATATGCTGAATATTAAAATAAATAAAATATCCACAAACTTTCCTCATCCTTATGATTATTTAAAACAATTTGTGGCGCTGGAGATATGACTCATTGGTTAGAATATAGGCAGCTTTTAACAAAACATGGGCTTAATTCCCCGCATCCACATCACAGCTTGTCACAGTAACTCTGGGTCCAGGGAGCTGTTCTGGTCTCCATGGAACTGTGTACATGTTCCACATATATACACGGAGGCAAAACACACATACACATAAATAATAATTTTCAAAAAATCAAATAAATACATAAAATAATGTGTGATATCCCCGATTTTCAAAAAAATTAAATGAAGTTATTATTATATAAATGTACTTGCAAATTGATAAATACCTCTTATACCAAAATTAACCAGACCCAAAGTTTATTCAGCTCAACAAACACCTATCTAGGTAGAGCAGCTATTCCTGTTGGACTTTGTGCTGAAAGGCAAAGGTGGTAGTGGGTGGCATTTTTATCACACACTGGGGTGTGCTTGGTGAATGAGAGATTTTCAGTTCATTCATGCGAAAGAGAGAGGAGATTCCTTCTGAAAATTAGAGACTCCTGTGTTAGGCCTTTCAAAATTCAGTCTTGCTTTCTTGTCTTGGAAAGATCAGGCAGGATGTGGGTGTGCTTACAGAAAGGCAATAGGATCTACAAGATGCTACCCCTGTCATCATGAAGACAAAAGGCAAAACAAAACCCAAACCGAAGCAGTAAGAGGGAAAAATATCTTGAGAGTCTATGTGGAGACCAGAGACTAACAGAGGCCTGGTGAGAAGATAAAGTGATACAGCCCCATGTAGGGCTGCCTGACGCTTCTCCACAGTGAACATCACAGTCTCCTTATACCTGAGCTCTCTTAATCCTGGATGTATACAGAAAGGACTTTAAACCAATTGCTAGGATAAAAACCCGCATGAGGTGTGGGTTACAGCAGCGTTCTCTGTAACCACAAGGGGGAAACAATCTCCCAGATGCAGCAGTGACACCACAGACAAATGCATGGATCTGTGGAGAAGGCCCCAGGTAACTGACAAGGAGGACGAACTAGCTCCCAGCCTCTCCAGAGAATATTATGGGGGAGTTTACAGCATCGGATACATCCAGGGGTCCATTGTCACAGGTATCGTGGTCATCATCCTTTTAGTCCCTGAAGTAGTCTGAGCAGATGCTGGTCACCCTTATGTCATATTCAGAGAACACAGAGTTGGGAAGTAAAACAAGAATTCTACTACACATGCGCCAAGACAGCAGCATTGCTCATCTAGCTGAGTTGTTTCTAACCACTGTCTGTGAGCAGAACCCGCTAATGATCCTCTCCCTAGGCTTTAGACCCAGTGGCAGGCAGCCAATCCCTTGGGAACACAGTCTGCTTTTCTTTGAGACCTATTCTAGTATTGTGAGATAGTTTGAAACTTGTTTCCTTTGGTGAAAACTTTGGGACTTGAACTTAGGGTGGGGTGTACTTCTTTGTAACTATTTCTAAACTCACATTGCCTGATTCTGCCAAAGAAAGAGATCGTATCTGGAATACAAGTGAGAGTGCCTCGTAATATTTTATCATTTATTGCTGTTGTCAAAGTAAATGATTGTCTGGGATTGTTGTTTCTTCACTGTGTTAGTACACGCCAAACTGAGGGAGCAGATTTAACTCTGTCACACTTCCTCCTTTGTCAGAAGAGTTCAGATTCTCAGCAGCTGGATTGCCTCAGGCTGTGCTTCTCCCATGGCTCCTGTAGGTTTCCCAGCCTCCCTTTCTCTGTGTGTGTGTCTGCTGATGGCCTCTGGCTTTGCCCAGGCAGGCAGGCTGCTGGTGGTACCCATGGACGGGAGCCACTGGTTCACCATGCAGTCGGTTGTGGAGAAGCTCATCCACAATGGACATGAGGTGGTGGTAGTCATACCAGAGGTGAGTTGGCAACTGGGAAAATCCGTGAATTTTACAGTGAAGACGTACTCAATTTCTTACACTCTGGAGGATTTAAACCGGGAGGTCAACATTTTTCTTGATTCTCAATGGAAAGATCAGACAGACTTAATGGCTTTTTTACTAACGAGTCCAGGCAGAGGTTTCTTTGAATTACTGTTTTCACACTGTAGGGATTTGTTTAATGACAAGAAGTTAGTGGAGTCCCTGAAGCAGAGTTCTTTTGATGCTGTGTTTCTGGATCCTTTCGATGTGTGCGGCTTGACTGTTGCCAAGTACTTGTCGCTCCCGTCCGTGGTCTTCGGCAGGGCAATATTGTGTCATTATCTTGAAGAGGGTGCCCAGTGCCCCAGTCCTCCTTCTTATGTTCCCAGAGCTCTCTTGAAACTCACAGACACCATGACTTTCCTGGAGAGAGTGCAGAACCACCTCGCCTACATGGGGGAGCGTGTATTTTGCTCCAGCTTGTTCAAAACTGCTACAGAAATTGCTTCTGAAGTTCTCCAGACCCCGGTGACTGCATCTGATCTCTTCAGTCAAGTGTCCATTTGGCTGTTACGCACGGACTTTATGTTGGAGGTCCCCAGACCTGTGATGCCCAATATTGTCTTCGTTGGCGGGATCAACTGTCACCAAGGAAAGCCACTCTCTAGGGTATGTTGTCTTTCCTCTCCCACAGCATGTGAAGAGAGACCTGGCTTTGGATGATAACGTTTTCCCTTAGTGAACTGTGGGCTGTCACTCACACCTGTCATTTTCAGTTTTCTTTCAGTTCTTACCTTGTCATTTCAGTTTGTTCAACACAGTCTTTGACGGGTCACACGAATTGTGCAATTGTGCTGCTTGTAAACCTTGTTTGCTTATAGCTGTGTAGCCCAAGGACATTCTCAGCTTCACCAGGCTGCATTTACTATTGTTTTTGGAAACAGAGTGAGAAGTAAGAAATGAAGCTTCGTTTTCTTTATTCTTCTACCTCGTCTCAATAATGTGCCATTTTCTAACCCTTCTCTTATATCAGTAGTACAGAGACCCAGGAACAGAGTGGCTGGGTCTAGCTGTTCACTCGCTACATTTTAGTGCATTTAGATAATGGCTTTCAAAACTCAGAGCAAACTTCAGCATTTGTTCGGCTGTATTTGAGATTTTCTCATTTTTCCATGCTGTCTTCTACCAAGCTCTTGTGAAAATGTTAAATTTTTCTTAATTTTGTGATGGAAAATTCTGTGTAGCTGTTTCAATGTTCACTATCTCTTCTGGTCGTCAGTTGGGCCATTTGAGTTTTCTTTATGGTAAATTCCACATTGCCGCCCTTTTACCCTTTCTTCTAATTGCTACCAGCCTGTAGTGTTCAGAAAAATTAACACTTGGTCTCTCAAATATGTGCTGCCCTTTTCACTTAGCCGTTTATCTTCTAGTTTTTGTTTATTTCTATGAATAAAGTGCTTTGCCTTTATGTTCGGGCTTCTCATTCATGCAGTACCCATAGGAAGCAGAAGCGGGCAATGGATACCTGAAACTGGAGCTACTTATGACTTGAGCAGCCCTGTGGGTGCTGTGAATTGAACTTGGGTCCTCTGGAAAAGCAGCCAGTCATCCTAACCGCTGAGCCATCGCTCAGGCTCTGTGGTTGTTCATCTTTTGTTGACATTGTTTATATTTTTGGTTGGTTAACTTTCCCCTTAATTTTAAATGTTAACTTTTTCTAAAAAAAACTATCTAAATTTGATTATGTTTGGCTGTTTCCAACACTAAAATATCAGAAAGTTTACAACATCTCATATGTGAGCATTTTTAGTTCCTCTAAGGCTGACAATATTTTTCTGACAACTTGGCATAGGTATGCAAATTTAGTTGCTATTGAATGACAACTGCTATTTACTAACTCTATTTGAGGAAGGACTTCACACTTCATTGACGTCATTCAACACATCTCTGTCAGGTCTTACTTTTCCATGATTGCTTCTGTCTGCTTCCAGCTTTTCAGGTTCGCCACACTCACAGACAACCCTGTGTTTCCATTGATTGCGTCTGGGGCAGGTTTTAGTATAGATCCCATGCTTACTAATTTCCAAATTGCGTTGGGGATTCCCTTAATATATTCTCCCTTAAAACTTAAAAATTGTGTTGCTGAGGCTGGAGAGACAGCTCAGCAGTGGGAGCTGGTGCTGCCTTGGCAGAGGACCAGGGTTGGTTCCCAGCAGCCATGCCAGGCTGCTCACAACCACCTCGAGCTTTTGCTCCAGGACCCTAACTCCTGATGTTGCCCTCTGGGCACCTTCATACACCTGCACACACCCATACAGTCACATGGTACTCAAATTAAAATAAACCCTTGAAAATGTTATTATTGAACTCTACAGATCAAACACGCATTAGGGCTGTGTGCATATTGCATTAACTCCTTTCACTACATGGAGAAATACTGGCATGTTTTTGATATTGTTTTCTATTTTTTCTTATGCAGTCTTTAATGAAAACTGTATGAGATGCCCCTACTCCTGTATCTTCTCAATTGTTTCTTCTGTGTATTTTCCCTTCTCCTTTCCTAATAGCCGAGTCTTGGCTTTCCTTTCCAAGATCGTCTTGCTGTCTTTATCCAGCTTTATCCTGGTGATACCCACCTTGCTCTGGTGGATGTCCACACGGACAGTTGTGCCATTAGCCTTTCCTAGCTGCACCCGTTCAATGTAGGTGACATTTCTTCCTGTGCACTTTGAACACCTTGCCTATCAGTTGGCCTTTGTACTGTCCTCGGACAACCTGAACTTCATCATCCTCTCGACTGGGCGTAGACTGAACATTGTACTGTGTCTCAGATCTTTGGAAAGAGGAGAAGACATGATCTTCCTCGAAACTTGAGATGGTGCATGAATGTGTTTGGGGTTCTTTATATGGTCAGAAGTCACAAAGGGATTGAACTTCATTTTGGTGGATGCAATTTAATATTGTTTTCTTAGTCAGCAAAAAGCACCCTATTTTACATATTTTATTCCATTTACAAAATTTTACACTTAAAATTGAACATTATGCACAAATTTTATCTTCATCATTAAAATGTATTTCTTAGGTTGTTGTTATTTGAAAACTATGATATACAGGCTAGTTTATATTGGTCTTGAGGTAGTTATTGGTAGGTGAAGTATGCATTTGTTATTTTATGTTCTATATGGCCATATTATCAATTCTTTATTAATTTGGAATATTTATCATGTACCCATGTAACATGCTAAAGACCCCTTCATTATTATACCATTTATTTTCCCTTTTGGGCTGTGGATCTCTATTCTGATTGGTTGTGTCTACTTCCTACCATACAGGGAACTGCAATTAAGAGCTACTTTCCTAAATTGGGCTGTGGGCAAGCCTGTGATGCATTTTCTTAATTGTGATTGATGTGGGAAGACCCAGGTCATGGAGGCAGTGCCAGCCCTAGTCAGGTGGTTCTGAATTGCATCAGGAAGTAGGCTGAGCAAGTCGAGAGGATCAAGGCAGTAAACAACATCATGCAGGGCTTTTGCTTCAGTTCCTGCCCCTGGGTTCCTGCCTGGAGTCCTACCCTGCCTTCCCTCAGTGAGGTAGTGTGGCCTGGGAATGGAAAGCTGAAATAAACCCTTTCCTCCCCAGGATGCTTTTGGTCATGATGTTCTATCACACCAGCATAAACCCTAAGACAGCCTATATGATAAGCCTGGAATGTGCTGCTGCTCGAAGCTGTTTAAGATAGGATTCAAGTAAATTATGTTCAAACACTCCGTTGCTATCTCTGTGTGTTTTACAGTGTAGACCTGTGTGTTTTAATTCTTAACTGGCTTATTCAGAGTTTCAAGAGATGTTGCTTACCTTTAAAACAATAATAGGATAAAATATCAAGATATACATATGAATTTATTTGTGTAAAATGAATATGGTACTTTATCAAGTAAAATATGGATTCCATTAAACAATAAAGTTTTCAAAACTTATCAGAATTTAAAATATGCTGAATATTAAAATAAATAAAATATCCACAAACTTTCCTCATCCTTATGATTATTTAAAACAATTTGTGGCGCTGGAGATATGACTCAGTAGTTAGAATATAGGCAGCTTTTTAGGAGAGCCAGGCTTAATTCCCAGCATCCACATCACAGCTTGTCACGGCAACTCTGGGTCCAGGGAGCTGTTCTGGTCTCCATGGAACTGTGTACATGTTCCACATATATACACGGAGGCAAAACACACATACACATAAATAATAATTTTCAAAAATCAAATAAATACATAAAATAATTTGTGATATATCTGTTTCTAAAAAATTAAATGAACTTTATTATTTAAATGTACTTGCAAATAAATTTTAAAAAAAGTACCTTTTGTACCAAAATTAACCAGACCCAAAGTTTATTAAGCTCAACAAACACCTATCTAGGTAGAGCAGCTATTCCTGTTGGACTCTGTGCTGAAAGGCAAAGGTGATAGTGGGTGGCATTTTTATCACACACTGGGGTGTGCTTGGTGAATGAGAGATTTTCAGCCCGTTCATGGGAAAGAGAGACGAGGTTGTTTTTGAAGATTAGAAACTCCCATGTTAGGTTTTTCGAAATTAAGCCTTGCTTTCTTGTCTTGGCAAGATCAGGCAGAATGTGGGCATGGTTACAGAAAGGCAAGTAGAATCTACAAGATGCTACCTACGCCATCATGAAGACAAAAAACAAAAAATAACAACAACAACAACAAAGAAATAGAAGCAGCAAGAAGGAAAAATAGCTTAACAGTCTATGTGGAGACCAGAGACTAATAGAGGTCTGGTGAGAAGATAAAGTGATACAGCCCGTGTAGCGCTGCCTGATGCTTCTCCACAGTGAACATCACAGTCTCCTTATGCCTGAGCTCTCTTAATCCAGGATGTACAGGGAAAGGACTTGAAACCAATTCCTAGGAGAAAAACCCGCATGAGGTGTGGGTGACAGCAGCATTGTCTGTAACCACAAGGGGGAAACAAGCCCCCAGATGCATCAGTGACAAGGGAGACAAATGCATGGATCTGTGGAGAAGGTCCCTGGGTAACTGACAAGGAGGACGACCTAGCTCCCAGCCTCTCCAGAGAACATGGGGCTGTCTACAGTATCGGATGCATACAAGGGGACATTGTAACAGGAAGGGTGGTCACCTTCCTTTTAGTCCCTGAGTGGTCCATGCAGATGCTGGCCACCCTATGTCAGCAATTCAGAGAACACACAGTGCTGGGAAGTGAAACAAAAATTCTACTGAACATGCGCCAAGACTCATCTGGCTGAGTTGTTTCTAACCACTGTCTGTGAGCAGAACCAGGCTAAGGACCCTCCCCCTAGGCTTTGATCCAGCAGCAGGCAGCAAATCCCTCGGAAACACAGTCTGCTTTTACTTTGAGACATAGTCTAGAAATGCAAGATTCTTTGAAACTTTCTTCCTTTGGTGAAAACTTTTTGTCTCCCTGGGGTCAGGTTTATTTCTCTGTAACTCTTTCTAAACTCACATTGCCTGATTCTGCCAAAGAAAGGATCTTATCTGGAAAACAATCAAGTGTGCCTCCTAATATCTCACCACTTAATACTGTTTTCCAAGTAAATCATTGTCAGGGATTGTTGTTTCTTAAAGGTGCAAGTACACGCCCTCCTGAGGGAGGAGATTTAACTCAGTCACACTTCCTCCTTTGTCAGAAGAGCTCAGTTTCTCAGCAGCTGGATTGCTTTGGGCTGAGCTTCTCCCATGGCTCCTGTAGGTTTCCCAGCCTCCCTTCCTCTGTGTGTGTGTCTGCTGCTGGCCTCTGGCTTTGCCCAGGCAGGCAGGCTGCTGGTGGTACCCATGGACGGGAGCCACTGGTTCACCATGCAGTCGGTTGTGGAGAAGCTCATCCACAATGGACATGAAGTGGTGGTAGTCATGCCAGATGTGAGTTGGCAACTGGGAAAATCCGTGAATTTTACAGTGAAGACGTACTCAACTTCTCACACTCTGGACGATTTTAACCGGGAGTTCAAGGATTTTCTTAAGGCTCAGTGGAAAGAACAGCCAGAGGGAATTACTCTTCTATTAAAGAGTCCAGCCGAAGGTTTTTTTAATTTAGTGTTTTCACACTGTAGGGATTTGTTTAACGACAAGAAGTTAGTGGAATACTTGAAACAGAGTTCTTTTGATGCTGTTCTTCTGGATCCTTTCGATATGTGCGGCTTGACTGTTGCCAAGTACTTGTCGCTCCCGTCCGTGGTCTTCGGCAGGGCAATATTTTGTCACTATCTTGAAGAGGGTGCCCAGTGCCCCAGTCCTCCTTCTTATGTTCCCAGAGGTCTCTTGAAACTCACAGGCAACATGAATTTCATGGAGAGAGTGCGGAACCATCTCTCCTACTTGGGGGAGCATATATTTTGTCCCGCTTTTTTCAAAACTGCTACAGATATTGCTTCTGAAGTTCTGCAGACCCCAGTGACTGCGACCGACCTCTTCAGTCAAGTGTCCATTTGGCTGTTACGCACGGACTTTATGTTGGAGGTCCCCAGACCTTTGATGCCCAATATTGTCTTCGTGGGTGGGATCAACTGCCATCAGGGAAAGCCAATTACCAAGGTATGCTATCTCTCCTTTAGCCCATGAAGAGAAGTGTTGTGGAATATTATTTCAACTAGGCAAAGATGTGTTGCTTTTGTTCATGCAGCAGGATATTACCTTACCTGTGTGAAGCTCTGTTACCTTTGTTTCTGCTGCCTTTGTTAACAATGTAAGGATGTGTTACATTTGTTTCTGCTGCCTTTGTTTAATTATGTAAAGATATGTTGCATTTCCTTCACCTTGCTTCCCTAAGGCACCTGACTGGTCTAATAAAATGCTGGGTAGCCAATATTTAGGCAGTAGAGGATAGGATAGGGAGGGTTTGTAGCCAGAGAGGATAAATACGAGGAGAAATCTAGGCGAGAGAAGAGAGAAGGGAAAAGAACAAGAGGAAAAAGGCAGCTTTATCTTCAGAAACCCTGCTGTGCCTGCTAGTTTTATATCCATTTGACATAAGCTAGGATCAGTTGGGAAAAGGAACTCTCAATTGAGAACATGCCTTCTTAAGACGCGCTTGTTGGCAAGTCAGTGCATTTTCTTAATTAGTGATTGATTTCGAAAGGCTCAGTTCATTTTGAGTGCTGGTCCTGGAGTGTATGTACAAGAAACAGGCTGAGCAAGCCATGAGGAGCAGGACAGTAAGCAGCGCTCCTCCATGGTGTCTGCTTTAGTTCCTGTCTTCAGGCTTCTACCCTGTCTTCCCTTAGTGATGGACTCATAGGTGCAAGGCAAAATAAACTCTTTCTTCCCCAAGTTGCTTTTGATCATGGCATTTTAACACAGCAATAGAAACCCTACCTATTTAGGCTCTGGACACCGAGAAAAAGCAATTCTCTATTCAACTGAATCTTCTCATTTACAGTCACTGAAAATTAGAATTTCTGGTTCACTGAATCACTTCATCGGTTCTTTTATATGGATCTGAAGATTCTATAAATCTGTCCTTACTGATGAACATACATAGTCCCTATCATTTCTTAGCTGCCTTTCTTATTACTGTTCTGAAAAAATAATAGCAAAAACCACAATGAGACGAAGATTTCCTTGCTGCAAATCCTGAGTCATTCCATATGGGGACAGTCTTAGCAGTGATGCTCAATTCTTCCACATGTCTACTGTCAATCACTGCGCCTGAAATTAGCATAGAACCCAGCGTCAGGGCTGGCATCATGCTCCTTACTTTTCCTTTTTTATCTTCCAGTAAGTCCTAGACATTATTCTAGGCACCTCCTGACATTTCCCATTTAAATGATTGCTTAAAAGCTTTTATTTTGGTGACATTACAATTCTGTTTAATCAGCTGTGTGGATAGAGATTTCCTAACTTGTGCTTTTTAAGAATGAGACTGTGCTAAGTACTCTTTAAGTGCTTTCCTGATATTCGTGTTCCCACACACTGGGCTTCTGCCCAGAGGCCAGTGTTCTAGGGACTAAGATGTGTGGCTCTTGCGGTATATATGTCTCTTCATTTTTAACGTGTTTGAGGCACTAATTTCAAATCTTCACGCTAGCATAAATAGGTCATGGGAGTTTGGGTTTTCTCCTATCGTCTCCAAGTCTTGATGTTGTCTAGTTTTAAAGTCTGTTGGCTTTTCTGGGCAGAACGTCTCCCACAGTGCTTGCTTCCGTTTTCACTGGTTTTCGTGGGTGTATTATCATTTGCGTATCTTCTTTAGTGAGTTAGATATTCATATTCTATACCAAGACAGGGATATTTAATGAGATCCTATGAGCTTCATAAGGATTTGGCATACTACCATTTAGCAGTTTGTATGTTCTGCAGGTATACCTCCACTAATAGCTCTTCATCTTTTCCCGTTTGTAATTTTCCCTTTGGAGTTATCAAATCTAAGACATTTACCTTTGATAATCTTTGTTCAGCTTGTTAATTCCTTTACCAGCCAAACACGTACACACATTTTCTCCATGCTACCGTTAAGTGTTTAATTCCTCCACTGTTAACAACTTCATTTTACTTTCTGGCAAGAGGTTTTTAAAGGATATAGTATAAAGGATGTATGTGTCTCCTCAGAGGGCAGGCTCTATGTCATTTGCTCTTAGCTCCGTTATTTGGCCTCTAAACCGAAATGCTCATCTGCCGTATTTAATTCTCTGAATTCCTGGCATCTGCTGCTCAATTCTCATTCTTGTCCCACTGGCTGGCTTATCCACCCATGGTCAGATCCTCTCCTGATTATATTAAGCAGCTTCATTGTGAGTTAGTGTCTGGGAGATACGCTCCCAGCTGTACTTTTATTTTTTTTTTCTGAATTTTCTTATTGAGCTCCAGAATGCACTTTCCTCCTTAAATTTTAAAATGGTTTTGTTTGACTCTAAAAAACAACCAGTGAACTAACCAACCAAACAAAAACCTGCTAAGACTCTTTTAACATCACATGTAGTGTCTTCTTTTCTCATTTGAGAAACATTAGAGGATTTTTCTTTGAGTTAATCCTATTCTGAATTAGTCTGCTTTTTTTTTTGCTGTTTCATATCTTCTTTTACATCTGTTGATAAAAATTTGTTAACTTATTTTATCTGCATATCTTTTTTATCACAATTTATTCCAAGGTATTTTGTCGGCTTGGGAGAAATTATGGTATAAACGGGCGATTTTCCTTTGCTATTTTGAGGTGGCCATTGATAAAAGATGGCTTTGTCTTTTTGCATGTGTATCATGTGTAGTCCCACATTCCTAATCTCTGATTAGTTTAAAAAGGTATTAGGTATACAGTGACATGCACACATTTTCCTCTTCTGAAATCTATACCGCTCATTTCCTTCTGCTAGAACACATACCTCTAAAACATTGTGGAATAATAAAGTTGCTTCAGGCCATTTAAACTGTGATCCTATTACTTGCAACGAAAAACTGTCTTGATAATTATGATCATCACATTCTTGGCAAGGACATTGTACCTCTGGTATCACGGTGCATAGTTTGGTTAGGGATAGGCTGTGCTCTGCTATCTATTGCTCTGGCCACTTTCAAGGTCCAGCAGACCTTGTAACTGGGACATATTTTGTCATAAATTGACATATTTTTACGAGGGGAGATGACTTTTTAGACAAAGTGAAATAATTTTCTTTCTACAAGGCTAGAGATTCAGTTGTATCAAAATGAGGGATGGAGTGAGAGACATGACTATGTGCTCTTCTAAAGGACCTGGGTGTAATTCCCCAACCCATACAGCTGTTCACCAGTCCTAGCAGATATGATGCCCCCCTCTGGCCTCTAAGGGCAATAGGCATACAAGCAGTGCACAGAGATATGGGTAGGCAAAGTATGCACACATGAATCAAATCTTAAACCATGAGGCGAGGCTTTTTGGAACGGTCAGGCAAGGGTGTTGCAGGTGGCAAGATCTTAGGAGCGTGAGTCAGTTCAAAGATTTCTTTTCCTCACCTTTACTCCCCATCCATAAAGTGCCACGTACTACCTAGGCCGTGCCTGCACCCTTGCCCTCTTTTCCAGGGTGGGACCCAAAACTCTCTGAACAGCAGTGGTATTAGTTACTCATTGCACAACTCCAGTGCTTATAGATATAAAAGCCATATATGAGTTTATATTGATATGCCTATAAAATATAAGTGTATTGAACTATAGTTTTACAGATAAGTATTATTTCATATGGATATGATTTTATATATCTGCTAAAGGATCTATATGTGGGAAAGGTCTTCTACATGTGCAAGGTTATTTAAAGGTGAGTCTGAAGCTAAGGCAACGTCACAAAGAAGTGGTCAGATCTCAAAGATAGCCCTTTAACTAAGACCAAGCGCATGGTATCGGTAAAAGGGAAGTTTTCACTGAGTGACAGCTAGGTGTATGGATTTCTTTATCCCTGTTTCAGGTGAGAAGGTTATCTCTTGAAAAGCCACGCAGGTTTCATGTTGCTGGAGAACAGGATTTCTAGCCTGGGTCTTGTGTCTGATAAGGAGGAAACACTACCTGGAGGAAAAAAGTATGTGTGTAGTTGTGTGTGTGTGTGTGTGTGTGTGTGTGTGTGCGCGCGCGCACATGCACGCGTGCGTGTGTATATGTCTCTGTAATGATGGACTTGTGAGCTGACGTGAGCCCTTCTCCATAACTTCTTTTTGCTAGAGTATTTTATCGTGGCAGCAGAGAGAAAACCAGGGCAATGAATCCATTTGATTCTACCATTTTCGCGTTCTGGATTCAGATTTTTCAAGTCTCAAATTGTTCTTTTGTCCTCCGGCATCCCGGAGGTCCGGGGTCTTTTATCCATGGCCTATGGGTATCTGAAGGATCTGGAAGAATGAGCACCTGAGAAGGGATTTCCTCTCCGTGCCAACCTTTCCAGACACACACAGGACCTGGCAGGAAACTGCCCCATTCAGATCTTTGCCCTATTCCAAATGCCAGGTGTCCTTCACTCGCCTGCCTTGCCGGGGCAGGGTGGGAATCTGCTCACTATCCACAGAGACGGGTTCCCTCCTAGGGTCCATCCGTTCATTCCACTGGCCAGTGCCCCATGTCTGAGTTGTTTGTTCTTCCGAAATCCCTACGTGAAAGCTGACATTTCCCTGTACACTCAGAGGAAGTGTGGGGAGTCTTGTAACACCTCCCTCCCACGGTGGGCCTGTGTGTGCCTCCTGGGCAGCAATTCTTTAGTGTTCAAACTTATGAGTAACAGACCTGCCAGACTCCCTCTTTTAGTGCCTAGTACAGACACACCTGCACATTTCTGTGTCTGTGGGCACGCATGTACACACACACATGCACACGCGCACACACACACACACACACATCTACTCACATGCATGCACATGCACAGACCAATCTTAGAAACAGTAGAGTCAAGTCTCTACTGTGAGCAGAGCTTGCACGGCAACCCTTCTGGTGATGCTGTACTATGGCAGCTCCTAACTGCCTTCCTCTCCTGCCCTCCTCCTGCCTTCAACCTCTGTCCCTTTGGGCCTGTCTGGAATAGGAACAGGACTCTGCTGTGAAGGGCCCAGGCCATGGGTCTCTCAGTAGAATATGTGTCTGGCATGAAGACTCTGAGTTTACCGTTCCCTTGCTTCTCCCAGTCCACACCAGCTTACGTAAAGCCTTTGTTTTTCCAGAGCTTTTCTGTTGTGAAAAGAACCTCGTTAGGCTTCTTGGGAAGCACAGAACTGCACTGTGCGTCCTTGGGAGTGAGTCTCTGGGGATGGAGTCTCACTGCTATGCAGACAGAGCCAGGATGCGGGCACCCTCCCTTAGTCTCTCTTCATTCTGGGTAAAAATCATAACAATAAAACCCCGAGGATGAATGCCTCTCCCCAGCCTGGACTGAGTGGATTCTTTGTATGCCTTGGACAACTAACTTTCATCTTGGCTAGGTTCCTGGGACCAGGCTTGCCAGTGGGATGACCCCTTAATCTGCTTTCCTGAGCCCCATGGCACTAGGGTGCCAAAGTTAAGGCAAGCTTTGGCAAGCCAAAGTATGCATGTGCGTGACAAGGTCTGGGCGAGCCGGATCTGGGCTGCAAAGAGCACCCTCTCCCTGGGCGGCCTGCTTTTCACAGCCAGCACTCCCTGGTCCACCCTCAGCAGAGCAAACATGCCCCTCCCTCCTTGGTGGTGGTTGGGAAACCCCGGAGTTCAGGGGCTGAATCGCTTCATTAGCCGATGGTGGTTAACTGAAAGCAGTCTCCTGGATCTCTGATTCTTCCCCAGGCCCTCATCACGTGCTACCTAGAAGCACACTTCTCTAACCTTAATATCCTAAGGCAAGTAACAGATTATGTGTTGTAAGAGTATATTATAGAATTTGAAATATATGTGTCTTTGTCTTCACTTTCTGTCCAGAGCTTTACAAATGCCTGTAATTTCCAGAGGGATGGATGGGAGGAAAAAACTGTAAGGGTTCCTTATTTGTAACAAGCTGTTCGACTTTTTCTTTCTTTCTTTTTCTTTCTTTTTTGTAGCTTATGCTAAAGGGGGTAACTTTTGCAAAGTTTCAAAGGAGGGGAGCTGGGACCAACTTTGAGGTTAGAGGACAGGGCAGAGAAAGAGGCTGAAGGGTTGGGTGGATTACTGATCTGCAATAATGTAATCAATCCCGTGTATTGCACAATGAAGCCTGTGCGGCAAGCGCAGAGGGAGCGGGTTTGGAGAGCTGCCAGGTTGCTGAAGATGTGCGTGTTGCCCCAGAGGGCAGGGAATTTTCCTGTCCCTGCCCCCACACCCTTTGCACTTCTCCATCTGTGTCTTGTTGCACTGCTGCCGAGATCCACTGCAATAGCCATTAACCGAGTAACGCTAGTTCTAGGAGCCGTTCTAGAGAGCACGCAAAACCAAAAGGACGAGCCTCCGGTCTGTAGCCAAGCAGTCCAGGAGCTGAGGGTGTCTGTAGTAGAGACAGTCTTGTGGGACTAAGCCCTTAACTCGAGGGATTTGTCAACTCTGTTAAGTGCTGCTAAGTGCTGGCCAGCGTTGAATCATACTTACCAGCTGGGTAGGAGGACAGCCCCCTCCCCCCACCCCCGCCGCCCGCCGGCGCAGTCTGGTAACACAAGTGCTGTGTGGATGGATGCCTTAGGGAAAAAGTTGGTTTTTCCCTTATACGTAAGTCTGAGAGTCGGGTACAAGCTCCTCAAAAGGGAGCTGGTTCTGTGTTTGTTTTTCCTTGAGTGAACCTTCACTACGTGAATGGAAATAAAGCACATGGGTAAAATGGATAGCAAAGCTAGCCTATTCTCCCGCGGATGCGTACTGAGAGCCTCCGCTATACCAGACACAATCTGGGTTCTGCAGAGACAGCAGAGAGTAAGAAGAGCATTGATTGACCCTTCCCTGCGCATGCTCCTGGGAGTCGGGAAGCGAGTAGTCGGGAGAAACAATAATGTACATCATTGATCCTGCCCTGCGCATGCTCCTGGGAGTCGGGGAGAGAGTAGTCGGGAGAAACAATAATGTACATCATTGATCCTGCCCTGCGCATGCTCCTGGCAGCCCGGGGAGATATAGTAAATGCACAATAAGTGAGATAATGATAGCAAAGAAGGGAAGCAGCTCCAGAGTGACAGGCTGGGCTGTTTGACTGTGGGCTTACCAGGGAGGATATCACAGATGGGACATTAGCAGAAAAGAAAGGGGATGCAACATCCTGATTATTATGCATATTGTCTAGGGGGAGTGTCTTAGGGCTTTATTGTTGTCTAGATGCACGATGACCATGACAACTCTTATAAAGGAAAACCTTTATTTGGGGCTGGCTTACACAGACACGATGCTGGAGAAGGAGCTGAGAGTTCTATATCTGAATTAGCAGGTGTCAGGGAAAGAGAGAGACACTGTGCCAGGCTTGAGCATCTGAAACCTCAAAGCCCACCCCCAGTGACATGCTTTCCCTGACAAGGCCACTTGTTTGAATCCTTTTAAATAATAGTGCCGCTCTCTATGAGCCTTCAGGGACCATTTTCATTTAAACCACCTCAAGGAGGGTAGAAAGCTGCAGACCCCTGGTCACATCTGACCTGAGCTGGACTGTCAGGGGAACATGCTAATCATGTTTGTTCACTGTAGATGTCACTCTTCAGGGCTCTGTCACGTCATGGAAATCAGTGACATGCATCAATAAGAAAGGCTTGGGCCATTAGTCAGAATGTTTATCTACCCTTAATAGCAAACAAATTGTTTCAAAATACATTCTAGGTGCCCTGTGGCTTTTTGAGCCCATTTTAGGACACGTGAAAGGCTATGCTGTTCTCATAGTGGTGCTGAAACGGTTATTTACTTTTCCCAGGTGCATCTTCTCCTAAAGGGTACTGTAGAATTTTCTGGAAGCTACAAGGGTATGTGATTTTGCATTAGAACAAATGAAGAAGGAGATTAGATTTTTCAGCTGTTACCTAGGAGGTCAGACACTAAAGGAACATGGGAAAACATCAAACAAAACCACTCTTTGACAAATTTCTAGCCCCCAGTTGATGCATGTTAGCAAGATGGGTTTATTCTTGCTTGTATAGCTTAACTAGGAGATGTTTGTGTGTGTCTGAGTATGCCAACTTTAATTTCTCTTTTCTTTCTTTTTTTTTTTTTTTTTTGCTTTGTTTTTTTGAGACAGGGTTTCTCTGTAGCTTTGGAGCCTGTCCTGGAACTAGCTCTTGTAGACCAGGCTGGCCTCGAACTCACAGAGATCTGCCTGCCTCTGCCTCCCGAGTGCTGGGATTAAAGGCATGCACCACCACTTTAATTTCTGAAGTGGTCCCTTTGACTACATGAACCCACACAAACACTGTAAAGGCTGCAGTGGAAAGGTTCTGAAGGCCTTTGGCTTAGTGTCTCCCAGGTCAGCTTCCTGAAACACTCACTCTATCTGAGGCGCTATCCTGATTCTAGAATTGTGAATAAAATCGACTTAGGTTCTTTTTTTAAAATTTGGTTTTGAGATTTTTATTTATTTTAATTTTATGTGTATGAGTGTTTGCTTATATGTAAATCTGTGTGCCATGAGCTTGCACTGTCCGCAGAGATCAGAAGAAGGTATCAGAGCCCTGGAGCTGGAGTTACAGTTTTCAGCTGCCCAAGGGAGCTGGGAATCAAACTCGGGTCCCCTAGAAGAGCAGTCAGTGCTCTTAACTGCTGAGACTTGTCTTCTGGCTTGATCCTGTTTTCGAGGCCAACACTCACGTACTCCAGGCTGTCCTCAAACTTACCACTAGCTGAGGATGACCTTGAACTTCTGATCCTTCTGTCTCCACCTGCCTGATGCAAGGATTATTGACTTGACAAGCGTTCTACCAGCTGAGCTTCATCCCTGGCCTTTAATTAGCTTTTTTTTAAGATTTATTTATTCTTATGTGTATTGGTGTTTTGTCTGCATGTCTGTGTGAGGGTGCCCGTTCCTCTGGAACTGGAGTTAGAGACAGTTATGAACCACCATGGCAGTGCTGGGAATTGAACTCAGGTCCTCTAGAAGAGCAGTCAGTGCTCCTAACCACTGAGCCATCTCTCCAGCCCCTCAATTAAGTTTTCCATTTCCCACAGTTTAATGATCGTGACGAAATTCTAAGTCCAATAGTTTGTGAGCAGCTGAGCTGCTAATTTTGAAGAAGCTAATTTTGGCTTGCTTTCAAAAGCTGCAAGGGTAACAAGAAATATCCTTTGCTTAGGCAGTATCCTCAGTGTCTTGCACATATGCTGGTTGTAACTGTGTTCTGAGTTTGTACCGTGTGAGAAGATGGGTGGGGGTTAAGGCCTAACTTGCATATCCCCCTCTCCAAAAAAAAAAACAACATTGAAGTCGATGCTCAGGTCAACCTCTGAAGTGGACCTTAGATACGGTCATTGCAGATGGGGGTAGTGAAGAGGAGATCCTTAGGATGGGTCCTAGCATAGTAAGACTGGCATCCTTATAAAGGTAGGGTTGTATGGATCCAAAGACACACAGGAGAAGGTGAAGATTAAGAATTTGGCGGACAGGGCTCTATGTTGCTCTGGACATTATGTCCTCTTTTAAGTTAGTGCTTTCTTCCTGTTGTGAACAAAGTTGGCAAGAAAGTGTCAAAGCATTGAGAGAGAGAGAGAGAGAGAGAGCGAGCCATTCCTCCACTGACCTTATGTGGCACAGTTCTGCGGTGGGGGGGTGACCCCCACTCCAGGTTGTCCTTTAGCAGCAGCAAAGATCCCCTGGAGAGGAAGAGGTCTATTAGTGGAGATAAAGCTAAGAAACCTAGACTCTCCAAGGAAGGTTGATAAGCTATGAAAAGTGAGTTATGTGCTTAAAATTGGTTAAATATTAATTTTTCTTCCTTTGTAGTCGAGGGCATGATTCAGAGCAAGGGAGAGGAAGGCGTGGAGTATTAAAATCACTGGGTGCGTTAGAGGGAGTAGCTCAGAGTGCTGTGGCTTCAGGAGTGTTCACTGTTGTTGCTTTAACTTCCTCTAGGATGGCTTGTCTCCCTGCTGCTGCTCAGAGAGTTCCTGCAGGGTTTCTCTTCTTAGTGCTTTGGGGCTCGGTTCTAGGTGACAAGCTGCTGGTGGTCCCCCAGGATGGAAGCCACTGGCTTAGCATGAAGGAGATAGTGGAGCATCTCAGTCAGAGGGGGCATGACATCACGGTGCTAGTACCAGAAATCAGTTTGCTTTTGGGCGAATCCAAATACTACAAGAGGAAAATCTTCCCGGTGTCCTATGACCTTGAAGAGCTGCAGACCCGTTACCGCACCTTTGGGAACAACCACTTTGCTCCCCGTTCCCAGCTGATGGCTCCTTTCAGAGAGTACAACAACAACATGGTTATCATCGACCTATGCTATTTCAACTGCCAGAGCCTTCTAAAGGACTCCGCCACCCTCAGCTTCCTCAGGGAGAGCAAGTTTGATGCTCTGTTCACAGACCCGGCCATGCCCTGCGGTGTGATCCTGGCTGAGTATCTGAAGCTGCCCTCCGTCTACCTCTTCAGAGGTTTCCCATGCTCTCTGGAGCACATGCATGGACAAAGTCCAAGCCCCGTGTCCTACGTTCCCAGATTCTATACCAAATTTTCCGATCGCATGACATTCCCCCAAAGGGTGGCCAACTTCATTGTTAACCTCGCGGAGAACTACGTATTTTATTGTCTGTATTCAAAGTATGAAGCTCTTGCCTCAGATCTCCTCGAGAGAGATGTGTCCCTACCGGCCTTACACCAGAACTCTCTGTGGCTGTTACGGTATGACTTTGTCTTCGAATTCCCCAGGCCAGTCATGCCCAACATGATCTTCATTGGAGGCACCAACTGCAAGAAGAAGGAAAAACTCTCTCAGGTGGGTGGACTCCTGTCTCCTGGTGGCATCATTTCTTCACAGACAGGTGTGACTCTCGTCAGCTGGGGCCCCCTCTTCCGTATTTGGCATCGTCGCTGGGAAGTCGGTCACGTGACACAGTAGTAGGCAAGGGAATGCTGGGATCAGAGCAGCAAAGATGTGTGTTCTTGAGGCTGGATGAAGACAGGGTTCTTGCTTGGGTCAGTGATCTGGTGACAGTCTCAGAACCTCTGAATGAGCCTTAGAAACCTTTAGTCCACAGAGGTGGAAATTTGACTCAGAGCACCTATTCAGACCGAAACACTTTCAACCAGCTTATTCCATGGTCAGAAGTCAGCCAACAAAAGTCCGAGGTTATAGCTCCCAAAGTCTTGCTTTCACAGGAGCCTGGTAAGCATGGTCAGTACAGTATTAAAGGGATATTGACAACTATGGAGGTATGTGTGACAGGATGTAAGTGACTTCTAAAATCTGATCATTTGTCCTCTGGCCTTTATCAGAAAGATGTGGTGGTCCAAACAAGCATCTCTTTATGGCTTAGGATATGCAACTACTTTGGAAATCATAATGTGCATTTTTAATTCAGCTGAAGGGCATCAGGCCACTCCTGTCTTTTATCTAGGATTTCCGTCTGAGGAGAAAACCCTCCAGTGGACCCGAGAGCCTATCCCAGACTTTCTCACCTGCTGCAATGGGCATGCTTTGAGCCAGGGGCACTGGTGGAGGCACAGTGTGCTGCAATCATTGTCAAGATCGGATTTGGGTCTTGGGATGTAGCTAAATGGGAGCAACCTCGTGTTTACCTAGCATGTGTGTGGCCCTGGGTTCAAGTCCCATCTCAGTAAAAAGAAAAGCAAAGGAAAGAAGGATGTAGGGACAGAAGAAGAAAGGAAGGAAAGGAAAGGGAAAGGAAGGGAAGGGAAGGAGAGAGGGAGGGAAGGAGGGAGGGAGGGAGGGAGGAAGGAAAGAAGTAAGAAAGGAAGAAAGGAAGGAAGGAGGAAGGAAGGAAGGAAGGAAGGAAGGAGGAAGGAAGGAAGGAAGGAAGGAAGGAGGAAGGAAGGAAGGAAGGAAGGAAGGAGGAAGGAAGGAAGGAAGGAAGGAAGGAGGAAGGAAGGAAGGAGGAGGAGGGAAGGGAGGAGGAAAGGAAGGAAGGAGAAGGAAGGAGGGAAGGAAGAAGGAAGGAGGGAAGGGAAGGAAGAAAGGAAGAAGGAAGGAGGGAAGGAAAATTTCATTTGTTTAAAAGAATATACTGCTCTGGTCTACCACGGGGTCACAAACCTGTGTTCTGAGCACTCAGGACACTCAAAGAAGCTGAAGTGGGTGGGGTGGCTGATGTAATCGGGGACAGCCTGGAAATGGGAGAATGAGGGAAGGGTGAAGGACAAAAGGGAGGCAGGGGAGGGAAGGAGGGAAGGGGAAAAAAAAGAAGAGAGAGGGAGATGGAGAACCGGGGAAGAGATGGGGAAGGACCGAGAGGGCAGAGGTCACACTGGAGAGGATATCTTTAAGCCTGGGTCTCCAGCTCATAGAAGCCTGGGTCTGCAGCTCACAGAGCACTCTCCCCGGGGTGCACCCCCCACCGAAGTGCTGATTCATCCCAACGGTGCACTTTTTAAAGCCCTCATTTAACCCAGTGTCTACCATGCCGGTGATGTGTGGCTACTTTCTTTGGAGATTGCAAAACGTTTTGGCTTTGAATTTCTGTTAATCAGTTATAAATGCTGGAGTGAGTCCAGGTTCCCACTCGGTGTCCAGCATCAGTGTCCAAATAGCTAGAAATTTAGCAATAATTTAGGTAATACTGGCTCAGATGTATGTCTTCAAGTTTTTAAAAAATGTTTTACGTATTTTTTTTATCTTTCTGCTTTAAGTGAGTTACCAAAAAAAAAAAAAAGAAAAAAACCCTCAAATATAATTTGTATACCATATAGACTCACTCATTGAATGTTTACAAGTAATGATTTTTGTCCTGGTTTTCTCTCTATTGTGTAATAAGGCACACTGACCAGTAGCAGCTTAGGGGAGGAAAGGGTTTCTTTGGCTTACATTTCTAAGCCACAGTCCATCATGGAGGGCAGTCAGGACAAGAACTCAAGCAGAAACCCTCAGGGGAAGTTGCTTGCCAGCTCACTCAGGCCCAGGATTTCCCTGGACAGGTGAGCCTCAGCTGTCCAAGAAAGGCTCTGCCCTGGCACAGTGAGCTGGCTACCCCCACATCAGCTAACATCAAGAAACCCTCCCACAGACCAACCTGGCCTAGGCAATCCCTCAACTGAGACTCTCTTTTCAGGTGACTTTAGGTTGTTTCAAGTTGATAGAGTGAAGGAAGACAGTTTGTGTGTTTTATGCCCACAGACTTGTTAACAATCACCCGTGTCATTTGGCAATCCCAAAGACCTCCTTAACCCTAACCTTAGCCTTTCAACCTTTGCTTCCTGTCTCCATGGACTTTGGCATATCTTGGAAATTTCAAAAAGAATTTGTGGGGTTGTTTGTTTGTTTTTGTTTCTCAAGACAGGGTTTCTCTGTAGCTTTGAAGCCTGTCCTGGAACTCACTCTTGTAGACCAGGCTGGCCTCCAACTCACAGAGATCCGCCTGCCTCTGCTTCCCAAGTACTGGGATTAAAGGCGTGCGCAGCCACTGCCCAGAGAATTTGTAGTCTTTTTTTTTTTTATCAGCTTTCTTTGTATGTTTTTAAAGTTCATCCATGTTGCAGCATGTAGCAGTACATCACTTTTCTGAATGAATAATATTATGGGTATAAATATCTCATATTTTATCAGTTTATCAACATTTGAGTTTCTACAATTTGAATAGTTTCCATTATTAAGAAAAGTGTTGTTATGAACATTTTGGTACAAATCTTTGATTACATTGTTATTCTTTTGGATATATATTCAGGAGTGGAGTTGCTGGGCCATCTAACAATTTCATGTTTAAGTTATTGATTTCTTTCACAGTTGTTTCACCATTTTACATTCTCACTAGTAATGAATGGAAGGTTCTAGTTTCTCAGCATCTTTGCCAACACTTGTTATTTTCCTCTTAAAATTTGCGGCCATCCTAGTAGGTAAGAATGCTATAGAGTTTTTAATTTCCTTTCCATAATGGCTCAAGAGTCGCCATCTTTTCGACTGCTTATTGGCCATTTTCATGTCTTTTTGGGAGGGTGGGGAGTCAAGGCCATTGCGTGTCTCTAAACCATTTCTATACTTGTGGTTAAGCTGTAATGTATGTAGAATGTATCCATCCTACATAGAACTCTCTTACCAGGTTACTTTTCTTTGTAGTTTCCCTTTTTATGTGTACGTGTATGAGATGTTGTATGAGATGTGCATGTATGCACACATGCATCTGAGTGTAGGTACGAGGGTGCCCATGCAGAGGTCAAAGGACAACCTTTCTACTCTGCGTGAGACAGGATTGACGATTGCTCACTGCTGTAGATGACGGGCTAGACAACCCATGAACTCTTTGGATGCATTTGTCCCCGCCTCCCATCTCTCTGCAGATGTGCTGGGGTTACAGATGAACGCATCCACATCTGGTATCACATGGCTTTTGGGGATCTGAGCTCCAGTCCTCGGGCTTGTTCCTGTAAACACTCTGCCTAGTGAGCTGGCTTTCCTTTACATCCCTGATACCATCTTTACGGGAGCATTAAAGGGTCTGTTTAGAGAACGTGGGGCAGGCTTCTGCGCGTTTGGGTCCTCTTGAACAGCCTTCAACACTGTCTTGTACTTTCCATTTAAGACTCGCACTTTAATCTATTACTTAAATATTTTATTTATGAGCATTTGTGCATGCGTCTGTGTGGAGGTGTAGTGTGTGTGTGTGTGTGTGTGTGTGTGTGTGTGTGTGGAGGGTACCAGCAGAAGCCAGAAGAGGGAGTAGGAGCCTCTGCAGCTGAAGGAACAGGTAATTTTGAGCCACCGGAAATAGTTGCTAGGTACCAAACTCTGGTCATCTGAAAGAGCAGCAAGTGCATTTTAGTTTTAGGTGTCATTTTAAGTGGGATTGTTCCATTTTGATTTTGAATTACATATTACCAGTATATAGAAATATAATCAATTTTTGGATAATGGTCATGCACCTTGTAACCTTGCTGGATTGATTTGACATTTGTAGTGGACTTCTTAGGATTTTCTAAATAGAAGATCATGTGTGCTGTAGAGATGTAGTTCTTCCTTTCCAGCCTGAGAGGATTCTTATTTGTTTGTTTGTTTTTGCTGCTGAATTGCCTAGTTAGATTGTATGAGGAAGGAAGATGTCCTTTCTTTGCTCCCAATTGCAGAGGGAGAGCATTTGACATTTCACCTTTACATGCTATACCTAGAGATATTTGGGTAGATCCTCGGATTAAAACATTGAGATAATTTCCAACTGTCACTAATTTGTTTTGTATTCTTACGATACAGGGGCTTCTGGATTTTGTCAAATGCAATTCTTGTGTCTGTTAAGTTCACCCCATGGTTTTCTTTGCTCTACAAAGTGTAGTACAACAGTTGTCTTAGGCCAACTTTGTCTTTTGGGGACAATACTATTGTAACTATGATTATCCTATTCTGACCCTTCTTATGTGTTGCTATATTTGTTCTGACATTATTTTGCTGAGGATTTCTGTGTACATATTCAGGAAAGGCATTGGAAGGTTTATACATTTTAAACATGCATTTTACAATGATTTATCTAGTGTAGGGTGAGGGTGCACACACTATGGGTGTGCATGTGGACACCAAGGGGACAGCTTGCGGGAATTAATTCTGTCACCATGTGTGTTCTGGGGTTGAACTCCATTAGTCAGGCTTGATGGCCAGCACCAATGTGCTGAGTTCTATCTCAATGAAACAATTTGATCTTCGCAGGATGGCCTTGTAGGATGAGCTGGAAATGTTCTCTCCTCCCCGACTGCTGTGAAGGATTAGAGCTGCTTGTGTGCTTTGTTCCTGTTTTCTTCTTCCAGATTAATAGTTGACCAAAGTGCCACTGAGGTAATTTAGTGGCAAAACCCCCGTAATGGAATAAATAGGTACTCTCTTGCAGGCCTGTTCCCATCCCTCTACATGTCCATCTGAAAGGTGCTTACTGGATATAGTTTTGGGGCCTGGGATGCTTCACCCACAATGGAGAAGCACTTTCTAGAGTGCTATGTCTTGAAGGCTTCCAGGGTTTGGTGCTCCCTCCCATCGGCAACTCTGGATGACCCTGTAGACAGGCCTTCTCTCTGCTGCTCTTGCACGCCCCCTGGTGGATATCCCCCTTTCCTGCTTTCACATGGGACTGTTCCTGGGACCAGGCTGCTTTTAATTCACTCTCCTGTCTGCACAAGGGTCAGTTCAGGCTGGACCCCCCCCCCCCCCAAGATATGCCTCCACTTCTTTGAAGAGCACAGCATGGCTGTGCCACACTTCCTTCTGTAATTTTCTCTATGCTGGGGATGAAACTCAGGCCCCTGGTGTGGCACACGAGGCTTTGTTACAGGTTGGATTGGGATTGCAATTGCAAGGTGAGGGAAAGAAGGAAGGGAGGGAGGGAGGAAGGAAGGAGTTGAGGACTATACCCCAGGCCCTTCAAATTTTGCTCATTTAGACAAACTATCTCAGTTGCATTTGGTCATGTATTACCCAGGTAGAAGAAAGCAGGAACACAGTTTTACACCTTTGAATACCTCCTAGGACACAGAAGGTTAAAAATACAGTTAAGAGTGAGCTGGGGTCCAGGACCCTTGGCCCTGAAGACTTGGATATTCTCTGAGTGCTTCCGGCAGCCAGCTCCTGCACTTCCTTTCCTCTGACCCTCATGACTTTTCGTTCTTCTCCGGCCTCAGGTATAACCGATCCATCTTGCTGTCTTCATTCACCACCCCATTCTTTTTCCTTCCTTCTGGAGGCTCCTGTACTGTTTAGCTTCGTTGTTTTTAGCTGTCGACAGGCTGGCAGGACCTTTCTGCAGCCTGGACTGCAGGCACTCAACTACAGCTGCCTCTGTTGCCTCTTCCATGTTGCTCACTCAGCCCTCACTACTGAGAGTTGGCCCGGCCCCTAAGACCACACAAGAAAAGGCATTCCACACAAGAAAAGGCATTCCACACGAGGTTGGCCATGAGACAGCTCCCCAAGGGAGCCTGAGCCGCCCAAGGCGTTTGAGCCAATCCTAGCCTGCTTTGCCTCTTTAGTCATTTGAACGGACCAATCACAACCTTGCCTCCTTTGCACCAATCACAGCAGCTCTTCTGCCAGGCCTAGGGGCGTGCTAGCCAGGCGGCTTGGGTTGAACCCAGGCTGGGTGATCAAGAGTTCATTGGAGTTCGTGGTTATGAAAGCAAATCCTCTGGCAAAAACAACCCTGCACGGACCTGGTTGAAGCTTTGTCTCCAGGAGCCAAGGCAGCCAGCTGCAGTCTTTGTACTGCGGTGTCTCGAGGCTTTCACGGAGTGTTGATCAGCCTGCTGCTGTTTTGGGGCTAGTCTGTCTGGATGTTAGACAATAGTCCCGTTGCTCAAGGTCAGCAGGCCAGCGTGAAGAGTCCATCAGCTGCTAATGAGGGCGTAGGTTTGCCTTACCCCCCCTTCCAGCACTTGCTTTATTTTCTGAAAACTAAATATCAGAGAGAATTTTAGAATTTGTTTATCATTAAAACTGCAGTGATTCTGTCTCTGCCTCCCCAGTGCTGGGATTAAAGGTGTGTGCTACCATACCACACTTTGAACTCACAGAGATCTGCCTGTCTCTGCCTCCCAGGCATTGGGATTAAAGGTGTGTACCACCACACCCAACTACTCTCTTTTTTATTTTAAGGACTTTAACCTTTTTTTTCAAGCCTGCATATATTTTTTAACACACTGTAAAACATTTAGAGGTTTTCTTTCTCTTTGAATCTCTCGTTACTGCATTTCTCTCTTTTTCTGACCACATGAGTCTTTAATTTGCTAAGCAACCTGGATAGGACTAAAGCCATAGCTTTGACGGCTGGATCCAGCCCATTCCTTAGCTTTCCAGCCTCATGGTAGAGGTACTGGCTAGAGCCATGTTTATTGCCACAACTCTATGGCATTTCAAGGTCTTTGCCAGCAAGCAAGCTGCAACAGTGTGTCCACAAACAACACTCAAATGCTCTCTCTGTGGCTGGACCTCCTGTCTCAAAGAGTCAGAGTTTGCACTGGCAGGATGGCCCAGAAAGCAGGCATTTTAAGATGGCACAGCTTTTTTCCTGCTATTGCTGAAAACCAAAAAGCGTGCAGTCAGCTTTTATCAACACCATTTAAGAGTTTCGTGGCAGGACCTCTTAAAGAGCTTTAGGGTTTTGCAACTAAAGCTGAGTCAGGAAGCCTCTCTTAAATGAGAGCACTTGCCTCTAGCAAGTTGAGCAGACCCAAAAAATTGCTGCTACCAAGAAGCCATGCTTTACTCTATTCTTTTCTGTCTAGAATTATTTCCCAGGCTCTCTCAGGTTTTATGTTGATTCAGTTGTCCACATAGGTGCCATTTTGTAGCATGAGGGCCTGCTAGTTGGGGTTTCTATCCTGCCCAGACCATAGAAGAAGCAGGATGTGACTTGCCCCGCTGAAAAAGGTACTGAGCCATGTGGCTAACATAGATAAGAAAGATGGGCTAATGTAAGTTTTATAAGAGCTAATAGGAAGCTTGAGCTAATGGGCCAATCAGTTTATAATTAATATAGATCTCTGTGTAATTTCTTTGGGGGTTACTGGCTGTGGGAACTGGGTAGGACAGAAACTCCAACTAGCAGGTCCTCATGCTACAGAGTCCGGATCACAAACCCCAGCAGAAGCCCAGATTAATGTCTACACACTGCTAAACAGAATGCAGAAGGCCACAGCCCTCAGCATTCAGAGTAGAGCTTCTCATTTGGTGAGATCCTAGATGCTTGTTTGTCTCCCTTTGGTCCCAAGGTGAGCAGTCCATGGGAACAGAATGCTGTGTCAACTCACTGTGTGTAACTGCCTGAGCTGGACTTGTCCGAGTGTGCTTTAGATAGCAATAGCTCTTATTCCACTGTGTGGATTTAAAATTCTGAATAGTCCCCTCCATAGATTCATGTCACGGGATCTTGAGTTTGGGTTCCTTCCTGCTAATCCCATCAGTGACAGCAGCCAGCACCTGCTAATAGTGTTCCCAGTCATTGCGGATCAATCTCTTAGTGCAGTATATGAAACAAGCCAGAAGGACAATGGCACCTCTTTGCTTTGTTCAAGTTGTTTTTAGCCATCGTCTCTGTTTTATAATGTACCAGGTGCCTCTTGAGAATGGGAAAAGAGACTTACTTACAAGTCACCAAATAGACCTTTTGCAGCTGTGACAAGGGCTGAAGAGAAGTAGGTTAACGTAAGAAAGGTTAGCTTTGACGCGTGGGTTGAGAAGCATCTGTTCCTAGAAGGCTGGTTCCCCGCATTCTCTGGCCTTTGGCCTTTGGCAAGGCAGAAACATGGCAGGGAGACTCTCAATCACGATAGCTGGGAGGCAGAGTGAGAGGAGACGTTCTGAGAGAGGAGACAACATTTAAGGGCCCACATTCAGCGACCTACACCCAGGTCTAGTCCCCACTTCCTTAAAGAACAGTCAAATATAAATATGCCCACGGACTAATCCATGGAGATTAGCATCCATTAATCCATGGATGATAAGTTAGCATCCTCATCATCCACTGACTCAGTAGTGCCACCAGGTGGGGCCCAAGCTTTCAACAATGATCCTTTTAATGGGACATTTCAAATCAAAATCCTGAAATTACATCCAGTGCTTCTACTGGGGACCAAGGCATCAGACACTGTTCAGAACCCAACTGCAGCTCGCTAGATGTGGTTACCAAGGGTGGAAGTAGCGAAATGAGAGGGGTTTCCCACAGCCTTTCTCAGGAGTTGGGAGAAAAGAGGTGAACTGAGGCACCTTTGGTAAGAGCAGCAGGTCTTGGAACTTGTTCTAGAAAGGAAGTGAAAAGGTCGGATCCTTTGAGGAGGAGGCTGTAAAATAGGGCAGCGGTGAAGGACAGGGATGGATTCATTCAGGGCAGTGCCATGCTGTCCAGTGTCAACCCACTCTGTTAGGTGACCTGCTGGTATGATGGTAAAGATGAAGAAACTAATGTAGGAGGCATACGATCTGGTGAGGAAGGCCCACCAGCGGGACTCTGTGTGCCTGTGTGAAGGCTCACAAGACCTCTGTTCTCACTGTATGCCCTAATCTCAACTGAGGATGCAGGGGTGCTGATGTTTCCTATGGAAGGCGCCATTGACTGAGTATTGGGAGATGCAAGGGAGATACCAGACTATAGTCCTGGCTCCAGAGGTGAATTTGCAACTCATAGGAAAGGATTTTCCCACCCTGGAAGCCTATACCATTCCTTACACCAAGGAGGAACCCAAGTATAGTTGATGGCTTTCAAAAATTCTTTGGTCTGAGACACCCGAGGACACTTTTGAAAGGTCTGGCGTATTTGAGAAAGTTATCTGCCTTCTGTGTGAAGTCATGCCTGGGTCTACTGCACACACCTCTGATTAGGCACTGAACTCCAGCTCCTTCGATGTGGTTTTAAGGGTTCCTCTTTATCCCTGTGATGAGGTACTGGTGATGTAGATATCCCAGCAAGAAGTTACTATGTCAGGTCTCTGTTGGTGCCTTTGCCAGCTTGTGGTTCGGGCAGCGCCTGTTCTTTAAGAACTTGGTTCTAATTTCCTCCATGTCTAATCTTTCCAAAGATCTCTCCGTTCCTTTCCACAGTTTTTGGTGAGTTAATGTTGCATGAGGAGGGGGCCCTTTGTTTGTCCCGAACACCTGTCTAGCTTACACCTGAAATAACCACACAGAAATTGTATTAATTAAATCACTGCCTGGCCCATTATCTCTAACCTCTTATTGGCTATCTCTCACATCTTGAGTTAACCCATTTTTAATAATCTGTATATCACCATGATGTCATGGCTTACTGGGAAAGATTCAGCATGTCTGACCTGGCAGCTCCATGGCAGCTCTCTGTCTGCTTTCTTCCTCCCAGAATTCAGTTCTGTCTTCTCCACCTACCTAAGTTCTGCCCTATTAGACCAAGCAGTTTCTTTATTGATTAACCAATGAAAGCAACACATAAACAGAAGGACCTCCTACACCAAGTTAAAGTATTGAGATGCCTGTGATTGCAGTGTTCACTGGGAAGACTCAGAGGCCAGGGTGAATACCCCCAGTATCCAGGAGGACAGCACTTTAGACAGAGCCATACCCTAGGCTAATGCAAAGTGAGGGAGCTCATGGGAAACATCTAGTTAAGCCCACTTTATGTCATTGCCTGGGTTGGACTGGCCTAGATTTTGGTGACTCTTATCCACAGGCGCACACAGAATTCTCAGCAGACCTTGCTTTATAATGAAGCCATTTAATTTTGAGTTTGAAGCATCTTCCTTTATTCCCACACTTAGCAACAACCTTCAAAAACTGTTCCCTGCTCATTACAGAGATAGCCAGGTAAATGAACCTAACCAGAGAGCCAGCCACACATCCTCTTTTTCTGGGGCAAGTTGACCTAATGATGATCCTTACCTTACAGTGTACTGAGTTCTTCTTGTGGAGGGAAAGCGAGGCTTTAGAGAGTTCCCCAATAAGGTTACAGATAAAAATGTTTCATTGTAGATCAAAATGGTCAGGGCCAGCCTGTTAGAATATGCTAACAGAGGATGAAGTGATGAAATAGGTATACACAGCCTTGTTTAATTTTAAATTGGAGGAAAACAAGATATGAACGAGGATGTCCCCTAAAGAGAGAGAGTGTCCTTTCACAGTTTTTCTAAGAAAGAAATAAGATCAATATTGTGTTGTTTAGAAGCAGGGTTGAGCAGGAGTCAAGGATAGATTTAGTCTTCAATGATTAACGTCTGGGAGCCTCTGCCACCCAATGGTGTGGCCACGTTGGGCTGGATATAAAATGAAAAAACAAAAGCAAGAGCCAGAGCCCGGTGAGGAAGATCTGCTCCCGTGAGCTTCTACAGAGATGGCTACGGGGCTCCTTGTGCCCCTGCAAAGATTAGTGGGTCTGCTCCTGCTCTGTGCCTTGCCCTGGGCTGAAGGTGGGACGGTGCTGGTGATTCCCGTGGATGGCAGCCACTGGCTGAGCATGAGGGATGTTGTGAGGGAGCTCCATGCCCAGGGTCATCAGACTGTGGTCCTGGCTCCAGATGTGACTCTGTACATCAAAGATGAGGACTTCTTCACCCTCTGGACCTATGCCATTCCATACACTAAGCAGAGATTTAAGCAACAAATGGCAGGAGGCGTTAACCTGGTCTTTGAAACCGGAAGCTATATGGAGACATTCTTTAAAGTAGCTGAGGCTTTCAAAAATATATCAACACAATTGTTAAAGTCTTGTACAGATCTACTGCACAATGAGACCCTGATCCGGCATCTGAACTCCAGCTCATTTGATGTAGTCTTAACGGACCCAGTTGTCCCCTGTGGGGCAATGTTGGCCAAGTACCTACATATTCCTGTGGTATTTTTTTTGCGTTACATCCCTTGTGACATTGAATATGAGGCCTCACAGTGTCCAAACCCGCCTTCATATATTCCAGCTCTACTCACAAGGCTGACCGACCACATGAACTTCCTGCAAAGGACCAAAAACATGCTGTTCTCTCTCACCTTAAAATACTTTTGTTATAAATCATTCATTCCGTTTGAGAATCTGGCCTCTGAGCTTTTCCAGAGAGAGGTGTCCTTGGCTGAGGTTCTCAGCCATGCATCCGTGTGGCTGTTCCGAAGGGACTTTGTGTTCGACTATCCCAGGCCCATCATGCCTAACATGGTCTCCATTGGGGGCATAAACTGTGCCATCAGGAAGCCACTCTCTCAGGTCTGTATTGAAGCCTTTAACCAATCAATATTCTATGCAGAATATATTTTCTAATGCTAACTTTCCTACTAGTCTTTTAAATGATTCTTCCCATGTTTCTGATAGCCTTTCCTGAATAGGTCATCAGAATTGGGTCCTTCTGTTTTTATTTTATGTGTATGGGTTTTTGCGTGTGTGTATATTTGTGTACTGGGATTACAGATGGTTGTGAGTCACCATGTGGGTGCTGGGAATTGAACTCAGTTCCCCTGGAAGAGAAACCATCTCTCCAGCCTTGGATCTTTCTGCTATTCAGTGGTCACTGATAGGACTAGTGGCTGAGGCGAGGGTCCCCAACAGACTGAAGTGTGGTGGTGGGTCTCTACTGAGGCTGTCCATGTGTCTAGGTACTGTCTTCCTGAGGGTGAGATTTCCTGAATCTGGGAGAACAGAGACACTGAGCGGTGACATGCCCTATCAGGAGGAGTGCCACTTGCGTATGTCTAGTAGAGGGATAAAGGGATTTCAGATGGCCATTGTTGGTTCCGCGAGCAACATGGAGGTCTACCCTTTCCCTAGTGTCACCTTCCGCATCTTCGGGGTCTAAAAATCTTCATTGTAGAGTTCGTTTGCAGCCTTGGTTAGCTTTATTCTACGGTATTTCTTTTTTGAGGCAGAAGTTCAGGTGGAGTCTTCAGGAGTCTTCTGTGTACAGCCATATCGTATACAAACGAGGACACTTGGCTGTCTTCCTTTCCTCTTTGTGTCTTTCTGTTTCTCTCCCCTGTCTTGCGCTAGCAAAAATCCCGGCACTGGACTCAGTGAGTGGACAGAGTAGACATCTGAGTTAGTTCCTGATTTTAGTGGAAGTGCTTTCAGTTTCTCCCCGTTTCCTATAATGTTGGCTATAGTTTTCTGGCACACAACGTATGCTATATTTGAGATATATTCTTTTCATTTGTAGAGTCTAGAGGGCTTTTTGTATTAAGAGATCCTGGGTTTTGCCAAAAGTCTTTTCTGTATGCATTTAGATGACCTGTGATCTTAGTCCTTCTGATATTCTTTAGTTTTAACCTGCATTTATTGATTTACATGTCTTAAACCAACATTACACTTTGGGTATAAAGCCAACTTGATCATGATCGATCTTTTTGATGTGCTCGTAAATTTACTTGGCAAGTATTTGATTGAGAAATTGTTCACCTATTCTCAAGAGTGTGATTGTTCTGTGGTTTGCTTTTTCTGATATGTTTATTCATATAGGCAGTATGAATCATTCAATTCAGCAGTACTTCATGCGGACTTGGGAGGTATTGAATTCGGAGGTTTTAATTTACTGCTTTGATTTTCTATTTTGTACTTCAAAAGGCACCCAGATGCACTCTCTCGGGGTCCTAGTTCGTGCCAGTGGGTTCAGGTCCTTTTTCCCATGTGCAGAGGATTAAGATATGTTGTATCTTTACTTCAATTTTATTTTCTTGGGTTCAGTCTTTTCGTGGTGTCCCAGATTTACTGGATATTTTGTGTTAAGAATTTGTGAGACTTAACATTTTCTTTGATCACCAAATCTATTTCCTCTAGCATATCTTCAATGCCTAAGATTTTCTCTTCCATCTTTTGCATTCTGTTGTTTATACTTGCTTCTGTAGTTTCCGATCCTTTACCCAGATTTTCCATTTCCAGATTCCCCTCAGTTTGTGTTTTCCTTATTGCTTCTGTTTCAGTATTCAGGTCTTGAACTGTTGCTTTCACCTGTTTGATTGCTTTTTCTTTGTTTTCTTTAAGGGATTTGTTGATTTCTTCCAATCTTTTGTTTGTTTTTTCTTCCACTTCTTTAAGGGAATCTTTTATTCCTTCTATAGGGTCTCATAATCTCCCTAAAGTTATTTTTAAGGATGTTTTCTTCTGCTTCATCTGTATTGGGATGTTCAGGTCTAGCTGTTGTAGAACCACTGGTTTCTGGTGGTACTGTCTAGCTCTTTATGTTATCGAGTGTATTCTTACCCTGTTGTCTACCCATTTCTTCCTCCAGTTGGAACAGGTGAAGCCTGTGTTTTGGGGAGGGGGGGTCCCTTTCCCTCCAATTGGTGTAGTTGGGGGCTGTGGCTCCGTTGAATACTCCTTCAGATGTAAGCATGGCAAAACCTTCTATGATCATTCCTCTGGGTGCCTATGAGCCCGTGGCTCAGACGGTTGCTCCTTCTAGGTGTAGGCATGGCTACAGCTCCTATGCTCATTCTTCCTGGCAGGAGGGGTGAGGTTGAGGCTCCGGTATCAGATAATATCTGGAGGCCACTGCTGTGGCCCGCCCTCCGTGCTGCTGAGGCTTCTCCCAGTGGCCTCTTGATTTCATTTTCAATTCAATTTAATATCTATTTTTGTTGTTGTTTTGTTTTTGAGACATGGTTTCTCTGTAGCTTTGGAGCCTGTCCTGGAACTAGCTCTTGTAGACCAGGCTGGCCTCGAACTTACACAGATCCTCCTGCCTCTGCCTCCTGAATGCTGATGACCCCACGGCTCAATTTAATATCTTACGTATGCCCTTTGCTTAGACTATCTCAAGGTAAGCATGCCAAAAATAAAATCATCTTAGCGTGGGGACGCAGATAATGCTAACAGCTTGGACTTCTCAGATGAGTGTGCACTGACTGCCTCATCCCAGTCAAGCTTCTTCTCTAGTCTGGGTCCCAGTGCGGCAATGGGAAAGCGCGCACACCTAAATGGTTTCCCTCTTCAGCTGTCAGTGTTGTAGAGCCAAGCTAGGGCTGAATGGTGTGCTAATATGCCACTAGATGTGGAACCTCGAGACTCTCAATTAAGTTATGTTGCCCTCAGAAGCAGCATAGTCCTGGAACCAGTTTCTTGTTGACCGTGTCCGTGCCTTACAGAAGCTTCTCAGTTTAAATTGTTTTTATTGAGCTATATATTTTTTCTACTCCCCATCCTCCCAATTTACTCAGGAGATCTTGTCTTTTTCTACTTCCCGTGTACATTTTTTTTTTGCTTTATGTCTAAAAGCTACTTATGAGTGAGTATATGTTTTATAGATCCATCCATTTGCTGGCCAATTTCAAGATGTCTTTATTTTTCTACTGTGTAGTAGTCCATTTTGTAAATGTACTACATTTTCCTTAACCATTCTTCAGTTAAGGGGCATTTAGGTTGTTTCCAGGTTCTGGCTATGACAAACAATGCTGCTATGAATATAATTGAGCACATGTCCTTGTGGTACGATTGAGCATCCTTTGGGTATATACCCAAAAGTAGTATTTCTGGGTCTTGAGGTAGGTTGTTTCCTAATTTTCTGAGAAATTGCCATACTGAAATCTAAAGTGGCTGTACCAGTTTCCACTCCCACCAGCAATGCAAGAGTGTTCCATTTACAACAATCCTCTCCAGCATAAGTTGGCATCAGTGTTTTTGATCTTGACCATTCGTACCATGTAAGATGGAATCTCAGAGTTGTTTTGATTTGCATTTCTCTGATGACTAAGGATGTTGAGCATTTCCTTACGTGTCTTTCAGCCATTTTAGATTCCTCTGTTGTGAGTTCTCTGTTTAGGTCTGTACCCCATTTTTTATTGGATTTTTTATTCTTTTGATGACTAATTTTTTGAGTTCTTTGTATATTTTGGAGATCAGACCTCTGTCTGATGTGGGGTTAGTAAAGATCTTTTCCCATTCTATAGGCTGTCATTTGGTCATGTTGATCATGTCCTTGACTTACAGAAGCTTTGTTTGGGTTGGGAAAGTTTTCTTCTATAATTTTGTTGAATATATTTTCTGTGCTTTTGAGTTGGACTTCTCCTTCTTCTATCCCTATTATTCTTAGGTTTGGTCTTTTAATGGTGTTCCATATTTCCTGGGTACTTTGTGTTAAGCTTTTGTTAGATTTTATGTTTTCTTTACCAATGAGTCTATTTTCTCTATTGTATCTTCAGCGTTTCAGATTCTCTCTTCCATCTCTTGTATTCTGCTATTTATACTTGCATTTGTGGTTCCTGATCATTTTCTCATAATTTCCATTTCTATAATTCTCTCAATTTGTATTTTTATTGTCTCTATTTTGGTTTTCAAGTCTTAAATCATTTCTTTCATCTGTTTGATTGTATTTTCTTTGTTTTCTTTAAGAGATTTGTTGATTTCTTCCAAGTTTTTTTGTCTTTTCCTCCATTTCTCTGAGGAATTTTTTCATTTTCTCTTTAAGAACTCCAAACATTTTCCTAAAGTTATCTGTTAATTTATTTTCTTCTGCTTCACCTTTATTTGGGTGTTCACATTTTGATGCTTTAGGGCCACTTAGTTTTTGTTGGTCTTGTGTTGCTCTTTGTGGTGTTGAGTGTGTTCTTACCTTGTCTACCCATCTTTTCCTCTGATTGGTGTAGTTGGGGCTGTGTCTCTGGTGATCAATCTTCCAGGTGCCAGTAGATGCAAGGCTCAAATGGTTACTCCTTGTGGTGCAGTCACCCCAGAGGTCACTCCGTATTCCCAGAGATTGCTCAGTACTCCTGGATAACTTCTACAATCCTGGGGGTCGTTCAGCCCTTCTTCCATAGAGGTTGCTAGCTCGGGCCTTCTCCCTCAGAGGTTTCAGATTCATGCCCAGTTTTACAGAAGTCTCTGGCTCGGGCCTGCTCCCTCAGTGGTGGCTCCCTTCAACCTGCTTCAAGGCGGTCATTGCCTTGAACCTGTTCCCACAGAGGTCCCTGGCTTGGCCCCAGTGACAGAGAGGTCTCTAGCTTGGTCCTTCTCCATGGAGGTCCCTGACTTGTGCCTGGTCCTGCAGAGGTCTCTGGCTCAGGCTTGCTCCCTCAGCAGCCACTTCCTTGTACCTGCTCCTATGGAGGTAGCCTCCTTGGGCCTGCTCTGGCTGAAGTCACTGGCTCAGGCCTGCCTTTCTGAAGGTTGCTGCCTTGGACCTGCTCAGGTGGAAGTTGCTGGCTCAGGCCTGCTACTACAAAGGTCCCCTGCTGGGACCCAGTCCCACAGAGGTCTTTGGCTTGGGCCTGCTCTCTTGGAGGTTGCACCCTGTACCTGCTCTGAGGATGGTGCTGCCTCAGCTAAAATTGCCGACTTAGGCCTGCCCTTGTGGAAGTTGCTACCTAGGGCCTGCTCCAGAGGAAGTTGCTGACTCAAACCTGTTCCTGTGGAGGCCAGAGTGTTTGTGACCCTTTTTGGGAATCTCGTGATCAGAAAGCCTTGTGGGTAGCCTCAGGACAAATAAGGGGTGGAGTTGGACACTGTGGCCTCAAAGTCTACTTCACAGGGAATGGTGCAGAAAAACCAAGGAAAGATCACCCAGGTACATTGTAAACAGAAAAAAAAAAGCAGGGTCTGTTAACACCACATCAAAAGAACTGGAGTTCGAGTGTGGAAGCAGAGCCTCATTGGGCAGCAGATCCCTCCAGGTGACCACATGGAATGTTGATGCAGTGTTTCCTACTTGCCGTTATTTTTAAAGGCATCCTCACAGAAAACTGCATTTCTCAGAAAATTAATTACCAATTAGTTCAGAAAGTGATGTCTACATTATTCCCTGGTGTGTGGAATATCCTAGGGTTTCAGGGAGCAGATGGCCTCTGCTTTGATACACACAGAACATCTGGAGCCAGGACCACAGTCTCCTGTGAGATCCACGTTCACTTCAGGCTTACCGCCTGCTCTAGGAAAGGGAATTGCCCCTCCCTGGAGCCAAGATCTGAATCCCCAAAACTGCTGCTGAGAGTTGGAGAGCAAGCTCAGTTTCTCTGCTCTGGTGCTCCCAAGATCCTGGAAACAGCATGTTCAGGAGGCACTGTCCTGGCTAGTGGACATGCTCAGTGGACACCCACCACAGCTCCTTGGTTCCATTAGACACCCTCACTATTGCCTCCCACTCTTCTCGCGGGACACTCGGATCCTGACTCATCGACTGAGGAGGCCTTAAGGATTTAACTCAGCGAAGCTGCTGGAAAGATGAACAGGCAAATGAGCAACTCAGAAGAAGGGACACAAGGAAACCAGTATTGGTGGAGCAGACTTTGGATAGAGGCTTAATACAGACCTGAGAGAGTGGCTCTCTGAAGACACAATTTATTCCCCCTGCAAAAGTAGCTTCTTTATTAACCAATGGCAATAGAATGTATTCATAGCATACATCACTGAGGTTCATCAGAGAGCAGCAGAAGGTGTCAGGAGTCTTTATAGAATGACTAACTAGAATGACTTAACATCGAGAGATGTTAAGAGTGGTTTTTCTCTGTGCAGAACCAGAAGGGTAGGACAGAAGTGAAGGCCAGGCATGGGTTAATAATGCAATGATTAACCGAAGGTGGGCCTTGTCCCACCTGTGGCATGCCTCTGTACAACGTGACTTGATGGTTATATAAGATGAAGACACTCACGTTGAGGGCAGAGACAGGCAAGGAAGGACCTCTGCTGTGGGCTTCTCCGAAGATGGCCACGGGACTCCTGGTGTCTCTGCGAGCACTCTCAGGGCTGCTGCTGCTGCTCTGTGCCCTTCCCTGGACTGAGGGTGGGAAGGTCCTGGTGATTCCCTGGGAGGGCAGTCACTGGCTGAGCATGAAGAACATTGTGAGGGAGCTCCATGCCCGAGGCCATGAGACTGTGGTCCTGGCTCCAGACGTGTCCACGTTCATCAAAGGAGAGGATTTCGTCACTCTGCAAAGCTTTGCTGTCCCGTTCACTAAGGAAGACTATGAATATAACGCGCTGGGCTACTTTAAAATGTTCTTAGAGACAGAACAATCTGTCATGATGTTTTTAAGCAATATGGAACGTATGAAAAACATAGCATTGTTCTACCTGAGGGCCTGCAGTAGTCTACTGCACAACAAGGACCTTATACAGCACCTGAACTCCAGTTCCTATGAAGTCTTGTTAACAGACCCTGTGTATCCCTGTGGGGCTGTGCTGGCGAAATTTTTGAATATTCCTGCTGTGTTTCTTCTGCGCTTCATTCCTTCGAACATTGAATTTGAGTCTGCCCAGGCTCCAAGCCCTCCCTCATATGTTCCAAGGTTATTCACCAGGAATTCGGACCACATGAGCTTCCTGGAGAGGGTAAAGAACATTCTCTACAATCTGCCATACAAGATTATTTTCCGCATCTCTTATATGCTCTACGAGAACCTGGCGTCGGAGCTTCTGCAGAGAGAGGTGTCCCTCACGGAGATTCTCAGCCACGCATCCATATGGCTCTTCAGGCTGGACTTTGTGTTTGAGTACCCCCGGCCCATCATGCCCAATATGATTTTCGTTGGGGGAATAAACTGTGTCTTCAGAGAGCCACTCTCTCAGGTCTGTATTAAGCCTCTATCCAAAGTCTGCTCCACCAATACTGGTTTCCTTGTGTCCCTTCTTCTGAGTTGCTCATTTGCCTGTTCATCTTTCCAGCAGCTTTGCTGAGTTAAATCCTTTTAAGGCCTCCTCAGTCAATGAGTCAGGATCCGAGTGTCCCGCGAGAAGAGCGGGAGGCAATAGTGAGGGTGTCTAATGGAACCAAGGAGCTGTGGTGGGTGTCCACTGAGCATGTCCACTAGCCAGGACAGTGCCTCCTGAACATGCTGTTTCCAGGATCTTGGGAGCACCAGAGCAGAGAAACTGAGCTTGCTCTCCAACTCTCAGCAGCAGTTTTGGGGATTCAGATCTTGGCTCCAGGGAGGGGCAATTCCTTTTCCTAGAGCAGGCAGTAAGCCTGAAGTGAACGTGGATCTCACAGGAGACTGTGGTCCTGGCTCCAGATGTTCTGTGTGTATCAAAGCAGAGGCCATCTGCTCCCTGAAACCCTAGGATATTCCACACACCAGGGAATAATGTAGACATCACTTTCTGAACTAATTGGTAATTAATTTTCTGAGAAATGCAGTTTTCTGTGAGGATGCCTTTAAAAATAACGGCAAGTAGGAAACACTGCATCAACATTCCATGTGGTCACCTGGAGGGATCTGCTGCCCAATGAGGCTCTGCTCCCATACTTGAACTCCAGTTCTTTTGATGTGGTGTTAACAGACCCTGCTTTTTTTTTTCTGTTTACAATGTACCTGGGTGATCTTTCCTTGGTTTTTCTGCACCATTCCCTGTGAAGTAGACTTTGAGGCCGCAGTGTCCAACTCCACCCCTTATTTGTCCTGAGGCTACCAACAAGGCTTTCTGATCACATGAGATTCCCGAAAAGGGTCAAGAACACACTTATCCTATGACCATGAAGTACATGTGTCCCGTGTGTTCCACTCCTTTGGAGTGCCGCACCTCTGAGATTTTCCAGAGAGATGTCCTTGGTAAATGTTCGCAGCCACGCATTTGTACAGCTGTTTTAGGGGGCTTTATGTCCAACTACTTGAGGCCATTGTGTCCAGTATGGTCTTCATTCGGGACATAAACTCTGCCAGTAGGAAGACACTCTCTCAGGTCTGCATTGGAGCCATAATTTATCTTTACAACAGTCTAGTTTTCTAAATATCTCATTTTGATGTGGTCATTAGCTTTCTGGGGAATTTTTTGTTTTTAACCTTGAAGTCTCCAATGTTGCCAGGAGCCAGCCTGGGGGTGGACAGGTCCCGAGAGGATGTAAGTAGTCAGTGAGGGAAAGAGTGAGCCAGGCATCATGGTCAGGAAATCCTTGCAGCCTGACTGACTGGCAGCCAGAGCGCTCCTTTATCTATACAGAACTTAGTAAGCAGGGATAGATTAATGCTGTTCCAAAACATAGCTCATAATGTTTTGATTCTGGACATGTGTTTTACTTCTTTCTTGCATATTTAGTCATCATTGACAAGCTGTGACAGAACAGAGTTATCTTTTATAATCATTTTTACTCATTAATTCCACAAGCCAGTTTCTACGAATCTAGAGGCGTATGACAGCCTGTTCTCAGGCTGGTACCCTTTGTGACTACAAAGTCGCTAGACCAAAACCAAGTCTCCAAGCTACTCCAGGCACATTGCTGTCCTGAGTAGTGTATTATTAACTCTTAATGGTCAGAGTTCCCAAGAAATGTCCTCAGACGAAAGTTACTGCAGTTATTATCCAGATTCTGGCATAATACACTGTTCATGTTTTATATCTTTATAGAATTTGCCTTTATGTCTAATTCTGGCATTCTGTTGTTCCTTGGTCATATAACACCACAAAGGCTCGGCATGAGCTAACTTTTCTAAGAAAGGGAGGTCCTGACATCTCATTCTTTCTGCCATCTTTCTACATCGTTCCTTACCCAGCAATAAAAGTCTCTGCATAGGGCAGTGGTAACTTGAGCTAACCTAACTTTGTTGCTGTCTATGCCACGTAATTGTCTGAGTGCACAGTGGGAAGAGGCTTGCAATCTGGCCGATGGCCAACTTCTCCAGCCCACTGAATCTCGTTGACCTTTTTAAGTTTGCTTTGTTTTGATTATCTTGTTCCTAAGTATAGGAGCAGATGTTTTAAGAATATATCAAAGCCTCATGAAGAAACCTCTGGCTTCTTTATATGTGTCATATCCTTCAAGGCATAAGGAAGACCTTAAGGTAGATAGGGATATTTCCCTAAAAGCAGGAGGGGTAGTATGTTCAGGGTTTTCCTGGGGAAGTTTAGAAGCAGTGCTACCGGGAGAAGGCATAAATGATTCATGAGAAAATTTCCGTCAATACAATATCCTCAAACTGCAAATATTAAGAGTCTCCCATGAAGCATGATCCTAATTAATGTTAATCAATAAAGACCAGGAGTCAGGTATCGGGGTCAAAGCTGACAGATCAGAGAAGCAAACCATCAGACTTCTTACCCCTCCGAATCCTCAGACCGAAAGATTCTGTCTCTGCTCTGTGTGCTGGGATTAAAGGTGTGAGCCACCACTGCCCAGCTTCTGTGATTTACTAGTGGCTATTTCTGCCCTCTCATCTCCCGGAAAGCTTTATTTGTCAGAACACAAATAAGATATCACACAACACCTCCAAATATGCAACAGGTAGAGACAAAAACCAAAAGTGGCGTGACAGCCATCACGTGACTCAGCTTTGCTGGATCTGTGTCAGGCAGCTGTGCTGACCTTATTTTGTATTCTCATCAGATATGGCTGTGCCACAATTTGTCTCTGATATTCTCAGTTTTCAAAATATCTGTAACTAGGGGGCTGGAGAGATGGCTCAGCGGTTAAGAGCATTGCCTGCTCTTCCAAAGGTCCTGAGTTCAATCCCCAGCAATCACATGGCTCATAACCATCTGTAAAGAGGTCTGGCATCCTCTTCTGGCCATCAGGCATACACACAGACAGAATATTGTATACATAATAAATAAATAAATATAAAAATCTGTAACTGACATTTCAGGTTTACAGTGGTCACTGAGGGAACTGCACTGCCATACCGAGGGTCTGTCTGTCCGTCCGGGGACTGACTCACAGCAATTGAATCCAGCAACACTGCTCACTTGTGTGAGCACTGTCTTTCCAGACGTGAGGTTCTTCTGAAGCTGGGCAGATGCAGAGGAACTGAAGGCTGACTTGACTCTAGGAGACATGTATTGCTGTCAGGCTTTCAGTAGCAAGATGAAGGGACTTTTTACCCACGAATCCTTAATGATTCTCTCTAGGAAGGCCTGGGTGTGTGCCCACGTGTTACTTGAGAGTGGAAATAGAAGCAGTCAGCATGTGTGGTTTCATTTACATTTGTCTCCATGGTTACTAGCCATCTTTCAGGTGCTCCAGAGTCCCAGGACCAGTGTTTTAAAATATTCTGTGGGTGCATCCAAATTGTCACGTTTTATGTTTTGTATGCCTATGTTCCTGAGATTCCCCAGTTCCCAAGGAGGTGTCTTCTACCTTCTGTTTTCAACATCATAGACACCAATATTTGCAGAGGTTTTATTAGCATTTTTGATAGTTGTTACCGGTAGGCATGGAAGCTGGCTTGGTACATGGAGGCACTTGTGTTATGGTGATGTACTTTGTTCTGATCACTAAGTGACATCTCAGATATCCTACTTATCTGTCCCCAACATTGCCATCTTGTGTTATTTTTCACATTACTCTTTCCTTTACATCTAATGAAACAGTTTAGAATTTTGGTTCCATGTTTAAGCAATGTTTTAAAAACTCACTCCTTGCTGCTGGAGCTGCTTCTTCTGCTTCAGCCAATAGACTTTAAGATACCAGCCCACTTGGGTGTGGTCTCATTTGCTTTAAAAAGCAGTGGTATCCGTGTGCTCACTCTCTTGCTTTCAGCTCTGCTTCCGGCTACTAGACTCCCTTCTTGATCGCGCAGAGGGCTGTTGTCTGGGACGGTGATCTGTAAGTTTTTCCCTTTAAATAAATAACCATTCTATTAATCATAATTCCAAACTGGTGTGGGATTGTTTGTGACATATGCCTTCAACTGCTGTTGATCTCTCTTGATGTGAGAATTCTGGCTATTCAGATAGGATAGACTTGATTTTATCTCTCACAAGTGGCATAAATCCATTCCTTTCACATTATTGGTTTTCTTGAAAATTTCCGTCTTGGTTTTACTCTTGTAATTCAATGGCACTCACTGTCTCCATGGAGATGTGGTGGAGCTTGCCCACATCTCTAAGTCATATGTTTCCCTCATTTACTAACGAGATCTTTTGTAATGATGTCGGACCACTCATGTGTGTTCGGACAGTCTCACCGCTTCAAGATCCTCAATGAGAGCTATACTCTCTTTGTCATATGATGTAACATTATCTCAGTTCAGTTTGGTGTCATCACTTTGCCTTCAGCAGACAACCAATCCATTCGAGTGAGCCCCTGGATCTCATTCCAAGCTGGAAGATTTTCCTCTGCTGATGCCCCAAGAACTTTAGTCTGCTCTCTTCCTTCTGCCTCTCCTAAGGCAGTAATGGACTGGTGTTGTAGGAGGCCGCTTGTTTGTTCCTGGCTGCCCAGAACCCAAATGATCACACAGAAACTGTATTAATTACAACACTGCTTGGCCTATTAGCTTATCACTCTATCTCACTCTTATCTCTTAAACTAACCCATTTTTTTATTTTATATTTTACCACAAGGGTCATGGCCTACCGGCAAGGTTCCACCTAACAAGTACATCTTTTCCCTCAGGCAGCTACATGGTGTCTCGCTAACTCCACCTTCTTTCTCCCAGCATTCAGTTTAGTTTATCCCTGCCTAGCTCCATTCTGCCAAGCCACTGGCCAAAAACAGTTTCTTTATTCATTAACCAATAAAGGCAACACATACACAGAAGGACTTACCACACCAGCCTGAACCCTGATCTTTGCTGATAGCGTGGACTTTACTGCTGTGTTCAAGGTGCCTCATCTAGTCAGTCACTCAAGTGGAAGCTAGCTTTTTTGTCAAGTTGCTCTGGTCTCTGTCCCCTACACGCCATGACAAGTTTGATGTACCTTAGAAATTCTTTTGATATTTCTAGCACCTGTGGTAATTGTGAAACCAAGTTAAAGCTGAGTGTAGACCTAACATGGGACTAGCCAATACTGGAATTTTGAGGCATTCACTTATATTTTGGCCCTAAGCTTTCAGATAGAGAATAATCTTGGAAACAGTGATATTCTTCCATTGGAGAGGATAAATGTGAACTGACTTCCTGGGGCCTTAATGACTTGTTACAGGAATGATAGGAATAGCATAATACCCACTCAACTAGGTTACTCGCTTGTTTGTTTAAGACAGGGTCTCATCATAGTTTAGGTCGACTTGGACCATGCTGTGTAACTGATGACAACTTTGAACTCCTGCTCTGCCTGCTTCCACACCCTGGAATTACAAGCATGTATCACCATGTCCAACAAAATTAAACTTTTATTATTTTTTTTAAAAAAAGTCAAGTTAAGAGTGGCCAATTATTCTGAAATAATAGAAATTTTAAAAAATATGTTTAGTAATTATGTATTAAATGATCTGAAAGACACTTATTTGTTTACCTCAGAGAGTTATAAAAATTGCTGAGATTATAGCCTATTTCAATTCCTTTTTCATTTTTAGCTGCACTGTTGGAGAACAAACTGTAGATTTTTTCAGAGGAAGATCCCTGGCACAGATTTCCCCCCAAATGGGGGGGGGGTATTAAGTCTTAAGGTTCTGGGCAATCAATCTTCCAGGAAATAAAATGATTTGACTCAGCAATAGTTTAATACTAAAAGATATGCAGGTATTCACAAAAATTTAAAAAGGCAAAGTCAAACCTGTTAGAAAAACTTTGCTACAGTCTCTTCATGAGTCTAGTTGAGATGTAGGGTTCTGACCAAGCAGAGCCAACAGCACACCCAATACCTAGAGTTCTTCAGGCATAGCATCTGGATCCTTGTGTGCTCTGAGGCTCTGAGCGCAGGCCAGACCCTCACAGTGAGAGAAGCCATTAAATGGTCCCCAGCGTGCTCTTCCATAGGCATCCTCCACAGTCACACATCTGCAAGAGCTGCATACTGAGCCTGGGACAGACACAGGGTCCCTCCTCCAAGAACTGGCCACCTCTTCCCCTAGATGCGGTGTTGGGAATGTTCTTGCTAACGCTGTGAACAACAGCTGAAACAGCAGACACAGATTTCAGGTTCTGGCTTCTCACCCAAACTGCTCCATCCATTCTCTTTCTTTTATAGGCACTGCACGGGCAGAAGTGGCCGCTCCCTAGACCCAGATAATTCTGCATAGATAACCACAGAAGGGGAACAATGGGGTTTGATGTGAGGGAAAACATACAGAGACGTGGCAGGTACAAAAAGCGGATGGAGGAAAAGGAGGCAGGGAACTCACTTTGGAGGAGACATTGCAGAGCATTTATTTGGACTCCTACCCTCCTCGAAAGGGCGGGATGTACAGGCTGCTTGCACAGTGTGCGGCGGCACATGGGAGGCATCTTCATAGGCACATCTGCCTGGCTGCTGAGTCTACTCCCAGTTAGGTATGAGGGGCGTAGCTTTGCAGCAGAGGGAAATCCTGTGTCACCTTGGACAACCAAGCTGAATGGGCAGAATGACACAGAAGCAGCGAGGTGGAATGCAGGACACCCCAGCGGAGCTCACATGATGGAGATTGGGACCCCAGGACATGTAGAGGAAAGAGGTGGCAGCAACTGCAAGCACTTGTGAGAGCAATTCCCTGAGGCCGGGCCAGATTCCTGGCCCCGTGCCCAGTCCCTACAGCTAGAGCCCTGTCCTCGGCTACATCTCAGATTTGCTTTGTCATCCTGCTATTTCAGCTCAATGAAAGAAGTGATTAAATCTAGGGAGTGTGCCGAACCTTGCTTTCAATATAGGAAGACCAACGAGGTGAACTCTGATAGTCACTAAACAGCAGCTACAGGTCATCGGAGTTTAGCTGGTGAAGAGATGATAAGAGTAGTTTCTCGGGTGGAGAGGCAGAGGGTAAGACATTAGTCAGTGCCAACTATGGATTTCTTCTGTAATGATTAGTGGAAGGCGGGCACCGTGCCATGCAATGATATGCTGAACGTTAGGGAACAGGGAGATAAGGGGATGAGGAAACTAGGGTAGGTGTCACAGCCTGCTAAGGTAGCTCCATGGCTATGGGCTTCTGGAGTGATCCCAGAACCAAGGAGGCCCACGTGGGGCTTGTGTGGCTGCTGGTTTTCAGAGATGCCAAACAGCGTACGCATCTTAAAACATTTTAAAACATAATGTTCCGTCTGGGCCAGTAAGATGGCTCAGCAAGTAAAGGTGCTGTCGCGGAGTCTGACGACCTGAGTCTGATTCTCTGGGATGTACATGGTAGGAAAGGGAGAAGTGACTCCCTGAAAGTAAAGTAATTCTTGGAACTTCAGGGGCATACTGTGGCATATGCTACCCCTTTGAGTGTAAACACACACACACACACACTTTAAAAAATAATAAACTGCTTAGACTCAGATAACTCTGCATAGAAGGGAAACAATGGGATTGGGCATGAGTTAAAACATACAGAGACGTGGCCAGTGCAGAAAGCAGATGGAGGAAAAGAAGGCAGGGAACTAACTTTGGAGGAGAAACTGTAGAGCATTTATCTGGATTCCTACCCTCCTCGAAAGGGTGGAATACAAAGGGAGTGTGTGTGTGTGTGTCCGACCCACTGCATTTATTTTAGTCTTTAAGAGCATTAAACTCTATCCAACCCCAGTTTTATAGCCGTTTGTGAACTCCCTGCAAAGGTTTAAGAATTCTTTCGGTTTTGGTCCATTTCATCAGTCCTGCTTTTTTCAAATCTTATTTCAGTCCATACAAATAATTGTGGGGAAGCAGGATTTTGTGCTGGACTTTGCAAGGCTACCATGCTATAAAAGCCCTTTATGTGGGTCATAAACTGTGCCAATAGAATTGACTTGTTTGGGTGTGTATAGTATTCCTGGCACAGGCTACATTTAAGGGTGAAAGCCGCCTTTTGTCGGGCTTTAACCAGTGCTGGCTTTGTGACAATGGAAAGGTTTACATAGCCTTTGTGAAATAATTATTCCTACTTCTGACAGCTACCCTGAATATAGAAAAAAGGTGCAGCTGAGACCGACCATTCCTGACACCCCACCAACCAACCTCGTATTCTTAGGGTGCATGGAATGTGATTCCAGTAACACAGCTTTGTGGCTTCCACACCATGCAGAGATTAAATGTGAATTTAAGTCATCTAGTGTGGGATGGTTTGATACAAGAGTGTTCAAAACTAAGGATGCCCACTTTGTCAGGCTTCACTACTTTCAAAGAGGCAAAGATTTACTTTTAGCCGAGTGATGGTCAGCTCTTAAGACATCCGCAGCATCCATGCACAGCCGAGTCCCTTCGGAGTTACTTAAGGATGCTAATATACTATTGTTTCACCAGGATGGAAGAAATATCCAGGGCCAGTTAATTAGACCTGCACATTTCCAGCCCAGGGCAAATGTAAGGATCGAAGTGCTGTGCTAAATATCATTTCCTAGTTCCAAGAAATAATACTGTTTGCCTAGGGATTAATCATAATTGACAGTCAAAGCAACATCCACAGATTCACAACATTTTAAAATAAAAAAGGAAACAAGAACATTGCAAAGGCCAATCTTTGCTGTGCACCCTTCACGATTCTAGTCTACATTTACGGCACTAAGTGAGCAGAACTGGCAGTGCCCTTTGACCTGGCTTATATGTAGAAACTGTTCAGCCATGGTAACCTGCCCTTGTACGCTTTGGATCTGTGAGCACACCTCAGGCCCTCACACTGTTCCCTTGTGTGCTTTCCCCAGCACAAATGCACAGAGCAGCATATGGAGTCTGGGCAGAAGTGGGTTCTGCCTCCGGGACCTGGCTGCCCACCCCTTGTACTAGAAGTAGTGATGGGAGTGTTCCTGTTAACGCTGACATCAGCCGCTAAAGCAACAATCACAGATTTCAGGTTCCGACTGCTCAGCCACCAGCTCCATCTCTTCATTTCCTTTTATGGGCAGGGTAAGGACAGGAGTTGCTATAGCCTACACTTGAGTAATTCTGTATAGATAGCCATAGAAGGGAAACAGTGGGGTATGAAGTGAGGTAAAACATGCAGAGAGGTGGCAGGTGGGGAAAAAGAAAGCTGAAAAGTTGCCTTCGGGAAAGAACCTGCAGAACATTTTCTGGACTCCTGGCCTCCAGGAAAGGGTGGAATACAAAGTCTGTGTGCACAGAGCAGCCTGGCACTTGTGAGGCATTTTGTACAAAAACAGCTGCTGCTTCTGCTCCCAGTCGGATCCTAAGAGGGTGGCTTCTCTTCAGAGGGAAGCCTCAGCCTGGCCATCCTGGCAGAACGACACAGATGCAGAGGTGCAGAATGTCACACCCCAAGGAGCTTGCCTAGTGGAAAGTGGAGCCAGCCCCAGGGCATGTAAAGGAGGGAGGTGCCAGCAATTCTCTGAGGCAGGGACAGATTCCTGGTTATGTATATGGTGCCCACAACTGGGGTTCTACCCTCACCTCAGCCTCAACCTTACCTTTTCTTGAATTTGAGCACAGTGCCCCAGAAAATTGCAGTCCATGCTTTATGGGGAATTCCATCCTCGTCAGGATTCTGGTCTGGCACAGACTGTAAAAGGAAACCCAATGACAAACCTCAGAATGCAGTGAAGACACAAACAAGTATTCACCTAGGGCTCTTAACAGAGTGCAGGATCCTGCAGCCCCAGTATCCAGAACAGAACCTGAAACTGAGCCATAGCCCTGAGCCGTCTCGTTGTCCCTTTCAAGGAGATCAGCTTACGGGAGGGAGCGGGATGCTTCGGGAATTCACTGTGCCAGTGAAGAGGCTGGTGTTGTCCGGAGGGGCTTTACAAAGATCTGCTTCATTCCATAGAGTGGTCACACGACTCTGAAGAGATCTCACAGCAGAGTCAGATCCTCGGTCTTGACTTTGAGATCTTTCCAGCATTCCCATCTTTGTCAGCAGTCAGCCACTTCAAATCATGTTTATATTCCTGGTACTGTGAAGAATAGGAACCATGGCAAAGGAATATTGTCTTTGCTTTGCAGTGTTCTGCATGCTGTGATACGCTGACTGCTACTTGTGAATTGGGGGAGAGACGTTAATGAGCTATTGAAGTAAGGTCTTATCCAGCAGAAAGGTTTTGGGAGATAGCACTGCTCCAAGCTCAATGGCAACTTACTAAAAGTCCAGGTCATGAAAGAAATGGTTGCCCAGCGCCTTGTTTGGGGAACTGGAGGAAAACAAGAAGTGAACTAGTATGCCCTAGGAAGAGAAAAGCATGTCACGGGAGTTTGTATTAGGCAGGAAAAGCGAGGTTTAACTTTCTCTGGGTGGAGGCAGGTAGATGGGTACATTAGTGAAAGGTAGGGTGAGGTTTATTCCTTAATGATTAACTTAAAGGCACTGCACTACCCAATGGTATGCAGAGTGATAGGTGGCCTGCTTATAAGAAGAGGAATAAACTTATGAGGGAGGCACAGGGTGTGCACAGTCTACGGCTGTGGGCCTCTGGGGAGATGGACACAGGACTCTTGGGGTTGTTGCTGCTGCTGTGTGCCCTGCCCTGGGTTGAAGGTGCAAAGGTGCTGGTGTTTCCAATGGAGGGCAGCCACTGGCTGAGCATGAAAGACGTCACCAGGGAGCTCCATGCCCGAGGCCACCAGATTGTGGTCCTGGCTCCAGATGTGACGCTGTATATCAAAGGAGAGGACTTCTTTACCCTCCAGACTTATCCCTTTCCATACACCCAGGAAGAGTATCAGCAGAACATACTGGACAACTCTAAGAAGGCCTTGGAAGCACAACATTTTGTGAAGATGTTTTTTGAAACTATGGCAGGTATAAGAAAATTTTCAGAACTCTATGCAAATTCTTGTGCACTTCTACTGCACAATGAGACCCTGATCCAGCACCTAAACTCCAGTTCCTTCGATGTGGTCTTAACGGACCCTGTATTTCCCTGCGGGGCAGTGCTGGCCAAGTACCTACAGATTCCTGCTGTGTTTTTTCTACGCGCCATTCCCTGCGACATAGACTATGAGGGCACACAGTGTCCAAACCCTTCTTCATATGTTCCAAGGCTACTTGCAAGACTTTCTGACCACATGAGCTTCTTACAAAGAGTCAAGAACATGCTGTACCCTCTGGCCTTGAAGTACATTTGCCATGTCTCATTCACTCCCTATGAAAGTTTGGCCTCTGAACTTCTGCAGAGAGAGGTGTCCTTGGTGGAGGTTCTCAGCCATGCATCCATGTGGCTGTTCCGAGGGGACTTTGTGTTTGACTACCCCAGGCCCATTATGCCTAACATGGCTTTCATTGGGGGCATAAACTGTGCCAACAGGAAGCCACTCCATCAGGTCTGTATTCTGCCTTTATCACAAGAATTTTCCAGGAAATTTTTTTTTTTTTACTTTCAAGTGCTTATTTGCTCATCTGTCCAAAGATATCTCTCTTAAGAGGTTTCAGTTACATTCACCTATTAATGTGTCCACAGCACTATACTCTAGATTTTCAGAGGCCACGATGAAGACTTAGGGCTAAGATGAAGGCAATGGGACTGAGGGGCTGTAGTGGAACTCTACTAGGACTGCCCATGTATCCGGATGTGGTTTTCCTATCGAGTGTACTGAGTCTGCACAGTTGCTGAGAAAGTAAGCTGTGACCTGACCCATCAGAGGGTGTGTTGCTTTCAGATTTTTTTTGAGGGTTAAAGGAATCAGTGAATGGCAGTTGTTGATGTGGCAGGGATGAAATGGGTGTGTACTCATAGGACGCTTGAGCACTCAACAGACCTGGAAGCAAGCTAATGAGTTTATAGGATCAATCAGAATAGCCACATATTGCTCAATAGTTGATGTGTAAGTGAGCAGCTACTGTATGATTGTAGATTTTCCATGATAGAACTAAATTGTCTATTTCAAATGTTGTATGTAGAAAACTAAAAGAAAAATAGTCTAGAGAAGTCTACTATAACAAAACTTTTTTACTTTATCATAGTGTAGAGATGGAGAATAAGTTGTACATTTAGTCCTGAGGTCACTGGCTACTTCCCAGTCCCATCAGCTTGTCTGACAGTAATTAAAACTATACTAAATGGTTTAATGGAGATCTAAGGAAGATAAATGACTTTGTATTTAAGGAGAAAACCTGTGATCTGGGTTTAGGATGTCAGGTCTGTAATCCTAGCACTTTATAAACTGAGGCTAGATTATGAGCCCATCCTTGGCTACATAATGAAAGTCTGAACTGGTTTACACAGTGGGAACCCAAGAGGGGAAGAGGGGAAGATGAGGAAGAAGGGAGGGAGGAGAGGGGTTAGGAGAAAGAAGGCATGAGGAAGATGAGGGTAAGAGAGAGAGGAGAAAGGACTGATGAAAATGTGGAAGTAGAAATTCTGGAAACAAGTTGATACAGGTAAATGACTTCCTAAAATGGAGAAGGTCCCTTTCTTCTAGCTTGGAGGCTGCAGCATAAAATCAAAGGGACAATGGCTACTTGAGGACAGTGTACTTCCTTCCATCCGTGTTGACGAAGCCAAACCTGCAATAACTGTGTGTGAACCTCCAGCCACTGGGACTGGCATTTGGAATCCTTGATCCTGTTTTAGATGGAAGAGGGCCTCCTACTATTCTGGATTTTACATTGTCTTCCTCTTCCTTGTCTGGTGCATTCTAGAAAATCCTCCCAGTGAGGGGATCCCCTTTAATCAATCTGAATGCTTTGAAGAATTAGGGGAGATGTACATGTGTATATGACCGGGGGTGCATATGCTCTAAACTGCTCATGCGGCAGTGAAGAACAACTTCAACTTCCGGTTGCTGGTTCTCTCCTTCTACCATAGGTCCCAAGGATCTAAGTCAAGTTGTCAGGCTTGTGCAGGAACGTGCTCTTAAAGATCCTCTGCTATATTCAAGAGGCTCCTCTTTGCACAGGAAATGCCTTGTGCCCACTATGACAAAACTTCCCTTAGAAGATGACCTTCCACAGGCATGTCTGCATAAGTGTTTTGAGACTGAGCAATTTTTGAAGAGATTCTCAAGCTTGACAATTCATTACAAAACCTATCTTATAGTTGGGTCTGGTGGCACATGCTGTTGTGAATTCCCACACTTGGGAGTAGATTGCTGTGAATTCAAAGCCAGTCTGGCCTACATACTGAGTTCTAGTCCAGCCAGGAACTTTGCATTTATCCTGGACCATTAATCCAGGATATATGAATACTGATTCCTGTGTTTGCTCTCAACTGTTAAAACTAGCCAGAGTGACCTTGCCAGGCTCTTTGCCTACCATGGGCTCTCTGCTCAAGCTTTTTCTTCAACTGTGTGGTTTCAGACCCACTCATTCTGTCCTACTAGGGTGGTGATTTCCACATGTAACCATCACAGATACGTTCATTCTCCTCAAGTCCTTGATACCTCCTACCAGTTCAGATACAAACCCACACCAACATGCTACTCAGTGACTTTCCCCCTCGTTTTTTTTTTTTTTTTTTTTTGTTTTTGTTTTTCGAGTCAGGGTTTCTCTGTGGTTTTGGAGCCTGTCCTGGAACTAGCTCTTGTAGACCAGGTGTGCACGAGTGTGGTGTGTGCATGCAGAAGTCCAAGGCAGATGGCAGGGATTATCCTCCATTACTTGTCCACCTTATCCAGGGTCTCTCAAGAAAAAAAAAATCAGAGCTTGCCAATATAGCTTTGGGGATCCCATGTTTCTGCCTTCTGAGGACTATCACATATACCAGACCTTTATGTGGGTTTCTGGGGATGATTGCCTAGTAAGCACCAAAACCCCTGAGCCATCTCCCCAGCCCTCAGTGACTGTCTTCATTAGCTCCTTAGGCTGAAAACATCTGTTTCAAGTCTGGTAGTTAGCCTGACTTGGGTAGAAAACAGCTACCCCGGTTCTGCAGTGACTATTCCATTGTGTGATTTCTAAAGGCTCTGTGTGCCCTCGGGGGGGGGGGGGGGGAGGAGACAGTGCTGAATCTCGTGTTTCTGCTATGTACTCACTGCATGAGGTTACACTTTTGGGGTAGTTTGGGTATCCAACCTATTTATAGAGTCTTGGTTTATAATAATGTGCTTAGGTCCCATGCCCTTTTGGTAGAGTGTGGCAATCTAAACCCATTCAGATCCCTTTTACTTCCATGTCTTGTGCAGTCCTCACAGAGGGCACTGGAGTGAGGAAGACCATTCTGTGGTGGACTCTCTGAAGGCAACCATCTTCTGCCAGGTCTGACTAGGAAGCACCCACCTGTGCTAACAGAATGGACTCTACTGTAACATACATATTTATATATATGTTACATATGGAAATTGAAAAGCTTGGTTATCCTCCAAAAAAACACTTCTTTTCACTTCCAGCATCTTCCACTGTTGTAGAACAAATTTAGGGTTGAGCACTTACCTTGACTGATAGAATGCAGCCCTGAACCCCCAGAGAGCACTGTCCTGGCAACCCTCCTTTTTTGGCCCACTAAAATGGATTTCAGGTTTTGATCCTACAAAACTTGGGAAGAATAACTGTGATAGACATTCCCAAGTTCATGGTAATGCATTGCAGCAGCGACCAGAATCTACTTAGTGTACTTTCTTCAACTTAACTGCTCTTAAAGGCTTGGTTTTAGCTTTACATTGAAACAGCAGTAAATTGTTCCTGTATCAGCATAGTTTAGTAGGTAAACTAAAAGCCACTTTTTCGATGTATTTTAAACTAAATCAACATACACAGTATCTTTCATCACCGTGTGAGTGAGGGGAAGTGGAGCTTTCCACTTCATAGAAAGCTCTCTGGGTCGAAATATCAACAAAATGGACACTGTGTGGCTTTAGGTGCTGTGAACAGTGTTTCCTACCACTAAGACATAACGGTGGTCTGCCTCAGGATTACGTTTAATGAGTGCCAAAGGCATGCATATATTTACAACAGGCATAAAGACCAAGAGAGGTCCTATCCCTGCAGTTCCAACAATAAGAGGCACCCGCATGAACTGTATAGAATGTCTTGAATACAGATGTTCTGAAAGTAGAGTTCCCTTGAAAATGCTTTTAAACAAAAAAAGTCCTGATAGTCCTTAAACCGCACTTTATGTCTTTACTGAGTATTGATGCGAAGCAACTGCTCTTTGCCATTAATTATCAGGGACTTTAACTCTCCATCTTCTTCCACTTCCACCCTTTCTTGACCATTCTCAATGATTCTCTTGGTGGTGATTTTTTTGCCATTAACTATTTCGGTGGAGGTTGACACCGACTTGAAGTTGCCAGCCGCCCCACCGCCACAGGACATGGAGAAAGACGAAAGGCCTGAGTTTCCCGGAGAACCGAAGGATGTGAATCCGGTATCTAACGAAGCAAAGCCACCCCCAAAAGTTGGGAAGTCGGTGAAGGAGGTCGAGAAGGGTACGGCCCCTTGGCTTCTGCTTCCTCGGCAGCTCCTCCGATCCCCAAAGAAGTTATCAAACGGGTCTCCGAAGAAGTCGAACGAGAAGGGGTCGCGGCCCCCAAAGAACTCCCTGAAGACCTCAGCGGGGTCTCGGAAGGAGAAGACATACTGGAAGGCGTCGTGGAACGGGCTGCCGGCCGCGCCGCCGCCGCCCACCTCGCCCACCTCGCCGCAGCGGTCGTAGACTTCGCGCTTGCGGGCGTCCGATAGGACCTCGTAGGCCTGCGCCACCTGCTTGAACCGCCTCTCGGCCTCCTCCTTGTGCTCGGGGTTCTTGTCCGGGTGCCATTTGAGCGCCAGCTTGCGGTACGCCTTGCGGATGGTCTCAGCTGAGGCCTGCCGCGGCACGCCCAGCACCTCGTAGTAGTCCACCATGGCGGCTGGCCGGCCCGCGGCCTCGGCGCTGCAGCGCGGCTGGCGGCTGCTGAACGCCCCCTACCGGCCGGCGCCCCGCGCCCTTGTGACGTGGGCGCCGCCCATTGGCGGGGGCGGGCGGCGCCTCAGCCTATCAGAATAAAAGGCTCCAGGGTTGGGTCTGCGCCCAGTGACCCTCGGTGATGCTGATTGGTTTGTTGGTCTGTTAGGAAGAACAAAGGGTAACTTAGGGGAGAGGGGATAATTCTGGCTGCCATAGAAAAGCACTACTTCACTTTTCCTTCCTCTTCCTTTTCCTCCTCCTCCAGCTTCTCTTCCCTCTTTCCCTTCCTCCTTCCTACCTCTCCTTTTTCTCCCCTTCTGCCGCTGCTGCTCTCCCATCTCTTCTCAGCTGTGTAGACCAAGCTAGTCTTGAACTCACAGTCATGCCCTGCTGCCTCCCCATCCCGCGCTGTGGATTTATGAATGTGTTTCACCAAGGCCAGTTTTTAAAAATGAGTTTTTGTGCCCTGCCCCAAGTCAACTTTCCTTTAGCCAGGTAAGATGATAGGAAAATTGACAGAAGTGACTTTTGTCTAACTCTGAAGGACAGTGGTTTGTGAAAAACTGAGGTTCTCAAATGTTTTGGCTTCAGGACCCTTTGTTCTAATTTCTATGACTTAGTTCCATTCAGATTACAAGAAAGTAAAGCAATACCTGTTAGCTGCATTCTAACATAAATCATGTTCTTATGAGGAAATAACTTAAAAAACTCAGAAGGGTGGGATATGTTTATATTCTTTAGATAACTCCAGCATCGGGCTTAATAAAGCTAGATTCTCCTGCTTCTGCCTTCAATCTACTGTGATCTCACGCATGGAGTAGCCTTTAGAAAACTCCACCATATGCTTATGAGGAAAAAAGATCTTTAAAAAGTCAGTATCTCTGTGGATGAAAATAGTCTTGACATTCCCTTGAAAAGTTCCCAGGGTTTCCTAGCTAATACTTGGAGAGCCATTGTTGTCATGAACAGAATAATTAGAACTTGTGGACTGTTTTGTAGCCCTCTAGGTGAGATGTTCTTGTTTCCACTAACTGTGGTATCATGGTTATGGGTTTCCTTCTGTCCTTGCTTAAAACTTGTGTTGTCTCACTTCCTTGTGTGTGTGATTTTTTGAACACTATATTATCTGACTTGATCAGTTGTGAGGCAGCATACATCTATAAAGGTTACTTGGTCCTAAGGGGAAATGATTAACCAGTGAACTTTTGAAGATTCTATCATGAAGGGCACTAGGTCTAACCAGTAGCACTAGAGCACCCGAAGAGTCATTGGAGTTCATGTCACACTCAGTGACTGAACTTGAACCTACCAAAGGCTGGCACTTGTTAATGAGATCGTGATAGAAACCTGATTAGGAGGAAAGGGCAAAAGAGCTAGAGAGAAGAAATAATCTTCAAAAGGTGACCCAAGGTCTAAGGAAGGGCAAGGCTAAAGGATTTGAGTTTTTTCGTGGGCCCGATGAAACTGTTGACCATGGCACCAGAAGCAGTGATGGTATGGGATGGTGGGCCAAACTGATATAGTGAACTGCCTAGGGGCTGAAGCTCTGGAATAGGATTGTGGAAGCTGGATCTGAGAGACTGAGCGCTTGACTTAAGTATTAGTAAAGGCAGATGGCGTCTGTACAAAGATAGTTCCTGAATGCGTGGCTATGGACTGGCATCTGGGCTGAGATAGTGATTCCGAAGCTGTACACCGGTCTATGAGGAATGTATCCGTTTAGACTTTGTCTAGCTTACGGACCACTGTGTGAACTTTGAGATGATGAGAGACAGGATAGAGAAAAATGTTGCAGAGATTTGAGGAAAGCTGACTTTTCCCTCTAGAAGGTCCTGAGCTCATCCGAAGGAGGATGGAAGCTTGTGTGCTTTGTTTAGTGTGAATCTCCATTGTTCCCTCAAAGGAGCCAGGTGTCCCACCAGTGGGAATATTAACTTCTAGCTCCAGCTTAAAAAGAAATTCCACTTGAAAAGTGGGGCTTTTCAAAGACACCACATTCTTCAAGGGCCTCCAAAGCAGGACCACATTGCTGCTGTGTTCTGTTTTCTCAGCCTGCAGAACACATCTTGCTGTGCCCTGTAATTGTTTGGTACTTCTATGACCCCTGGACCCCTCCTCACAGGCACCGGCCATTGGTCATTTGAGTTTTGGCTCTGGGACTAACATAGTAGAATTCACATGTTTCATGCATGTTGCTGAAGGAAGGGGTTTGAAATATGTTTGGTCTGCTCATGCTCCAGGACAGATTTATTACTGGATTGCTTTGAAGTGATTCTTCTTGTTGGTAATAAGAAATATAGATTGCCTTGCATTTAGATCAGTGAGCAGTGTTCCCTGGCCAGGTCCACAGTGGCTGCAGGATGCTCTGAAGCCGTACACAGTCTGCCTTGTATGTGGCCTTGTGTTCCATCTCTGGCACTTTTAAATGAAAATGCTCAAGGTTCTGAGTAAAGACAGGAACAGAGCCATAAAAGCATTGTTGTGTTTATGGGCTCTTTGCTCCACATAAGCTGCAGGTGAGTTCTCAAAATGGGGCTTCCCAGGGTTACTGATCCTAAAGTTTAGCTTGGATTGTGAGCTTCGGGATTTCAGTTAAATGCTCGGCAAAGAACAAAGGGATTGCAACATCTTTTCTGCTTACTGAGAAATAAGAGTGATGGAATGATTGAGCGTGGTGAAAGAGTTCAAAGTGCATGTGTGCACTGTATGTGTGTGTGTGTGTGTGTGTGTGCAAAAACACAAGCAAAACTGGGACTCTGCTGAGGAAGGGTGAAGGCCCAGTAATAGAGACCTTAAGTGCCCGAATGAGAGGTTTTCTGCCAGCTCTATACTCTAGAACACCAATGCTTTAAAGTTAAATTCTTTCTCCTTGTTATTCCCAGCACACACACACACACGCACGCACACACACACACACACACACACACCATACATGAAGGACCAGTACTGTGGTCGGTATTGGGATCTGTGCTTCCTTCCTCGGACTGCATAGGGCATCAGTGGATTCCCAGGAACGGCACAAGGCTGGTTCTGCTCACACTCTGGTTGCCCACTTCAGGAGGCATTTCAGTTCTTCATTCATCTCGGAGGGCCCCAGACAGTGCTGTTTGAACACTTCCCTGTACTCAAAGTCCTCTCTTTTGCTTTTCCCCCATTCTTCATGGTGGGGTCATGACCTTGAGGATCACAGTTTTTCATTCAACTTCTTACTAGGGCCTGTGTCTTAGCTCTGCCAAGGACTCTGGCAAATGTCTTTGCTTCTGTTGGCCTCCGTATGTGTGCAAAATGAGGGAAATCCTTCTGCTTTTATGTACTGTGATTTTCTGTTTGGAATATGTTTTCTTTCTGTTTTTTTGCTCTTGGAGAAGACTCATATGACTTTGTCTTTGTCATTTTCTACCCCAGCCTGGCTCCATTCCTTTGCACTCTCAATGGACCGCATTTCTTAGCTCGAGCTGTGGATCTGACTCTCTTGATAGAGCCTGAGTCCTGGAAAGGCAGGACACTCATCAGCGCTGGTCTTAGCTGCAGTCTTGAGACCCAACATTGTACTAGGTTCATTCAGTATGAAGTAAAAACAGCCAGTGAAGGAGCTAGCTCAGTTAGTAAAGTGTTCTGAAGCTGTATGAAAATTTTGGACATGGTGGGGGCATGCTTATAGTGCTAGGGAACCAGAGAAATGAAACTTCCTTGACTCAGTGGTCTCCCAGTTTAACCTAATTGGAAGGGTCTACGCCAATGAAAGAGCCTATCTCAACACAAAATGTGCGGCCTCTGAGAGATAATACTCAAGGTTACCCTCCAGACTACATGCCACACACAGAGATACACACAGACAGGCACACACTCATGCACACACACACATTTTGAAAGGTGATGGAAGTGGTGAAGAGGAGCCCCGAGTGAATGATGGGGGGCTTTCTTAGGGCTTTTGTGGATAAAAGCGGAGCTTCAGCTCTTCTTGGTTCCTTTCTTTCCAAAAGACTTTCTGAGTAACTTTCCGTTTTATTCTTGGGAAGGTGCCAGGCTTTGACGCTTCCTGGTAACCCTTTCAGACTTATGAATAAATACTAATTTAATGAATTCAAAGTGGCCAGAGATGGTTTGCTCGCTATAGTCACTCAAAGACATGATTTGGGAGAGACATTGCAGCCATTTCAACAGCCGTTATATTCTAAGGAACCCCGGAAAGCTCCACCCTCATCTTGAAAAGCAAATGTTCTATGGTCTCTGCCAGTCAATCGACAGCTTTAGTCATGGGACACGGTCAAACATTAACTGCTTACACAATGTCTTTTGTGTAAGAACCATGAGCAGGCCTTAGTAGACATTTTGAGAGCACCGGAGGGAGAGGTACCATGACTGTGACGTGCTGGAGCTCCCATTCGCCTCTGCTTCTCGTGGGCCTTCTGTTGTGTGTGCTTGGCCCCTCTGTGTCCCATGCTGGAAAGCTGTTACTGCTCCCTATGGATGGCAGCCACTGGCTCAGCATGCTTGGAGTTATTCAGCAGCTCCAGCAGAAGGGACACGAGATAGTGGTCATAGCACCTGAAGCCTCACTACACATAAAAGAAGGATCCTTTTACACTCTAAAGAAGTACCCTGTGCCATTCAAGAAGGAAGACGTGATAGCCACTCTTGTGGAACTTGGGCTTAGTGTCTTTGAGGAAGACCCTTTCCTGCTGCGTTTGATCAAAACATACAAGAAAGTCAAAAGGGACTCTGCCATGTTCCTGTCCAGCTGCTCACACCTACTGCACAATGCCAAGTTCATGGCCTCTCTGCAAGAAAGCCACTTTGACGCTCTGCTAACAGACCCCTTCCTTCCTTGTGGTCCCATTGTGGCCCAGTTTCTGGCACTGCCTGCTGTCTACTTCTTGAATGCATTGCCATGCGGCCTGGATTTGGAAGCTACCCAGTGCCCCTTTCCACTGTCCTACGTGCCCAAGAGTATGTCTGTAAACTCAGATCGCATGAACTTCCCGCAGCGAGTGAAGAACATGCTCATTGCTTTGTCAGAGAACTTTCTATGCAATGTGGTCTATGCCCCCTATGAGCCGCTTGCCTCAGAAGTCTTACAGAAAGAGGTGACAGTCAAGGACCTTCTGAGTTATGCGTCTATCTGGCTGATGAGAAACGACTTTGTGAGAGATTACCCCAGGCCCATCATGCCCAACATGGTTTTTATTGGTGGTATAAACTGCCTTCAGAAAAAGCCCTTATCTCAGGTGTGTATGTGAGCGTGGCCTTTCCTTGCCTGAGTTCTCTCCGGGAAAGGAACCTTCCATAGGTATGTGCTGAGTTCACTGAGCATGCTGGGATGCTTTCAAGTGCTCCCTTTGTTAACTTCTCTTCCTTAAGTCTCCCAGTTTTGAATTTGTCTATCTTTGGCATCCTCTCCTGACTTCCTTCTTTGTACACAGTATTTTGGAAAACTATATCTTGGGCTTTCTTTTTATGTGGAATTCACTTTAATACAACTGACATTAACTGTCAAAAGAACCGTGTGTTTGGAACACTTCTCAGAGAACACAGCTGAGTATTATGAAGCTTGCCCTTGAGTGGGGCACTGGATTTGGGCACCAGCAGCTTAAGTCTGATGCAATTGTTCTTTAACCCTTATAACTGCTGGCAAGAGACACTGCCTTTATGGTCCTGGCTAAATAAAACTTCTTATAGGAAGTTAGTTCCCGCAGCTTTCTGCCTCTTCTAATAGGGCAAGGTGTCAGCCCTCTGTCTGAGCAAGAGATAGTGTTAATGGGAGAAAGCAATACACAGACCACAGTCATACGTGTTGGGTCTGAAGTAAGTAGCCAATAAGGAGATCCTGGAGGCCAGAGATGTGAAGATAATGAAGAGACCAAACATATAAGCAGACCTGCTTCAAGTCCATGTGCTTGGCTCCAGTGAAGGGCTTCTGATAGGTAGTCTAAGTGGATCCTGGGAAGGCAAAACATGTTCATAGCTCAGAAGCAAAGCCACAGGTCTCAGCAGAGATTATTATTAATGTTTAAAGGTCTCACCAGCTGGGGGAGGGGTTGTCCCCAGAGAAAAGGCTTTTTTTTTTCAAAGCATTTATCATGTTTAGAAGAAACAAGTCAGAGATCAAAGATTATTTCCAGTTGACATGCTGCCTCACTGTTTGACTGTCCCAAGGACTGTGATGTTGTGACAAAGTTTAGGGCATATTGTAGCAAGTGGAGAGGACTCACCTTTGTTGAACCCACAGAAGTTGAGTCAGAGTGAGCCATTGACTATCTTGCCTCCGTGGCTTACTCTTTTGGCCTCTGTACACAAACTTGTGTGGCAGTTTAGCCTCAGTTAAAATCATACTATCTGCCTGTGAATGTTTATGACCCTACAGATCTGATTTTGTGCTAATCACATACTGGTGGCTGCTGAGTAGGCACGCAAAGGCGTACGGGAGGGCAAACTAGACTGTGCCTTTCCTGGCAGGTTTGCACGTGTCTTGAAGGAGCAAAGATTCTGGGATGTAGGTGAGCTACATGCTATCAGGAGGTAGACGAAAAGCAAGGGGCCCTAGAATGTGGGATGCCCGTCCCCAGGAAAGAAGGGCCTGGGGAAGAAAGAAGAAAACTGTGATGTGATCCTAGAAAAGAACAGCCTCAGAGCAACCAACTCCAGGATGCTCTGGGTCAAAATCCAGGACAGTGGCAGAAGAGCCGGGTCTTTAGATTGTCCCAGGAAGTGAGACCGACGTGACAATGCTCTGACATCCAGTGGACTGCAGGAGCCTGGCCTTCGGAGGGCTGGAAGAGGGCTGTGCCCTGGGAAGACTGCACAGGGTATGGGATCCTGATACATTCAGGAGAGAGCTTAGTAGAAGCCTCTCTGTGTCTACATGTAGGGAGGGTCAGGACATGGTTGGCCCAGGAATATTTGGGTTTTAGGAATAAAAGCACCGTGTTCCGTGCAGTCCCTCAGCTGTGTGTAACTTATTACATCATGCCATCACATTGATGCTGTTCACGCTCTTTGGAAACATCTGAATCCATCTGAGAGATTCTTGACAGTTAGCTAGCTTATTAATTATGTTTAGTGGGAGAGAACTGCCATGTCACTTAATGTCTGTTTTCTGCATAGGGCCACAGGTAGGCATGTGTATATGGTCGTGTGTCATGTTCATGGGTGCACGGTCATGTGCATGTGCACTCCTGTATGTGCCTCTCTTGCTCTGATGGATTCTGCATCTCCAAGGAACCCCACAGATAACCCTGTAAGCAAGAAATCATCCTGAATTGACAGGGGACAAGGAGACAGAGTTGCCGTGATGGTTTTTGTTTATTACATACATACCTTTACTGATTCTCATGAGAGGAAAGTATCTATCTTGTAATCTCATATGTGCAGTTCCCACGGGATGTGAGAACAAAGAGATGAACTGGAAATTTCTCCTCTCGCTCTAGGAATTTGAAGCCTATGTCAATGCTTCTGGAGAGCATGGCATCGTGATTTTCTCTCTGGGATCCATGGTCTCGGAGATTCCGGAGAAGAAAGCTATGGAAATCGCCGAGGCTTTGGGCAGAATTCCTCAGACGGTAAGATGGTTCTACAAGACTTTTTCATGTCTGCTTTTAGTCTCTAACTCTAGACCTCAGTGTCTAAATGCAGAAATCTGAGTTGTGGAACTCCTCTGCCATTCCACAAAGTTATTATTATTATTATTACCATATATTATTATTATTATTTCAATTTATTCAGGTATTCCTATGACATGGTCTGCTCACTCAGATTTCTCATTTTCTCTAGGAAACTCCCAAGTATTAGAGAGAATGTTGTTAAAAAAAATAAGCATGATATTGTTTTTTCACATCAATGAAGAATGTTTCTCCGAAAAACTATTTTGTTTTGTTTGTTCCTGCTTGGATAGCTTTTGCATCCACTTGCCTTGTGAAGAAAGTTTCCCTTTGAAGTGCAGAAACATGAAGGAATACTGAGGGTGGTTTGATGGCTTCTCACACTCGTGTTGCCAAGCTTTAGCATCAAGAGCCAACGCTGCTCTTGAGCCCTGGGGACTTCCAATTCACCAAACCTCCCATAATGCAAAGCCTATCCGGCTTTTTCTTACTCATAGAACTGGCCTTTCTAGTTAGGCTAGCTGATTTTAAAAATAAAATTGTGTCCTTTTTTTAAGCCTGTGCTTTTTGTCCCTACTAGGTCCTGTGGCGCTACACCGGACCTAGACCATCGAACCTTGCGAAGAACACAATACTTGTAAAATGGCTACCCCAAAATGATTTGCTTGGTAGGTTGGGAGCATCTGCCATGTAGGTCAAACCAGAGTTACATTAAGGAAATGACAGGCTTTAATGTTCTAAATGATTGCTTAGCTTGATGGTGACTGAGACACATCACATACATCACCCCACCCCACCCACTCCCAGAGTTTTTACAATGGCCACGCATAGATGATGGTCCTTATGGGCTTTTCAGAATTTAGACATTGTCAGTCTGAAGAACCTGGTGTCCCTTTCTGTTGTACTCCTCAGGTCATCCAAAGACTCGTGCGTTCATCACACACTCTGGTTCCCATGGTATTTATGAAGGGATATGCAACGGTGTGCCGATGGTGATGATGCCCTTGTTTGGTGACCAGATGGACAATGCCAAGCGCATGGAAACTCGAGGAGCTGGGATTTCCCTGAATGTTCTTGAAATGACTGCTGATGATTTGGAAAATGCTCTAAAAGCAGTCATCAATGACAAGAGGTAAGAGGAGAAGAAAAACAAACAACATACTTGTGTTTGTGTCTACAGCATTTGCAATCAACAAAATAGCACAACAACAAATACATAAAAAAATCTAGATTCATACACAAGATAAAGTGGGCATCATCCCTACTTGTAAAGGGACTTTATATTTTATCTTAGAATTTGTTAAATTTTTTAGTTTCCCTAGATTTACAATCTTCAATTAAAAATAATGTCTCCATAATAGGCATCTCATCTCTAAGATCCTGTAAAGGAAAAATATTCCATTAAAAGGCACATGGGGTGGAGTTGGAAGCTCTCTTCATAGGCAAGGGCACTTGCTGTGCAAGCCTCAGGAATGAGTTCAAATCCCAGCACTTATGTGAAAAGCCAGGCCTCAGCATCATGGAAGCAGAAGACAGGAGAACTGCTAGGCTTGCTGGCCACTAGTCTAGCTCCAGATTCAATGAGAGACTTTGTCTCAAAGAAATAAAGTGGTCAGTGACAGAACAAAACATTGTCTTATGGCCTATGAGTATAAAAATGTGCACACATACACACACACACACACACACACACACACACACACACACACACCACATACACCTGCACACTGTGAGATCACTTTGTCTCTATTTGAAACTTAGTGTATTGCTTTCAAGGTTGCTGGAACTATTTTATTTAAAACCTATGGGAAGACCAACATGGTGACAGACACTTGTAATCTAAACACTTAGAGACAGAGACAGGAGGATTGTGATGAGTTCAAGAAGAGTTCAAGGCTATATAGCCAATTCCAAGCTGGCTGAGTCTGTGTAGCAAGATTCTGTCTTAAGACAAAACCAACCAAGCAAACAATAACAAAAACCCCAAGCAAAAATTTTAAAAGGCAGGGAGGTGGCACAATAGCACAGCAGTTAAGAAGGGCACTTGCTGCTCTTCTAGAGGACCTGAGTTTGTTTCCCAGCTCTGGGGGGAACCCAGTGCCCCCTGGTGGCCTCCATGGGCTCTGTACTCATGTGTATATACCCACTCAGAGACAGACATATTAACACAGTTAAAAATAAAATTAAATCTTAAAAGCAATACCACAAAAGTTTGTAAGAAGAAATGATGGCCAGTGGTAGTTTTAATCTAAGAGCAGCGTGTATGCATACTTACGTGTAATATGTATGTAAGAGCGTTTTAGGCATGCCGCTCTAGTCTGTTTTCTGTTGCAATAACAGAATACCCAGAATTACACCATCTATGAAGGGTCAAAGTTTATTTAGCTCAGAGTCTGAGAAGTTGTGGGGAATCTAGAGCAGGGCAGCTGCATCTGGTAAGGGTCTCCTGCTACCTACCGTGTATCCTCCATGGTAGACACCTGGAGTTGCCAAGGGTGTATACATGCAAGAGACAAAAGATAAGCGGCACCCTTGCTTGATCACAGCCCACTCTCATGGTGACAGAGTCCAGCTCTGGAGCAAAGGCCATCCTCTCTCAATGACATCTCATTTCCTCAAGGTTCCACCACCTCTCTGTACCTTTGCACTGGGGACCAAAGTTCCTACACACGAGCCTGTGGGCAGCACATTCAAACCACACTACTCCTTTATCTGCAGCTGACTCCTTTATTGTTGTTGTTGTTGTTGTTCTTACTTCATTTTACCATAATGACGTTATAATTTCCTACAAAGAAATTACTAAAAGGTGAAAAATTGGAAACAAAGTTTAAATATTTATAAAATACCTTTTTTGTTGTTGTTTTTGCTTTCTTTCCTCCTTACCCCCTGTAGTGTTGAGGTGAGCAGGCCTGCTTTTCATCCCTCCCAGCTCCCGCATGGTTAGCTTAACACCCGAAATAACAACACACAAATTGCATTCATTTAAACACTGCCTGGCCCATTAGTTCCAGCCTCTTATTGGCTAATTCTCACATCTTGATTAACCCATTTCTAATAATCTGTGTAGCACCACAAGGTGATGGCTTACCGGGAAAGATTCAGCATGTCTGACCTGGTGGCTGGCTCCATGGCGTCTGATCCAGAGAGGAGAGGCATGGCAATTGCCTCACTTCCCTCTTCCTCTCAGCGTTCTGTTCTGTCTACTCCACCCACCTAAGGACTGGCCTATCAAATGGCCAAGGCAGTTTCTTTATTAACCAATGAAATCAACACAAAACAGAAGACCTTCCCACATCAACCCTTTCCTCTCCTTCCTCCCCTTCTGCCTGCATTTCACCATCTATCCCTCCCCCTCCTTCTTAGAAATAGTGAATATTGATTAAGTGTGTGTTCAGGGTGTGCTCTTCTGGTTATAACAAGGTGTTCCAAGACTAACAACCACTTTGTGTTCAGTTACAAGGAGAACATCATGCACCTCTCCAGACTCCACAAGGACCGTCCCATAGAGCCTCTGGACCTGGCTGTGTTCTGGGTGGAGTACGTGATGAGGAACAAGGGGGCGCCACACCTGCGTCCGGCTGCCCATGACCTCACCTGGTACCAGTACCACTCCTTGGATGTGATTGGCTTCCTCCTGGCCATCGTGTTGACAGTCATCTTCATTGTCTTTAAATGTTGTTCCTATGGCTTCCGGAAATGCTTTGGGAAAAAGCAGGGAGTTAAGAAGTCACACAAATCCAAGACCCATTGAGAAGTGGGTAGGAAGTGAAGGGGAGGTATCAGTCCATTCTTCAATCAGTTTGACACTTGAAAACAGAATCAGTGTTAAATTTATTTTGTTTTTATTAGGGAAATAATCAGCCATACATCTCACACTCAGAACATTTTTTTTTAAATAAAACCAATCTAATTGCTGACCACACCCATCAGGGAAGCTATGGACAACACTTGCCATCTGTTTTGGAAAGAATGGCACTCTGTAGTCATTGACAGCCCCACAGTTGTCCCGTCATGTCATCACTGCCCCCACACACACTTCAGCTGATAGATTCCTCACCTGGATCCTCGGACTGCTGTGGCCTCCTCCAGTGCTCGTCATTCCTTGTTGTGCTCATGTATTGTGGGCGACGTGGCCTTTGCAGCTCTGGGGGAGGGGACGATGCTTTGAGACTGTGTTGGAGATGATAATCATTGCTTGTGTGAAGCAGATCTGGAATTGATGAGAGCGAAAGTATATTCTTAGGCAAGTCCAACTTCTGTAGTGTTTCCCAAACCGAGAACTTACTAATAAATTCAGACAAATTGTGTTTATTATTTCTCCACTGGTGTTATACTTATTTTCAAACATCCTCTAATTGTAAAAGTGCTACGTGATAGTGACACCAAACTTGAAAACCAAAGAGATTCACACATGTGTACGTGCACACAAGCGAAGAACCACCTGTAGTTGCAGTGCTCTTTAATACAGTCACAGTTCCGCAGTTAGTGCAGACAAACCACTGTTGCCGTGTTGGGTAGTTTTTGGATTGCATTATGATGTTCCAAGACTGACAATAAAGTTTGTTTTGAATCAGAGGACAGAGCTAGCTACTAACTGACCAAAATTAACCATAGAGGTTCTGGAGGACAGACAGACATAGGGCAGGGCTAAGAGAGGCTCTGTCTCAGCCCCTTTCAGGTGGAGGAATGGAAGAGATGGGAGGTCACTGGTCACTTCACCGCTGCTTCTCTGATCATTCAGGTTCTTACCCTGATATCTGGCTCCTGAGTTTTTAATTGATAAAGAATAATTAGATAAACACATAATTGCTGCCATAGTTTTGATTCTGAATCTTCCAAAGATATATTTGCTGATGGCTTAGTCCTAGGCCTATGGCACCACTGAGAAGTTGTGGAGCCGTTAAGAAGATGATCCTGAGGGAGAAAGTTAGGTTTCTGGGGGTGTTCCTTTGAAGGGGATGTTGGCATGCAGGCCCTTTGCTCTCTCTTTGTTCTCTCCCTATCATGGAACAAGAAGCTTCTGGGACACTCTCCCTGGGTGTTCTCCTATCCTGCACAGGTTCCAAAGCGACATGGTCACATGACCAGGGATGGAAACGTCTATAGCTAGCTCCAAATAAACCTTTTCTCATGGATGCTACATCCTAGATATTTGTTACAGTAATAGAAAGCTCATTAACATGGGTATTGTTTTGACAGATACACACAAAAGATTTCAGGTACACTACATATTCTGCATTGGTCAGTTTTGCAATGGCATAATGAAACACCCAGGTCAAGTAATTTATTAAGAGAAGAGGTTATTTAACTTACAGTCTTAGAGGTTCATAAGTTATCCTTCTTTGGCTCAGTTTGTTGAGGGTAGCAGAAGGTGTCATATCATAGCAGGAGCATATACATGAATAAACCAGGAATTATATTTGGTGTCTGAGTTTCTGTCCTGCCCAGTTCCCATAGAAATTAAATCCCAAAGAAATCACACAGAGGTCTACATTAGTTATAAACTCATTGGCCCATTAGCTCAGGAGGCTTCTTATTAACTCTTATAACTTATATTAGCCTATTATTCTCTGTGTTAGCCACATGGCTCAATACCTTTTTCAGCGAGGCAATCACATCTTGCTTCTTCTGTAGCAGGGTCACAACTGCAGAGGAATGGGCTTCCTCCTTCCCAGAATTCTCCTGTTCTCATTGACTCTCTTCTACTTTCTCTCTGGTTGTCCTGTCTACACTTTCTGCCTGGTTACTGGCCAATCAGTGTTTATTTAAAATATAATTGACAGAATACAGACCATTCTCCTACACCTTATATTTTGAACCAGGAACAGAGGTGGAGTCTGTGATATCACAGTTCTCTTTGAGGAAAATCCCCCAATGGCTTAAGGACTTCCTAATAAGGCCTACTTGCAAAAGCTTCCCCTGCTTCTTAGTAGCAGACATCTTACAGGCATTCAAGATTCAAGTTATATATTCTGACTCTGGTTCCAAGTTCATGTCCACTTCACAATTAAAAAAATGGATTAATGTGCACCCTTAATCTTAAGAGGCAGAGGCAAAGGCAGGCAGATCTCTGAATTCGAGGTCAGCTTGGTCCACAGAGCAAGTTCCAAGAAAATCAGGGCAGAGAAACCTTGTCTGGAAAAAAAATTATAATAATAGATTAGCTTTCTGTCCAAAGACAGTCTCAAAGTCAACTGTTCTAGCACAGGTTGGAAGCCCAAGTCTAAGGCCTCCATAAAACTCAGGATAGTCAGTTGAGAGCCTCAGTAAAAGAGACAACAACAACAACAAAAAAAAAACCCAGAAACTGAAACAAAATAAAAAACCAAACCACATACAGTGGAGGCCAGGCTTCAAGTAAACATCACTTATTCTGAAAAGGAGTCATGGAGAATTAAAAAAAAACAACCATCATCCCTAAAACAAGACAAAGGGAAACATTAAACACCAAAGATCTTTATTATCAGGAGCACAGGGGCATACTGTGGTGGGATGTGGGCCCACAAAGAACATGGCCATTCCCGCTTTTATGGTTTCAGAAGTTGTCTCTGACATATCCACTCTCTCAAACTGTTTTTCACACTTCCTTGATCTTTTTCTTCACATTGTGGTGTAGTAAAGAGGTTGCTTGTTGGTTCCTGGCTACCTGGCTAACTTAGATCCAAAATAATCACACGGAAACTATATTAATTAAATCACTGCTTGGCCCATTAGCTCTAGCTTCTTACTTATATTAATTTAATCCATTTCTATTAATCTGTATATCATCATGTGGCTGTGGCTTACTGGGCAAAGTTCTCAGTCTCTGTCTCTGGCGGCTCCATGGCTTCTCTCTGACTCTGCCCTTCTTCCTCTCAGCATTCAGTCTACTCCATCTTGCCCTGCTATAGGTTCAAAGCAGTTTCTTTATTCATTAATAGTAATCACAACATACAAAGGGACATCCCATATCGCCTCCCCTTTTCTGTTTAAATAAAAAGAAAGGTTTTAACATTAGCATAGTAAAATTACATAAAACAGTTATCAAGCAAGAATTACAGTTACAATATTTATATCTACTTTATCTTTTATCATAACTAAGGAAAGCTATAATAATAACTATCTAGTCTTCAACTCCATCAAAGACTCCAGAAGGATATAAAATATTACCTAAGTAAGCAGGAAGTGCATTATAAGCAACTTTCAAAACTCTAGAATTGACAGAGACATTGGGGCATCCATCTTCAGCTTATTGGCCCATAGTATCCAGCAGAATTTTTCATGAAGAAGGAAATTTCAGTCACTTTCTTCTGTATCCTGCCAAATGTCTAGCAGACTCTTTCATGAAGCAGGAACCCTGAAGATCGTCTTACTTTTAAACAAGTTCAGCAGTCATTTCTCTGTGGGTCCTGAATGTCCAATTCATCAGGCAGTCCAGGCAAGAACAGTTTCTTGACCAAATGGCTAACCAACTCCATAAGGAGCCTCTTCAATGACCATCTTCCTCTTGAAGCTATTTGTGATGCCAGGAGCAGATGTATCTCATTGTCATGAAAAGTTGCAAGTTCTTAAAACATTTTAAATGCTGTATTCTGTAGTATTTGAAAGGTTTGAAGAATGCCTATCCATCTGAAATATATCTCTGTACATCTAGAAAATCTAACATGATTACAAGCTTGACTATTAGAGATGACTATCTATTAGCCTGTATTTCTTAATTATACATTACATTTTTAAATGAGCTACACAATTACAATACCTTAATCAAGAGCAGAAATATACATATAACAAGATTAATCTTAAATTTGTATCAACAAACCAAGGTTCATGCCAATGCAAATCTCTATAGCATATCCCCCTTTAAATGTAAACAAACATTTATAGACAATATTTGGTAATATGGGCATAGTTTTGTCCAAACTTCTTCCTACTGTTTGTTGGGCAAAATAATTTTTGAGGGGTGTTCAAGGAGAACTTTCAGGGGGTCTTGGTCCATCAAACCATATTACTCTGGAATGATTCTACAGGTTCTCATTCTCTGTGGAAACAAAAAAAAAAGAACCTCTTTTCCAAAGCAACATATCTTTAGACCCAAATTCTGAAGTCAAGATACCTTTATAATATACATGCTGGTTTAGCTTAGCAGCCCATACAATGAAATGTCTCTCTGTACTAAGCTCTTTCACAGTCAAAAATTTAAAAGAAAACAAATAATATACATAATCCAGACTCTCTGTGAATTTCCTATCTTTATGTGGCTTATTTTTCTTTACTTCTTTTAATCTATGACTGTCTGTACTGTCTCTTTAAAGGCTTTATCCTTTTTAACCATTTAGTTCTTTTTATTATTCTCTATACTCTTTTTCTTCTCTCTCCCAAGCCTATGTACATTTATCCAACACTGTGACCCATTTAGAGGTCTTTAATGTCCTAATCTGTCCTAGTGTTTATCTGTAATTCTTTACTGTTCTGGAGCACTTCTTAAAATGCTAAGTGCTTCTTAAAAACTTAAACTGTGCCATTACTAGGTATATACAATACTTCCTACTTGCCCTGCCCAGCCCAGCATGGCAGAGCCGCTTGCACATCTGAGCCACACACCGCCCCACTTCCAGGCACACAGCCAGTCTGCATTGCCACCAAGCAAGCTGCAGCATGCTGCTTACAAACCCCATCCAAATGCTCGGTTTCCCAAAAGAATCAGAGTTCGTGCTAGCAGCACGGCCCATGGCTGGGAAGCTGCTGTTTTTGAAACTGCCTGGCTGTTACTGCTGAATCAGTAAGACCTCTCTTAAAGGAGCCATGCCTCTGCTTGCTTTAGCAAATAGAGCCCACCCAAGAAAATGCTGCTACCAAACCATGCTTAACTCTGTTCTTTGTGTCTAGGATTACTTTTTAAGCTTTCTTAGGTTTTTATGTGGATGTAGTTACCCACCTTGGTATGCCAATCTGTAGTAAGAAGGTTTCTTGTTAGTTTCCAGCTGCCCAGCTAGCTTAGACCCTAAATAATTGCACATAAACTTTATTAATTAAACCATTGCTTGGCCTATTTGCTCTAGCTTCTTATTGGCTAGCTCTTATATTAATTTAACCCATTTCTATTAATCAGTATATTGCCACGTGGCTATGGCTTACTGGGTAAAGTTCCCAGTGTCTGTCTCCAGCGGCTCCATGGCTTCTCTCTGACTCTGCCCTTCTTTCTCCCAGCATTCAGTCCAGTCCTTCCTGCCTAGCTCTGCTCCACCCCATCCTGCTATAGGTCCAATGCAGTTTCTTTATTCATCAATGGTAAACACAGCATACAGAGGGAAATCCCACATCAGTGTGGCAGGCTACTGGCACATATAATTTGTGATCCTAGAGAAGCTAAATAAGAAGGTGAACCCAAAGAAAACCATATAATCATCCGCCTGGATATGGGAAGTAGACAAGATTGCCGGGCAAAACCTGGGAACTTGGGGGTGAGGTGGCATGGGGCTAAGGGGAAATGGGGTGAGAAACGTGAGAAGGGGAGAATAAGGGGAGCTTGGGGGAATGGGATGCTTGGGATAAAGGAAGGGTGGACACGGGAGCAGAGAAATATATATCCTAATTAAGGGAGCCATCTTAGGGTTGGCAAGAGACTTGACTCTAGAGGGCTCACAGGTGTCCAGGGAGATGTCCCCAGCTAGTACCTTGAGCAACTGAGGAGAGGGAACCTGAAATGACCCTATCCTATAGCCATACTAATGAATATCTTGCATATCACCTTAGAACCTTCATCTGGCGAAGGATCGAGATAGAGACAGAGACCCAAATTGGAGCACCAGACTGAGCTCTTAAGATCCAAATGAGGACCAGAAGGAGGGAGAACAAGAGCAAGGAAGTCAGGACTACGAGGGGTGCACCCACCCACTGTGACAGTGGAACTGATCTATTGGGAGCTCACCAAGGCCAGCGGGACTGGGACTGAATAAGTACGGGATGAAACTGGACTTTCTTAACCATGGCAGACAATGAAGGCTGATGTGAAGCCAAGGACAGTGGCACTAGGTTTCGATCCTAATACATGAACTGACTTTGTGGGAGCCTAGCCTGTTTGGATGCTCACCTTCCTGGTCCTGGTTATAAGTGGGAGGACCTTGGACTTCCCCCAGGGCAGGGAATCTGGACTGCTCTTTATTCTCAAGAGGGAGGGGAATGGAGTGGGGGAGAGGGGGAGAGGGGGAGGGGAGTGGGTAATGTGTGCGAGGAGGGGGAGGGAAATGGGGAAACGGGGAGGAGGCAGAAAATTTTTTTTCAACAACTAAAAAAAGAAAAAAGAAAAACAACAAATTTTCCCATTAGGCAATCCTAAAAGTCCTTCCAACCTTTGAAGAGTAATTATTTCATTCTTGGTAACAGTTTTCCCTTGACATTATCTTCAAGCTGCTATAAGGAAACACAGGAAGCAGTTAACTGATAAAGATGATATTTATACAACCTATACATTTAGGTTCATTTCTTAGTTCCCAGTTAGTAACCAAAGAAACAAAGGTGGGAAACTTAATGGAGTAGCAACACAAAAGGATGGATTACATGTGAATCTAACATCATTGTCATCATCTGAAAAGAAACAATAATTTTCATTTGGAAAACAAACATAGCCCAACAATTCTTCACTATCCTCATTGTTCTAGTGTCTTCCATGACAATTAATTAAAGGACATTTTGCCTTTAAAAAATATTTTTTATTATGTGTGTGAGTACCAGCATATATGTATGTGCACTGTGTGTATGCAGGTGCCTGTGGAGGCCAGAAGAGGGAATCAGATCCCCTGGTACAGGAGTTCAGCTCGTGAGCTGTCATATGGTGCTGAGAATCAAACCTAGGTCCTCTACAAGAGCATTAAGTGCATTAGCCACTGAGCCATCTCTCCAGCTTGGGCATTTTGCTTCTTGTCATGCTCTGTACACTCACGCTGTGTGTCATCTTTAAAATATGGCCCCTATCTATACCTTCCTGATATTTATGTCCTTCCAGTGTGACTTTGAAACTCTTCCCCTCAAGGTGAGGCATATGTTTGTCCTTGGAGTCCTGACTTGCCTCCGCTGATAAAGGAATTCCTGCTGATTCCAAGTGGTGCCCCCAGAGCCTCTCATTTATTCTCATGCTCTTGGATCCTGCCACATGGCCATGAGAACTGCCTGAGTGAACTCTGCCACATGGTACCTCAATACCTGTATCTTCTCAGCCCACAGCAAGCCCTTAGCATGAGTGACTCCAGTTGCACTTAGAAAGACATGACCCAAATTGTAGACAGCAAATAATTTGTTGTTTGAGGCATTGCATTTTGAGAAGGTTTATTTTAAACCAATTGCTGACACATTTACTTCTGGTTCTAATTCATTAATCATTTGTGTATTGAATCTGAAAAACCTAGAAAGTAAAACCAGGTACTCCTGTATCCAAAATGGGCAATAGAAAAAAAAATATGCATAGCTCAACCTAGTGGCATGTAGTCACCATACATGGAAGTTTTTGACCCAAAACATATGACTTGATAGATCACTATTTAACAGGGCCCCAGACCTTAGTAGGCAACAGACCTTAGCACAACTGACTGGATGGAAGTACCATCCAGGCTGTAAAACTAAACACATGCACACCACCACCTGCCAAAACTAAAAGAAAGGCCTAATCCATCAAAGTCCACAATTCTGGGAAAGTCTCACAATGTACTAACCTTTCTTTTTGGTTTCTATAGTTCTGCTTTTGGCCAGTTGTTCTTGCTAACTGTAATATGTTAACCCAGGACATGGTTTTTATGCTTAAAAGCTCACCCTGAGAAAGGTTCAAGGGCTATTCTGGAATCTTGAGCAACCAGTTTAGTCACCAGCTGACTAATAAACACTTGACTTAATCCCATGTATGAACAGTCTTCTCTAGTGAATATACCAAATTTCCGGAGGCCCCAGCGAGATCCCAGAGAACAGACCTCAAGATCCTGGGTATTAGAGGGTGCTCAACCTGGATATTCCAGGTCCCCAGGACTACCTAATTGCTGCTTAATGCTTCAGAGGGGTCTAACACCTCCATCCAAGAAGAAAACATATTAGAAAATTGCCTAGTCTGTCACCTCAGTAGGTAAGTCTGGTTAAGGTGCCTTCTATTTGGACATATAGGAGGGATCAGGCACAGCTACTGATCCAGTGTCCAGAATCCATGTGAGATGCCAATGGATCCTTCTGTCCAGGTGTATGACTGTGTGGTGGCCACCCCTGGTTGTCTTTACTGTGTCTCTGTATGTCTTTCTATAGGTTTCTGTCAGTTCTGTTTTCCTGTATTGACCAGTGATTTTCTTTGGTGTGAGAAACCCCTGGCTTAAGACCTGTGCCCCATCCCATTGGGGACCAGAATCCTTATGACTCTGCCAGATCACCCAGAGAAACAAAAAAGAAAAAAAGAAAGAAAGAAAGAAAAATAGAGAGAAACAAATAGACTAACAAACAACAACAACAACAACAAAAGAAAAACCCTCCACCTGTCCCACTCCAGGAGCAGCAGTGCTTGCTTGTTTTGTTGATTGACTCCTGCTCACATCAGGGCTGGTCCCTGTGTAGAGGTGGGGAGGGGCTGGGCCTCTCATCCAGAGCTCCAACCTCCTCTCCCCTGCTCCTCTATCTAAGCAAAAGCACACAGCAGGAGTGGGAAATCACTCCCTGGGTGAGCATTCCCTCTGCTCTCTGCCTGCTCTCAGCAGCCCCAGGGAAGGGGAAAAGTTTCCCTAGGCTGAGCCCAAAGGAAAAGAGAACATTCTATTCCTTTCTCTTTCATAATTTAAGTCTCATTTTCAGCCAGTGATTCTCTGAAGAAAAACAAACAAACAAACAAAACAAAAACAAGCAAACAAACAAACAAAAAAAACCACCTCTGGATTATGCAGGGGGATTGCTGTTAGAGGACCAGCTTGGACAGAACAAATTTTCCTTTCTGTTCAAGGAGATTTTAAACAATTTCACTAGGTATTTTTTAGAAAGGTTAAACACAACGGCTAAAAACATTTCTTTTGCCATCCATTTGGCCCAAGATATTAGAAAAAAGAGGCATAAAAGTTTAAAAAACTTAAAGGTAAAGCAGGTTCCAGTTGCTTGAGGTAGCTTGAACGGTGTTTAGCAGCACAGAACTGATAGGAACAAGACCTTTTGTATAAACTAAAAGCCACCATCCCCTTCTGTAATGATGAGACACAGTTAGATTTACAGATACCCAGCAAAATCTTGGTGTTTTGTCCTCTGTGAGGAGAAACCAATACCCGCACCCCCAGGACTGGCCCATGCCAAGCTCCTATAATTGTTCAACTAACTAGTTCAATTACTTCTGTCAAATAAACAATACCCATGACCCTGGAAGCAAAAGGGGAAATTGTAGTACATATTGCCTTGCTTGAAGAGACAGGCATCTGGTGCCCTGCCAGCCACCCTGAGATATACCTCTTCTGTCTGGAAAAGAATCTGTTATCCCCGGTCCTCATGATTCTTCCAAAGAAGCAGGTGTACACTGTCTTGGACCCGAAAGATGTGTTTTTCAGCCTCCCATTGGCAGAGGTGAGTTGACCCATCTTTGCTTTTAAATGGACAGAGCCAGTGGGATGTTCTAGCAGGCAACATACCTGGACCAGGTTGCCCCCCAGGATTTAAAGACACTAAATGCAGACTTCCTTCCCTTCTGTCAGAGGCTTCAGGGAAAAACAGATTATAAAGGGGCCACAGAGAGACTTCTGCAGGAGGTACAGATCTTGGGCTACAAAATGTCGGCTAAGAAAGCCCAACTTTGTAGAAGGCTACCTATCTCGGCTGCCAGCTGAAGGGGGGCAACAGCAGACTGTCTCAGAGTAGGATTGCTGCCATCCTTCAGATCCCAACTGCGAAGGCTAAGAGACAGATTCGAGAGTTCCTAGGTGCAGCTGGATATTGCTGCCTCTGGATACCAGAGTTTGTAAAAACAACAGTGTCTTTATGCACCAGCAAAAAGGAGGACTCGGATCCCCTAGTCTGGATTGAGACTAAACAAAAGGCATTTGAAGCTTTAAAAACATCCCTGACTTCTACTCCAGTCCTAGAATTTCCAGACAAGGGGAGTTTTAACCAAAACTTTGGGGCCATGAAAATGCCCTATGATGACCGGACTCTGTCCTGGCTGGTTTTGTGCATCAACTTGGCACTCGCTAGAGTCATCAGAACCAAAGGAGCCTCAGTTGAGGAAATGCCTCCATGAGATCTGGCTGTAAGCTTTTTTTCAATTAGTGTTCAAAGGAGTAGGGTCTAGCCCATGGTGGGTGGTGCCATCCCTGGGCTGGTGGTCCTGGGTCCTATAAAAACGCAGGCTGAGCAAGTCATGGAGAACGAGCCAGGCCAGTAACCAGATGGCCTTTGCCTCAGCTTCTGCCTCCAGGATTTGGCCCTGTTTGAGCTCCTGTCCTGACTTCCTTTAATAATGAACAACAATATGGAAGTGTAAGCCAAATAAACCCTTTTCTCCCCAACTGGCTTTATGGTCATGGTATTTCGTTGCAGCAACAGAAACCCTAACTAAGACAGACCCTGTAGGCACAGGACGGCCAACCTGTCTAAGAGCTATGATGGTAGCTGATGGTTTAATAAACCCTCTGGCCTAATGACGCAGGTGCTCATCCATGACTATTAGGAGATGAAAGATGAAACCAGGTACATAAGAGCTGCATTCAGTACTTTAACCGAAATGATTTGGGCCCAAACCAGGTACCTCGGCCCAGAGAGCATAACTGATTCATCTGACCCAGGTTCTCACGTGCGATAGTTGGAATGCAGCTGTCCCACATAAGCTCATAGAGCATGGCACTATTAGGAGGTGTGGCTTTGTTAGAGGATGGGTATCATGGTGGGGGTGGGCTTTGAAGTCTCATATATGCTCAAGCCACACCAAGTTTTCAGACAACTTTCTGCTGCCTGCAGGTCAAGATGTAAGAACTCTCAGCTCCTTCTCTAGCACCACGTCTGCCTGCACGTCACCATGCCCCACCATGATGATAATGGACTAAACCTCTGAACTATAAGCAAGCCACCCCAAATAAATGGTTTTCTTTATAAGAGTTTCCGTGGTCATAGTATCTCTTCACAGCAATGGAAACCCTAAGAGAGTTGAGGGGAAAGGAAAGTCCAACACCATATACACAAACCACCAGCCAGCATACTTTTAGTACTGGGCATGTCCACAATTATAGAGCAAGAGGGCTTTTTACCTCTGGAAAAAAAGGACATTAAAAAGCCTTGGCCCTCCTGGAGGCTATTAAACTTCCCATACATGTTGCTGGCCTCCACTGCTGGGCTGCTGACCTGGCCTTTGATAAATGGCTCTGATGGAGGAAGGTCATTGGCTAATAAAGGCACTGCCCTGGCCCATTTTATTGGTTAGAGGATAGGTGGGAGGAGTAAACAGAACAAAATGCTGGGAGGAAGAGGAAGTGAGCTCAGAGACTTGACAGCTCCTCCTCACGGGAGCAGACGCCTCAGAGAGATGCCATGCTCCTGGCTCCTGGGCAGATGCACGCTATGAAGCTCCGACCCAGGATGGACTAGGCTAGAATCTTCCCGGTAAGACCGGTTCTCACAGATTATTAGAGATGGGTTGATTGGGATAACAGGATTAGCCAGTAAGGGCTAGGGCTAAAGGGCCAAGCAGTGATTAAAAGAATACAGTGTCTGTGTAATTATTTTGGGCATAAGCTAGCCTGGCAGGCGGCCGGGGGTGCTGAGAACGTAGCCCTGCCGCCCCTATTACTACATGGCTCTAAGGCCAGTGGGCCATGTTGACATTCTGATGACATGTGTCCTGGTACTGACTGAGAGTCCATTGGAAAGAGGAAACAAACAGCTCAAATCCATAGGTTAATGGAGGACCCCAGAGAGAAAGATCATTCTCCCAGAAGCAACTGGCAGGAATGTTGGTAACCGACCTTCACCAGGCTACTCAGCTGGGGTCCACAAAACTTTCTGAGTTGCTCAGACCAAGGTATGTTAGACCTACACATGGGACAGCCTAACATGGGATGTCTCAGCCAGATGCCAGGTTTGTGCTCAAGTGAATCCAAAACAGGAAGGGGTCCAAACGAGAGAACAACACCCCAGTGAACTCTGAGAAAAACTGACTTCACCAAGATCCAGCCCACTTGGGGAGGGTCCAGGTGGGTAAAAGTATTCCCCACCTGAACTAAAACCGCTCAAACAGTGGTTACAAAGCTCCTCCAGGAACTGGCTCCCTGATGAATCCTCCCCTTAGCAATGGGGTCCAACAATGGCTGGTTTTCGTAGTCATAACCTCTCAGTTAATAGCCAAAGCTTTAAACATAGATTAAAAATTTCATTGTGCCTATAGACCCCAGAGTTCTGGCCAGGTAAAAAGGATAAACAGGATATATATGTATATATCTTTAACAAAACTCTATTAGACTCTACCAAAGGATAGATAGGCCTTGTTTGCTTTGCTCCAGCCCACTGTACCCCATATAGGGAGGGATGAGATTATATTTAGAAGACATCCTCCACTACTCCCCAGGCTGAGATGAATAGTGGGCAGAACTCTCTCACCATTTATTTCTCGGGTCCCCACAGGCTCTCCAGTCTTCCACAAAGGCGATTCTACTGGACTATTCCAGAGACCCAGCTGACCTCCGGGTCCACCAGCAGCTTCCCCCTTGTTCCAGTTCAGTGACCCTGTCTGCGTCAGGCAAGGAGCCAAAGGGGCACCGAAACCAACTTGGAAAGAACTCTACACGGTCATTCTCTCCACTCCTAAGGCAGCAAAAATTGCTGGCATTACACCATGGATCCACCTCACCCAGGTCAAGAAAGAGAAAGCCACAGATGCTGCTGCCAAATGGGATGTTTCCAGACTGTTAACCCATTGACATGAAGGCTTCCTTGGGCCCCAGCCCCTTCCACTCCCTCCCCTCTACCTTTTCCTCCTGAGACTTGGTTTTGGTATGAATACAGGGTTATGGTCCAACTCCCACGGCCCTCAGGCCCGGACCTGGGAACCGAGGGAGATAAATACAGGAAAGGTGTGACTACAGACCAGCAACCCATCTTGATCTTTACTTACTGATACCTACTTTAAGTGTCTGGTTATATGGAGAAAAGAAAAGATAGGAGAATTTATCTTTTGAGATAGGAACACAGAGTTTACAATTCTCTACCTGCCCTGTGACTGGGCCCCCTGGTTGCCAGAAAACAACTGAGTTTCCATTGCAAGAATTGGCATTATGGCCGGGTGGTGGTGGCGCATGCCTGTAATCCCAGCACTCTCGAGGCAAAGACAGGTGGATCTCAATGAGTTTGAGGCCAGCCTGGTCTACAAGGTGAGTTCCAGGACAGCCAGAACTGTTATATAAAGAAACCCTGTCCCAAAAAACAAACAAACTAACTAACAAAAGAATACTATGTATGGCTTTGGGGAAAAAAATCTGTTGTTTCTATGTTAAATGATCAGAAGTCATTGGAGAAAATCTTGCCATGGTTGGGGAAATAATTGGTATCAGTCTCTTGGTCCCTCTTGGATAACTACTCTGTTATCAGCTCTAGCTGGGCCTTTAATTCTTATTCAGATTGGATTAACAGTGAAGCCCTGCATCTTAAACTAAAACAGGATGAGTCCATGACTTGACTCATTCCTTAAGACCAGTGGGAAATGTAACAGGACCACAGACCATCTTAGGTCCAGACCTTAGCACAGTTGACTTGATTGAAGTACCATTCAGGCTGGTCGACTTGGCATATACACAGCACAACCTGCCAAAACTAAAACAAAGGCCTAATCCATCAATGTCCATAGTTCTGGGAAGGTCTCAAAATGTACTAAACTTGGTCTTTCGCTTTGATGGTTCCACTTCCGGCTAACTGTTCTTGTTTACTGAAGTATATCAATCCACAACATGGTTTTTGTGCTTCCCTGGGATCCTAAACACCCAGTGTGGTACTGGCTTAATCCCATATCCCATATCGGATCAGCCTTCTCCGGTTCATACTCCACCACAACGGGAGGTGACGAGAAGGGTAACGAAGAATTGTCTTGTTTGTGTTTGTGTTGACTAACATGTCTTCAAAGACCAGAATGAGGGACAGTGTAGGGATTCTATGTGAAAGATGTGTTTGATGAATCATTCTAATGTTTCATGTGCGTGGATACATGTGTGACTGGATGTACACACCTTTGCACATGTGTGAGCAGGCCAGAAGAGGACACTGGATGTCCTGCTCTGTCACTTTTTACCTTATTTCCTTGAGACAGGGACTCTCACTGAACCTGTTCGAGCTAGGCTGGCCAGCCACCAAACTCCCAAGAGCGACCATCTCCCACTACTGAAGTTACAAACACACACACAGTTATGCCTGGCTTTTTATGGGTGCTGGGCCCTTATTCTTATACAGTAAGCACTTCTACTCACTGAGCATCTCTCCAGCCTGGAATTCATTTTTAATCCCTTAAACCACATGGAGTAGAGTTGGGATGTATGAGGAGTCAGGTGTTCCCTGGTGTGAGAAGTTAGCAAGGAGAGGTTCAAGAACTCTCTACTGGTTTGCTTCCTAATGTTACGATAAACATCACGGACAAAAGCCGCTTGGGACGAGAAGAGTTTATTTGGCTTACACATGTTGATCACAGTCAGTTAAGGGAAGCCAAGGTAGGAGCCCAGAGGCAGGAGCTAAAGCAGAGGCCATGGAGGAATGCTGCTTCCTGGCTTGCTCACATGGCTTTCTCAGTCTGTTTTTTTCATATAACCCAGGACCACTTTTCTAGGGGTAGCATTGCCCACAGTGGGCTAGGCCCTCTAACATAATCATTTATCAAGAAATTTCCCCAGCAATGGGGACATGGCTTAAATATTAAGGGCACCGACTACTCTTGCAGAGGAGTTGGGTTCAATTCTCAGCACCTACACGGTAGCTCACAGTCATCTATAACTCTATAACTCTAGTTCCAAGTGATTCAGTGCCCTCCAGGCTCTCATATGTTGCATAGATTTAATATTCAGGCAAAACATCCATACACATAAATATTTTTTAAAGATTAAAAAGAAAGATAATTTCCCACAGACAAGCTTAAGTATTTCCTCAACTGAGGTTCCCATTTTCCAGATGACCCTAGCCTATGTCAGACTGACAAAAAACAGAACAGAACAGAACAACAACATAACCATATAACTAGTACAAACTTCCACTTGGCAAGATGGGCAGACTCAAGTTGGAATTGTAATGAAGGAACCTTGGGTCAATATGACTTTGCATCTTATTCTATTGACCTGAAATGTGTGAATTCTCTTCACTGTACAAACCACTGATCTTGACAAACTCTCTTAGCTACAGGTAACAGGGAGATATTTTGAGGTCTGCTAGTTTTAGGGAAGAATACCTATTCTTCTAGGTCTTTGGAGTTCCTTATCTTCTGAGATTCCCCCAGTGAGAACACATTTCTTCACCTGGTCTGTGGTCCAGTCACGAGAACACACCTTCTCACATGGTCTGTGGTCCAGTCATGAGAACATACATCCTCATGCGGTCTGTGGTCCAGTGATGAGAACATACCCCCTCACGTGGTCTGTGGTCCATTCATGAGAACATACCTCCTTGCCTGGGTCTGTGGTCCAGTCATGAGAACACACCTTCTAACATGGTCTGTGGTCCAGTCATGAGAACATACCTCCTTGCCTGGTCTGTGGTCCAGTCATAAGAACACAACTCCTCACCTGGCCTGTGTTCCAGCTCTGAGAACAACACCTGCTCACCTAGCCTTGACCAGTCCTACTAATGAAAAAAGGAGTTTTTTCCCTCAGTCACACCTTTTCTCTCCCTTCCAGCTGCCCTGACTGCACCTTTCTATATGGGCTCCATCCCTTTGGTACTCAGTTAAAACCCCCACTAACGATTCCCCTTTCCCAAACAGGCCACCATACATCAGTGCACACCTCTGGGTACAGAAATATTTAATGGCAAGTTGACGTGGAGCTTTGATTTCAGGACAGTGTCCCCAAAGCTCTGGTTGGCAGGGCCCCAGGGAGGCAGTTGGACCTCAAAGTTCCAAGGGTCTGGGATCTAACGGTGATGGTTCTAAAGAAACTTCCTGTCCTGCCACGAGTCCTGTTCCTCATGAGGATTACCATGGAGGAGCCTAACACTCTGCAATGGGCAGCTGGTCATATTTTCATTGGTGCATATTAGACAAAGAGCGGTAATCTTCCTCAGCCAACATTTTTGTTCTACCCAGAAGAGGACTTCGAGACAAGGCCAGTTTTTAGGTCCTGGGAATCCTCTAAGAGCTATTCTGGGGTGAAGGTTGAGGAACTGGAGCCCAAGGATGGAGGATATGAGAACTTTTGGCCTTCATTTTGAACATCTGTGTTGTCTTGTCACTCGTTAAAAAATTGTGGGTGTTGAACAGCCCTTGAAGTTAGTGAGCAGACTGAGTTCTGTAGCCCCAATTTCTAATATCTAGAGAAGGGGGAGGGTCCCTTCTTTTCCAAGTATATTAATTGATTTATTGCTGTGTGATGAAGTATAACCCACTTAATGGATTGAAAGAGTACCCACAAATATCTCAGCTTCCATGTGGTCAGGAATCTGGGTGGGACTTGCCTAGGTCCACTGCTCATGCTCTTAGAGGTTACAGCCAAGCTGTTGGCAAGGCTGCTTTCCTTTCTGGAGTATAAGGGCCTCTTCCCAGTGCATGGGATCATTGTCAGAATTCAGTTCCTCTAGTTGCAGGACTGGTAACCCCAGTTTCATCCTATAGGCAGCATGTATCTCAGCTCTTGCTTTTCAGTGATGACAGAGTATCTTTTCCTAATCTGTGAAGGGTCCCATGCAAATAATGTGACCCTGGAGGTCAAGTCCCATCACTTTTGCTAACAATGCAACCAATTCGGGGGGGGGGGAGTCCTAAAAACATTGCATCTAATATAACCCAGTCAAGATGGCATATCCTGTTCTCTTTGCTTTATTACGCTGGTTTAAATGGAGCCACAGGTGCTGCCCACATTGAAGGGAGAATTTCATAAAAGCCTGTGAACTCCTGGGAGGTGATCTAAGGGAGAATCGCTATGCTGGGTATGTATTTATCTCATCCATCCTGAAGGAGCTTGAGGAGACATGGAAGAAGCAGCCACTGAGCTGAATGAAGATGTGTTGGAGGAAGCAGAGCATCTTCTTGAACCTCTGGAGCCAGAGGATGATGGTAAGGAAATCAATAACATCACCCCACCATGTCCCTGGTCCCTTTTGGCCACTCAACACTGCACCTCCACCATCTTTGTATCAGGTACATTCTTCCAAGTCACCAACCTCCTGAACATCATGGACAGTGAATCAGCAAAGACAGACACCACAGAGCCAGGCCTGGACATGCGCAAGACCCTGGCTTCAGTCATAATCACAGAGAAGGCTACCACTGATCCCTGTATGGTGATGAATGCTCTCATCCGCTGCCTGCAGGTGCCAGAGGTAAGGACACCCTCCCCTTCACATCTCTCCATAGATCAGATGGCTTTAGATGCCTGGGAGCCCACCTACCCTTCAGTATACCTTTTTTGACAACCATGGACACAGTGTTAGGGGCCAATAAGCAGAGATGGTTGGCAAAAGAGGTACTCATTCCTCAGGGCCAGTTGGGGTTAGGGATTTCATGTTTGGGAGGCATCTCTGTGTCTGGTGTGGCTGGGAACACCTGTCTCTGGATTAGCTGGTGTTGTGGCCTGTTGAGGTTTCATGACAGAGGACCATAATCTGTGAGGCTGAAACACCAGAAATGGATTTCCTCTCAGTTCTGCATCCTAGAAGGTGTAGCCAAGGTGCCCTCAGATCAGGCTTCTGCTGAGGCTCTTCCTGGCTTGCTGACTGCTGTCTGACACTATCTTCATGGTTTTTCTTCTATGGAGAGCAGGGCGGGGGGCGGGGAGTGAGGAGCATCAGTTTCTCCAAACAGACCCAGTCCATTTGGGTTAGGGCCCCACCCTTCTGATCTCATTAAGTCCCAATTGCCTCCCAAAAACCCCTCTCCAAAGGCCATTTAACTTAGGGGTATTGTATTAACATTTAGATTTTGAGGGAATTCAAGTCAGTCTATAACAGGTTTCATTTTCTACTTCAAAAGGCATGTACCCAGGCAGCTGGCGATTATCTCTAGGTGCTGGCTACTGCTGGGAGGGGCAGGCTCTATAGTATTAGTCATCCCCAGACCTTAGAACATCAGGCAGCACAAGAAAGAAAACCTAATGATTTGCCAGCTTTTTCAAGCTCTTTATGTATAAAGTGCAAATTGGATATGGTGCATAAACATTGTACCTTGGTTTTCAAAGGTTCATGGACCAGGGACAATTAGGAAAATGTCTCTAAAGGCTACTGAAGGGGCAATGATAATTATAAAGTCAAGGACTTGGTCTAGAGCCATGAAACACTTACTGAGCAGTGACCAGGGTCTGACTGTTTCTCTATGTCCAGAGTTCAACGTCTATACTTATAAAGCTGCTTGTAAAATCATCTTAAGAGCAGCTTGTCGTCCCTGAGTGAATAGGAGCCATCAAGCTGGCAAGACAGCTCAGGCAGCAAAGTGTTTGCCTTGCAAACACAAGGGCCTAAGTTTAATCCTCAGAACCCACATAAAAAAGCTGGGCATGGTGGTGTGCCTTTATAATCCCAGCAATCAGGAGGCAGAGACAGGAAGAGCTCTGGGTCTGGGTGGAGGAGCCAGTCTAGCCTACCTGGCAAACTCTATTTCAGTGAGAGACACTGTTTAAAAAAGTGAGGTGAACAGCATTTGGGGAATAACACCTAAGGCTGTCTGTCTTCTGGCCTCCATATCTGTGCACACACATAAGCCCACATGCATGCATGCTCTGCCCCTACATACACACAATAAGAGTCATTCTCAAATTTAGCTAGCCAAATATGGTCTTGGGCACACAAGCCATCTGTCCGACCCCATCCTAAATCAGGTCTCCTTATCTGGTGCCAAATGCTGCCCACAGAGAAACTGTAGGAGAGCGAGAAATAGGTTTTTCTGTCTTGAGTCCTTGGCCAGGACAAAGGGTAGAGGGAGCCCGCCTCTTGGTCGCTCAAGCCTGACAGCATCTGGTATGTGAAGAACATTGTGTGTTGACCATATGACACCTGCCTGGCTGAATATTGACTGAGACAAGAGAAATAATTTGCAGGTCCTGGGGACAGCGAGTGTTAGATGAGTGGGTAGAACTGGAGATGGAGGAGTGGGGGTCTGAGACATGATGGCTGGAGAGTGGGAGTCCCCTTTCCCTAGGTAGCCGGAAGAAGGGAGGAGAGACTGGGAGGGGAGGGGACTGGTGGTGCTGGGTGGAAGGCACCGCCCCTACCGCCGCCCGTCATGTTTGTTCCCAGATTTCTACCCAGCGCAAGGTGAACGTCTACAACATCCTGCAGGAGATCATCCAGCAGGAAGGGGAGATGGAGGAGCGCTGCATACAAAGGCTGGTGGCCATCGCCTCCAAGCAGATGAGGGATATCACAGAGGTAGTGGGGCCTGCATTCTACAGGACCTTCCTTTCGCAGGCCCAGGAGCGGGACTGCGGCTAAGCCTGGCCCAGGCTGTCTCATGGGACTGAGGCAGTCTGAGCCTAACGGAGCCAGGAGGGTGGTAGTGGTGTCTTTCTTGTCCCCTTGCAGGTGAAGGATTTCGAGACAGCAGAGGTGGCCAGTGAGACTCTGGTGGCTTTGTCCCGGAACCACTTCAGCTTGGTCATGTATGAACTGCAGCATCATCTCAAGCCCCTCAACCTCACTGATGAGTTTGTCATTGTCACCTTGGCCAAGCTGGCCAACGGCAATGGTAAGGATCTGAGATCTCTACCCCAGTTCCTGGCCTGTTCGGGTTGGCCTAGGGCCCTTTCTTGCTCTCCGCTCCTCAGTTTATCTCTGTTTCTGGATCTGCCCTTTCTGTGTCTCTTTCTCCATGACTCCACTCTCTGCCTAGTTCTCACCTCAAGATTCCCTTTCTGTGCCTCTCATTGCCTTTTTCCTTGTTCTCTCACTCCCTTCTCCTCCCTTCCCCTTTATGTCTACACACACACTCTTCTCTGTCTTTCCATCTCTCTTTCTTGGTATTTCTCTCCATCTTGCCACCTATAAAAACACGCTGAGCTCTTGGCCCAGGTGCTGGGTCCCAGAGATGAGGAAACCACGTGTGCTTCCTGTGTGACCAAGGAAGCCAGAAAACAAACGTTTATGAGATGACAGCTATGACGAGGACAGCCAAGTTGACCGGTTGGGACCAGCAGAGAGGAGGGCTCTTAGTAAGATAGCCATTGTCTAGCTGAGACTGAAAGATGGGAGAAAAGCCATGGAGAACATGATGGAAGAGAACTTGTGCGAACACCATGTGCAAAGGACACGGGGCAGGAAGAACTTGAAGAATGAAGAGGTGCAGAGTGAGAATATGGGCATTAAGTGAGGGACACAGGCTGAATCAGTATCCCCAGGATGCTAGGCTTCACTAAAGACACAGTAAACTAGCAAAGCTTTCTACATTGCAGTTGCCAGGTGGAATTTGGGTTTCAGGGAGACAGCTATGACCACTGTGTAGACGGAAAAGGGATAGGAGATAACCCAGTGGGAGGGGGCGGTCCTTGGGCTGGGTAGTGGACAGCTGTGAGTAGGCCCTGCTTGAGGGGTCTTGCTGCTGCTCTGAATGGAGGCGTGACGGGATCGGGCAGTGAGGTGTGGAGAATCACTCCTGAGACTTGAAATACAGGGAGCGAGTTTGAGTGTTCAGAGGAAGGATCTGTTTTTTGTTTTGTTTTGTTTTTTGGTGTTTCGAGACAGGGTTTCTCTGTAACTTTGGAGCCTGTCCTAGAACTAGCTCTTGTAGACCAGGCTGGCCTCAAACTCACAGAGATCCGCCTGCTTCCACCTCCCAAGTGTTGGGATTAAAGGCATGCGCCACCACCTCCCAGCTCAAGGATCTGGTTTTGAGAGCAGTCAACAGAGAGGCAAGGAGAAAATAGGATTTCTGTGTGAAGAGGTCAGAGGTTAGGTCTGGCTGTGACCTTTCTATGGCCTTGACTTGCAGGTGGGTTTCAAAGCCATCACTCAAAGAATAAGAAGAACCCAGTCTGGGGAAGCCCTATTGTAGTGGTGTCTTAGGAGGCATCCCAAGAGCACCCCAGGGTGGAATCAGGGACCTGGGAGGAAGCAGTACTGATGCTCCTCAATTTACAATAGCACTACATTCGGATGGACCCATGGGAAAATGAAAACACACTTCGTTAAGATGCACTGAACCCATTTGATGCACCAACATCCTGGCTTAACCACACAGTGGACTGAGCTTAGTCTTTCTCTATAGGGGTGGGCTGCTCAGGGCTGTGAAAGAGAGGTGTCCGCATCGTGTCAGTATAGCGAAAGGTCCAACCTCAGAGATGGAAACAGGGCCTCTACTGAGGACAGATAGCTTTGCATCAGTGAAGTCAAACCACTGAAACCAGAGCCACCTGTAGTCCAGAGGAGACCAAGGTACCACACGTCCAAAGCTTTAGAGGGAACAGTTGAAGAAGGGAGAAACACGGCCTGGCCTGCTGGGGATGGAAGCCTGGCTGGGAGCTGAGGAGTAAAGGAGGTTGCAACAGGGTGGCCTAGGACAGGAGGACCTAGGTCTACAGCTACTAACACTGAAAGACCTGGAAAGCGGGACCCAGCCAGGGAGACCAGTAGATAATTAGTTAATTATCTAAACATGATTTTAGTATAGAATCTGAGGAAGCATGGAAGACTGCTCTATCTTGAGGGAAGGGGCCAGGTTTGGAGGGATGGGTCTAGACTCTGGGGTCCACTATGGGATTCTCTCCGTATCTGTGAGTCCTGTCTGCTGTATTCCTCCATGGGTCCCCACAACATCTGCTATCATCCACCCGAGAATAGAGAAACTTGCTCTTCATAGTAGACATAGGCCCGTGAGACAGGCATGCTCCCTGGCTAGGGCCCTCCCTTTCTTTCTCTATCTACCTTCCTCTGTCCTGTGACTCTCTGTCTCCTCCTCTGTCCCTCCACTCTTCCCTGTTTCTCCTCTCATGCCTTTCCCCTTCTCTTGTTCTAAATTCATTCTTTTTAATCACGACTGCCCTCAGCCTATTTCCTGCCCTCTCAGCCATGGCAGGATTCCTGGTAGACTGTAGAATCTACCGGAAGTAGGTGGTAGGCCACCCTCTGCCTTCTCCCCTCTCACCCTTTCCCTGTGGCTTCTCAATGTCCTACAGTGTTTGAGTTCATGCCGTACATGGGCATCACCTTGGCTACCATATTCACCATGCTGAGACTTGCCAACGAGGCCAAGATGCGCCAGGTCATCTGTAGCGGTGCGTGTCCCCTTTGGGCCCATGGGTCAGAGGGAGAAAGGCGGTGAGGAATGGGAAGAGGCTTTGTTGAATGAGAGGTGTGTTAGTTCCGAACCCAGCAGTTGCTCAGCCTCCTGCTTTAGTCAGGGTTTCTGTTGCTACGAGGAACACTGGCTAAAGGCCCTTTGGGGACAAAAGGGTTTATTTTGGCTTACAGCTTGCTGTCGATTGTGAAGGGAAGTCAGGGCAGGAGGGCAGAGGCAGAAACTGAAGTAGAGGCTGTAGAGGAAGTCCACTTATTGGCTTATTTTCCATGAATTGCTCAGCCTGCTTTCTTATACAGCTAAGGACCACCTGCCCCAGGGTAACAGCTCCGACAGTGGGCTGGGCTCTCCCATATCAGTTGTTAATCAAGAAAAAGGCACCCCTCCCCCACCACCACCACGCTTGCTTATAGGCCAATCTGATGGAGGCATTTTATCAATTGAGGTACCCTCTTCCCAGATGACTCCAGTTTGTGTTAAGTTAATAAAAAACAAAAACAAGAACAAAAGCTAACCAGGATAGTCTGTGGGATACCTTGCAGGCAAGTGGCTGAGGCATGTAGGTACACTTTAGAAGACCATGGTTATATCTGTGACTCTGCACTTCAGCCCTTCAGAGAAGGGTGAGGTGACAGATGGTTGTAGCGGGGAAACACGGCAGGGAGTACGTCCCCTGCTGGGCTTGACTCAGCGAGGTCTTTGGAGGCAGGCTATTTACCTCTGATCGTCTGCCTGCCCTTGGGATTTGGTTATCTGACACTAGTTTGGGCCCCAACCCCCTGATGCCTGAGAAAAAGAAGGTCCCGTGTGTTTGCCGCTGCTCTTATTGAAATCACCAGGTTGTGGCCCCATGCTGACTCTTCAGCCCCAAGAGGAAGGGCCTAGATATGCCTCTGTGTTCACATGGACATATGGAGTCAGGAGGCTGTGTAGGGTAAACAGAGCAGAGAGGAGGGGGCTAAGTAACCCAAAGAGGTTCATAAGGAAGAAGTAGCTCCAACTCCAACCCCTCTGGTCCTACCTGCCTGTCCTGCTGCCGGCAGCCATGGAGACATTCTGTGAGACAGTGCAGTTTTACCTGAGGCATCTGGAGGACAGTCTGTACCCTGTGATGACCGAGGACCAGTTTGCTGTGAAGCTCTTCCCGATGTACCGATACTTCGTGACAGTGTGGCTGCGTCACCAGGACGTCGAGGTGAGACTTGCTATGCTCAGAGGTCCCTGCATTCCCTGGGTTGTGTTCCCCACAAGGTGCTGCAGAGCTTCTGGGTTCAACCTCATTCCTGGAGCACCAGAGACCCTGGAACTCCGGGGATGCTGGATGGAGTGAACCCCGGAGGATCGCTCTAAGGGCTGGACCGTCGCAACAACCCACAGAGAGCTTTCAGGTGGGGTCTTGAGACTTGAGGGCACTCGCTCCTTTCCAGGTAATCTTAGGATGTCTTGTCTATGAACATCGTGTTCATACCAACTCTAAGAGGTAGGACTATTTACAAACAAGGGAAGTGAGGCACCAAAAGGCTTAGTACCTGCCCAAGAACAATTGGCTTATGAATGGGGCTCACATCTTGATAGTCTGGCCCCACTGGGGCTTTAAGGTGAGGCCTGGGCACTATATGATGCCAGAGAGTATTGAGTGGCTAAGATCCTGGCCTTGCTGCGCCTCACTGACCTCACTTCTATGCAGGTGAAACTGGCAGTCATCAAGTCTCTGAAGCCCATGCTGAGCCTTCTCCTGCCCAATGATGACCTGCGGGAACAGGTGTACGATTACATCCCCCTGCTGCTGGCCGAGTTTCAGGGAAGCCTGGAGGCCCTCTTTATCACACAGGTGAGGGCCAGACTCAAGAACCTCTGATCCTCAAGAGTCCACAGGGTACCAGCAGACCTAATGTCCATGCTCTACATGACACTGGGGAACCTGAGACTATTGAAAATAATCTGTCATTTCAGGTGGAAGAATCTCAAAGGGTCCAGGAAGCCATGGGGGTGGGCATGGCTTTCCTTTAGATTTTTAGGGTTACTGTAACTAAGAACCTTGGGTCATTTAGCCCCTTAAGCAGTTATACCCAAAGAGACTTCCTTCCTTCCTTCCTTCCTTCCTTCCTTCCTTCCTTCCTTCCTTTTTTCCTTCCTTCCTTTCTTTTTTCTTTTGTTTTTCTTTCAGTTTTTCAAGACAGGGTTTCTCTGTAGCTTTGGGGCCTGTCTTGGAACTAGCTCTTGTAGACCAGGCTGGCCTCAAACTCACAGAGATCCGCCTGCCTCTGCCTTCTGAGTGCTAGGATTAAAGGCGTGCACCACCACCTCCCAGCGAGACTTTATTTCTAAGTTAAAGGGCTTAAACCTAGAGTTCCAGGTGGGAAGGGTTTTGGAGTCTCCACAGCCTCTGACACATGTGAAGTGGAGATCTTGCAGGTTCTGAGTGGAGGCCTGGCCTGGGCTGATGAATGGGCAGGTCATAGGCCTTTCCTTTAAAAACAAGGAGCAGAAATGAGCAGGAGTGATCTAGGGAACCACTGTAGATACCGCTGCGGATGAAGAATAGACTTATAGTCGCACATGCACCACAGTAAACAAGAGAGGCTGAAAGAGCCTCGAATGCCTTCTTAGTGGCCCAGCGTGCCCTCTCAATGGTTATTGGGCACAGGAGTCATCCAAGGCTGGTGGGGATGTAGGGTTGGATCCAGTCCATCCGGTAGAAACTAAGTTTCTAAGTCCAGTCATCTGAAGTGGGACTGGGGTGAGACTGGGGAACCTGGACCATAACTCAGTGGCTGGCTGAGTAGCAAGCAACCAGAATGGAGCAGTCACTTGAAGCCTTCTGCCCATCCCTTTCGCAGATCTTGAGGCAGATTCTAGAAGCATCAGTCACCACCAACACCCCCATCCCTCCGATGCTGCTACACCCCATTTTCACAGAGTTGCATGTCCAGGTGAGGTCAGTGAAGGCATCCTCCAAGACAGTCATCAGGAAACTGCCTTGGGATATGGTCCCCGCCCCCCACACACACTTCATTCTGCCCGCATGCAGGTATATCGGGACTGCCCATGTGGCTCATGCCCTGCAAGTTCCTAACTCTCCCTGCACACCGCTCCCTAGGTGTGCACCAAAGCCCCAGTTCAGCAGCAGTTCAGCAGTCAGAACCTGATGGAGATCGTGCACTGCTTCGTAGCCCTGGGTGAGGTCTGCCGGGACCTGGTGCGGCCCAGCCCCTTGCTGAGTGCAGGAATCGAGGCAGAACCTGTCAGCCCTGACCGAGTGCTCCTTCTGCCCCACAGCCCGCTCCTACCCCAAGGAATTGATGAAGTTCTTCTTCAGCCAGGTGGAGATGAGCAAGGAAGCTGTCCGCGTGGGGACACTGGCTTTGATCAGGGCGGTGGTGAGCGCAGATGGTGAGCTGGCTGGAGGGGCTGGGCAGGCGCCATGGGCAGAGTATAGGAGGAGAGGTAGTGGCACTCCTATCTGAGACATTGGCTTGCTGCCCTGTTTTGGTAGTCACTGTTGGGTGGGCCAAGTCTCTTGATTGCTTCTTATTTCTTAACCTTGGATTGAACCATCACTGTTGCCCTTCCATACCTCTGCCTGATTGTCACAGTCAGCTTGAATCTGAATCCTACTATTGACCTCCAGTTCTATTGGAGGGTCAACCTTACAGGCATAACTCCAAGTCCACGGACTTAACTTTTACCCTCAGCATCCTCTTCTGACCTTTGCAGGCACCAGGTATATACTTTGTGCAGACATTCATTCAGGCAAAATGCTCACACACATAAAATAAAAATAAAATAACCAAACAAAGCATTATTACACAAATTGGGGGGCTTGGATTTAGCCCGTGAGCTGTTCTTTGCTTGTTACTAACCAGGGGCCACAAGAAACCAGTTCCTCACACTTCATGGGTGGGTTCAAATTGCTAAACGATTCTGGATGCTTTGTTGGGTAGGGACCAAATCTTGGTTTAACAATCTTTTTGGTAATTGTCTCAAGGCAATAATTACCCCAAAATAACTGGACCAAGATACTCATTAAAGCATTGCACCAAAGCAATGTACTAAAGTAGCCCAGACAGAGGCTGGAGTGATTGTAGTAATAAGGGCGGCCGGGCTGCGTCCCCAGCACCCTGGCTGCCTGGCTAGCTTATGCCCGAAATAACAACACACAAACTGTATTCATTTAATCACTGCTTGACCCATTTCTATTTAGCCTCTTCTAGGCTAATTCTCACATATTAATTTAGCCCATTTCTAATCATCTGTGTAGCGCCCCTAGGTGCGCTTACCGGGAAGATTCTAGCCTATGTCCATCCTGGGTCGGAGCTTCATCGCGTGCGTCTGCCTGGGAGCTGGGAGCATGGCGTCTCCCTGAGGCGTCTGCTCCCGAGAGGAGAGCTGTCAAGTCTGAGCTCACTTCCTCTTCCTCCCAGTGTTCTGTTCTGTTTACTCCTCCCACCTATCTTCTAACCAATGAGGGCCAAGCAGTTTCTTTTTATTTAACCAATGACCTTCCTCCATCAGGTGATGACTCCACGGGTAAGGTGTTTGTCATCCAGGGATCAACTACCTGCGTTCAGATCCCCAACACCCCCCCCCCCCCGTAAAGAGCTGGCTCTAGGAGGTTATGTCTATAACCCACACTGGGGGTGGGGGCCACAAACAAGAGGATCCCTGTAACTCATTAGTCAGCCAGCTTAGCTGATCTGAACTCAAAGTTCAGTGAGAGATGCTCTCTCAGAAACAAGGTGCGGGGGCGGGGGTGATAAAGGAAGACATAGGGCATGAACCTCTGCCTTCCACCTGGCCGCGCATGGGTATGAATGTGGTTCTGGGAGAGAAGGCTGTGCTCAGGGAGAACCTACCAGCGAGGGTCCTAAGGAAGTGACTCCGTGTCTGTAGTCTGTGAAAGGGAATTGAACATGATGCGTCAGGGACAGGCTGCCTGGTGTCTTCCTGAGCCATAGCCCCCCAGGCCGGTCTTTCTCTTTCAGACCCCAAAATGAACATTAAGACCATCTACCTGGCCATCCGCGTTGTCAAGAACACCCTTTCGGACACTCGGTCCAAGGTAATAACCCTGTCAGAGTAGCAAGGGCCAAGGGGCGGACACCTCAGATGGAAGAGTCTGGAGTAGAGACGAGGCAAAGATGAGACAGGGAGAGCTGCGGGTCTGTCACCGAGATGCTCCTTCTCTGTGACCAGGGATTTCCCAAGCAGTATGCCTGGCCTCTGTTTTGCAGGGAGGAAAGGTCCTAAGGCACACAGGGTTTGTCTAGTAGTCTTTACTGCTTGCGAGACAAGTATGTGCGGAACATGCTTCCCAGTATCCTCTCAGCTAGCTAATGTTGTGGTCCATGGCTAGCTCGGAGTGGTGCTCTCACTGGGAAAGCAGTACCAGGGAGGGAATTGTCACAAAGGCACTAAGGAACACGGCTCAGGGCATGTTGGGACTAGATTGGAACAGAGCTATCTTTGAACTCTGGGATGTTGCTCAGACACAAGAAAAACTACTTTTTTTTGTGCCCCGCCCAGAGCAAAAAATAGGTTTCCCAACCAAGGCTGCTAAGACTAAGTAACCAATGTGAGTATGGGATGAAGATGTCTACTGTAGAAGGAGTGGCGGGCTGCGTTCCTGCCACCTGGCTCCTGGCCACCTGGCTAGCTTATGCCCCGAAATAACAACACACAAATTGTATTCATTTAAATATTGCCTGGCCCATTAGTTTCAGCCTCTTCTTGGCTAACTCTCACATCTTGACTAACCCATTTCTAATAACCTGTGTAGCACCACGAGGTGGTGGATTACCGGGAAAGATTCAGCATGTCTGACTTGGCAGCTGACTCCATCGTGTCTGACCTGGAGAGGAGAGGCGTGGCGTCTGCCTAACTTCCCTTCTTCCCAGCATTCTGTTCTGTTTACTCCACCTACCTAATTTTCTGTCCTATCAAAGGGCCAAGGCAGTTTCTTTATTAACCAATGAAATCAACACAAAACAGAAGACCCTCCCACATCAGTCTATGAAGGGCCCAGCTGAGGCAGGCACTCCCGTGAGTGAACCACAGAAGGATGTTCCACCATGAGGAAAGGGGTAATGGCCAGAATGGCTAGTAGCCATCCATCCCCTGAAATCCCTCCCAGTCACGTGCACCCACAGTTCCCAGGCACCTTGTGCCACAAGAATATCCGATGTGGATCTCCATGCTGAAGCCTGGCCTTCCCCAGCTGTGCCCGCCCTGTCCCCCCAGGTCCGGATGGCAATTCTACGAATCATTGGCCAGCTGGTCCTGTCAGGCTTCCAGGAAAAGATCAAAGGCTGGGGACTGAAATACGTGTCTGTACAGCTCACCTTATCTACCTACAAGCTGGTGAGTGGCCCCAACCCTCAGCCCCTCAGGACAGCAGCAAATGCTGAGCAAAGAACACCTCGCTGAGGACCTGTTTGGACCCATGTAGGCTCATAGTTATCCTGCAGGTATGGACCAGGGTTGTGCTGTCTCCCAGGAGTGAGGCCCAGGCACAGACCTCAACATCCTAGGACTCAGTGTCTGGACTGGGAAGCAAAGCAGACTACGCCCGAGACCACACCCCCGACCATGCCCCCACCTGCAGGAATGTCTTGGTTCTGTCTTCTAGACCAACCGCCGGGAAAGTTTTTATCAGAGGGACTTGGAAGAGAAGATGGTCCACAAAGTCACCATGGATACCGTGAAGATCATAACTTCGTCTATCAGTGGCATGACCAACGTGAGTTCATGCCCCAGCCAGTGGGCTACCACAGTCATGATGATAGCTCCTGACCACATTTTGAAGGCTGGTAGAAGAACCTAGCTATACTCTATCTCTGAACCCCCAGTGGCTAGCGCAGTGGCTGGCACACAGTAGGTCTCAATACATAGCACTTGCTTTTTTGCCTGAGGTATGCCCATTGTTTCAAAATGCCTTTGGGAGACATTCTCCAGTTCAGTGAGTTCAGCTAGGTAGACTCGATATGACCTCCCAGGTTACAGGAGAAAGAAGCATACCAGATTTTAACTGCAATAGATGAGACACAGCAACACTGCAGGTGGAAAATATGACAGCATCAAGAAAATAATGCATGATTGTCCATAAAGTAAAGCCATAGTTGGGATGCTTCCTGTCTAGTGATGGCTGGGGATGTGAGCTAGAGGCTGTAAGCTGGAAGGTATAAGATGGAGGTTGCAAGCTACAGGCTGCAACCTGGAGGGAGGCTGCAACCTGGAGGCTGCCAGCTTGAGGGTGCAAACTTGGGGGTGCAAGAGGAGGGGCAAAAGCTGGAGGAAGGGTGCAAGCTGGGGTATGCAAGCTAGAGGGTGCAATATGGGGGTGCAAGCTGGGGGATGCAAGCTGGAGGATGCAAGCTGGAGGGAAGGTGCAAGCTGGGAGGTACAAGCTGGAGGGTGCAATCTAGGGGTGCAAGCTGGAGGGTGCAAACTTGGGGGTGCAAGATGAGGGGTACAAGCTGGAGGAAGGGTGCAAGCTGGAGTTGTAGGCAGCAGAGAAAGCTGTCACTTGTGGCAAAACTTCTTTTTCTGAAATGTTCTCTTCAGGCCTTTCGACTGCCTGCATTAGGCTATCTCTAATCCTGGCCCCCTCTTCACATCCCTGTCCCAGGAGTTCTGGGTGAGACTGCTGTGCTACATCATGGAGACCGATTACACAGAGGCCCTGACCCCCATCTGTATCAGTCTCACTAACCTGGCAGAGAACCAGATTCATGGCAAAGACACGGAGGCTGGAATGGCTGGAAAGAGCAAGCATGGTGGGTGAACCCTGGGTCAACTAGTCAAAACGGGCAAGTGGATTGACCCCTTGTCTCACAGTGTCTTTATCAACCAAAACCCCCTTCTCCAGGAAACATCCAGAAGTCTGCCAAGTCTGGGGAGGAGTTCAAACCTTGTAGACTCCCTCCTGATAGCTCATCCATCATATTCCCAGATCCCCAGCTCTCTCCTTGGGCAGGGGCAAGGAGGGGGCTCCTGAACCTAGCTCTAGCTGTGGCCTTTATGGGACTTTGCCCCACTCGGCTCCTCTGAGTCACCTAGAGCGACTGTAGCATCCCAACCAATTCTTCTGTCAGCTGACCCTACTATGGTCCACTCGGGGCAGGCACTGTCAACATAAGCTCTCAAGGGACCATGCCCATCTACATCATGTCTCTGCTCTCCCCCTTCCCTACTACTTCTGGTCCCAAAGGGGCTGCTCTCCTAGCCCTGGGGCTTCACAGGCTCAGGCATGACTGGGGGTAGGGGACTTAGGGGGATCTTTCCTATCAAGGATGACAAAGGGCACGACCTGTTGTCTGAGTTCAAGGTGAGGCGCTTAAGCGACCCACCCACGTCACTGTGGTCTTTCAACCTTGACTCTCCTGGGTCTCCACACCTGCAGCAGCCCAGCCCTGGCCCCTCCCTTTTCCTTCCATCTGCATGCTATTGTTCTGTTTTTCAGGGTTCACTGGCTCCTAAGGCTAATAGACTGGATAGGAGGGAGTCAGGGTAGGGAATCAAGTTACTGCTAGTTGGAGGAAGGCCAAGGTGTACAGCTGGAGCTATGACATTGCCCTGGCATGTCCATTCAAACATAAGCATGCACAACCTGAAAAGGTATCGTCTAGACCCGATCCATGAGCCAAAAGTTTCCTCCTTTCTGGAAGGAGCCAATGGTGTCCTTCATAAGAAATCCCTGGGCAGAGCCAGTCTTCATCTGGGGTGAGGGTAATGGTAAGAATTCTGGGAAATCACCTTCAAAGGTGTCTCCCTTGGGGGGATAGAAAACATGTCTTGACATTGGCCAGGCATCCTCACCGGGGGTTCCTCTTGTTTCTTCAGTGGACCTGCCTGCACCCCAGAAGCTCCTAGCCCGTCTCCTGGTGAGTGGCTTACATGCTCGGGCCTGGTAGATCCATGAGCAGTGACGCCTCTTCCTTGAGCTTATTCTCAGTGCTCCAGAGGTAGGGGGAACCAGGATGCACTGAGGAAGCTGGATATTAGGCAGAACAGTGTCCCAAGGTCTGCGCTGTCCTTCTTGAGAGGATACTCCAGGATGCTCAGATATCTGGGAACCTGGCCGGGATCCGCTCTCAGATTCCTATGCCAAGAACACCACCCATAGCCTGTCTGCCCTCAGATAGGCTCAGTCCTGTGGGCGCTAATCAGTGCTCTTCTCAGGGTCAGGGAGGAACCTGGGTCAGGGAGGAACCTGGGTCTGGCCTCTCATCCCTTTCTTCCTGCAGTGTCCCCGACAGGGACCTTTCTGTGCTGGAAATTCATGGTCTCCATTAGAAAACCATATACCTTGCTCAGTTTCTTTTTTACAAGAAAGACATTGAACTCTAGACCCCTGCTCCATTGACTTATTGTGGGGCCCTCCAGGTGCTGATGTCATCACCCTACAAAGGAGAAGGTCGTGGCATCGCCATGCTCAACCTCCTGAGGACCCTAAGCCAGAGCATTGCCCCCTCCATGGCTGACATGTGGGAGCAGGAGATCCCGCTGCTGGTCCAGTACCTGGAAGGTGAGGTGTCCACTCTGTGCATGCTGGGGCACCCACCAGACATGTGACTTGAATGACAGGAACCTAGGGGCTGGTGGACCTAAACAGACTTCCTTCAGTGTTAAGAACGGGATGCCTGTCTTGGGTAGGTGGGAAGGGAAACACTGAATGCGATGAGCTCATGCACGGAGGGCCTCGCATCCGGGGACCAGGAGGCTTACCCAGGGAGAGCAGGGGAAGAGGGCAGCCTGTGAGGCCGTGCATACTCTCCTGCAGAACACACTGAGTTCACCTGGAACCAGAAGGCCTGGGAGGATAAGCTAATTCAGGTAAAGGGGCAAAGTGTCTGCCGAGTCCAGGGGAAGGAAGAAGTGAAGGAGGCGTGGGAGGGCATTTGATGGGGTTGACATGTGGACCAGCCTAGGGTCGTGTAAGGAACACATGTCCACCTGTCAGAGCTGACTTAGCAAGACGACTAAGGATAAGGAAGGGAGAACCGAGTGAGCCAAGTGCCTGGAAAGGTAGCAGGGAAATCCTGCCCCACCAGTGACCTCTAAAGCCACGGCTGTGCTCCACACACACGGAATGTTAATGCTAGGCTGGAGACCCATTGGTCGAATGTTTCAGAGGTTTAGAAACAGTGGCCCAGAAAGAACAAGCTCACGTTCAAGGTCACATAGCATTCCCAGAACCCAGCTGAGAGCAAGGCTGGGGTCTCTTGTCTCTGCCCACCGAAGTCTTCCACTTCCCAGTTTCTGAGAAACTCCCTCAAGAAGACCCGTGGAACCAGCTGGAGCCTACGCCTCAGCAAAGAGTTGAACAACCAGCTTGAGACCTTCGACAGCCCCTCTTTGGAAAAGGTTTGTCCTCACCGGGGCCTCCGAGTTCCGGCAGGGAGGGGCCTCCAGGGACAGGGAGGCAGCCTAACTAACAGAAGGAAGGAAACGATCACAATAGAGGCCAGTGATATGTTTTCTCTTACTCTTTAAAAGTTTGTTTGTCTTCCACATTCTGGTCCACGTCGCATGTGGTTTTTTTGTTTTTGTTTTTTGTTTTGTTTTGTTTGTTTGTTATTTTGTTTTGGGTTTTTTTATTTTTTTTTTTGTGCATGTGAATTTTTTTTCCTTGTTCTTTCTTTGTAAAACTATAAAAACTATTGAAAGACACCAAAGAGGATCTTAGTAATAAGAAAGCCTGCCATGCTCACGGGTAGAATTAAGATGGTGACTTAATCCCCTCAATGTGTCTCCAGGCTCAGTATCACCTCCACTCTGAAGCCACCATCCCCTCATACTGACACATCAAAACGAGGCGATTCCATCTCTTGCCATTATCTTATGTCAGGAAGTAGCTGGGTTTGTGGGTGGATGTATTTGATTGATCGTGTATAGGAAAGGAGTAGGCTTCCACTGCTAAAACGTATAATATGCTTGCCCTTACATAATCTGACTTCCCAGAACAAACTGAATATTTCTTTTTAAAAGATATAGAAAATGCATATAAATGTCTGTTTTAAAAAAAAATCAGGACTATGGATCAAGTGCCCCCCGCCCCCCCCCCCCAGTAGCACCTCCCGGAGTCCGGGAGTAGAAAGGCCTGAGGTCTTTCCTCCCTCCCACCTCTCCAGGGTTTTCTGTACAGGGCCTTGGGCTTCACCTTAGGCATGGGCCTGGAGGCTGACAGGGTGGAGGTGCTGTTGCTGGAGCTGCTGTACAAGACAGACTATAGCAATGACTTTGACCGGGAGGTGAGAATACCCTCAGCCCCTCTTACCTACGATCTTCCGTGATGGGGTGTGGTGGTGGGGGGGGGGGTATGTGGGTTTATGTGTCCATCCTCACCCTGGCTGGGCTTCCCTGCAGGGTGTCATCCTGTGCTTTGGCCTGTGTGCCCGGGGCCAGGTGAAGACAGTGTTGAATGTGCTTCACGACTTTGAAGAGAGGATCCAGGAGTCAGAGCAGTCCTGGCAGATTGGTGCCTGGAGGGTAAGGCTCCTGGCTGTGAGGCTGGGTGGCAGGTCTTGAAGGCAGCGCTCCAGGGAAAGAAACCGAGATCTTTCATCTGGGGTAGGCTGCTTGAGTCATTCATGGCTGGGGCCATATCTGTGGGTGTTGGAGCACCTGTGACGTCATGCAGCTTCCCCGAGACATCTGCAGAGCATCCCCCCAATGGTCAGTTCTGGTGTGAGGTCCAACCTGTTGCTTGACTCCCAGCCCTTCTGCTCAAGGCAGTCAATGAAACAAGGTTGAGCCCAACAACTACCAACTAGGGAGTTAAATTGCCCTTCCCTTTGCCGTCCCTTCTTTATGGCAAAAGAAGGAGCACTTAGCACAGAATTTAATGAACTCATTGTCACAATGGTGATTTTTAGCTGTTCTGGATAGTGTTTGTCTAATGCCTAACCAGCTCCCCATGGTGAGATGGTTCCAACTCAGCTGCCTAAGTATGGCGTGTGCAGCGAGCCTCTGCTTAGGAGGTCCATACCAGCCTCTTCTCACAGCTAATGGGCGGTCCTAGCATGTGTCCCAGGACAGAAGCTTCCCAGGGTGGGTAGATCCTGATCGGTCTGGTTCAATCCTTCTTGCCCAGTGCCTGGTAAGTAATTTATGTCCGATAAAACCGCTAATGTATAAGTGTTTGAGAAAATGAATGAGGGCTTTAGCACACAAAATAACAGTCGGTTGAAGTCCCAATATGGACTTAACAGCTTCTTCAATCACAGACTGTCCCCCACACAGCCAGTACAGCACCTGCACTCTCCTTGTGGTGAACTGAGTACTCCCTGCTCCCTGTGGGCCTTTCTCTTTTTATTTTCCCCATTTTTCACGTTGTGGTATGAATATGTACATATGCATATTTGCATGTGTAGAGGCATACGTGTGCAGATACACATGTGTGTGCGTGCATGTGGAGATCTTAGCTCCATCCTTAATCACTCTTTTGCTTATTCACCGAAAGTGGGTCTCTCAATCAAACTCAGAGCTTGCTGATATGACTAAACCTTGCCAGCCAGCTTGCTCTGGGGGATACCTGCTCCTGCCTTCTGAGGCTAGAATGACAACGGGGTTGTTACATCGGCCCAGCATTTATGTACGTTCTGGGAGTCTAAACCCCGGTCCTCACACTTGTGTGATAAGCCTTTTAGCTACTGAGCCATCTCCCCAGTCCCCTTATCCTCTTTCACCCTCACGCAGAAGGACCACCCCTGGAGGCGAGAGACTGTGAAGAGTGCCCTTATGGTGATGTACAGCTGTGTGTCCTCTTACTGCCACCCCCAAATGCTCCTCACCCACGTGGACAGCCCCATCACTGCCAAGATCATCCACCACTACTCCAGCAGCTGCCAGGTAACCCACAGAGCTGTTCATGGGATGCAACACCCAGGGGCTCTCTAGGGGCCCGACTTGATCATCCTCTGGGGAATGAATACATTGTTCACTCTTGAGCTTGGGGTCACACTCGGGACAAGGGAGCAGACCTCTTCGGAGTGCTGCAGGTGACCTTGGCTCCCCGGAAGTACAAAGTGAGCCCCAGTTCTTCCCATACTCTCCTATTCTGCCACACTTACCTCATATAGGTGGGTAGGGGCTGTCTTCAAAAAGTCACAAAAGTATGGGCCACTTTCTTGGAATGGCAAAGCAGATGGAGGTGGAAAAACTTTTTGTTCAGCGCTGTGGTAAAATACACCCAGTGGGAGGTGGGGAGGTGACTTAGTCACTAAAAGTGTTCACTGCGCAAGTATAAGGGCCTAAGTTCAGAGCCCCGGCACCCATGAACAAGCTAATCATGGTGGCAAAGATCTACAGTCTCAGTGGTGAGGGTGCGGGGATAGGAGGCTCCATCGGGTCTGGCCGAATTGTCAGCTCCAGGCTTAACCAGAGGCCCTGTGTCAAAAAACAAAATAGAGAGTTATTAAAGAAGATACTCAACACTGATCTCCAGTTTCCACACTCACGTGCACACACACACACGTACCATGTATGCACATGCGCATGAACCATGAAAAGACACACAGAACACAAAAATGACCACTGTGGCCACTTTCCAAACCCAGTTCACTGTGGCTGATGAGCAGACAAGGGAGGGGGCTGTCACTCAGAGCATCCCTGATGTGGAGGCTTCTTCAGAGAAGGGGACGGATTCAGGAGAGAGGGGCATGGCTCAGGGCCCCTCTTGTTAAGTCTTTTGCAAACAGGTTCTCGCTCATGTTCTTCCTCTGGCCATAGGACATCAGCCTCAAAATGGCCTTCATGAAGAGTGTTGTGCAGGTCACCAAGGCCATCAAAAGCATCCAGGACCTGGAGGACTTCCAGTTTACCCACAAGTCTGCTCTTACTAGCCTGATTGTTGTAAGTGGGGCAGGGATCCCCCGTGGGACAGAGCTCCCCAGTCGCCCAGTTCTTTGGGGGATATCTGGGACATATCTCTGGGGGCTGTAAAGCCTTCCTGCCTGACTCTCATCTGCCGGACTACAGGCTCTGAGGACGACTTTGGTATATCACAGAGGCTTTCATAGTCACAAAAGAATGGGAAAACTAGGGCAGGGCTTGTGCCCAATGGTGCCCAGAAGAAGCCAGCTCAGGGATCAGCAGCAGACAGGATGGGTGGGAGTGAGGGGGTGAAGGGCACAGCCTCAGTACTTTTCCACGGGAAGAGATAGAATCCATTGAGAACCAGGACTTAGAGTATCTTTTGCACAGATCTTTGGGGAAGTTTAGAAAGGGTCAACTACCTACAGGATGATAGAACTCGTGCATCAACCAATCCCTCGTCCCCAATTGTCCCCACTCTCTCATAGCTGACAAAAAAAAAGTGGTGTCTTAAAGACCACCTGTACTGCGCCAGAAGCAGTCCTTGGGGAAAGAGAGGTGCAGGAGGAATGGGGAAATGGGTGTTTGGCTCCCAGTCACTTTACAAAATCCTAGCACAATAAAAAAAGCATCAGGTCTTGTATAGGACAAGGGAACTTGGGCTTGGGAAAGTACATCGTGTGGCCAAGGACACACATCAAGTCACTGGTGGCCCTGAGGGAGAAGCCTAGGCCCACTGTGTGTCCTCCTCCCTCCCCTGCACTTTGCTGAACATTAAGAATGTGGGCATGTGGGGTCAAGAGCTCTTTACAAAGGCTCAGGTCCATCTTAGCCCGGCACCAGATCATGTCATTGCCCTCTGTGCCCTTACTCAGCTTCTGGGTGACCAACAGTTCCAAACCCTTCTTGTGCTGGACAGGTGATCATCAAAGCAGAACCCTCTGACCACTTGGCTTCTCCAGTGAGGTCAATGGCCATGGACGCCCTCTCACAGCTGAGGTGAGCTGGGGCGGGGCCTGCCGGAGCGCCTACTGCCTCCTGATGATAGGACAAACTCTGTGGCCGCTCCTCAGTGCTACTCCAAGCCTCCTACCTCCTCTTTCTACCTCAGTGGTGGTGGTATTGGTCAGTAACTCCCCAAGACCATGGACTAGCCCAGTAGGCAGGGTCCATCTAGACGCCTCAGGAGTTTTTCAAGTTGGGTGCTACTTCTGGGATATGGAGGTGATTGGCAGGTATGTGGGCTGTAGTAGCAGAGCCACTGAGAAGAGATTCTGAAGATGTTCCATTCCCCTCGGGGGAGCAGAGATTGTTACACTCTAGGCATGGGCTGGAAGGACTTGGAGAAAAGAGATATGCACACAGAGGATTCAGGGTAAGAACAGATAGAAGAAGGTGCTTGTAAGAGACTGACGGCCCTCTCTAATTCTGGAGAAGGGTATGCCTTGAAAACGCAATTCGGCTTCTGCACAATAGGTACTTGTCAGAAAGGCTGATGCAGACTGCCATTTGACTTTTGACTTCAGCATATGCAGGGTGATTAGATCTGTGTGGGAGTTTGACCCCCACAGAGTGAGTGGCGAAGAGGCAGGAATTTCTTAAGGCAGGAAGTCTCAGCTCTGGGGTACAATGAAAGCCCTTGTGGGGCTATTAATAGAACTGATGCACTGATCTTGAACCTTCAGTGTGTAAGGAGGCCCTAGAGCCTGGATGTGGTCCTTGGGAGTTCTTAAAAGGATGTCGAGGTGATTCTAATGAGCAACCAGGATTGTGAACTGGAACTTGAGGCAGGTCTAGAAAGAGAAGGAGGCAGCAATGGGCTGGCTGCTACCCTGCGTGTATTCGGTCTGGAATGCGCCCACGGGCTCTGATTCCGTAGGCTCCCTCCATGTGGAGTCTTAGAGTTTACACTGATGAGCAATTCAGTTATGATACCGAAAACCCCAGGCAGGCCACGAGGGCCAACATTGTGGTTGTGATCTGGAAGGAAGAGGTTCTTAGGGTCAGAGCAGGCAACAGAAAGTGAAAGAGTGAGCCTTGTGCCCGCAAATCCTGCTTCTATCACAGATAAAGTACTGAATGCTGGTGGTCAGGCAGAACAGGGCTCCTAGTCAGGGAAGCATGCCTAAGCCCCCAGCCAAGGTGCTGGGCCCTTCCTCTAACTCTGAGACATGCCTGCCTTGCCCAGTGGGCGGTGGGCAGAATGGGTTTAGCTCCTAGTGGACACTCCCGCTGCTAACACGTCTTTCCTTAGCACCCTGAAGCCTTTCTACTCTTCAGAGGAGAGCATGGAGCTGATGGATATCAGCATACACGCTATTATTTCTCTCCAACCCCCAGGGGAAGACAACGAGTCTGTTAAGGTAGGTTCCTCAGGGAGGCCTCCTTGTTTTCTGGGTCAGAATCCAGAAGTTTACATTGGCATAGGTAGGCTCCACTTTCCCAAACCACCGACAACACAGCAATTTGGAGCGGCTCTGTTAGTATGAGCTATCGCTAGCTGCTATAAGAGGTAAAAACCTGAAACCTCAATGGTGTAACTAGATCATCTACGCCAAGCCCAGTGGTCAGTGGGGTGTGTATACGTGAAGATGCATCCTGAATTTGTCGGGGACCCCAGTCTGATAGAGACCTCAGTATCTCCAGCAAATGATTTCAAAGGTATCTGGATATGAGGGATAAGAACATATGCAGAAGATTCATTTACCACTTTGCCTTCCTCCCATGAGCAACAACACATTCCTATAGCATCTCATCTCATCCCCTAAAGACACCTGCAGAGCACTGATAAGTGGCTATAAGAACCTTTCATGGCTGCACAATTCTCTTTCTCTCTCTCCTTTCTCTCTCAGACCCTGTATGCAAATGCCCTGCATTCCCTGAAGCAGCTGATGGAAGGCCTCCTGCAGAGGCAGCTGGACCCCAAGGGATTGCAAGAGACCGTGCACGTGAGTTACTTGGCAGAGGGATGAAGAGACAGAGGTGGCGACCACCCTTGCTGGAGAATGACTGGATAGCCAGACACTGGGGAATGGCTTGGGGTTTCAGAACTTTAAGTCTATGGCTGTCTGCCTCCATTGCTTTGGGTTTGTGGCAAGACACATCATGACAGAAGGGCAAGGCGGAAATCTGTCCACCGTATGGCTCAAAAGTGGCAGAAAGGGAGGATAGAATCCCAGTACAACCTGCAAGTAAACATCTCTGTGACCTCACTTCCCACTAAGCTCCATTTCCCAAAGATGTCATCACTTTCCAGCCATACCACAGGCTGGTGGCCAGGCTTTCAACATACAGTCTTGGGGTGGGGGCATTTCATATATAAGCCTTAACAGCAATGTTCACAGTACTGGGGAAAACAAACAAATAAACAAAAAATCAAACACCTGACATTAGAACGTCCTGTGAGCAACACCTGAGCTGAGGGTTGGTCTGTGTTTAGGACATCTGTTTGGAGCTAGGCCCAGAATAACTTTCAAGTGCTATTCTTGAAAGAATACTGGAGACCTCCCACTCTGGCCACAGCTCAACTCCCTTCATGGTAGAGGGTAAGAAGAAAGTGTCTAGAACCACGGAAGTCAGATTCTGAGTGGGAGGGACCATGGCATGAAAGCTGGCTAGGGTGGAGCTGGCTGTCCCCAGGATATTAACACTGCTTCTATGTTCTGGGATCTCTACACAGCTCCTGGAGAAGTGGATCTTGTCAGAGAAAGAATGGGAACGGGAGAAAGCCATGACCCTCCATCTCCATCTCATGCAGATCTACGTTCAAAGTATTGGTGTCTGTGTGAGTCCTGGTACACCTGTCCCACTGCTTATCACTCTAGGATGCTCCCACTGCCTCCCACTCCAGGATGCTCCCACTTCCTGTCACTCTAGGATGCTCCCACTTCCTGTCACTCTAGGATGCTCCAACTGCCCCACTCTAGGAGGCTCCCACTGCTGCCATTCTAGGATGCTCCCACTGCCCACCACTCCAGGATGCTCCCACTGCCTCCCACTCCAGGATGCTCCCACTTCCTGTCACTCTAGGATGCTCCCACTGCCTCCCACTCCAGGATGCTCCCACTTCCTGTCACTCTAGGATGCTCCCACTGCCTGTCACTCCAGGATGCTCCCACTTCCTGTCACTCTAGGATGCTCCCACTGCCTGTCACTCCAGGATGCTCCCACTTCCTGTCACTCTAGGATGCTCCCACTTCCTGTCACTCCAGGATGCTCCCACTTCCTGCCACTCTAGGATGCTCCTACTGCCCACCACTCCAGGATGCTCCCACTGCCTGTCACTCTAGGATGCTCCCACTGTTGCCAGTCTAGGATGCTCCCACTGATGGCCACTCCAGGATGTTCCCACTGCTGCCACTCTAGGATGCTCCCACTGTTGCCAGTTTAGGATGCTCCCACTGCCCGCCACTCTAGGACGCATCCACAGAAAAGTTCCTCATTCTATTCAGAGCAGGGAACACCTCTCAGATAAACCCCATCCCAGGAGTCCCTTTGGAAGAGACCTGGGCTTTGGAGTGGGTGAAGTGGGAGAGGATGGGATCATAGCACAGCATGGATCCAGGTTTTGTGGTACCCAAGGCACATGCAGTTGTAGTTAGGTGTTTTTTGGTTTTGTTTTGTTTCTGTTTTTGTTGTTTTTATTCTTTTTACTCTTTGAGGGTCCACCACCCAGCTCCCAAACAGATACAAAAATACTTATTTTTGCTTATGAATGCCCGGCTTTAGCTTGGCTTGTTTTTAGCCAGCTTTTCTTAACTTAAATTATCCCATCTATCTTTGGCCTCTGGGATTTAACCTTTCTCTATTTCTGTATATCTTTTCTTTCTTTCTTATTCCATGTCTGGCTGTGTGGCTGTGTGGCTGTATGGCTGTGTGGCTGTGTGACTGTGTGACTGTGTGACTGTGTGACTATGAGGCTGTGTGACTGTGTGACTGTGTGAGTGTGTGAGTGTGTGACTGTGTGACTGTGTGACTGTGAGGCTGTGTGATTGTGTGACTGTGAGGCTGTGTGACTGTGTGACTGTGTGACTGTGTGACTGTGAGGCTGTGTGATTGTGTGACTGTGAGGCTGTGTGATTGTGTGACTGTGAGGCTGTGTGACTGTGTGACTGTGTGACTGTGTGACTGTGTGACTGTGAGGCTGTGTGAGTGTGTGACTGTGTGACTGTGTGACTGTGTGACTGTGACTGTGTGACTGTGTGACTGTGTGGCTGTGTGGCTGTGTGACTGTGACTGTGTGACTGTGTGGCTGTGTGTCTGTGTGACTGTGTGACTGTGACTGTGTGACTGTGTGACTGTGTGACTGTGACTGTGTGTCTGTGTGACTGTGTGACTGTGTGACTGTGTGGCTGTGTGACTGTGTGCCTGTGTGACTGTGACTGTGTGGCTGTGTGACTGTGTGACTGTGTGCCTGTGTGACTGTGACTGTGTGGCTGTGTGACTGTGTGACTGTGTGACTGTGTGACTGTGTGGCTGTGTGACTGTGTGACTGTGAGGCTGTGTGGCTGTGTGGCTGCGTGACTGCGTGGCTGAGTGACTATGTGGCTGGGTGGCTGTGTGACTGTGAGACTGTGTGACTATGTGGCTGGGTGGCTGACTCCTGGCATCCTCTCCTTCTTTATTTGCTCACCCCTTCTCATCTATTTATTCTCTCTGCCAAGCAGCCCCACCTATACCTTTCCTGCCTAGCTATTGGCCGTTCAGCTCTTTATTAGACCAATCAGGTGTTTTGGGTGGGCAAAGTAACACAGCTTCACAGAGTTAAACAAATTCAACATAAAAGAATGCCACAATCTTTGTGTCATGAAACAAATGTTCCATAGCATAAATGAATGTAACACATCTTCAACTAATATTCCACAACATGCAATCGTGTATACAACCCTGAACACCACACAGGAAAGATGCCTTCTACCTAGGATGATAAAATTAATCACTACAGTCATAAAGCAAGCTGAACAAGTATCACCAACATAGGGAGTCTAAGACAAGGTGGTGTTTTATTGATTAGTGGGCACCCACAGCATGAGATCTTTCTTCTATTTGTGCTGGCTCTGAGCTCTGGCCATCTTATTCTCAGAGATGGCTGTGGACAGGATAGGAGTATGCCAGGTAGTATGTGGTAAGCCACAGAAGCACCTAAATGGAGCTGGGGAGGGAGGCTCGGCTGAATAACAGAGCCTAGGCCCACGTTACAGGGTATTCAGTGTCCTGTACACCCATTATGCCAGCTAGATTCTACCATCAGGGTTTAATAACATTCTCTGAGAAAGGAGGTAGCATAGTTAACTTTACAGACAAGGAACACGAGGGACTGCATGATGGAGGAAGGTCATTGGTTAAATAAAAAGAAACTGCTTGGCCCTCATTGGTTAGAAGATAGGTGGGAGGAGTAAACAGAACAGAACGCTGGGAGGAAGAGGAAGTGAGCTCAGACTCCACAGCTCTCCTCTCGGGAGCGGACGCCTCAGAGAGACGCCATGCTCCCAGCTCCCAGGCAGACGCACATGTGATGAAGCTCCGACCCAGGATGGACATAGGCTAGAATCTTCCCGGTAAGCACACCTAGGGGCGCTACACAGATGATTAGAAATGGGCTAAATTAATATGTGAGAATTAGCCTAGAAGAGGCTAGATAGAAATGGGCCAAGCAGTGATTAAATGAATACAGTTTGTGTGTTGTTATTTTGGGCATAAGCTAGCCAGGCATCCGGGGTGCTGGGGACGCAGCCCCGCCGCCCTTATTACTACAACTGCAGAAGCCTCTGTCCAGGTCACTCATTTAGTGAATGGATTTCATATTGGAACGTGGAGTCCCATTGTGGGAATCTGGCAGGCATCTGGAAGACCAGTGCGGTGTATAACAAAGCTGACTGCGGATGATTCCTGAACCACGATTAATTGATTGGCCTCCAAGAGCCCGTTGTGGTACTGAGGCCTCACCCACTCTAGTTCCCTTCTTTGGTGTTCCTGGGTGGCCCTGGCTGTGCATTTGAGGGTGGAGCTCTGAGACCCGACTGTCTCTTGTCTCCCAGATCCCCCTGAAGCTGGGGCAGTTTGGCATACTCGTTGGGCTCATCGCTCCATGCACCTGTGATGTCCATAGGCGAACCCGCCTGGCCTCAACTGATGTCCTGTCTAGCCTGCTAGATCTTCATGGTAGGGAGAAAACAGGGCATGAGGGATGCAGTGGAGTGAAGGCTAGTTTTAGGGAATTGGTGCAGGCTGCCATAGAGGGAAGCGCATCCCACGTGCGGGCAGGCAAGAAGACAAGAGTGTGGCCAGCATAACAAAGGTCATAGACGCTTCCAGAAGAGGCTCTTTGGATGAGGTTGAGTCACGGAGCTGGCAGATACCGAGGGAGGAGCGGTACTGGATAGAACCGAGCTGGAGGGACAGTGGAAACAGAGGCTGTGGTGGAAGTGGCGTGTGAGGAAGCCTGTCATGTAGAAGCTCAGTGGATGGAGGCTAGAAGGGAAGGGATATGCAGATGCTGGAGGGAAGCTCAGGCTGCTCACTCTCCTGCTGACCATGCCCAACTATATTCCCAACAGTGAGCCAGACTTGCTCCTTGTGGGGAGCTACCAAGGAGCAGGAGTTGGAGAAATGTAAGGAGGACCTACAGGACACAGACATGGACAAGATTTCCAGTGCCTCCTCCAGAATTGCCAAGGTGATGCTGGGCTGTGCCTGGGGTGCCCCACTTTCCTCTGCTGGCTGTCCAGCTAATATTGTCACCCTGGGGAACGGTTCCTTCTCAGCAGCCTTTGGTATGTAAAATAGGACACATCTGTATTGAAATCGTTCATAGTGGCTGGGACATTAAGGGCTGAGTCATCCTAGTCCCTAGTGAGTACGGAGAGGACTGTGGGAAAGGTCCAGATTGACCCTGTGCACTGGCAGTCTTGGTTGCTGTTTTATTACTGTGTTTTAATGCATGTGCCATGGCTAAGGCAACTTTTATAATAGAAAACATTTCATTGGGAGCTTGCTTAGAGTTTCAGAAGCTTAGTCCATTATCATCATGGTGGGGAGCATGGCGGCAGGGAGCATGGCTGCAGGGAGCATGGTGGCAGGGAGTACGGTGGCATGGTGGCAGGAGGCATGGTGGCAGGGGGCATGGTGATGGGGCATGGTGGCAGGCAGGTGTGGTGCTGGACAAGTAGCTGAGAGCTAAATCCTGATCCACAAGAAAAAAAAAAGAGACTGGACCTGGCATAGGCTTTTGTAACCCCAAAGCCCACCCCCAAAGACACACTTCCTTCAACAAAGCCACACCTCTTAACCTGTCTAATCCTGTTAAAGAGTTCCACTCCCTGGTGACTAAGAATTCAAATATATGAGGGCCATTTTGATTCAAACCACCATACTGGCATTAGCTCCTGGACTGCGGGTGGCACACTGATGGGTAGGAGCGCTCAGAACCACGAAAGCAGGTGTTAAGCCTCAAAGGCATGGGATGTAAAGTCATTTCTGCCTCGGGGGCAAAAGCATCTTTCTTGGTGCCGATGGGAGTTTGTGTAGCTGCACAGTGAGCCAGAGAGTGCCTGCAAGACAGCCCTGTGAAGACAGGAAGGACTTGTATGAGATGCAGGCAGAGTGAGAAGCTGCCATGAGGAGTGAGAGAGGCTGGGTACACTCTGGAAGCCTTGAAAAACTCGTTAGCCTTCTAGTACAAGGGAGTGGAGGGAGGAAGCCTGGAATTCCGTCTGGCTCTGGTCCTAGGTGGTCTGCCCGGAGTTCAACTGCGATGAAGTTGTATCTCTCATCCAGAAGCTCTGCGAGAACATCGGGGCCATGGACCTGCAGCATGACCAGGCCGCTGTCACCTGGATAGGCATCTTCCTCCAGATGCGGGTCAAGGAGCTGGAGGACAAGGTAGCCAAGCCCAGGAGGGGCTGGGGATTGGGACAGGGTCTGACCAGTGTACACAAGTGTGGGCTGGGGAAGTAGACAGCTTCCACCCTAAGCAGGGGTGCTGAAGAAGATAAAACAGGGTTCTAGAGAGAGAGAGCTGTTGAATTGCTACTGGCCAGTGAGTAGATGAGGGACCATGGGTGTCAGGATCTTGTCAGGGGGGCATGCAACTGTGCCAGCTGAAGACACAATTAAAATTGTGGGCTGCTGGAGAAGGTTTGGGGGGCTTCAACTCACCCACCATGCTCCCCGAAAGTGGGAGTGTCCTATAGGGCCTCCGAACTAGTTTTTTTTCTGTTGCTAAGATAAAGCACACTGACCAAACACAACTCAGGAAAGACATGGGTTGAACTGGTGTACTTCCTTTACTCTTGCATAGTTCGGGGCACAGCCTAGGAAAGCCACTGCCCACAGTGGCTGGGTCTTTCCACCTTGATTAACAATTAAAACACCCCACCACCACACACAGAGACCCGCCTATATAGGCCAACCTGACCTAGAAAATTCCTTATTAAGATTCTCTTCCCAAGTAACTCTAAGTTGGGTTGATAATTAAAAATAGCCAGCCTCAGTCCCAAATACCTCCCTCACCCAGAAGATGCCCATGCCTTCCTCAGGTGGCCGAGATACTGGGTGCCATCCTGGTCCACCTTCCAGTAGTGGACTACCCAGAGGTGAGGCGGCACCTCATTGAAGGCATCCTCCTGCTGGCGCACTACCACCAGGAGACAGTCCTCACGTCGCTCTTGAGGCAGCCATTGCCCATGGAGAGGTGAGTGCCATGCGTGGAAGGGCGATGTGGCCGAAAGGCCAAAGTCCTGGGCAGCGCCTTGCACTGTTTCTCACGTGGGAAGCATTTGCCTCTGCCCAGCCACTGACCCAGACCCCAGACTTACCCCATCATCAGGTAGAGCTTGAATCTCATAGCTCCTCTCTTGTCCTGGTTGTCCCTTCTGGGACAACACCCACAGAACCTAGGGCATTCTCTCATGACAGCACTCCCCTGTGGCTCCTCAGGTCTGTACCTCTGAGTCTCTGTACCTTTCAGAGTGTGTCCCAGGAGGGCAAGGGACTTTTCTAAGTTTCCAAGGGATAGCAGTCCCCTCTTAATTATTTTTATTGTTTGTTTCCGGGCATGTGGGTACATACGTCACGTATGTGCGGGTACCCCGAGAGGCCAGAAGACAGTGTCAGACTCCCTGGAGCTGAAGTTTCAGGTGATTGCGGGTGCTGCGAACTGAAGTCAGGTCCTCTGCATTTCAGTACCAGCTCCTAAGTGCTTGAGCCAACCTGCCAGGGCCATCTTCCCTCTTTCCCACTTTATCTTTACTGATACTGGCAATTCCAGGGTATAGGCAGGGTCGCGCCAAATCTGGGAAGTAAGTATGCGAAGATACCAGAATTCACTTGGGTGGGGCCCAGAAAGAGGCCACAGCCATTCCCCAGAGCAGCAGGGCTCTGTTGATCGGGTGCTGATCAGGGAGATGAGGCTGACTTAGAATATTTCCCGACAGGCCTCAGATCCACAGCCACGGGGCTGTGTGTGAATCCTCATAGGTGTGGTCTGCAGGGTGCGCGGGGGAGGGGCGGGCTGTTCGTATTTCGTGATTTTTCTAAAGGCGGTGCTTAGAGGATCCGAGCTGGGCAGGCAGGGCCACCGTACAGTGTACACCTATCAGCTGATACGCCGGCCTTATGGTTTTCTTGGTGGCAACGCCACAGGCTAGCCGTCACTCCCTCCAAATCTGTCTTGGTTAGCTGTCGCTGCTGAACCACAGTGACTCAGAAACTTTTGAAGAACGCAGCAGTTAGCACATGTGGAAGTGGTTTAGTTGGTCCCCTCATTCAGGGTAACACCAGATGCCACTAAGGTGACACCTGACTGGGTTTCAGATCCCAAAGTCTTGCCAGGGGCATGGCGTGTTGGGAGAGTTCAGACGAGTGCTGTAAGCCCTTGTTTTGGACACCTCTGTGGCTCTTGTATTTGGTGCTAAGGGGCAGGGTGCGCCCACCTCTGCGTCAGCTTCCTAGCGCTAGTATGGAGCTACGCCACACCCTACCCTGAATTCTCCCGCCCAGGCTCTTACACGGCTCTGTGGGTCGGAACACAGAGTTTGTCACCTTGTCTGTTTACTGGCTACACTTGTTTGCTTTCACTCTCTAGACTTTTCCACACTCCTAGGTATCCGTGGGGCTCTGTACCCAGCACGCTGTCAGTCCACAAGGCATTTCCCGACCCAGCAGGGCACAGGCTTGGCCTTGAAGTCAAGGAGGCTATCTTCTTTCTAATTTAATATTATTTTCATCTTTTAGCTTGTTTGTTTCGATTTGAGGCATGTAGCCCAGACTGGCCTCAAACCCCTTATGAAGCTGAAGCTGGCCTTGAACGCCTGATCCTCCTGCCTCTACCTCCCAAGTGAGGGATTACATGCTTGCGCCACCATGCCTCTCTCAAGAAGTCCTTTATTCAAAGGTAGTTTGGCAGGCCACTTGTCCTCTGGAGCCGTATTCTCCTCTTCTGTGGCATATGGAGAGAAAAAATACCTTCCTGGAATCGGCCCGCAGGATTTAACTGGTGGCCGCAGGATTTAACTGGTGTGAGGATTCGTTCCCCTCCACAACACCTCTGTCTCTTGTGACCATTCTCCTCCCCAAACTCCTGGAACATATTTTGGGAGGACTATCTGATTTTAAAAAAAAAATCCCTGCCGGGCGGTGGTGACACACACCTTTAATCCCAGCACTTGGGAGGCAGAGGCAGGCGGATCTCTGTGAGTTCGAGGCCAGCATGGTCTAGAAAAGCTAGTTCCAGGACAGGAACCAAAAGCTACGGAGAAACCCTGTCTCGAAAATAAAAAAAAAATAATCCCTGCAAACTGCTTGATGCTTCTTTAGGCTCTTAGACATCATTGGCTGTTCCCAGGAAGTCAACAGGTAGGAGGCCTGGTAAAGCCAGGGCCCTGTGAATTTCTCCCTGATACCCTAGAGAAAGGGAGGGGCCTGGTTATGCGACCTTTAATGGCTCTGGTGGTCACCTAGAATTCAACTGTTTGCACAGGGGTCACCAAGGGGTGGCATAAAGCGTGCTAATCTGTCAGAAGCTCACTACCCTTTGTTCCTTCTTCGGCTAGCCACCTGACAGAGGTGTGGCTGGCTGTGGCAGAGAACGTGCCTTTCGCAAGAACCATGCTCCATGGCTTGCTGGGAAGGCTGCAGTCAAGGTTCACCGCCAGGATAAATGCCACCTCCAAAGCCGATATCTGGCGCCTGGCGGCTGTAGACCCTCTGATGGTGAGTGCAGAGGCAGGGGCTGGGCTCCCTAGGGAACTCAGGGTAGAATGGACCAGCCCTTCTCCCTGCAGACGCTGTGTACCATGCGGCTCCTCATGGAGAAGATGGACCAGGACGACAAGTTCCCAGACCTGTTCCCAGACCTGCTGCACACCTTCCTGTTGCAGCTTGGCAGCAGCCATGGACCAGAGGCTGCCTCACCCGTCCTGAAGACCTGGAGGCTGGTCCACACAGGGTCCCTGCCCCAGGAGATGACCCTGCAGAGGTGCTGGAGAACAGATGGGTGGAAGGGAGGGACCCGGTGCAAGGCAGCAGGCTTGGGCTGAAGCTGCTTTTCCCTAGAAGGCCTTCCGGGAGTGGGTGGGAGTGATTTTACTCACAACCTTTCCCCATGTGTGTCCAGCGTGCTGTAGGCTTTAGAGTTTGGAGACCTCTGTCTCATGACCACTGCCCTCAGTCCTCCTCAGCAGCCTTATCCTGGCTCACCTCTCTCCAGGATCACCATCAAATCCATGCAGCTTTTGGTCAAGAGACTCAACAGAGAGCCCCTGGAACAGGCCTTGGAGGAGCAGTCCGTGTGGTCCCTGTTGGAGAACGGAGGCACCTTCCTAGCAGGAGTGAGCCTGATGGCCAGGTGGGGCCAGGTCTCACAGGGGTTCAAGGGCTCCACAGAGGTTTAGCCTGGAGCATGGCACAGCTAGACGTCTCATTCCTGGGATCACTTACATGCTGATGGATGTCCTGGATTCTGGAGTGGCAGTGGGACCAGGAAATGAGAGACCAGAGAGAGAAGGGCCCCCCAAGGCCACAGGAGATCTCTGAGCATTCTGGTCTGACCATCACAACCCTGAGTATTTAACTGGTACCCTGGCCCCTACCATCAGCTAGCCAGAGATGCTTAAGAGATCTGTCTCAGTCCCCCTTCAAGCTGGCTTCAGGGTAGAGGGTAGGAGCAGGGCTGATAGCTCCCCCCCCCCCGTGCTGTCTTTCTTTTCTCCTCAGGCTGTGCATGCAGAATGCAGAGAGCTACATGCAGAGGCTGGCAGAGCTGATGCTCACGGGCATGGGCTCCGAGGTCCTGAGCTGCTGTGTTAGCTGCACAGCCATCTGTGTGGAAGTGAGGCATCCAGCCCTGGGAGAGAGGGAGGGTGGGGTGCGAGTGGGTAGTGGGTACTTGTCTCCAGGCTTCCTAGGATGGCACATTATTGGTATGAAGAGACCATGACCATGGCAACTCTCTTTTGTTGTTGTTGTTTTTGTTTTGTTTTGTTTCAAGACAGGTTTCTCTGTAGCTTTGGAGCCTGTCCTGGAGCAACTTATTGTAGACCATGCTGGCCTCGAACTCACAGAGATCCGCCTGCCTCTGCCTCCTGAGTGCTGGGATTAAAGGCGTGTGCCACCACTGCCCGGCCACAGCAACTCTTATAAAGGAAAACATTCAATTGAGGCAGGGCTTACAGTTTCAGCGGTTCATTCCGTTATCAGCTTGCAGGCAGACATGGTGTCGAGGACTTGCTGAGAGTGCTACATCTTGCAGGCAACAAGAAGTCAACTCCAGACTCTAGGCTGTATCCTGAGTATAGGAAACCTCAAAGCCCACCTTCACAGTGACACACTTCCTCTAACAAGGCCCTACCCACTCCAACAAAGGCACACCTCCTAACAGCGCCTCGCCCTATGAGGTTATGGGGCCATTTACATTCAAACCACCACACACATTTCCAGGGCAGGCACCTGGTCTTTGGGGACCTGAGCTTAGGGGACAGATCATGCTCTGTATGGGTCTTCCCTCCTTCACTACACCTGGTCTAATTACATTGTGGGCAAGCAAAGGCTGAGACACAGCCTGTGTCCGTAGGGAACCAGGCGAAAGGATCTCCTCAGCTTGGGCTGAGAGTGTTTCCCTGGACAGCTCGAGGAGGTGCTCACCTTGCCACAGGAAAACAGGGAGGGCATCAGGGCTTGTTACTCTATCGTGTGGTTAGAGCATTCATGGAGGGAGGCCAGGGAACCCTTGGGAGAAGTGTTATTGTATCACCTCCCGTTGCCGTAAGGATCAAAGCAGCCCAGGGCAGCAGACAGCAAACCTGTGAGAGGCCTCATAGTTAAGAAGTTTTCCTGACTTGGGGGTCATGGGAGACCCAGTTATTTGTGAGGAGAGAGCCACAGAAAGTATGCACAGTTGGGTTCCCAATGGATGCGGATCCTTAAACTAAACACACTCTCCATGTGTCATTATCCCTTGAGATGTGTCCTAGTACTAAATACGTGAAAATGACCCCTGACTCTGGACTGCGTCCCGGTCGCCAAGCTTTCTTGGGCTCATAGCTTCCTTCCATGTTTGGGCCTCTGAAAACCATCCAAAATCGTTATGGGAAGAGATGACAGATTGCAGTGGCTGGAAGCTGGGCTAAGGGTCAGGCACTGGGCAGGGCGGCGGGAGCAGACGCAGAGGCTGAGCCAAACGGCCTGGTGAGGAGTTTGGATTTTGCCCTGTAGGGTTTGTAACATGAGGGTATGGTCATTACTCGCCAACTCTGTTTGTCCTTCCTGGGAGCTCCTCAAGACGTTTAGAGGAACAGAGGAGCTGTGTGGGCTTGAGGGGCCTCAAGGCACTGGACATGGCAGTGGGTACTAGGTTCGGCCCCAGAAGCCACCAACTTGATGTTTAGTTTTCTTTGGGTATCTTTAAAACACTCTCATGAGGCTAGGATACCAGTCTCAGCACCCGAAGTGCTTACTGTGTAAGCCTGATGACCTGAGTTCAGACCCCAGGACCCCCAGAAAAGCTGAGCATAGAGCTATGACTGAAACCCCAGAGTTGGTGGGGTAAGGGGTGGAGAAGGCACATCCGGGGGATTTACTGGCCAGAGATCCGGGTTCAGGGAGAGACCCTGCAGGCCAGGAGTGGTGGGTGGCACATGCCTTTAATGCCAGCACTCAGAAGTCAGAAGCAGGCGTATGCCTCTGTATGTTCAAGGCCGACCTGATATACAGAGCGAAACCCTGTCTCTAAACAAAACAACAACAACAACAAAAAGGTGAGGGCTGGAGAGATGGCTCAGTGGTTAAGAGCATTGCCTGCTCTTCCAAGGGTTCTGAGTTCAATTCCCAGCAACCACATGGTGGCTCACAACCATCTGTAATGAGGTCTGGTGCCCTCTTCTGGCCTGCAGACATACATACAGATAGACTATCGTATACATAATAAATAAATTAAAAAAAATAAGGTGAAAAGCCACCGATGACGCTACCTTCAGCCTCTGGTCTCCACAGGTGTGTTAGCCTGCAAACTAGTGTGTGCTTGCACACACATAATTAAAAAATACTCAGATGTTTTTGAGCGTGTGCATGCACACACCACACATACACACACTTAAAAATACTCAGGTGGCCAGGCGGTGGTGGCTCACGCCCTTAATCCCAGCACTTGGGAGGCAGAGGCAGGCGGATCCCTGTGAGTTCGAGGCCAGCCTGGTCTACAAGAGCTAGTTCCAGGATAGGCTCCAAAGCTACAAAAAACCTGTATCAAAAAAAAAAAACCACCACAAAATAAACAAAACAATACTCAGGTGTTATTGAGCATGCGCAAACACATGCACCCCACAGGTTCCCCACTGGCCCAAAGTCTTGACACTCTTAAGTACAGCCCGATAGAAATTCTGTCAACTATCCTTATTCATGCTTCTGCACACTTCTGTTCAGACACCAGTAGGTGAGGGTTTTACCCATGGCAGCTTGGCTGCCATCTTAAGTGAAGAAATTAATTATGAGGTATGCCTGTCTCTACAAGAGGCAGCACTTACCTATTACTTTCCCACATGGTTCCTTACTGAATGCTACAGCAAGCCTGAGGCAGCTGTACCACTCCCTCTTCTGGATGAGAAGACAGAGGCACTTGGTCCCCTCCCTTCCTCTCACAGAGTGGCCATTCTCTGTGTTGCCCCCCACTTCTCTGCCTTGTTGCTGAGTAGCTGGACCTCCACGGTGGGTAACCGCAACACTCCCTTTTCTAGTTCATGAGCGACCCGGTTCTGCACCAGGAGAAGCTACTGAGGCCGGTGGTGCTGACACTGGAGAAGGGTGCAGGGCAGGACAAAGATGAAACCTTGCAGGTGCTCTCTCTGCGTGCGCTGGGCAACATGGCTCTCGGTGCTCCTCGGAAGGTATCAAACGGGCACTGGCTCAGGTGTCAGGGGCTTGAGGGCTTTGTGGGCACACTCCTTCAGGAAGTGTGAGGAGCAGCTGAGTGATCGGAATTCCTCTAGGTGAAGCAGTATCGAAAACTCCTGCTGGAGAAGTGCCTGGGCTCCCTGCATGGACAGGCGAGCTGTAGTGTGATGGTTGAAGCAATGGAGACCCTGACCAAGATCCTGGCTGAGCTCCGAGAGGGGGACATAGGATCTTCGTTTGAAGCCATCTCTGAACAGTGCAGGGCATTCTTCGACAGCGTGAGTGCAGATAAGAGCTTCCCTCCACATCTGTGTGTCCTCTTGCTTTAAGACAACACCCGAGACTGGAGGATTTATAAAGCGGAACGATCTATGCAGCCTGTGGTTCTGGAGTCTGTGGAATCTGAGAGCACGGTGCTTGCTTTTGTTAAGGGCCTTCTGCTGCGTTGTATTGAGATGGAGTGAGTGCGCTAGCTTGGATCCTTTCTTATTATAAGGCCACTAAGGCCACCGTGAGAACGCCACCCTCACAATCTCATGCTGATTCCCTTCAAAGGTCCCACCTACAAACACCATCTATATGTGATTTGGGGGACTAAGCTTCCCACACGTGGACTCTGGGTTGGGGCACATTCAAGTCACAGCACCCTGTGTTTCACAGCACGAAGAAGAGATGTGTCCGGGGGCAGAACGAGCTGTTTCTCCATGGTGTGGTGTAACGTTCCTTGACTGATCTTGGGGTCCTGTAGCAACTATAGGCCTTATGCCAAGAGCCAGAGAATCAGCACCTTAGAATCCGAGGGCTCTGGTGCTTCTACCTTACGAGGAAGAGAGCCCTTGCAGCTCACATATACTCTCTGGGCGTCTGTGGAGACTGGAGCTGGGCAGGCAACACGGTGCATCCCTATTCCATTTGAACCCTTATACACGCCCTTGGGGTGGACTCCCAAGCTAGAGTCATGCCCGGTCTCTTGAATGCTACATGAACCCCGAGGAAGGAGGGACTGTCCTGATGAATGGTTCCAGAAAGCTCTGTGGGAACCAAGGCATTGGAACGGGCCCTGGAGGAAGGCTGGGTTCCTTCTTGGCTTCTCACCCTCAGCCCACTTGTACCTCTCGGTTTCAGGAGAGCGAGATGATGCGTTCGAAGGCCTTCACCCTCTTCGGGAAGCTGGCGAAGGTGGTTGGGATTTCCAAGAAGCATTTCTTCAAAGGGGAGGTGAAGAGAGGCTGGGTCTCCCTCATGCTGCACTGCCAGGACCCCTGCCCTAGTGTAGCTCAGGTAACACACACCCTCCTCTGTGTCCTATGATCTGGGGCTGCAGTGCCCAAGGGGAAAGGTGCCTTGGCTCAGTGAGCTACTGGATTTTCTCCTCTCACTCCACATCTGCCCCCATCCCTTATGCATGCTGGGATAGAAATCATGCCAGGGACTCCAAAAGGGAGCTTATGAAAACTAGTGTCTTTATTTCCTTTCCCTCTATTCAGGTACCTGGACTTGGTCCCATTTAAAATTTGTCTTAAACTTCCCCTTACAGGTCCCTGTGGGTATCCTCGTTAGGGCTGCTAGGAGTTGAGAGGGCCCAGCTTGGTCTGTCACATCTTTGGGAGTGCGAGGAATGGGGTGGGAGAGGGTAGAGTAGGAGGTCTGCCCATCAAAAATGTGCTCCTGGCTCCAACTCCTGCAGGGCTGCTGTAAGGGTAAAGGTGTTGGCTGGAGGGGCGAGTCAGGGGCACCTGACCTGCAAGGGCTTATGACAGGTCATGAGTGAGCTCTCTGGAGCCTCCAGCCTGGCTTTCCTTTGCTCTAGGGGCCGTTCTGGGGCTGCCCTCTCACTCTGCGGGTGAGATGCTACCCAGCGCTCTGCTTGTTGATGTTTCTCCTGCTGTCTTGTGTCCTGCGTCCCTTCAGGCATGTCTGGCTACCATGTTTCAGTGTGTGCATTTCTGGGGCTGGAAGTCCCTGGAGAGTTCCTTTGGTCACAGCAATGACAGCATCAATGACCAGATGACAGTTTTTCAGACAAACATGTGCTCCGTACTGGTGAGGAGGCCAGGGGGCGGGGGGCCACAAGGTTGGACTTATGACCCCACGTTCACCCAATGGGACAATGCGAGGGTGCCCACATTAACTTTTATAACTGCCACAATCAGAGTAGAGACAAAAGCTAATTTTGACAATAGGATTTATTTAGATCCAGGTAACTAAATTGTGATCAAGCCCAGGAAGGTCCCTGATATTCCCATCGGCCATGTTCCTATGCTCAGGGGCCAAGAGTGGCCAGTAGCTGGTATTTTGGACAGCACAGGTTCACAAATACATTCAATGGGCACAACAGAGTCAGATAATGAAACCAAGCGCTAAGGGTCATTACTGGGCTCAGCTACCCTGCTGGGTGGTGCTCTTGCCCACTATGGCCAAGCACTGACTCATCAGATGGGAGTGTCTGTCCCCATCTCACCCTCGACAATCATGTGGCACTTGTTTTTGCAGGCCCAGAAAAAGCCTGCTATTCTTTGTGGCTTCCTGGTAGAAACAACAATCTTCATGAAGAGCAACTTGTCAAGGATCAGAATCTCTGCCTGTGCCTTGGCAGGTGAGTGGACAGATGTCCTCAGGCTAAGGGGAGTCTTGAAGCCCCAGGACTGGATGGAGAGACAAGTGTCTGGGCTGGGCTGAGAACCTAGGTCTGTCTACCTTACAGTAGTTCTAGCTCACAGGGTTCCATGCTTGCTTGAATAAGGGTGCTCACTACCAACTTCAGCCTGACAACACTTGACAGATATCTTCGTAGGTTAGCCTGCACCTCTTGCAAGGAGGGAGGCAGAACTGTCTGCTGACCACTCCCTGGTATAACGAGTACCTCTGTCATTTCAGAAATTATCATGAAGCAGCTGTCTGCCCATTATCTGAAGAAGATGGACCTTGTGGGGCTTCGGAATTGTTAAGTAGCGCAGCTCAGTTGTAGAAATTTATGACTGACACTTTGAGACCATGATGGGGAAGAGGGAATAGCTGGACCTTGGGACTGCACGTAGGGAGAGATTCCAGGGCCATTTGGTAGGTGGAGTCCACACCATCCCCATTCTCAGATATTTCAGCTGCCTCTGCCCCAATCCCACAGCAAAGGTGGTGTGTATCAGGAGTCCTGAGGGGTCTGTGGAGAGTGTGGGAACACTTAGGCCTATGGCCCACTTTTGACTCCACACCAGGTTCCCAGGGGGTTGTCCCTGCTGGTGTCAGCCTGCCTCCCTCTGCAGAGTTCATGTGGTCCTGACCAGGCCTGTTCTTTCCTATTCCCACTCAGCTCTCCAAGACCTACAGCTAGATTCTGATGCTGGGGTCAGGAGGGCGGCCTTGGAGACCCTCAAAGTCCTGGACAACTGCAATCAGCACTGGCTCTTGGCTTCACCCAGAGGACTGCCCTAAGTGGCCCCAATGTGAGGTGTAAACTCTTGTCAGGGTCACATCTGCCATAGCAAGGCAAATCATTTTGTAGAAAATGATTTCATTTGTAGAAAAAACAACAACAAAAAACAACTTGATAAAGAATGTGTACCCATCTCTCTTTTCCCTCTGAAATATTCCTCCATGGCTCTCTGGAGTGCAGGTTCCTGGCTATGTAGACACGGCATCCTAGAGCTGACCTAGGGGCAATGGGGCCTCTTCATCCTTTGCTGAGCCTTTGTGGGTGTGGTCATGAGCCTTTGTGGGTGTGGTCATGCAGTGCTCTCCCACATCTGGGCATGGTGCCAAGCAGCAAGAGAAGGTGAAACTACTGCCCAGCCTGCCCCCAGGGACCTAATTTCTAAAGCAAAAGGCGGATGTATCCATAGCCGATCATGACACCCTGGGGAGCCTCCCTGGGGAAGCAATGTTCAAAGCTTATCCCGGCCTGAGGTGTTCAAGGAATGTTGCTGGAACAGTTCAGTGGGGCCCTGGAACACAGTTTGGCAAGGAGGAAAAAGGGTAATTAGCCTGTATTTAGAAGACAGATGGGGAAGAGAGAAAGAAGGACAGATTTTCTAAGTCTTGGGATGGCAACGGAATGGTCAAGGCTGAGGTTAGGGCAGACAACTGTATTGAAGGCAGCACCACGCAGGGGACTGCCCCAACCCCCACCCCAACCAAGGAGGCAATCACCCAGCCAGAAGCAACTCGCTTGCTGAGACCTCTCACCAAGGGTGATTTTTGTAGCTTCTTATTTTTATTTTTTGGCTCCCCCTGAATAAGCAGTAAAGTATTGATATTAGCAACTCTAGAGCCACTTGTGCACCGGCCCAAGATGGGTCATGTAACATATCTACACACATCTATGCCTTGGGCTCCCCTCCCCACTGTGTGCAACACTTATAGGCTAAAAGGTGACCAGCAGAACTGAGGAAATGTCCCATTTCTGATGTGGATTTTCTTTTATAAAGTAACAGAATTCAGGAGAGTAAAAGGTTTAAGCTCGGCTGGGCGGTGGTGGCGCACACCTTTAATCCCAGCACTTGGGAGGCAGAGGCAGGCAGATCACTGTGAGTTCGAGGTCAGCCTGGTCTACAAGAGCTAGTTCTAGGACAGGCTCCAAAGCTACAGAGAAACCCTGTCTTGAAAAACAAACAAACAAACAACAACAACAACAAACCCCACAAAACAATAACAACAAAAGGTTTAAGCTCTTCAGCTACTGTAATTACACATAATATCAGAAAAGTAACAAATCAGAGGAGAAGTTATTTGTGATGTTTGGCACTAGATAGGTTCATGTGAACCCAGAGTAAGCCCAGCTCCAGCAGAGGTGAAGAGAACAGAAGGGCCTTGGGAATCTGTCAGACTCAAGTGGGCAGACTGGAGTGTGAGTCTGTGTCAGCACTCATGAAGCAAGCATGAAGCTTGGGTTCCATCCTTAGCACCTCAAAACAAAACAACTCCCCCAAACAACAAAAACCCAAGATGCAGGCCCAGCACAATGTTTGTCGCCATCAGCAGAGCGCACCAGTGGGCACCAAGTCATAGCTGTTTCCATTGCTGGGCTGGGCATCATTTACAAAGGCTATTGGGCAAGCTGAAGGCAGACTATCTGTAAGTGGCTAAGGTCTCTAAAGACCCTTCCTTCCCCTCAGGATCTTAGGACCCAAACATGAGTACAATCTTACAATCACTTCCAGTGTCTGGAGCGGGCCACTGAGACACATGATGGGGGCTGTTTCACCGAGGAAAGCCAAAGGGGGCTCTGGGGGTTGAGGCAACTAGGCAAACAACTTATGACCAACAGCAAGGGGGATTGTTGCGGGCACACCCTGCCAGGGACACCTGCCACACCAGGCAGCCAGAGACCCAGTTGGCGTGGCACCTAGGACTGGAGTTGCTTCTGGTGTCGTCTGGCCTGATCCTAGGTGGGTCCCTTTCTGGAAGTTCAACCAGGAATATATAGCTCACAAAGTATTTTACCCATGGAAATAAATTGGAAAATAAAAACAGTCTCAGGATTTGGGAAACAGAGGCAGGAGGATCAGGAACTCAAGGGCACCTGGACTATACAGTGAGGCTGAGGTCAGCTCACACTATGCAAGACTCTGTCTCAAAAACCAAATGAAACAAAAACCCCAAAAAGAAAAAAACAAAATCCAGAGCTCCAAAGATCAAGCCAATGGTTGTGTTATGTCCCAAATTCACGGACTTACCCATGTCTACACCATGTCCCATAGAAGCACCCATGGGTACCCAGAGACATTCAGCTACACAGAGGCAGAAGTGAGGATGGATAAGATGTGAGGGAGAGGGGAGTAGAGACAAGGCAGATAATTAAAATTAAGAGAAAGAAAGCCATCGAGAATCCCCCTGAATAGAATTAGGAGACCCAATAATGGGTAAGTTTGGCTGAGTGGCTGGGGAAGCCCAAGGCACCAACTAACACTCCACATGAAAAGACCAAAATGCTGGTGACGTGTAACAGGGGAGGTGGCTGGACAGGGGCTGATGGCTACGGGGAGGGAGCTGCAGTGGTTGACAGTACCATCTCCAGCAAGAGAAACAGAAGTGTCTGCCATAGTGCCTTGTCTCCCCACAGCTACTCACTCCACATAGCCATCATGCTTAACAGACAGAAACACCTCCTCAGCAGCCCGGCCACACGGGGCTAGTCTGCTTCTATGGCCAGGGCATTGTTTGGTCTGCTGTTCCTGAAGAATCCTGAGGGAAGTATGACAACTTGCACCTCTTTGCTGGAACTGGAGAGTCTCTCTCAGAGGTACGAGCAGTCCGCACAGATATGTGTGCCCCAGCTGGAACTGAGCCCTGCAGGCTTCTGTTCCTGTCAGGTGTTGCCAATTTTGGGGAACGCCGGAATCCAGAGTCTGGATTTAATGTTCTTAAGTCGGCTGTCTGACAAGGAACAGCTGCACCAGCTTTTTTTGGAGATACTCTAACATATGAGGTCACCTTCACCCGCTGAGGTGACATCAGGCAATACTTCTGATAAAGCTTATCAAATTCTTTTTTAATCTCCTCATAGCGGTCCTCTCCACTGGGCCAAGACCTTCTCCATGGTGCTGAAACAGCAGTCCTGGGTGATGCTGTCTTTCTTCTGATTGGCCCAGAATCAGATCCTTGAAGAGAAAGGCCTGGGTTTTGTGAAGTGCTGTCCTCTGATGCTAACAGAGCAGGATGGCGCCTCGGGAGGCATCTGTTGGCTTTGACAGATATTTTGCTCAGGTCTTCAAAAGCCTCACTTGACCTCTTTGCCTTTTCTCTGTTGAAAAGTGAACTCAACCTGTGGGTTTTTATGTCCTGGGGGCTGCCTAGGCGTCTAGAAGCATCTCTGTACACATCGACAGCCCAGGACTCAGTGGGGCCAGTCTGGCAAAGCTGTTTCCCAGGAGACAGGCTATACTCCTGAGCAAGTTCGTCAAATTTCATTTCAATTTCCCCAGGTAGCATCCTTGGTCTGGGAACTATTTTACCAGGTGAAATTAGCAACGGGAATACCTTCGCTCCATTTTCTTGCTCAAGACAGTTAGGTGTGTTTAAGTCCAAACACTTCTGAGGCGTCCCGTGAAGCGCCTTCCAAGCTGGACTGCATTTATGGACTTGGAGTTTGCTTCCTTTGAGAGCTCCCCTTTCCAGTTTTAAGTCTGTCTTGAGGGGAACAATGTGCGGTAAGTTGGTGCAGTTTCTCAGTGTCATGGCCTCTTTCCCTGGCTTGGAGCTCCTTCGGGAGGGCTTGCTCCTGTAGCAGTATGTCCTATTCAAGTGTAGCCCACTCTTACGTGAGAGCCTCCTCCTGAGGTTCCAGTTCTGGTTGATGTAGGTCTTGGTGGAGATTATGCACGAGGGCTGTAGGCTCAGCAGCTGACTCATCGAATGGATCATGCCTTCATACATATCACTGACCCTCACATTGCAAATGTCAGCAGCCTCAGGGGACTGGCTGCTTAGACTGTGGCTGCTGGTCTCTAGTAAGGAGAAGCTGTCATTTCTAGGTATAATGGTCATATCAGCTGAAGTCGACTCTTTAGGGCTACTAAAGCTCTCTGTAGAGATACTATCCTGGCATCCTGAGAGAAAAATATACAAAGTCAGGGTAAACCATGGCTCAACTCGCCCATACTTAGAGGTTGGAGAGCTTAAGAGGGATCACAATCACAGGGTTTAAAATATCATGAAGTAACCCTGAGGATGTTAAGGATAGATCTCCTTGGGAGGCTTTATTCTAGCAACCAGAATTAGATTTTGACTTTTCACCCCAGTTTTGCAAGAGTAGTCTTCTCCCCATCATACTGGTTATAGATGGCTGTCAACTCAAAGGCCAACACAATACATACATGGATTAAAAACTTTAAAAATGAATTAGAAAGGAAAATTCTATAAACATAAGCATATTCAATCAAAAAAGCCAACACAGGAGCCTGGAGAGATGACTCAGGGGTTAAGAGCACTTGCTGCCCTTCCAGAGTATCAGAGTTCGCTTCCCAGCACCTGCAGTAGGCAACAGACAAATGCCTGTGGCTCCAGCGCCAGGGGAATCTGGACTCTGGTCTGTAGCACCTCAACACATGCATGCACATGTAGAACAAAAGCCAGGAAGTGACCTTAAACTCCTGACCTCTATAGGGATGGCTGGGAAGACATGTGCCTGTGCAAGGTGCAGCTTTGACTGCTGTATTACACGACTATTTTACGGATTTTAAAAGGTAAAATCCATCCTATAGAAATGGGAGAAGCCCAGCTGGAGCACTCAAGACAGGTGAAAAGCATGAAAAACAACAGCGGTGGCAACTCATGGGGCTGCTAAATGCAACGGGACCCATCTGATTGGGTCCATTGTTAAAAGAACAAAAATGGCTACAAAGGACACTGTGGCTCCATTGGTAAAATTTTATCATGCCAATGAGAAGTTTTTGGCACATTCTAAACTTGCTATAGTCATGGAGAATCACCTGGTTCCTGGAAAGAACGTGTGAAGCATTTAGGGGTGCTGCAAATATGAGCTAAGTAACTATAGAGTGCTCATGTCCATACATATGTGCCAGGGACGGTCAGTGAAGGAATGACAACCAATGTTACCTGTGACACAAGGATGGATGGCCACTGGTTACCCCTGTGCTGCTAGACTCAAAATGTTCACACCGAGGGCAAAGAGCTATAAAACACCTGGTATCATGACCATAGAGGGAAAACCAGCTCACTATAAGAATTTGCAGGATAGCCTGGGCTACAGTGAGACTCTACTGAAGTAGTCTTTACGTTCTAGGATATGCACACATCGCTAAGTTTATGTTGCTGAGACACAGCCCACATTGAACACCCACCATAGGTGGTGCCAAGGGCCCCACGTCTCCACAGATAAAAAGTTCATGTAATTACTCTCTCATACTCACCAGGTTCTGGTGTGACAGGTGAGGAAGGAACCCAAGGCATGAGTGTGTCTTTTCCGTCTCTCTTCTCGGCGTTCTGAAATCAGAACCAATGATTCTAAGAGTTTGGGATATTAAGACCTTGGGCTTATAGAACTGGGTTTGTCCTAAAAATACACATGGCAGTGTATCTGTAACATGACAGTGGCCATAGAGGGAAGGGGTGTTCCTAAACATCTGAGAACTCTGTCCCCAAGGACACAGCCACAGTTCTGGCAGCACTCCCCGCCCGACCAAGGATGGCACTTCTACCATTACATGCCTGCCTGCCTGCCACTGTGCTCGACATGAGGATAATGGACTCAACTCCCGAAACTCGAAGCCACCATGTCAATTGAATGTTTTCCTTTATAAGAGTTGCTGTGGTCATGGTGTCTCTCACAGCAACAGAAACCCTAACTGGGACAACTTGGCTTAGTCAGAATGTCCAGAGGCCACGTAGGTGGTGGACAGAGGTCAGATAAACTCAGGTCTAATTCCAGCCCTCTCCTCTGACCACATAACAGCCAGGAGGACGTCACCTACTCTGCTAGGTGATAGAGAATTATTGACTTCACGGGAACTTGCAGCCGTGAGAGGGGTGCCATTGCTTTTTACTTAACATTACTCCTTAGGCATCTGACAATAGGGTATTAGGGTGTCCTTTGATTTATGAAAGATGCTCTGGGAAACCAGAGTTGACATCTTTTGGGTAACCTCCAACACCAACTGCCCTAGTTAGCATTAGCTATCAACCTGATGTAGCCTATAATCACCTGAAGAGAATCTCAAGCGGGTGAGTCTTTCAGCAAGTAGTTTGTGGGCATGTCTTGATTATTAACTGATGAAGGAGGGCCCAGCCCACTGTGGGTGACATCACCCCATGGCAGGTGGTCCTTGGCTGTGTAAGGCAAAAGCACCGAGAAAGCACTGCCGTCAAGCAGAGGGCACCAGGGCTAGGAGAGAGGCCTGCAGGCTGGGAGCAGGAAGGTGGGGTAACTATTTCCTCAGCTGTGCAGCTAGCGCTAGAGCTGCACTGGAGTCTGTGCCCACTGGAGCTGAGCAGTCCCCCGCAGAGGACAAGCCACCCCCGCCTGACTCCCCGAGTCCTCCCAGGTGCTCACTAAGAGAGAGGCTGACAGTTTGTGAAGAGTGTGGACATAATCACCAAATCCCTTCACAGGCTCTGAGGACAGCACATGAGGTCCTGACTACTGCACCCCAATTTGTCTTCAATGCCTGGTCAGTCTCACCAGCACACACAAACTACCTTAAAATACTCCTCATCTGGAAGCAGGATATGCATCTTGGCCAAGTACTTCCTTCTTAAGTCGTTTTTCAGAGGGCTTCCAGGCCCTGAAAGCTGATCAGAAGGAGAAGTCAGGACACTGAGTGAGAATGCTGGTACTTTCAGCCTGGTGAATTCTGGGACAATCCGAAAGCTCCGGAGTGCTCGACTATTTAAGAGAAGTTATTCAGTCACTCTCCCGCATCAGCTGGTACAAAGTGGCATGGGCCTTAGAGCTTCCAGACCCACTGTGCGGCTGCAGGGAATTTATCAGGGATCTAAACTAAAACGACCCAGAGCATACAATCCTGAAGATATCTATGACAGCATCACTCAGAAAGAAAGTGGGGAGGTTGGAGACAATCTAACACTCTGGCTGCAGATTGAGAAGGGAGTCTTGGCTTTCCCACTCTCGACACCAGAAGGGTTCACCTCCCTTTCTGACATCCAGTGCACATGGCCAGGAAAGTGCTCTACCAGTTAAGCTCCATGCGGGCTGTCACCTTCACTAACCAACCAAGGAAGTGAGACCCACAGGGTACAAGGAGGCAGGTCACCTGCACCCTGAGGACACTACAGGAAACAATACATAAGGACACTCAGCTTTTAGGCTAGTAACTTTGTGACCATACAAATTTATTTTTTATTTGATTTTTTGAGGCAGGGTTTCTCTGTATAAACAACCCTAGCTGTCCTGGAACTCACTCTGTAGACCAGGTTGACCATGAACTCAGAGATCCACCTGTCCCTGTCTCTCAAGTGTTGGAATTAAGACATATGCCACCACAGCCCAGATGACCATATAGATTTTTAAACGCTGACCTGGAAGTACTCAGCCATGTCAGCGTCTGAGGTCAAGGCTAGGCTGGGTAACCATAAACCACAGCATCAAGGATGATGGCTGATGGAGGAAGGTCATTGGTTAAATAAAAAGAAACTGCTTGGCCCTCATTGGTTAGAAGATAGGTGGGAGGAGTAAACAGAACAGAATGCTGGGAGGAAGAGGAAGTGAGCTCAGACTCCACAGCTCTCCTCTCGGGAGCAGACGCCTCAGAGAGACGCCATGCTCCCAGCTCCCAGGCAGACGCACGCGATGAAGCTCTGACCCAGGATGGACATAGGCTAGAATCTTCCCAGTAAGCGCACCTAGGCGCGCTACACAGATGATTAGAAATGGGCCAAGCAGTGATTAAATGAATACAGTTTGTGTGTTGTTATTTCGGGCATAAGCTAGCCAGGCAGCCAGGTTGCTGGGGACGCAGCCCTGCCGCTCTAATTACTAAAGATGGCATGTAGCCACACCTTCCTGAACTAGTCTATGTCAGCCAACAGTGGAGGCTAGCAGAGCACTGGCCTCTGAGGAGTCGGGGCCTCGGGATCTGAAGGGGTGACCAGAGCGGAGGGCAGCAGCAGAGACTTGGGGGACATCTAGACAGGAGGGGTGCTACCCCAGCTCATATGCTGTCTGGGAGCTGCAGCCACACGATTCTGCCCATTGTCACTAGAAACTTCTCTTACCATCGAGGTGCAAGATAGCTCTTCTTCTTGGTCTGACCTTGTATCTGCACTGCTGCTTTCTGAAAAGCAGAGAACATTTGAATACGTGAGCATCTCATAGGTAGTTTTTGCATCAGTTGAGACATGCCTACAGTAAAGATCCCTGTTGGCTTAAGAATGTTCCTCTGGGGGAGGGAAGATGGCTTAGGGGTTAAGAGTGTGGTGCACGCCTTTGATCCCAGCACTCAGGAGGCAGAGGCAGGCGGATCTCTGTTGAATTTGAGGCCAGCCTGGTCTACAGAGCAAGTTCCAGGACAGTCAAGGCTACACGAAGAAGCCCTGTCTCAATAAACAAAACAAACAAACAAACAAAAAACAAAACAAAACCAAAACCCGATTACCAGTAGTCCAGTGCCTCCTATCAGGAAGATACCCCACTGACAACAGGAGCAGCAGACTCTCCACTTCAGTGACCTCTGATCTGAGACACTCTGACAGCCGCCAAGCAGACCAAACTCCCAGGGTTAATTGAGTCCCCACCTACTGTCCCTGGACAGTGAAATGAGGCTAGTCAGGCTGAGGAGCAGAATTTTTAACTTAGGACTCACTGAAACATTCAAGGGTGCTCGACACCCAAGGTAGCAAGCAAGCACTCAGGGAACCATTCTGAGTAGCTTCAAGCAGTGGCGGAGGTAGTGGATCTAGGTGTTTGTGGAGCTAGGATCTGAATTAATACCAGTAAATGAGGAACTCCAGCAAGCGGTATCACCACCATCTCCCTGTTTCCACTTGGAAAAAACTACCTTTCTGCAATTTGGCCTCAAAGGAAGTGACTGGAGGGAGCTGGGGAGACAGGAAGAGCACAGCCTGGAAACCTTGGGAAGGGAGCGAAGCTGAGAAAGGAAAGACAGACATTGGCAGCAGAGGCGGGGGAGTCATGTCTATAGATGCTGATGCTCCAATCACCTTCATGGGCAACCCCTAAGATTTACTAGATGTTGACACTAATGGGAAAGACATGGGTTCCCATCCAAGGACCTAGGAGGATAAGAAATCTACATAAAACCTTAACAATGAGATACCTCAGCTGTAAACTGCTGTAGGAGACAAGCCAGCCTTGTCCCTAGCCTCCCTTTCTAACAAGGCGACACTCACCAGCTTCCAGGACGTCTGTCCAGAGCTGAAAACGCTCACTGTCCTCCGGAGCTTGCCTATTTAGTCTGGTAATCATCTTCACAGAAGCGTCCTTGGGGTATAAAAAAAAAAATCAAGAAATACAAGCTTGATGAAGTAAGAACACATTTCTAGCCATTGTATACCATACATTCACAATCCTAGTGGGAAACACCAGGGAAATAAACGTGCTTACTGAAGGCCTCAAGACTCCAGAAGACAGTGGGAAGTTCCACTGGTCAAGGAGAGACTACAGCGGTAGTCAGGGACCCACAAGGCTGACCTGGATCTACAAGTGGCCACTGCAGTCCTGCTGGGTGGAGCCACTGAGCACTGTCAAATGGTCACTCCCCCAGGGAGGCCACTTCTGCTCTCTAAGGCCTGTGTTCACCAGGCTCCACGAAGACGGCACCAACAAGTGCCTCTTAGTAAAGCATCAGCACTCAACATAGGAGGCTGCTTGCATGATTTTAGAAGTCAGCCCAGTGAGCGATGTCCTTTCAGGTGCTAGCTCTATGGGCCCAGGGGACCTGAGGTGGCCCATCAGCACCAAACTAAGTAACTCCTGACACTCACAGAAGCAGGCAGTCCTCAGCACCCCTACTGCTTGTATGTGTGAGCCCATGACAAACCAGCGCAGGGCAATGGGGAGTCAGTCCATCCTGACTTCCTGCCTCCCACCCAGGGCAATCTTGGAACCAGCACAAACACTTGGTCTTGGGGGGAAATCAGCAATGATAAACCCAGTAACACTGTGGAGGTCCCCAGCTGTACCTACAGGCCATGCACGCTCACTTTTCTAGTCCTAATAAAGTTCTAGCAATTCTACAGACCCCAGGCAGAGATCATCTATGTTTTAAAGAAAAACCTTAAATAACTTTTGCTACCAGGATGACCATTCTAGCACTGGGCTGTCAGGTGTGTCACTCCATTCTGTGGCCCAGGAGGACACAAGGACTCAGATGGGCTGCTCCTTGAGGGCCATGCAATGGGCTTTATACACCAAGCCATGGAATAGATCAGCTGTACTCACTTTCACCCCTCTGGTGGCTTCCCTCACACGACTGAGCTGATCAACAATAACACACACATGCCCAGCATATCCCCAAGTACTTACATCTTCACAGACAAAGCATGCAGACCCCGATTCATAACAGAGGAAGGTGCAAGGGCCAAATGCCTTCCTTGGAACTGAAGAGTAATTTCAAACAAACAAACAAACAAACAAACCCCAGTCACCACGGAACAGGGCTGTAACACTAGCACTCCAGAGGCCAGAGAAGGGCTGATGAGAGTCTGAGGCCAGCCTGGGCTACATAGTGAGTTCCAGGTTAGTTTGGGCTACAGTGATTTTTGTCTCAAAAAGCCAAAAGGCATTTAGAGTATACCAGCTGGTGAAAACAAGGGTTCCCTTACTGGTTAACTGGAAAGGGGTGTGAGGTGCACTTACAGATAGGAACTAAGGTGGCACCACGGTCCGCTAACCCAAGAGCTCTAGCCTTCCTGCAGCTATAATAATTAAACAGGAAGCTTAGTTAATTAGTTACCAGAATGGCTGTTAATGCAGTATAACCTTAATTTTGATGTTCTACTCTGGTAACAGGCTTCCCCAGGAATCATGGCTGCCCGAGATTCAATTAGACTAGACAGCCTTACACTTATAACCAGGGCAACAGGTCACACCCAGTCTCGCAGCAGGAAGGTAAACTACAGACGCCTTCCAGGAAGCCCTGTCAGATAACGAGCTGTGTGGCTGAGGAAGAGAAGGGCAGAAGGCTGTGTGAGTCGGCTCTCTGCCTCCTCTCATCTTTCTGCTGCCTGGCTGCAGACAAGGAAGGGGGCACTGCTTTTCCCTCAAAGGAAACGAGATTTGGTCTTCTTTGTAAGGACCCAACAAAGGTGACCCCAGCTGGTCTTGCACACAGCCTGAAAGTCTCCAAGCTGGTCCAGTATCTGCACACATATGACTGCCGTGAGGGCCCTATGGACAATGCTGGAGAAAATGTAGCACACAGGAGCCAGGCAATAAAAGAAACACTTCTCAGTGGTTCCACAAAGAAGAAAAGCATTCCTGGGGTGGTCCCTCACAGCTCTCAGCAGTGGCCTCGGGGCTCACCCGCCCTGGGATGAGTCACATCAACACACCACAGCAAAGCATTAAGGCAGCAAACCTGATGGCAATTACCTGAGTTTGTCCCTTGTTTCTTTCCTTTATCAGCTTTCCTCCCCAAACTCTCAATCCTTAAAAGAGGAAGACGACAATTGAAGTAACCCAAAATGCTCAGTTTCTGCTCCAAATGCATGAAGAGAAAGCCAAGCTGAACGGCACAAAAGGTGAACATGAAAGGCAATTCAGATTTTGACAGTACTGGATAAACATCACTAATGACAATCTCTCCAACCCAGAAAGCAGCAGCTTCCCGATTTCAACCACCAACCCGAAGAGCTGAGGACAGCTCATATTCCATACTCTTAAGATGCACACTCGGGAGGCAGAGGCAGGCGGATCTCTGTGAGTTCGAGACCAGCCTGGTCTACAGAGCGAGTTCCAGGACAGGCTCCAAAGCCACAGAGAAACCCTGTCTCGAAAAACCAAAAAAAAAGATGCACATTCACTGGGGAAAGGGCACATAGAGCATACATTCAGAGAGCAAACTTTTTCCCCCAGAGAAAGGGTTTCTCTGTATAGCTGTAGCTGTCCTGGAACTCACAAAGATCCACTTGCCTTTTGCCTCCCAAGAGCTAGGATTAAAGGCGTGTACTACAGCTGCCTGTCTTAGAACAGGCATTTTTATAGGGCAATTTCTGCACCTCATCCTGGAAGTCAGTGCTTTCCTAGGGCAGTCTAGTGGCATGATACAGAGAAGCCCACATACAGAGAACGCTGGGGTTCAAGTGCCCCAGCCCTGTCACTCACTAGCAGAACTTGTGAATTAAATCTCCTGAGAAAATACAAGTTACTTAGAAGAAGGGTGGGTTTTGAGGTTTGATATGACTGTATTAAAGAGAAGCAGAAAAAAAATTCACATAACACCCTCAATGCTCCAAATTTCACCCAGGAGACATCATTCAGTACCCACAGCCCACCTGCATGTAACTCTTACACCCTCCTAGAAGCCCAAGAGACAGAGACCATGTTCACTGGCAGTAAATTACCCAGGTTTTCCGCTCATGTAGCGGAGCCAGCATGTGAATTCTGGGAGCTGCTGACCACAACACAGTCTTTCCAGAGGACAGGGATGCTTGAGTATATGGGCTCAAGCGCCCCACCAAGGCGTTGCTTCTCTGGCTGAGTGGCCCTCTCTGTGGGAATCCACATTTAACGGCAATGACTTTTTTTTTTGTTTTGTTTTGGTTTTTCGAGACAGGGTTTCTCTGTGGTTTTGGAGCCTGTCCTGGAACTAGCTCTTGTAGACCAGGCTGGTCTCGAACTCAGAGATCTGCCTGCCTCTGCCTCCCAAGTGCTGGGATTAAAGGCGTGCGCCACCACCGCCCGGCCAACGGCAATGACTTTTAACAGGAGCTTCCACTGCAGGACTGAAATGGAATTCTACAAAATGCACAAGCGCAGGCACAGGTGAACCATCAATACAGGCGAATGATTCCACCCCTGATGTCTCTACTGCAATCCGTCTTTGAACACTGTTCATATTGCACAGGGAGAGCCAGGAGCTTAGGAAATGCCAGGTCAAAAACTCTCTTAGAATAAGTAACAGGATGAGGGACTCGTGGCATGAATACAAGCCACGAGCTTGCTAGGATACAGAGCTATCAACTAACAACCACAGCCCTAGGAGTCTGTGGGCTGGCCAGTTCTCAGGGAGGGCTGTTATATGCTGACCTGTGACGGTCTCAAACTGTAAAGATACTTCATGGTTGTTCTCATATAACTGACATCAGGTTTTTACCGGCAAAAATGAGTGTTATTCAAGACAGATGGGCTGTCCAAAACATTCCAGACACTGCCCACCCCTGCATGAACAATCACATAGAAAAGCCTAGACACAGGCAGCACCCCTAAGGATTCTATATTACTGGGTCCTGATCCCATCTGGAGCAAAAGCAACCTGTTGCGGTATTATTTCTGTTTCTGCCTGTGTAACTTTCACCCAACGTGTGCCTTGAACAGCTGAGAAAACTAAGGGCAAAGACTGCGCTTGTCAAAGTGGGTCCTGTGGCCCCTTGGCAGATTGTGATCTGAAATCAGATTTTATTAGTAAACGAAAACATTAAGGATGTCTTATGGAAGGAAATGACCTCATCAAATTCAAAACACACAGAGAATCCAAGACGCTTAAGGCAGTCCATAGCATTAAATAAAATTGCTCCTGAGGGGTAAAATTGCATCCTGATAGATGGACACTCCAAAACAGATGGGTCCGAGTTACACAGCCCAGTCCATGAGAACCGTGCAGTCCCGGGTATTGGCTTGCGCACTCCGGTGAATGTGAACACACCCACACGGAGTACCCACGGTTGTAAACATCTTTTTTATATCACAGAGACACTGTCCCGCTAAGCAATCAGCTCCGGCTTCCGCGCCAGGAATTTTAAAAATCAGGCTGCATCCGTGTCTCCGGGCATTCCCTTTTGAGAAAGAACTAGGAAAAAAAGCAATTCACGGTTGCAAGGTCCCCTATGAGTGAGGGGGAACGGGTGCTGCATTCCAAATTCTAAACCCCACTTTTCTAGAACACTGCCACGAGGAGGAGGGTTCCGTACCCTGGGGTGTCTCGTAGGTCAGCGTGGCCATCTGCACCAGCGGGTCGTCCTCAAAGGGCTGGTTATACTGCGGAGAAAGAGAGCCGGTCAGACCCCAGGGCGCTGGATTCCCGCCCGCCGGCCGCACCCTCCCTGCCTCGGCCATGCCAGCTCACCTTCGCTATCAGCCGCTGCATGTACGTCTGGAAACCCCTATGTCTTTCCTTGAGAAGCCGCACCAGCCGGCTAGGCGATGAAACGTCAGGATCCATGGCGCAGGCTGCTCACTGCCTGGACTCAGCACAGCCGAAGGCCGCGAACGGTCCAAAAGTACCGCCCTCGCGCTGATAGGCTTTTCAAAAGTTTTTACGCGATCGAACCGCCCTCCTCTCCCAGCACTTCCGGCGGAAACGGAGGGAGGGAGGGCAGCCGGAGCGGAGGAACAGGCGCATTGCTTCCCCATGGTGCACTCCCGCGCCCTCTAGAGGCGTCTGGACGAGTTGCCTGGGTGTCCCTGCTGGGTCCCGGAGGTGGTCCTTCTTGAGTTGCTTGGGAGGGCTGAGAGAGAGACATCGCCAAATAACTGTCCTGAAAGGAGTCAGGAAAACCAGTTGCCATAAATTTCAACAAAAGACATGTTTAAAAGTGCTGACCGAAAAGATCTCTGATGCAGTTTGACAGCTGAGAGGTTTTGTCAGTTTAAAAGGACAACCTCACCAAACAAATTTCAGTAAAATACAAATACAAGACCTGCAAGTTATAAAGGTGAAAAAAAAGAAAAAAGTGCTGACCGATATTATAAATGTGACAAAAATCTACGGTTTTTACCCTAGGGTTTTCATCAACTCCCTTTCCAGTTTTTTATTATATACGGTTTCTTGATTGACATTTATATTGTTCCTTGAGGTGGTAGGTTATTTGGTGTTCTTTTTATGAGGGCATTTACAACGATTGACATTTTAGAAAATTTTCAGGTAAGCTTTTTGCATTTTGTCTTATTGCAGGGCTGGGAGATTGAACCGCAGTTTAGGATGGTTTTATTCTGGCTTCTTTTATTCTGGCTTCATAACAGCTGCATTTGTGTGCTGTGTTAGTGTGCTTATCACAATATTGGGTGATACTGGAATCATTACTGAGTGCCAAGAAGTCCCTCGAGGGGCCTCCCCCCCTGTCAGCCTGCTGAAGCTGGAGAGGAAAGAGGAACTTCCGGGCTCGCGGACTGAGGATGCTCACACAATGTATTTGCAACAGCCACAGAAATACGCTAAGTCCCTTTCAAGATGGTTAGCTTAGGGCCATCAGTTGTCAGGCTCTCTTGGGGTTGTTTACTGATTGGGGGCTGCCCCATCCAGACTGTCCCTACTCCAGCAGGACCCGGCTCTGGGGGGAAATGTGAAGGCTGTGCTGTTTCAGCGCAAAGCGGTGTGTGTGTGTGTGTGTGTGTGTGTGTGTGTGTGTACCAGATAGCCATTCTGTCTCCTAAGTGCTGGGGAAATGTGAAGGCTGTGCTGTTTCAGCGCAAAGCGGTGTGTGTGTGTGTGTGTGTGTGTGTGTGTGTACCAGATAGCCATTCTGTCTCCTAAGTGCTGGGGAAATGTGAAGGCTGTGCTATTTCAGCGCAAAGCGGTGTGTGTGTGTGTGTGTGTGTGTGTGTGTGCGTGTGTGTGTGTGTGTGTGTGTACCAGATAGCCATTCTGTCTCCTAAGTGCTTCCGAGTCTTCCCTGCCATGGCGGGCTGAATTTCTCCGAACTGAAAGCTAAAATGAAGCTTTCCTTCTTTAACTTGTGTTTTGCCAGGCATTCTTCACAGCAATAAGAAAATATCCAAGACACTGTCAATTTACAGATAATTTTGATTTCAGATAGAGCTTTTACATCCACTGCGTTGGAAAAAAAGCATAAATAGCTCATCAAAGTAAGCTTAGCTTCATAGAAGATGGTTTCAGAGTACTGATCAGTCACTGAGAAAAATCAAGTAAAGAAACTACATAAATGAAACAGAACAGATAATTTGTCCCAAATATTATTATGTCAGTGAATATATATATATATATACACACACATATATAGTGTATATATACATACAATTCAAGGATATGCTATATTTTATTAATAAAAATAGTTTAAAAATATTTGATGCTATTTACAAATGCTATTTTGCTAATTATTGAAATAGTTTTCAAATATAGTGATGTGAATTCTAGTCATGAAAGTTAGATATTACATATATATATATACACACACATATACACTTATTGTCCTGGTCACTCTTCAATTGCTATGAAGAGACACCATGATCAAGGCAACTCTTACAAAAATAAAGCATTTAATTAGCTTGCTTACAGTTTCAGAAGCTTAGTTCATTGTCATCATAGTGACAATGGTGGCATGCAGGAAGACATGGTGTTGGAAAAATAGTTAAGAATTCTACATCCTGGTCCATAGGGAGCAGGAAGAGAGAGAGCTACTGAGCCTGGTATTGGCTTTGAAACCACAAAGTCCAACCCCAGTGACACACTTCCTCCAACAAGACCACACCTACTCTATCTAATGTGGCCTACCTCCTAATCTTTATAATCTTTTCAAATGGTTCCACTCTCTTGTGACTAAGCATTCAAATATATGAGCCTAAAGGGGCCATTTTTATTCAGACCATTGTACTACTAGCGGCTCACACCTACCATTCAGCTTTCACGTAGCCAACAGACCAACTTTTCTGAGTCCTTTTGGGCTCTGATGTTCACTGCTTCTCATCACCTCTAACAGGATACAGAGTGTCAAGTTTTTTCAATAGCTAAAGTCTCAACACCCACGTTTGCATGATGTCCGAATCACCCCATATTCTAATTAGCACAGAGACATTCTTTGACAAGATAGGAAAACAAGAGTCAAATAATTTGTGCAAATATCAAACATTCTAATTATTCTTCACTTCGACAGTCTACGATATGCCTGAGACTCCATTTTTTCCTTCAATGAAATAATTTCTCTTTTCTCTTCATATTTGTAAAAATATAATCTTTCATGCCTTATAGTATTGGCAAATCCTAGTGTTCATCAGTACCTTGGATACTTTGTTTTGAAGGTTTTCAGATTTTCTTGTTTTGTGTGGTTGGGTTAGGGCAGGACGCAGCGCTGAGGATTGAACCCAGGATCTCACTCATGTTAGTAAAGTGTTCTACCACTGAACCTACATCCTGGCTCTTCTTTCATTATGGTTTTTACAGTATGCAAACTCAGGCATTTATATTACCTACACATACAAGACAAGTACTTGCTATCATACAATTAATTATATTTTACTCTTTCATATTGTTAGAATATTTTGCTTACTTATAAACTATCTTGTGTATTTGTTTTACTTAGAGACCATACTCTCTGAAATAACTCTGTTATTCACAGCCAGGACTGTTACACAGAGAAACCCTGCCTCGAAACCTCCCCTCCCACCAAATTAATCTAAAGACAGAGAATATAAAGAAAGAATATAAAAATAGAGAAATGAAACGTTTAAAAGAAAAAGGGTTTAGTGTGTGTGCATATGAGGTCACTGAGGCCAGAAGTCACATAGGATCCTCTAGAACTGGAGTTACAGACTTTTTTTTTTTTTTTGAGCAACTTGACATGGATGCTGGATCCAAACTCTGGCCCTCATGATAGAGCATTGTTAAGCCCAAGTTACTGATCCCCAACAAAGAAACTCCACGGAGCTGGATTCTGATGTGAAGCACAAGAGGGCTTTTAATATTCAAACTGGAGTTTGGACTATACCACCAGTGTGTACACACGGTGGCTGAGGGAAGTGTGGCCCCGAGCCCAGGGAAGGGGAGAACTTTCAAAGGGGAAATGCTGTAATCAGGGAGTTCATGTCCTGACATTTTGGGATTGGGTAACGAGGGCATAGGGTAAGGTTTCTGAAACCGTTGGTCAGTTTTTGGGAACAAAACCCTAACAAAGAGCCATTAATAACTGACAAGGTATCTTCAAGGACAGGATGCCTCCTAGAAACATCTGGACCTCGTTAAATTTTATAGTCGCGTTCCCTAGCTCCTTAATTGCCCACTTTCAGGGTATTCGTTCAAATACCACTATCGCAGCAATCTCTGGAGCTGAGATCGGGCCCCCACTCATTATATGCCTTAAGATGATGCCCCTTCTTTAAAATGGAGTTGCAAAGTCAGGTCCTCACAGCATCAAGCTCTCCTAACCACTGAGTCACCTCTCCAGCCCCTGAAATGAAACACTGCTTTATGACAAAAATGCCTAACTTAAGACAAATCTAGGCGTCCAAGAACAAAATGGAAAAAGAAGTTAGGTTAAATCTGACGAAGGACTAATAACAAGAACATTTAGAAAGGAGTAGGAAACCCTTGAGGGGAAAAGGACAAAGGTCAGAAATTGCCAACAAGGGATGAAGTGTAATAATCATTGTTCTATCTCAAAATTAATTAGAAATGAGTAAGAGTCGGGTATAATGTGCGTGTGAAGACGCCACAATGAAGTCCATTCCTTTGTATGCTGACTTACCAAAGTCAGAAAACCGGCGGCACAAAGCCTATGAAATTAGCATAATTAATCAGTAGTAACAGATCTTAGAGAGGGAGTGAGGACATATTGCTGATCCTTCAGGAGAGCATCTGTTTATGCGGTGTTCCCAGAGGGCACTGTGCCATGATGTAACAAGGGCTTTCGAAACATGTTTATGCTTTGATGCCATAGATCATTTTGAAATCTAAGCAAATTAAAAAAAAAGTTGGCAGGAATTTGTCCTGGGGCTATTTACAAAGCCCTAACCACTACATTCAGTATTCTGAGGGTGTTGAGCAAGATGGTAACCTACCATCTATGTTCCATTCAATTTTGAAGAACTTCATCCATTGGCTTCTAAGATGAATAGGGCATATAAGTCTTAGATGGAAGTTCTAAACATATACATTATATGTCCATACTTTAAAGATGTCTGTAAGGGGCTGGAGAGATGGCTCAGCAGTTAAAACCATGCCCAGCTCTTGCAGATATTCTAAGTTTAGTCCCCGGCACCTTTGTTAGGGTGCTCATGAGCATTAGTAACTCCATCTTTAGAGGGTGCATTTTCTGGCTCCCATGTGTGCCCGCATTCATATGTTTATAACCCCTACACGTAACTATAAGAAGTTTTTGAAAAATGTGTATGTTTTCACAACTTGAGGATGCATTTATGAAAAGTATTTCCAGGATCCCATGTGTGCCCGCATTCATATGTTTATATCCCCTACACGTAACTAGAAGAAGTTTTTGAAAAATGTGTATGTTTTCACAACTTGAGGATGCATTTATGAAAAATATTTCCAGGATATATTCAGATCAATGATGGAGTAATGGAACATTTTTAATAATAGGGGTGCTTTTGGGCCACATTTTCCATAATGGGTTCCTGTTATGCAAATATGAGACTGTGTTATTCATGGACTAAAGAACACAGATAGACAATCATGTTTTTTTTCCCTTAGTTCTACAAAATTAGATTCCTCCCCCCCCCGCCCCCCAGTGAGACATATGAGGTTCCAGACATTCTAAACCTGTCTCCATGCAACTGGGCCATGTTTTATCACTATGGCACCTCACCTCCCCAGCTTTACCCAGAAATGGTTTTTTGGTCCCCCCCCCCCCCCCCGCTAGGAAACTAGGACTAAGGCTCTAGTGATATTTCTGTTCTACCTTCATGTGGTGGGAAGCTGTTTTTATCTTCTTCACCTTGTTTTTTTTTTTGCAACACAAACACATTTTTAGGGTCATGATTAATGTGTTTTAATGGGCTTTGCATTTTAAAAATCAATGGAAGAATTTACATTAAAAATAGAACACAATTAGGTTGATTTGGGTGACCTATTTTTAATCAACTCCATTATTTAAGGATCTGAAATTTTTCAGGGCATCTTTCTCTGGAGCACGCAGAGATCAGCCGTTCTGGTATTACATGTGAATATTTTAAAATAAGAGTCACAGGGTTAATTGATAAATTGCTAAACATCCCCCCTCCTTCTTTTTGATTTTCTAAGATCAGGTCTCACCCTGTAGCTCATACATTTTCCCCCTCATAAAACTATCTGTTATCGGAATGTTCTAGGTTTGCCCTCTCGCCCCCTTTCCTGGCCTTCAGCCCACTGCAGTGCTTTCTTCCTCCCATGGTTCACTGGGGCTGTTCTAGTTTTGTCCCTGTTGATGTGATAGCCATTTTGACTGAATACAACCTGGGAGAAAAGGGTTCTTTTCAGTTTAACAATTTCAGATAGCAGTCTGTCCCTGAAGGAAGTCAGGAAGGCTCTCAAGGCAGAACCTGGAGCAGAAACCACAGAGGAATACTTGTAATGGATTATTAAAAATTGCTGCAGGATCCCTGAATAGCTGCAGTAGCAGAAACACGGCAAGTCCCTGAGCAGTGGCAGGCAGTGGGCCATGTGGTGGCAGGCAGGGGCAGCAGGTCTGGAGAGCAGCCAGTCCCAGTCAGGGACAACGCAGGAGACCATGCGGCAGGTCTCCGAAGGTAGCTGGTCCCCAACAAGCCATGTGGCAGCAGGTGAGAGACAGACGATAGGCAAGCCAAGCAGAGTGAGGTTGGTTATTTATTTAGTGGTTATGGAAGGGAGGGGAGAAGGAGGGGAAGAGAGAGAGAGAGAGAGAGAGAGAGAGAGAGAGAGAGAGCAAAGCTGCCTCTCTGAGAGGGAGATGGAAAAGAGAGAGAACTTAGGCTGAAAGCTGAAGATCAGCCTGTCTCAGCAGATGGGGAAGGGAGGGAGGGCGTGGCTTGTCTCTTAAAGAGACAGAACAATCATTACAATGCTGCTTTCTGGTTCCCTTTCTGACTTATAAGTGGGCGTCAGAGGACAGTTTTGGGGAGAGAGTTCTCTTGTGGAATATTAGTTTAATGATGCAAAGATGTGTTGCATTGTTTTATGCTGCATTGTTTGACTCTGTAAAGCTGTGCTACTTGGCCTGCCCCAAACACCTGATTGGTCTAATGATGAGCGGAACAGCCAATAGCTAGGCAGGAGAGGGAGAGGAGGGCTGCCAAGTAGGCAGAGTAAATAGGTTTGAGAGAAGATTTAGGAGTGAGGAGTGAGAAAACAAGGAGAGGAGGATGCCAGGGGCCAGGAACTCAGCCGTACAACCAGTCACGGAGTAAGAAGGAAAGAAAGGGATATAGAATAGAGAAAGGTAAAAGCCCAGAGTCAAAGGATAGGTGGAATAATTTAAGAAAAGCTGGCTAGAAATAAGCCAAGCTAAGGCCAGGCATTCCTAAGTAAGAATAAGTCTCTGTGTGTTTATTTGGGAGCTGGGTAGTGGGCCCCCAAAGAGTTTTAAAAAAGAAAGAAAAATCTACATAGTTCCTTTTCTTTTTAAACACATGGGTTCTGAGGATTGAACTCAGGTCATCTGACTTTGTGGCAAGCACCATTACCTGCTAATCTGTCTGCTGGGCTGAGTTTTCTCATCTCTTATGGACCTTGCATTAGTTACATTAGTTCCTTCTGTTTCTGTGATTAAAATGCTCTAATAGAAACAATGTAATGAAGAAAAGGTTTGTTCTGGCTTATGGTTCTAGAGGGATAGAATCCAACATGGCAGGGAAGGCATGGAAGCAGTCAGGGAAAGTGTGGTGGCGGGGCAAGAAGCTGGCTGAGCATATTTTCATCCACATACAAGAAGGAGAGAAAGAAGGAGACAGAAAGAGAAAAAGAGGGAGGAAAGGAAATAGAAGGAGAGAGATAGGGAGAAGGAGAGAGAGAATAGGGGGTGAGGGAGAGAACAAGAAAAGGAAGTGAGGTTATAGTAGGTTACTGAACTACAGTTACTCCATTTTATGAAAGTCTTCCTAAGAATACTTTAAGTGCTAAAAATATCCTGGGTAAAACGGGTCTCAGGACCAGCCCTAAGTGCCTATGCAATGTGATCTTAGGCTAGAGGTCAACCACCTGACCCTTTAACCGCTACCTCTCCATTTCTGTAAACCATGCTTGCTTTTTGTATATATCATGACTATGGTTTTCTTTTTTTTTACTCTTCAAAACTCAAACAAACTGGAGGTCAAGCTGCTTTTCACAAACAGCTTGGGACTGTCCTCCTATAGTTAATAAAGACTCCATTTGACTTAGGAATCTTGGAAGTTTTTCTCTTCAGTTACCCCATAACAGGGCAAACAAAGCTAACTCCTAGTGATGGCCTTTCACCAGCTAGGCTCCATATACTAAAGGGTCTATAACCTCCCTGAACGGTGCAACCAGTTGGGGACCAAGTGTTCAAAATGAGCCTCTGGGAGGCATTTGTCACTCAAACCACCACAAATCTCAACACTGTTAAAATCAGACTCTTGACTTTGAGGAAAAAAGAATTTGAGGGTAAACCAGTATAAGGCAGAGTTGGTGTTTATTACAAGACATTTTAAATTTTGGTTTTGAGCACAAGGGCTAGGAAGAGGAAGGACCTTCTTGGGAGATTGTACCTGAGAACATTGTGTAGGGCCAGGGGGGCTGTGTTTGGTTGACTTTACAATAGTAGTAATATACAGGGGCTTCTCAGTCAGTGATCTTTTGCTGTGAAAAGACATCATAACCACAGCAACTCTTACAAAGGAAAGCATTTAAATGGGGCTTGCCTTCAGTTTCAGAAGTTTAGTCCATAATCATCATGGAGGGCAGCGTGCAGGCAGACATGGTGCTGGAGAAGGAGCTGTGATGCAACAGTCTGTGATGAAGCATGTCATCACACTGATTGTGATAGTCTAGGGCGAGCCAGGGAGTCCCTAGTGTGAAGGATCCAGGAGTTCAGGTTTGCATGCTAGCCAAGCCAATGCTGATCATATGTGACAGGAAAGGCTTTGCCTTCCCATGCTGAGCAGCTCACGGGGGCTTATGATTCAGTTGGTGTATTGGTTTAATAAAACACTGATTGGCCAGTAGCTAGGCAGGAAGTATAGGCAGGGCAACCAGAATAGGTGAATTCTGGGAAGAGGAAAAGCACAGGCTACAAGTGACAAATCTTTACAGGGTACAAGACCATTGTCCCACACTATCCGATGCTTCAGTTTGTTATTTTCACTCTTGTCTTTGTTATCTTTACTTATTTTTCTAATCCTTAAGCTCCTACCCTGGTAAGTGATATTTTTGTCAAAGCAGGCCTCTTACAGTTTTCAAGAGGGGGGAAAATTATAAAGGTCAATGAGTGTGATTTATGATTCAGTTGGTTGTGAAATCACACACCTCAGGTCCTTTCATTCCTACCACAGACCTGGGAGGTGGACACTGTTATGATCCAGACCTTACAGACTGAAATCTAAGTCTGGAGGCCTAGAATGTTAGAGAAGATGTAACCTGTTCAACTTCCAAATAACTAATGGAGATGGAGTTTGGGCCTTGGCTCCTTTAAGTGTAAATATTCTCTGCGAACATCAACTTTCTGCATTTCCTTAATATTCAGGCGAGGGGACAAGATGATATAGATTCCCAAAGCTGGAGAAACTGGCCCCATTTGTTTGTTCCTTACATTGAATACTGACAAAATGGAGACCATAGCGTCTCATCATTTGGATGAAAATGAAAACAGCAGATTTGTTGTTTTAGGGTCCCAAAGGAGGGCGACTTTGCGTATTTGACACCATTGTTGAGATGAGACTTTTTTCATGATTCTTATTCCAATCTGCACAATGTTCTCTCTGACACCCTGGATGCATTCTTGAGAGATGAATTGTCTCAGGGCGAGCGTCTGCCAGGCAGGTCTCCTAGCACAGACTCTAAGCAGTTGCATTAGACACTTGCTGTCTGCAGCTGCCTCTGGGAATGGCGGCTACACAATGACAAAAAAAAAAAAAAGGTCGTTCTCTTTTTAAATAACCACATGCAAGTGATTTTATGTTATCCGTGAACACTCTAGATGTGCAGAATTATTGTGAAGGCTCAGAAGAGATACAACTGTATCCACCAGCCTCTACTTTGGTATTGAAGGAAGCGTTTTTAGTTTTTCCTGTACATTTTTGACATGTTGCATTTCGTATAAGCCGTTATTTCGTTGTATTTTACATTATTTTGTCAGAAGCTTATCTTCAATTTTTATTTAAAGAAATTTATTCAGGCTTCATTACCGGTTGGGTACACAGCTCTGTGGATTTTAACAAAGGTGTGATCGTGACAGTGGTGAAAAACTTCCTATTCCTTTCATCCCCTTGTGCTTCTCATCGTTAGCCTGCCTCATCCCCGGCCCTGTCCAACACCCTCCGGTTACTGGTTGCAGGTCAGAAAGCATAAAATTTCAGTTTTTTAAAAGTTGTTGATGATTTTTTTTATGTCCTCAAATGTGATCAGCTAGGCCATGCACTTGAAAAGAGGGTGAACTCTGTCACTGCAAAGGTGTCAGGGTGGTCGGGCTCCTTGGCAGTGTGATCTGTGTCCTCCGGATTGTCTGTGTGCCTGTCCCGCCAATCATCGAGGGAGGAGATGTGGATTCTCCAACTCATAATGTGACTTTTTCATACTTCTGTATTCAGGGCCATCAGTGTTTGGATGACTTCCGTAACGGTTGGGTCCAGTGGGGGTCATGCAAAGATGAGAACACCACCAAGTCTAATAAACCAGAAGCAAACTTTATTCCAGAAACCAGGTCCCTAGGAAAACCAGAAGCAAGCTTAAAAATAAAATTAAAAAACAAAAATAAAAACACTGCAGGGCACAAAAGCTTATCAGCTAGCTGAGACCACAGCCAAAGATGGTGTTTGTTAGGCTGTGGCAAAAAGGCCAGTTTCTGAAACCACTTTTTATAGTAGGGGCACCAAGCATTAGCTCTGAACAAAGGAATTTTTACGATCTTGTCCTGACCCGTGGGTCAGTCAGCAGAGACCTGGAGGGGAGTGAGTTCTAACGTCAGTGGGTCAGCTATCATGAAATATGTTTTAGAGGAGATTACAGCGAAAGTCACTAATTGCAAGAAAACAGGCGTCTTTAGCAATTAGTCAGAAAGGGACTGCTACTAATAATAGAAGGTCAATAAATCAGAACAATTGGTTTTAGGTTGAGAACTTAGAAGGTAGCAGAAAGTTCTTTACACTATCTCAGGGTAAAACTTAGATACTGACTGACATACTTTACAACCTTTATTATCAGAGCTCATCAATTAAACCACTGTATTTGTCCACTGTCTCCAGGTACCTCAGGGTGTATACTGGAGTCCCATGCCTCCCCTTTGGTGGTGCCAGTTTTCCATAACAGAGACAGTGCCTAACTCAGAGGTCACATATCTCTGTCTCCTAAGGTTAACTCAGATCACATCTGTCGTTTATCAGGGATGGCCAGGACCCTACTCCTCAATTTGCAGGGAGAAGCTCTGGCCTTGTAAATAAAACAGCCAGTTGTAAAATGGAATGACCTAAGCTGATGGAGGCTTCCCAGGCATCCGAGAAAATAGCTCACTGTGAATGACTGATCCTTGATCTGCTGAGAAAGCTGCTGACAGTCTGTTCTCATTCTCCTAGACTTATAACTTTATATTTTTTCTACATTCTTATTTTTGGAATCTAATTTTTATTTTCTTATTCTTGGACTCTTCAGTGACCATTGTTACCCATTTTTAGGGTGCTCATGTCTTCTTGGTGAACTAGCCATTTTATCCTTCAGTTGTACCCTCCTTTATGGCTGGCAACATTCTTTATTCTGAAATCTAATAATGTATTGTAATCTATCATTTCATCTTTGTTTTAATTCAACTATTAATGATATTTTCCCCATTTGTTTTCCTATTTATTTATTGTGTGTGTGTGTGTGTGTGTGTGCGCGCGCATGCGCAATGTGTCATGTATGGTGCATGCGACAATCAGAGGTCACCTTTGTGGAGCTGGCTCTCTCCTTAACCTTTCTATGTGTTTTGGGTATCGGACTCACATCATCAGGTGAGCTCTTACCCACTGAGCAATATTGCTGCCATTTGTTTTATTTTCTCTTAGGTCTTCCTGTTTAAAGTGGTTCTCTTATAGACAACTCAACATATTTGAGTACTGCCTTTAATGAAAGATACAGTCTGATATATTTTATTTGCTTTTTTATGGTAAAGTTTAGAGCACCTGAAGTTAACATATTTACTATTGAAATTACCACTTACCTTCTTTCTAATTTTTTCTGTTGTTGCAAATGGTTTCTTTTCCTCTACTTCAATCTTCAGTCTATGTTTAGATTATTTTCTTTGAGTCTGTATTATTTTCACAGCTGACTTAACTTGTTTGAGTGATTTTCCTATACTTTCAGTATGCGTTTTTGATTTTTTTTATAGTCTATCTGAAATATCAAGCATAACCTCCAAGACAGCGCTAAAGGCTCGTAACCATGTTTTTCCAATTTCTCCTTTATACTTTTGCCAGAGACAAGAAAGCATAGCCCCTCTCCATGTGTGGTTCCTGAGATGCAGGAAGCAATTTCCTCCAGGCAACCCAGTGGCAGCTAAATGAGCATATTACTTGAGAGCCAAGGAGAAAACACCTACGTGCCCTCAGGTCTGCTTCTATGGTGTCTGCGTATGCATTTGGTAATGTTACAAATGATTCTGGTTTTAGCAATTCTACTAGTGCACTTGTTCTCCATGTTCCTTTTCTCCTTCCACACCAGTGGCTTCTGAAAATATGGCTGTGCTGTACTATAATCTGAGTCTTCCTGATCTGATAGAGTGGGCAGGCATTGAAGCTGTAAATCAGGTCATAGGGAAAAAAACTGACTGATGAAAGAATTGGGGAAAACGCAGAAATTGTTCTTTGCTTGATTATAAAACTTGGCAAAAGAATTATACTGAAACAGAAAAGAACTTGGCTGTGATGAATAAAGTTTCTGAAGAACCTAGGGCTTTAGGGATGACTGCCTATGGCCTTAAAAATCAAAATTGGAATTGTGAGGAACAACAATGGGAAAGGTATGACAATGGAGTAAAACCCACTGAACTATGCTTCTGTAAACTGCAAGTAGTTAACCTCTGCGGTGAAAGCCTCAGAAGTTGTTTTATGATTAACTCAGCTAAGAATTAAGAACATAGTGGCTGGCATGGGGGCTTGGGATCTGGGGAAATGTGATGATGATGATGATGTTCTGATTTCAAAGAATCTTTGTACTTCTTGTGAACTGCTCTGCCCAGGCAATGATTAACCTGTTGCAAGAAAAAAGAATCATTTTCCTCGTGTAAAATTTGCAATAAAAGATTGAGCTTTGAAGCTCAGAGCAGAAGAAAAAGAAAGAAGAAGAAGAGGAGGAGGAAGAAGAAGACCTTGCCCTGCAGCTGATAGCCTGACAGCTTGCACCAGAATCCTGTGTTCATGTACTCATTTCACCTTCCAGACATCCCAGATTCGAGACCCACTTCTCCGCTGAGGCTGGTCCCCGGCATACTCTTCCATTCATCTACCATACACTAAACTCTACTTGTTACAAGCTCTAAAATACATTGTTTATGTTTTTACATCATAGCCAATTATCTTTTATAAAACTAAAGTACGAGAAACAATATATATGTCTTCCTTTATTGAAGAGTTTCTTCAATTATTCCTCAACATTTCTGTCTGAAAAAGAATTATTTGGTCTTCAACTCCAAATACACGTTTGATGCTATGGAATTCTTAATCCCTTGTCATTGTTACTTAAATGTCCCCTTTGTTATGGAACGTCTGGTGTCTGTCATAATTCTCTCTCTCTTTTATGTCATGTGTGCCTTTTCTATCTGATGTCAAGATTTTTTTTCTATTTTTTCTATTTTTTTATTTTCTATCTGATGTCAAGATTTTTATTTTTTTAAACATTTGATCTGATATGTCTAGAGATAGGTGTGTGTGTGTGTGTGTGTGTGTGTGTGTGTACACGCTTTTATAAACGGACCTTTTTATTTTTGATTGTGGTTACTTGTTTTTTTTCCCCCACAATTTCAGAGAATTCTTGGTGTTTCTTCAATGATTTACTATCTACTTCTCCTATGTCTTCTCCTTTGCACTTCAAACATACATGTGTTAGACAGGCTTATCAAAGCCAGAGGTTGATATTTGGTGTCTTCGTTAATTGTTCTCTCCTTGATTTTTTAAGAAAGGGCCTCTTGGTGTACCTTTTGGCTGGACTGGTGGCCTTCTAACTTCAGGGACTCTGCAGTCTCTGTCTTCCCAGAACTGGGCTTACAGGGCACATTGTGCTCCCTGCCTTTTTCAAACAACTATTATCATGGGCATGCATGTGATATTGGTGCATGTATCCATGTGTGTTCCCACGTATGTTGGTGCACCTGCTTGTGTGCTTCTGCATGGAAGTGTGTGTGCTCTTGCATGTGGAGGTGTGAGGTCAATGTTGGGAATCTTCCTTAATCTCTCTTCACCTTACTCATTGAAGCCGGGTTTCAATCAAGCCCAGAGCTTGGTGATGAGGCTAGTGTGTTGACTTGGTCCTAAATGTCATGAACATCCCAGTAGTCAGATGCTCTCTCTGCCTGTGATCAGTTGAAGCAGTCGGCCCCTTTCACTGTAGTGGTTTTTCTGTCATGATCCCCTGCACTGGATGGCCTTTGCTTAGCTGGAACCATTGTTTGAGATCTAAGGAAAATATCGCCAAGACGCTGTCTGCTTGGTCCTGAGTCGGAATTGGAAGCAGCAGTTTCTTCTACATGGATTTACATTTTAATCAGGCTTTCCACTAGAGGAGTCTTCTACGAATATTCCTGTTGTCCACCGCCCACATTCACTCAGCCTTGTCAGGAGAGCCAGAGATTGCATTTGCCCCAGCGTCCTCAGACTTAGGGGAAGAGAGGCTAAATACGGTTTGAAATTAGCCTGTAGAATGTTCTTTCAATTATGAGAACTTCTCAACTTCACCTTCTCAGAATGAAAATTTCTCTCCTGCTGGGAGTACACCTTAGACTTTCAAAAAGTTTTTAATAGCATTGTGCGAAGTGGAATTTTGATGTGGGAGTGTCATACATCAATCTGTTGATTTCATTGGTTAAGTAATAAACAAACTGCTTGGGCTCATAGCTTAGAACATAGGTGGGTGGAATAAACAGAACAGAATGCTGGGAGGAAGAGGAAGTGAGGTAAGATGCCTCAGACAGAGACGGACAGCTCTGCTCTCTAGAGCAGAGACGCCATGCTCCTGGCTCCTGGTCAGACACACGGGATGAAGCTCCAACCCAGGATGGACGTAGGCTAGAATCTTTCCCGGTAAGACCGGTGCACACAGATTATTAGAGATGGGTTGATCGGGAATTAGCCTAGAAGAGGCTAGAAAGAAACTTCAAACCCTTTCATCTAACACCTTCCATCATTTTGTAGTTTGGGTGGCTAACACTGGATGAATGACTAAATTCTTCCAGTTTAATAAGGTCATATAAATGGGTAATGGGGACTTTCCTGTCTCGGCTATTACTTACTGGTAAAATTATCTTGACTAGTAGAAATAAAGAGATAATTATGACTGGGGAAAAAAAAAGAAATGGGCCAAGCCGTGTTTAAAAGAATACAGTTTCCGTGTAATTATTTCGAGGCATAAGCTAGCAGGCGGCTGGGGTGCTGGGGACGCAGCCCCGCAGCTCTTATTACAACAGAATTTGTTGTGCCGACCCTAAGATGGTAGGAAAGCTGGCTTTAGCTTTGATTCCTATGGATGTTTCTCTGCTCAGCTGCTGCACGGAGAAGGCAAAGTGTGTGTGTGTGTGTGTGGTGGGGGGGAGTGAAGGGGAACCAGGCAGCTCTGTAGTTGTCAGAGTTCAAATCCCACGTTTCCTCCATTTAGTTTCTAGTTAAATCGTCTTGTGCTTTCTATTCCCTGCATGTTTTTGCGGCACCAGCTCCTAGATTTGTTTATAGGCTTACACATTTACCAGGACTTACTTTTCCATTTGGCATCAACTCTATTCCCACTTGCCTTAGTGCCTCGTTGTTATCCGACTTAACGTAAATGTCTGTTTCATTACTCCCCTCTCTCTCTGAATCTCAACGCAAGTGTTTTAGACTTGGTTTGTCCTCCCAGCGTGCAGCACAGTGCAGCAAATGTAAGCAGGATTCTGGCCAGGATGCCTGGGTTCAAAGTCCCCCACTCCTTTCACATGGGCTTTTGAAGACCATTCCAGGTACGAACAATGGCATCCATTGTGAGCAATTCTCGGGTTATCAGTGAGTCTCATGATACCCTTATTGATGTTTTGTCTTGGATAAAATCGTGGTTTTGGCTGGTGGATCCAGAGGCAATTTGCTTCTATTTAGTAATAACAGTAACACGCTCACTGAGCAGACAATACTAACTACTTTGAGTATATTAGTATTTCCATTGTCCCAATTGATGTGGGATTTCCCTCTGTATTCTGTGATTATCACTGATTAATTAAAAAAAAACTGCTTTGGACCTATAGCAGGGCAGAACTTAGGCGTGGAAAGCTAGTTGTGGAAGCTGGGAGAAAGAAGGTGGAGTTAGAGAAAAGCCATGGACCCCTACAGGAGCCAGACAAAACTAGCCGGTAAGAAACAGCTACGTGGCAATACACAGATAAATAGAAATGGGTTAAATTAATATGTAAGAGTTAGCCAATAAGAATCTAGAACTAATGAGCCAAGCAGTGATTTAATTAATACATTTCTGTGTGATTATTCCGGGTTTGAACTACTGAGCAGCTGGAAACCAACAAGTGGGCCTCCTTCTAATACCCAACAAAGGAGGGAGGTGACTTGTGTTGAGATCCCAATTCTGCAGTCTGTTACCCAGGTGTCTTAGTTAAGGTTTCTATTGCTGTGAAGAGACACCATGACTATGCAGCTCTTATAAAGGAAAACATTTAATTGGGGCTGGCTTACAGTTTTAGAGGTTTAGTCCATTGTCATCATGGCAGGAAGCATGGCAGTATGCAGGCAGACACGGTGCTGGAGAAGGAGCTGAGAGTTCTAAATCTGGATTGGTAGGCAGCAGGAAACAAATGAGACATTCTTCCTTCAACAAGGCCACACCTACTAATAGTGCTACTCCCTGTGAAGCTATAGGGGCCATTTTCTTTCAAACAACCGCACAAGGATACTTTGGGCAATTTATCTGAGCCTCAATGATGCCGTTTGTAAAATGGGAACACTATCATCTTTGTAGAGTGACGGAGATCGTACCAACAGGACAGTGTTCAGTATCAGCAAGCTGATTGCTAAAGGAATGTTGATTCCTTAACCATGCAGGCCTGGGGTTGAGAATAGGCACCAGAGAGGGGCTGTTTCTAAGTCACACTGTAATGACCTGAGCAGAATGGATAAGCATGTGCCAAGCCAGGATGCAGGGGAGGAAGGGAAGAGGCTGCAGGCACTTTTATAAATTTCCACATGACGTTTCATGTTCTTTTCTGGTCTGGAAAGAGCTTCCAACTTATTTCAGGGGATAACTCTTTTGAGTCTAGCTTTGCAGTTTCCAAAACGCAAATGGAAAGCAAATGAGTGCTAACTCAAATACAAGGGCAGAGATTTCTAAATGCCTGCGGCACAGGAACTTAGCTAAATTACTTTCCCTCTCTGCTTTTTGGAGGGCAGAACACTTGCAATCCCAGTGCCTGCTTTCCACGTCCTTTCTCAGCTATTACTGCACACCTACAGTGTTGCCCACAGAGCCTAATGGACCACTTTGCCCCAGAGGGCTCTGACGACATCACACTTCTTTGCCACAACCTTGAAATGACTGGGACAGGGAACGATTCTTAAATGCTGCAATTCTCCTTTATACTGAAGTCGGGGGAGGCTCTGACAAACCTTTCAGACAGCTTTGGGGATCAGGGTGAGGAAATTTCCACACCCCTGTCTAGGTTGCGTTCCCGCGAGCAGCTCATTTGTTGAAAACAGCAACTGAGTCTATGTATGTGTATGCGGAGGGTGAGAGTGTTATACATCTGTTTTGATGTCTCTTCTCCTTTCATTGAATATACATCGCAGGGAGAGGAGAGTGTCTCTTCAGGTCACGGAGAGTTCAGTTGTGAAATCAGCATCCAGATGGTTAGGTGCTGATACCCCATTGCTGGAGAGAGCAGACGGCAGGAGACCTTGCTTCATCGTTCACAGAGGAGGATACGGGTGCAGAAGAGAGCCCATGATGTTGTCAGACCATCTGAGACCTTATCACCGCCCACCTACACGGGTCTTTTATCCAAGTCTGCCATTCTGGAAATGGGAGAGGCAGGGTACAGAATTGTCTCCTGCAGCCAGACACAGCACTCAGAGTTTGTGACCACAGAAATATGAATAAATAGTCCTTTTCTTCTCTGTAGAAGGGGACAGAGTGATGGCCAGCGCTACAACCAAAATGACAGCAGCAGGAGCAGTGTCACGAGTATCTAAACCTTTCCATCTTTATCGTTACAGAAGATCAGGGAAAACAGCTCTGAAACGTTGGATGAAGAAGACATGGCCATAGGACTGTAGAAACCAGAAAAGGGGTGTGAGCTAGCTGGGCAGTGGTAGTGCACACCTTTAATCCCAGCACTCGGGAGGCAGAGGTAGGTGGGTCTCTGTGAGTTCGAGGCCAGTCTAGGCTATAAGAGCTAGTTTCAGGATAGGCTCCAGGTCTACAGAGAAACCCTGTCTTGAAAAACCAACCCCCCTAAAAAGTTGGAGCCTCATTGGGGAGATGGTGAAGGCAGCTGAATAGTTTTGTATTTGACTGTTCAGAATATGTTGCTTTTTAAAGAAATCCCTTGTCTGGGGGCTGGAGAGATGGCCCTGTAGTTAAGAGTGATGGCTATTCTCCCAGAGGACCCATGCCTGGTTTCAGTTCGCATGTTGAATAGCTACATGTAAGCTCACATACAGACCACACGTAGCTTCAGTTCCAGGAGATCTGGCACCCTCTTCTGTCCTCCCATAGGCACTACACTCCAGGGCACATACCACATATATTAAAACATAATAAAAAATAAAACATTAAAGATACATAAATAAATAAAAATAAAATAAAAATATTCTTTAGCATGGTAAAAAGCAGACCATGAGGACTGCTTCAAAGCTGTGACACCTTCAGGAGGTTCTCTTCACATGAGCTCAGTATGCTTGCAGAAGACAACACTGTTTCCCCAGCAACCAAGGCTGCCACCCTGCAGCTGGAGACTGACCAGGGGGAAAGTCATTCGCTGGACAGGGCACATAGGCAGACGTGTCTCAAAAGTGTTAATTCTCAAACGGACAAAAGGCCCTTTCTTTCCAATTATGGTATTATAAATATCAGTTTGCCTATTGCGGCCACTCTCTGAAGGATCGTGGAAGGGCTTGAGGGGGGCTGAACCAGACAGAAGAAGAGGGACTGGGCTCTGAGGCAGCAACTCCTGTGGGCCTCTGCTCTTTGAAGGCTGAGACCATAGTGGTGGAGTTAATCCACGACAGCACAAGCTTTATCAAGTCAGTTCCAGGTCTGGGTGGCCCTAGGAACGCTGGTCTCAAGATTAGCTCCTTGTATTGGGGTAGTGATTTGCTTGCAAGTAGCAAAGCAGAATTTTCATGTTAACAGATTCCAGCAAACAATGGCCTCTATGGTTTCTGCCTTCAAGTTCTGATTTGAGCTCCTACCCTGACTTTTCTTGGTGATGAGCAAACTCCTTTCTCCAGTAAGTGACTTGTAGTCATGGTGTTTGCCATAGCAACAAAACCCTAACTAAAACAGCCTTTCTTACTGCTTTTGCCATCACCCAACCTGCTGCATATCTGTCTGATTGGTCTGATAAAGAGCTGAACAGCCAATAGCAAGGCAGGAAAAAGGATAGGCAGGGCTGGCTGGCAGAGAGAATTAATAGGAGAAGAAATATGGGAAGAAGAATCAGGGAGAAGGAGTAAGAAGAAGGAGAGGAGACTGCTAGGGGCCACCAGTCACACAGACATCCAGGCACACAGTCAGTCATGGAGTAAGAGCGAAAGTAAGATATACAGAAGTAAGAAAAGGAAAAAACCCAAAGGCCAAAGGTAGATGGGCTAATTTTAGTTAAGAAAAATTGGTTAGAAACAAGCCAAGCTAAGGCCTGGCATTCATAAATAAGAATAAGACTCTGTGTGTATTTTGGGAGCTGGGTGGCGGGCTCCACAAAGAGCAAAGAGTTAAAACAACAACAACAACAACAACCATAAATCTTGGAAATACACTTGCCATTAAAATTCTCATGAAACATTAAAGTAGGGCGCAAAAGGTGTAAAACATACAGTGTGAGTGACCTGGTTTTGGAACACGTGCCTGTGTGGCTCTTCTCCTGGGGCACCCGTCATACACACACTGTGGCTGTAACTTTTGCAGTGGAGGGTGTTACAGCAATACCAGCGTACATTTCTTTTTCCTTCTTACAAAATGTGTGGAGGGAAGAGTTGTTCTTTCTGTGAGTTTTCGCAACGTCGTCGATTCGACCTTTCCTCGTTAAATTCCGAACTCTTGCTTTTTCACTTTGTCACTTCTCTTTGGCACAACTCAATCTCCCGCCCCACTGCCCTGGTAATCTGGGGCTGCGGTGAAGCCAAAGAAGAGTACCTTGGATGTGAATCCTACAATATTGATGAGTCAACCAGGATGGGTACCAAAATGGCTAGCAGGAGGGTGGCGTTCTCGCTGTGGATCCACTAACAGAGAGAGTTGTGTCCTTAGCCAGATGGACTGGGATGGCATGATTTCATCACAGTACTTAGGACAACATGCGATTTAAAGTGTACACATTGTTTATGTTTCAATATTTTCCATGTGGAAATTTGTGTATTTCTGTATTGTCTTCTTCTTTCTTGTTTCCTTCCCCCCTTCTGTTTTGTGAGAGAAGACTTTGCTATGCAGTCAGCCTGGCCTTGAACTCACAAGTTTCCTGCCTCAGCCTCCCCAGTGCTGGGAGTCATAGGACTTGCTCTTTTCTTTTCAAATTACTTGTATATGTTTTAAAGGTAATAATAGAGAAAGGTTGGAGCAGGGTAGACAGCACAGGATTGTCTAACGGAAGCTGTTAAAATAAAAGGAAAACTGGTAGAGAGTGAGCCCCATAGTTGTTCTGCTTCCCCATCCCAAGACAATGCTGATGGATCAAGCAAATTTCCCATTTGTCAATGCTGTGGATGGGGGGCGGGAGGCTGCATAGTGAGGACTCCTTGATAGGCAACATATACTGAGCTGATGGGTCTCAGTGCCGGCTGTCAGCAGATTGGATGTACCTGGGAGACAGGTAACGCTGCCCTGATGACCTGGCTACTTTCAAATGTTCTACAGGGTGTTGTATTCATCAGGGTTCTACAGAGAAATGGAACCAATAGGCTGTCTGTCTATCATCTATTTTCCATCCATTCATCTATCTATCTATCTATCTATCCATCCATCCATCCATCCATCCACCTACCTATTGTCTATCCATTTGTCTTCCTATTTATTTGAGGAAATTTTTTTTTAATTTATTTATTTATTAAAGATTTCTGTCTCTTCCCAGCCACCGCCTCCCATTTCCCTCCCCCTCCCCTAATTAAGCCCCCCCCCCCCTCAGCCCGAAAAGCAATCAGGGTTCCCTGTCCTGTGGGAAGTCCAAGGAACCCCCCACCTCCATCCAGGTCTAGTAAGTTGAGCATCCAAACTGCCTAGGCTCCCACAAAGCCAGTACGTGCAGTAGGATCAGAAACCCAGTGCCATTGTTCTTGAGTTCTCAGTAGTCCTCATTGTCCGTTATGTTCAGAGAGTCCAGTTTTATCCCAGGCTTTTCCAGACCCAGGCCAGCTGGTCTTGGTGAGTTCCCAGTAGAACATCCCCATTGTCTCAGTGTGTGTGTGCACCCCTCATGGTCCTGAGTTTATTAGAGTTATTGAGATGTGCTCATGACCAGCTGTAAGCTGCAGATCCTGTGTTCTCCAGCACGGTCTAGGAGTTCTGAGCTGCAGACCTGGGAAAGCCAATGGTGGGGTTCTTAGCACAGACCAGAGGTTTGCAGACCAGAGGGTTGATGAGGAATCTGGAGTCAAATCTAGTGAGCCCAGAATTCTGGCCTCAGAGCAAGAAGAGAAGGGTGTTCCAGAACAGAAGAGAGAGAGAGAGAGAGAGAGAGAGAGAGAGTCTTTGGAAAGAAAACACCTCACAGACACAGAGCAAGAAGTAATGCTTAATCAACTCTCTGGATCATCTTTATTAATTTATACTTCAAAATAATTTATTTTTATGTATATGAGTGTTTTGTCTGCAAGTATGTCAGTGCAGCATGCAGTTCCCATAGAGACCAGGAGAAGGCTCAGTTACAGATGGTTGTAAGCTTCCATATGCGTGCTGGGACTCAAAACCAGGTCCTCTGGAAGAGCAACAAGTGCTCTTAACCACTAAGCCATCTCTCTAGTTCTTCTTTAATTCAATCCTGTTGACACCTAAAATTAACCATCCCAGGTAGCTTGAGCTTTTTTAAAAAAAAATAATTTAAAAATTTTAATTATATCTGTGTGTGTGCGTGTTGGTCTGTATGGGGGATATGTGCGCACAAGTACAGGTGCTCTTGGAAGCCACATCTATAGTCCTAATTAGAATCACCTGGAAGTAGAGTTATCGCCAGTTGTGAGCCACCAGAGGTGGATGCTGAGCACTGAACTCTGGTCCTCTGCAAGAGCGGTACATGTTCTTAAATGTTGAGCTACCTCTCCAGCCCCCTGGCCTCTTTGTTTTTCGCTTACAGCTCTCCAGTGAACACAATGTGTAATTCAGGTTGAGAATCACAGCATTAACTAAGTTTATAGTTCACAATGCAGAATGCAGCACCGTCTTTGTTGTGTGGGTGAGGGCGTAGGGAGTGATGTCAAACAGCTTGCCCAGGGTCACGCAGACAGACTGCTGAACTTGATGAGAACGCAGGCACCCTGGCCTTACAGCTGAGCTGTTTGTATACTCTACTTGCAATGCCAGATGCTTGAGCTTAATGCTATTTATTGTAGCATTTGATGGAAATATGAGCCAATAAAAGGACATCTTATATTCAAAAGTACTTTATAGCAGACAAGGAACTATTTAAAGATGATAAACTGTTATTTCTAGTTTTACTATACTCTGTTTGCATCTATTCTACTGAAGGAAGAATTTAAGATTTCATCAATTTTATTTGTTCATTTTAAAAAAGAATCATGCCTTCAAATGTTTTTGTTTGTTTGTTTGTTTAGAGGTAGGGTCTCATGTAGACCAGGCTAGCTTCAGACTTGCTAAGTAGCCAAGGATGACCTTGAACTTCCGAGCCTCTCCTGCCTCCACTTCTGGGGTTCTGGAATAATGGATGCGTACCGCTATGTCTGGTTTATATGGGGCTGGAGATCAAGGATTTTATGCACAGTAGGCAAACATGTGTAATAACTCAAGTCCCAATTCTGTTGCTTTTCAAGGATATTATTACCATTATCATTAACAATTATACTAATTTGAAATGAAACTACTCTTGTTAGAAAGTTTGGGGAAGGAATTGGGATAAAAATAATTTCTTGTGATTTGAACCAATGAAGCATATCTAAGCTTGTCATCAAGGTGCAGTTTTTCTGTACTACAGCAGGGTTTCTTTGCTGGCTTGGCTAATATTTGTTAATTATAACATATATGAGAAGCCCTCTCTCTCTGTGCCTGCCCTGGGAATACCAGATTGTCTGAGACTTTCAGTCGTACTAGGAGTTACTAGTAGGAAGCCTGATGTGTGCTGTGGGAGTTACCCTCCTAGTGATTCATGATCCAATGAAGTAGAGGATGGGAAGGGACAGAAACCACCCAAGAACAGTCTTCAAAACAGGAAGTGCTTGAAATTGACCTTTTAAGGCTGATGAAGGTTAGCCAGGCCAAGAAAGTAGGAGAGAAAAATGGTGAGAGAATAAGCCAGTATATAAGTATATGTGTATACATATATATATATATATATATATATATATATATATATATATATATAAAACATGGGAGAGACGGGAATGATGGAGAATGGCCTATTGTGAGGATCAGATTGAAGAGCAACTGGTCAACTATGGAGGTTAAAGGAATTTGGTAAGGTGATTTGGAATTGAATTTACTGTGAAAAACTTTTCGCAATCTCTGGGCCCATGCAGTTAGCTCACCTTGACATTAAAACCACCACCCCCAATGATGCCAATGCTACAGTCTCATTGAGACATCTTCTTCATTTTTGCAAGAATTTGTGTTCTGTATACAGTGGTCACTTTTGTTATCATAAAACAAGAAAACCAGAAAGCAACGCAAAAGTAGGAAGACTGCAGTGTAGCAGGTGAACTCAGTGGATCCGGGCTTTGAATTTGCTCGATGCCCAGGGGCCAAGCAGCCTCCATTTGTTTTTATGGTCAGATGCCATGGAAGAACCTGAAAAGGGTCCAAGGTAGGCAGGTCATCCAGGGAGTCAGGACAAGTCCTACTGTGGCCTCCACTTCAGACCACCAGGGATTCTCTGAAAAAAGGGAATCTTCTATGGGATTGGAGACAAAAAAATTAAAAAAAGTTGTAAAAATTCTTAGCATAGCTTTGGAGGTCAGAGGGTGGAGATAACTACAAGTTAAGAATGGCACTTGACGGGCCTGGAGAGGTGGTGTAGTGGATAAGAGCACTGTCTGGTCTTGAAAGAGGACCCAGGTTCAGTTCCTACGTACTGGATGACAGTTGCCTCTAACTCCAGTTCCGGCGAATCCCATGCTCTCTCCTGGCCTCTCTGGGATTGCATGCACATGATGCACATGTATAGAAGCAGGTACTCACACATACACATCAATGACACTCCTGGGTGGTAGGAACACACGTGCGTACCACCATTCCTGGCTTATACACGTTTCAAAAAGATGTTTGTGCAAGATTTTTGTTTCCCCCTAAACATTATCTCAACTACTTCAGTCTTTTTCCAGAAATATCTTTGGAATCCTCAGATTCATTATCTATTTTAATACTGAAATAGATGTATAATAGTTACTTAGCAACAGCCACGTGCCTTTCACTGTTTCTTCAGTGTGGTGACCATGATAAATTAAGTACTTTTTTTTCTCTTAAAAAATAAATGACTGTTAGTACTTTTTAAAAAAAAATGATACCTGGGAGGTGAAGGCAAGAGAATCAGAAGTTAAAGGTCATCCTTGGCTTCATAGTGAGTTCAAGGCCAGCCTGGGATCTCTGAGACCCTATTTTTAAGTTTTATTTTTGTTTTGTTTTTTTTTACCTTTTATTTTTATGATTTTTCAAGACAGGGTTTCTTTGTGTAGCTCTGACTGTCCTGAAACTCACTTTGCAGACCAGGCTGGCCTTGAGCTCACAGAGATCCACCTGCCTCTGCCTCTTAAGTATTAGGATTAAAGGTGTGTGCCACTATGCCTGGTCATGAGACCCTATCTTAATTTTTATTTTTATTTTTTTGTCGTTATGGATTGAAAGAAAATTATTTCCAAAGGGAGGGGCACTATTAGGAGGTGTGGCCTTATTGGAGTAGGTGTGATCTTGTTGGAGGAAGTGTGTCACTGTGGAGGAGGGCTTTGAGATCTCTTATATGCTCAAGCCACGCCCAGGGGGACAGACTACTTGCTGTTACCTGCAAGCTGAAGCCTCTCAGCTTCCTCCCCAGCACTGTGTCTGCCTGCATACCTCCATGTCCCAAAATGGACTGCCCCTCTGAAACTGTAAGCCTCAACCTCAATTAAATGTTTTCCTTGAGAAGAGTTGCCATGGTCGTGGTGTCTCTTCACAGCAATAGAAACCCTAACTGAGACAGAAATCATCTCAGATGCTTATTCTTTCTTTTCATGTCAGTCACAGGAGACAGAAATCCAGACAGAGGCTATAGTCGTCCCTTTAAGATGCACATTTGGGCACCTAGTGCTAAGTGGTTCTTAGCATACAGCTTCATAGGACTCAATAAATAATTGATATAAATTAGTGGCCAATGAAAGAAACATCCACACTGATCTATAATTACTGGAAACAACCTCATACATTTTTCATGAAAGTGTCATTTCATTGCAATTTTTTTTCCTTTAAAATTCAGTGTATTTAGAATTTAAATGGCTTTCAATAATTGCTCTCAATGCTCTCAGTGGTGTAGCTTCCCTGTGAGCGTGGGCGGCCGAGAAATGTGGGATTCAGTTGCTGCTCCTTGCTTCTGACTCCGCCTGACTTTCTGGCTTACACGATGACGTCAGTGATAGTGAGAGCAAAGGCCAGGATGCTCCACAGTGACACTTCAGCAGCTTGTCATCGTGAGCAGAGTCACACGGTGCCAACACTTGAGCAGCGTGTAGGACCCGGCAGCCATAGCCCGCATGCCGGCTGGCAGAGATGGATCCACCTGAGTGCGGTGTGGTCACGTGATTTCACCATGAAAGGGGCCCCCTGAGCAAGGACAGAGATTTCTCGTACTCTGAATTCACATCGTCAACAGAGCAGTCATTCAGAGAAAGGGCAAGGAGGGACAGACAAACAAGGACAACGGAAGGAGCAGGGGACTCACCATGTGGCTCTTTCTGCTTAGGAGACTGACTGGCCGCCACCTAGAGAGGTGTGGATCAGACAAACTGTGGCGTGAATTTGGTTCTGATCCTCACTAGCAAGGCAGAGCACAGACAAGTTATTGCTAGGAAGTCCTATAGTTATCACTTTGTAGTCGTGACTCTCTGCATCCTCACCTGTGACGTGGAAGGATACCCACTTCTTACTGTGATTCAGAGAGCTACATGAACTGAAGGCTGAGCTTTTTGTATCATTACTAATCAAATTATAAGATGAACCAAAAACCTACACTGGAAAGAGAAAGAACTGTCGCTAAGTTCTTTATCATCTAGGACTGTAAGGTGTGTATGTGTCCTTTGGTTCATAAATGTCACATGTGAGTAACAGTGAGGAAATTCAACTTGGTTATGACTAAGAAGCAAATTTTATCTGACTATCTATCTATCTATCTATCTATCTATCTATCTATCTGCCTATCTATCATTTCTGGTTTGGGACAATTCTGTATTCTGTCAATTATGTGTTAAATAAACGCTGATTGGCCAGTAGCCAGGCAGGAAGTATAGGTGGGACAACCAGAGAAGAAGTGGTGGTGGGGAAAGGAGAACAAGAGTATTCTGGGAAGAAGGAAGCTCCTCCCAAGTCCTGTCCAGACACCGAAAAAGCAGGATGTGAACTGCCCCCACTGAAAAAGGTACTGAGCCATGTGGTAACATAGATAAGAATAATGGGTTAATATAAGTTATGAGTTAATAAGAAGCCTGAGCTAATGGGCCAATCAGTTTATCATTAATATAGACTCTCTGTGTAATTTCTTTGGGGCTTACTGGATGTGGGAACTGGGCAGGATAAAAACCCCAACAAGCAGGCCCTTTTGTTACACATTTCTATCTTTAATTTATCTATATATCATCTATGGATTTATCTATAATCTATCTATCTATCTATCTACCTATCTATCTATTTATGTTTATTTGTCTGTCTGTCTATCTATCTATCTATCTATCTATCTATCTTGTATTACTCCTTGGAAATAATGATTTCATACTACAGCACCTCGTCTTTCCTGACTGTTGCAAAAGTGGCCTCTAGGCCTTTATATGTAATACAACCCCATTTTCCCCCTTACTGTATCATTCTGAGGCACAGAACCCTGCCAAGGCCTCTGATGGATGCTTGACTAAGTAGAAACTAACCCTATGTCCCACAGACCCTCTGATTAAGAATATTATTTTTATCTTTTGGTTTGTGTGTTGATGAGCACAGTTTATAAGCACTTGCCCTATGTTCTCTTTGTGTGACACTGGGATAGGTATTGGGGGGCGTGATGAATTGGTCCTCAAAGATCCCTTAGTTCAACCGTACTGAATTCTTTACTTATATCTACAACAGTGTCCAAAATTAGGCACTTGTAAGGATAAATGTGAGAACCAGGCTAAGCAAGAAGACAGTGCCCAGGAAGCTGGGGAGTCCAGGAACCAGCCAGAGGCTCACAAGTAAAGTCAAACCCAGTGCTGGCTTCATGAAACATATCTCTGGATCAGCTCAGACCTTGGGTCCCAGACATTCAGTGATCTCCACAGGATGGCCCTGAATTACTACCAACACGTAGCTGGTTAGTGTAGACACCTGTGATGTGGTGTTAGACTTAGCTGCTTGGGCCTTTTCAAAGCCAAGAATGGAAAACACGTCTGAGGATAAGGCCCAGATAGAGAATGTTAGGATAAAACACAGACACAGAGCAGGGTCCTGGTGATGCCATTGGAGACCCAGTTGGGCTGATCCTAAGAGAGTAAGCCCAGGCTGTGGTCTTCTGAGCCAGAGTGTCCTGTGATTTCTTAGTCTCATTTGTTTGTTTGTTTGTTTGTTAAAACTTCATAAGCCCTCCTTTTAAAAGATGTGCCTGTAGGGCCCATGGGTCTACCCCTGCTCCTGGGGTTCATTTTGAGGACAGTCTCTGGCCAGCCAGCCTTTCCAGTTTGTTCCTGTACTCCCTCTGCCCTGCCTGGTGATTAGCTATAGGGCATTGTTTACTCCATCTTGGGGGTGGTAATTTCCCACCTGCCTGGGGGAATTCCTTGTGCAGCAGCTAGGTGTATAAGGATTTTCCCAAGGTTGAATTAATGGCATTTGGCTGATCTCCTTTCGAACGACCCAGGTCTCTTGTGTGTTCTTTCAATCTCCAGGCCCTGGCCCGGCTCACATACAGTACAGTGGTGCGCGAGCTGTACCGAGAGGGTGACGCAGAGGCAGGTGTTACAGTTGGAGACACCGCTGGGATATCAGAAGTTACTAGTAGACACCTGTGATGTGATGTTAGACTTAGCTGCTTGGGCCTTTTTAAAGCCATGAATGAAAAACACGTCTGAGAATAAGGCCCAGATAGTGAATGTGGGATAAAACACAGAGACAGAGCTGGGTCCTGGGAATGCCATTGGAGCCCCAGTTGGTCTGATCCTCAGAGAGTAAGCCCAGGCTGTGGTCTTCTAAGCCAGTGTGTCCTGTGATTTCTTAGTCTCATTTGTTTTGTTTGTTAAAACGTCATAAGCCTTCCTCTAAGAAATATGTGGAAAACTCATTGCGTCCAGCTCATTAAATGCAATAGATTGGGCGTAGACAGGCCTGCAAGGTCCAGCAGCTTTGATATCTGTCTGTCAATGGTGGAGCTCTGAGGTTGTGTTGGGATTGGCAAGAGTCCTGAAGAAAAAGAAGGTAAAAAATGACGAGTAGGAGAGAATTGGGAGAGAGGAGAGAGGAGGGAGGAGGGAGATGGAAGAGGAAGGGGGAGGAGAAGAGAAGGAACAGAAGGAAGGGAGTCATTGTGAGAAGCTCTCCTGTTTGTTTCTATTCATTTCTGGATTGGGTCTTGCTATGAGATTGCCTTTGAGGATTTTCTGTTACTTGGCCCTAGAAATAAATTTATTTGCAGCCGAGAGTCTCCTGATAAAGGGGGCTTTTAACCTTCAAATGGGGATAAAGAATACGAGACCCAGAGTGACAGAAGCATGGTCAGGGAGCCTGCTTGGTCACAGTTTCCCATCATATTCTACAGTGTGGCCGCCAAAATAGCCCTGGTGGTAGGTATCTGAATTACTCAATCAACTTACCCAGACATCAGTGGGTACTAGGTACTGACTGTCTCAGGAACCACGACAGATGCAGGGACATTATACTGGACACAACCTATCTCTGAAAGCCATCTGGTACCAGAGGCAAAGGTGGTTTGTACTTGAGGTCTAGTCTTGGATAGGAGCCAACTTTGTATGGAAAAATTCACAGGAAGGCGTTGAACATATAGAAACCCAAATGATTTATTCCATCCCTGGCTTAGCAAAAGGGGCTACAGATAATTAAAAAATATACATGAATTCAGCTTTGGTTTCCGTGACTTCAGGTCTTGTGGGAATTCAGGCCTGTAATTTTGTCACAGAGAGTCGGTAGCATTGACTACCGCCTCTTGCATCCCCCAGGGCATCCTGGGACAGGCCCCTCTCACGCTTCAGCTAAACTGACAGAACACTGTGAGCTGGGTGCTGTGCCGGGACTTCCTAGAAGGATTATCTCATAAATTAGGGGTGCAATTACAACCTCAGGGATCAAAGGAGACAGATGCCAACTGAGCATCATATCGTCCCGGGGTTTCTAGTTGACTCGGTGCCCTCACTTCTGGCAGGAGGGAATGTCATGTTCTGTTTCTATGGTATAGCAGAGAGCTCCGGTTCATAGTTTGGGGCGATGGTTGCTTTACTGACTTAACCATTCCATGAGCAGCATAACATAAATAACCATGCTGTCTGGATTCCACCACATCTCTCATCTTTTCTCAGTTATAACAGTTGAAGGGATGATGGCTCATTACAGGAGACACAGTGTCAATCAATTTAATTTCACCATGGTGACGATGTTCTCAATTGGTCTCCTCTAAGCTGAGTCATCAGATATGATGGTATGTGCTGGGCCTGCTCTATAATACCCCATGCTTGGGCTGCTGCGAAGTCACCCTTCAGCAAGCATTTCATCTCTAGCCACGTGAAAGGACTAATAAAACAGGAAGAGGATATGTCGGTTTCCAGTGTCTCTTTCTGTCACTTTCATTTGCTATTATGAAGTTGCAAACCAATTAAAACCTCCACAAAGCAGAGGAAAATGAAGGGAGAGTTAAAATTTGTTGCTCGCGGGAGACAGTATCAGTGTTAAGTTGCTGTGATAAACCACACAAACACAACTCGACACTACAGGACTCCTCTCTTGTTAGGTGTGTGGGCAGGTGCCCATGGACCACAGCACAGAGGGAAAGACAACTTTCGGGAGTTGGTTCTTGCCTTCTGCCTTGTCGAGGTGCACTGCGTACTGCAGGCCAGTGGGGACACAAGCTTCCAGGTGATTCCTTGGTCTCCTGCACATGTTGCTGTAGGAGTGTCCCATTGCAGGTCTGCACCACTTTCCAAATCCAGCCCTTTTCCGTGCTCTCTGAGGAACAAACTCAGGTTGTCAGGCTTGCGTCACCGGCCCTTTCTCCCACTGAGTCACATTCCCCAGCCTCCTTTCTTGCCTTCTCTTCTTAGTTTTTGTTTTCTTTGTCCAGGTTCTCTTTAGTTATTTAAAATACAGTGGAAAGTAAAAGGGATCAATTCCTATTTCTAGCTTAACTTGCATTTGGTGTATGACAGAAAATTAATAAGCAAATTAAAAACAGCAGCAACAGAACAAAACAAAACAAAAACAAAGGAGGGTCTAGGTAGTATAGTGGTGGAGTTATCGTTTTTTTTTTGTTTGGCCTGTATTAAGTCTATATTAATAAGTCCATTTATTATCAAATATTCCTCTCAAAGTCCCTAAGTGAAGCATCTCATATAATTTTGTAATTTCCAATTATCCAACCTCATTGGTTGCTGTGGTCCATGTACACCTGTCCACACACTTAATAAGAGAGGAGTCCTGTGGTGTTGAGTTGTGTTTGTGTGGTTTAACACAAATCTTTTGATGTGCATCTGTGAGATGAAGGGAGAAGAAAGGAGAGCGGGAAGGTGAAGGAGGGAAGAAATTGGAGGGAGGGAGAAAAGGAGAGAAAGAAAAAAGGTGGAGGGAGAGGAGGAAGAAGGTAAGAGATGAGGGAAGAAGGGATGGAAAGAAAGGAAGGGAGGGAAGGAAGGATGGAAGAGAGAAATGGATGAAGGAGGAGAGGAATGAATTAAGGAAGGAAGGAAGGAAGGAAGAAAAAGGACAGAAGTAACAGGAGGAGAGAGCTCTTGTCAGTCTCCTCTTCCTTCAAATCTAGAGCAAAACGAAGAATGTCCATGTTGAGCTTTTCAGTCTTGCGAGTCCTGGAGGTGGTGTTCAGAGACAACACCCTGAAAATGCAGAGTGCAATCCGGGGCTGAGAAAGTCACTATAGGGACCCCGGGCCCAGCACCTGCTCTGGCCCATGATTCTTTCTTAATTTCATCACCCCTATCCATGAAAGTCATGTGATCTGTCTTCAAGATCTCAAAAAGCAAACAAGACAGGGCTGTTCTGTGAGCAGTGCTCCTGAAATGTCCTGGTGCAAAGGCTTGTCTCTTAGTGGATGCTGTGGACCTTTAGAAGATGGGGCTTTAAAGGAGATTCTCTAGGTCACTAGGGAGCTCTGGTCTGTGCCCTCGCCGTGACCACTAATTGTCCTCACCAAAGCAATGAGGCCAGTTGGCTTCATCCTTGGCGCCCCAATTTGTGGGTTAAATTTGTTCTTTAGGAGACTGTAGTCGGACCCCTGACCTCAGCACACCTGACTCCATGATGGAAGTACCACTCAGGCCATAAGACTCAGCATGTAGACAGCACCACCCGCCAAAATGAAAACAAAGACCTAATCCATCAAAGTTCGTATTCTGGGAAAGTCTCTCAATGCACTAACCTTGCTCTTTGGCTTTTGTAGCTCTGCTTCTGGCTAACTGTTCTTGTTAACTGAGGTGTGTCAATCCAGGATAGGAATTTTGGGCCTGAAAGTCCATCCTGAGAAAGGTTCAGTACAAACTGGGACCCCAAATGCCCAGACTAGTCACCAGCTGGCTAATAAAGACTTTCTATTGATTAAATCTGTGTCCTGATAACCTTCTCTGGCGGGTGGATACCCCACAACAGAGACTGCTTCAGGCACATTGCTGTAGCAATTAGAACCAGAATAGTGCAGGTAGCTAACACGTTTTAAATTATACCATATCCCATAATTTCGAGATTCATCCAATAAAAACATCTTGTCTTAAAATCTGTGTCAAAAACTCCATAGGAACTTGACTCAAGTTGAGTTGATTAGATTTGGAATCAACTAAGGGACAGACATTTAGGTGTCCTGTAAGGCCATTTCCAGGAAGGATTAACTGAGGGGGATGAGATTCATTCAGAGAGGTGGCACCTTCAGCCTGCAGCCCAGACACTCTAAGTTCTGCTTCGCTTACCTGACTTCACTTCTGGATGATGAGTACATCTGCTCTCTCAGATGTGTGTACGTCACACAGAGAGTGTGTGCTTGAAGGCTTATTAAACATAGGGATTCATGGATCTGGTGAGATAGCTCAGTTGGTAAAGCGCCTGCTGAGCAAGGATGAAGACCCGAGTTCAATCCCCAGCCCCCATATAAACATCCAGGCGTGGTGGCATGCACTTGCGATCCCAGAGCTGGGTAGGCAGAGACAAGGAGGATGCTGGAGCTTATTGTCCAACCAGCCTAGCCCAACCAGGGAGCTCCAGTTCCAATGATAGACCCTGTCTCAAAACAAAACAAACAAAAAAAAAAACAAAAAAAAAAAACAGGCAAGCAGAGAACCAATATGGACAGCTGACCTCTGGCCTATACAAATGCTCGCACACACACATGCAGGTGCACATACAGGCACACACATACGAATATGAATTTCTACTTGGGGTGCTACTGATATAGTAAGAAGATATACATACATACATACATACATATACTATATAACATAGAACATGCAATACATATATATGTATATTATATAATCTTTATATGCTAAACAAAGCCTATATGAATTTTTGGATGGGATGTCTTATTTAAAGAGACCAGAATCTCATAACTGTCATTTATTCCTTGCTTACCTAGCTTGATTTTGCTAGACAGACTTCCTTGTCTGTGTGCTTGTAGCCCTTAGCTCAAAGCTTACAGCAGCTAGTGCCTGGGTAGAAATGAGGCTACAGGGGCTAGCATACATACTATGACAGCATCCCCTTGCTCATTGGAAAATATCTTTCCCATCAGGTTACTTTTGGGGCGAATCTTTAATTCCCATCTGTGGTGGCCTGGCTATTTTCATCTCTGGCATTCGAACCTTCTGCCCTCAAGGCCCTCTGTGGGATGGCAATGCTACTAATGACCCTAATTGTGCATGGCCACCCCTACCTCCTCCATTACCTCCATCACCCTTGGCCACCATGCTTTTAAGTGAGGGGCGTCACATCCCTGGTCAGAAGCACAGCAACAGCTCTGAGAAGCCACATGGGCCTGGAGTATGTTTTCCTTGCCGTGCCGTTACCACATAAGAGTGGTCAGGAATCACTCAGGACTCTTTGTGTGATCTCAAAGTTTCAGTAATTTGGATAAAAGGGAAGAAATGGGTTCTTATTGCCTGGAGCTCTAAAATGGGACAGGGCAAGGTCAGATAGGCCGGATTGAAGGCTGTGTGAATTTTTAATACTTTCTGTCTCACTCAGGCGCTGAAGTACACGCAAAGGCAGCGGAATGCTTCCTCAAAAGCCTACTCCCACCTCTTCCCAGCCTCGCTTCCTCTACTTGAAGGCAGACATTTAAATACAATTTAAAGATAGTCTTGGAGGCCTTTTGAAATGATTTGCTTTGCATCTCATTGACTCTTTTTAAAAAAATCCATCCATCCATTCATTCATCTTTTGAGATAGGGTCTTGTTATGTAGCCCAGGTTGGCCTCAAGCTATGTAACAGTCGGCTCCCGATTGCTGAGATTTTAAGACTGTCCCACCATGCTTTCCTCATTTTTGTTCATTGGTTGGTTAGTTGGTTTTAAGACTAGATCTCACTGTGGAGCCCAGAATGGCTTTGAACTCACTGTCATCCTGTTTCAGTCACCCAAATGCTGGGGTGGCAGGCCTGTGCCACCCCACCTGGTTCTGTGGCCTCACCGAAATCAGTGACTTGGATCCATAAACCCGCTGGATGGCGGGGGTCTGCAGGTACTCTTGCTGGAGAATGTAGTCCTTAGGCATTGTGTCTGCATCTCTGTGGCATGTGGTGTAGACACTAGGGTTCCAGACTCAGTGTGAGAGCTGAGCCAGAGCTTTGCAGGTGACGTCCATGACAAGCTGAGCATGGTGGTGGATGCCTGCAATGGCAGCGGTGGGGAGGCAGAGGCAATAGATTTGGGAGTTGCAGGCTGGTATGGCTACATAGGAAATGCAAGGCTATTCTGAGCTTCATAGCAAGAACATATTTCAAAACACCTAAGAGCTACAGACATAGCTTAGTGGTAGAGCACTTGTTTAACATGCGTATGGTACTAGATTTGATCCCTAGTGCCAAAAGTAAATAGGAGCGGGGAGGGATGGAGGCAAAGAAGGGAGAGAGAGAGAGAGAGAGAGAGAGAGAGAGAGAGAGACAGAGACAGAGACAGAGAAACAGAGAGGGCAGGCTTATTTGTGAGTGTGTGAAAGAAAACGTATCATTTATGATGGTTTTCATCCCAATCAACTATTTATTTAATTGTGTGTGTGTGTGATGTGATGCATGCCTGTGCATGTATGTATGTATGCACAGATAATGTGCTTGCCTATGCTTGCACACGTAGAGGCCCTATCACTCCTCACCTTATGTTTGAGACAGGCTCTCTCGCTGAACCTGGGACTTGCCATGGGTGTGCTCACGGCTGCATCTCTTCTTCCAAGGAGTCAGTTTGTGCCGGGTGAGCATCACGCCTCTCAGCCAAGGCTGACGTAGTGTAATGGACAACTGCTTCCCTTGAGCTCCCCGAGTTCCAATGTGCGGATAGATGCTCGCTTCCATCAGTTGTCATCAGTGTGCAAAATTCTCACCTATGCTCAGCCAGGACTAAGACTAGGCTGTAATAGCCCTCTCTCTTACTTCCCTTCTCGAATGGGAAGTAGCCTCTGGGTGATGGGTCCACTCAACTAGTACCTGAGGCCTTTCTCCTTGTCAAAACCTCTAGGGTACGACCTGGGTTCCTGGGAAGGGCAGAGCCCAGGCCTATGTGGACTTGTATCCTCAAACATGGCCAAAGGGTGGGACAAGAACGTAGACCCTGTGTGGCCTCCACAGAAGGGCAGAATCTATGCAGTCACCCAAGGGATCTTCCTTGCAGCAGATGAGAGGACCAAGTCCCTTTCAGCATCTTTCATGATCCAAACTCATCCGGAGAGGGCAGGACTCTGCTGTGTGATGTTGTGCACCATCTCCATAGGGGAGAGCTGGGTTCCATGCTTGGAAGAGCAGATGACTTCTAGCAGGCCTGGGAGGAATGGGACTGGAGAAGGAATAGTCTGGGAAGATGGGAAGACCCATTGAGTACCTAGACGTCTTGCTGCTGCCCCGGCTTCTTTATGTCCAGAGTGGGTACCTCATAGAGTTATAGATATGGGATCAACTTGCCATGTTTACTGGAAGTCTGTTTGCTCCTCTCTTGAGGGATTGTTTGGTGTGTATCGGAAGTCTCTCCTGTGACTGTGGTTCCCGGTAGTCCCGGAGCTACCCAAGCTATGGTTGGAATTTCCTGTGCTCATTTTAGTTGCCCTCTCTCCAGTCTTGTCACATGGGATGATGAATTCTGGGGTAGAATCAGTTGTTTCTCTGTGTCTGCCTTCAGTACTTTGTACTCGAGGGCGGCATACCAGCCCCACCCACCCTGAGCTGCCGTTTGGTGACTTCTGCTTCTTTGGATTGGCAGTGCTGAGCCTGAGAATCATTGAACTCCTTAGGCCATGCCTTCCTTGGGATCCTGTTCTTAAAGTTCAGTGTAGAGTCCTTGGGTTTCATTCTGTGTGAATCATCGATCAAGTAGGTATAGCGCTTTAAGTATGCAGTGGTGCTTAATGTTGATGGGAAAAGCAAGCATGCTACTGCTTCATGTGGGGTTGCCCAGCAAGATACAATCCCTTTCTCCCTGCAGTTGTCCACAAAGCAAACTGACTTGCAGAGGACAAAAGATAGCAGAGGCAGGAAGGAATTCTTTAGATAAAGGTTTATTTTATTTTTAATTATATGCATTTTGTGGAGGAGTGAGCATGTGTTCTTGAGTACAGATGGTTATAGAAGCCAGAGACTTCTGATCACTTCAAGCTGGAGTTGCAGGCAGTTGTGAGCCATGTAATGTGGATGCTAGGAACCAAACTTGGATCCTCTGCAAGAACGGCGGGCATTCCTAACCACTGAGCTATCTCTGCAGCCTCAAGAAGGAAGGGTTCTAACTGGGCTGGTCCACCACCGTAGCTAGCCCTCTGAGGCACACCTGAGACAAGGTGACAGGGATCCCATCTTCCTGAGCTTTGCTCACAATGCCAGAGCTAGCAAAGCACCAGAGCCTGTACTAGAACCAATCTTACTCAACATTTTAAAAATATTTTCCAGCAAAGTAAAATATAGACCTTGTGACAGTTACTTTACCACCACTATGACAAAATGACCGAGAGGAGCAAATTATAGGAGGGAGGGTTTACTTCGGCTCATAGTTTCACAGTGTTTGGTCCACCAGAGTGGGAAAGGCATGGGAAGGTGGCTCAGTGTGTGGTGGTGGTGGGGGCATGTAGCAGCAGCTATTCAGATCGTGTGTGTTAGGAAGCAGAGTGCTGGAATTAGGGACTGGGTTCTAATTTTCAGTCTCACCCCTAATAAGCTACCTTGCCCATCTTTGGATAGCCCCAGAGCCTTCAACCAGGCACCGATGGCTGGAGACAAGTGCTTAGAACACGAGCCTGTGCCTGCGTAGATGCATTTCAGGTCCAATCCATAGAACACAGAGTTTGCCTCCAGAGTGTTTTCAAGGCTCAGTGGTATCAAGTGTTTTGTAGCTACCACTGCTGGTCACTTCCGGTTTGTTCTTAAGGCACAAGCATCATTGAAGCAAAGCCACGACAGCCTGTGTCTATGGAGTTTGCATATGGAGATCACGTGAGTGCCTGTGTTTCCCTTAGTGGGGGTACTAGGACACAAGGAGGAGCCAGCAAGGTCCACACTGTCTCTCACCTGTGAAGCCAGTTTGGTGGATAGAGCTGGAAGACTTTGCTTATGGCTGCCATCTCCTGGCATTGAGAGACAGTGCAACCACCTAGCATTAAAAATAAGTCTTTTTTTTTTTTTTTTTTGGTTTTTCGAGACAGGGTTTCTCTGTGGCTTTGGAGCCTATCCTGGAACTAGCTCTGTAGACCAGGCTGGTCTCGAACTCCCAGAGATCCGCCTGCCTCTGCCTCCCGAGTGCCGGGATTAAAGGCGTGCTCCCCCTACACTGTTTTCGAGGGTCTCACCTTGTAGACAAGGAACAACCTGTTCAGTGTCAGGATCGATTGTTTGGTGTTTTAAAGGCACCCCGCTGAAGAGACACTGGTATAGAAAATAGAATTTTATTCAAGTATGCTGGTTTGGTGGTACACATTTTTAATACCAGCCCTCAAAATTCAGACAGGTGGATTTGTGGTCACTTGGGTTAGAGAGTGAGACTGTACAAAACGAAACAGAAAACAGCAAAAGGGTTTGGCGATTTGCACAACTCCCCTACAGTAGTTCTTTCCGCTTACTTTCCATGTTATGACATCTTTGTTAGCTCTCACCACCACCTCCATGTTAGCTACTTAAATAGGTGAGAAGTCATTCTGTTTCCCGCCTCTGTTTTTATTACCTGTGTGATTGGCAGAGCCAACCACTGAAAACAGATAAGAGGTCACGGAAAGGAATGAAGACACTAGTCTACCTATGGAACATGGGATTTTTGTGTAGTTTTTTTTTTTAAAATAAATCGTACTTTAAAGCAAAAAAAAAAAAAATAAGTTTTTACCTGCTTAGCTGGATTGGGGCATTTTGTCAAGTCTTGGGTAAAATGACAAACCTTTAGGTTACACGCCCATACTCAGACGGTTCTGCCTGTATTTCTACTTCTGTTTCCCTCACTCATTGTTCATTTTATTACTTACTTTTCTTTTCTGTGTGCATGCATGTGTGTGTGTGTGTGTGCATACTTGTGTACGTGTGCGTGTGTGTGTGTGTGTGGTGCACATCCATATGAAGTCAGAGGTCAACCTCAGGACTTGTTCCTAAAGAGTTCTCTACCTCATTTTCTTTGAAAATTAAGTTCTTTGACGTGTTCATACAGGTATATAATACATTCTGATTACCTCCTCCCCAACTCTCTCTTATCTCCCTGCCTTTCCCCTCCCCCATCCTTACCTGTCTCTTTTACAGATTTGTGATTTTTTTTTTGGTCCTTTTGTGAGACACATTGGTTTAATGTGGGCTCTCTGCGTAATCATTGGATTGAGATTATCTGTGCCTGGCTTTGATGTGGGTTCTGGGGTCTAATTGGGGTCCTAGTGCTTGCAAACACATTGGCTGGCTGAGGCATCTCTCCAACTCTTTTGCCCACTTCTAGATGACATTGTTTATAGGAGGATCCTCTAAATGCCTTTCGGGACATGGTAAAGCTATTCAAATGGAGCTTGGTTGGTTTGGCCAAATGATAGTTTACTGGTTTTTGATAAAATACGTTCAGGCGAATAATGAAAACTTATGAGATAAAGCAAAGAACTTGACTTTAGTATGATGGAGGAAGGTCATTGGTTAAGTAATAAAGAAACTGCTTGGCCCCATAGGTTAAAACATAGGTGGGAGGAGTAAACAGAACAGAATGCTGGGAGGAAGAGGAAGTGAGCTCAGAGACGCCATGCCCAGACGCGATAGCTCTGCTCTCTGAGGCAGACGCATGAAACTCAGACCCAGGATAGACATAGGCTAGAATCTTTCCCGGTAAGACTGATGCTACACAGATTATTAGAGATGGGTTGATCGGGATATGAGAATTAGCCTGTAAGGGCTAGAGTTAATGGGCCAAGCAGTGTTTAAAAGAATACAGTTTGTGTGTTGTTATTTCGGGGCATAAGCTAGCCAGGCGGCCGGGGTGCCGGGGACGCAGCCCGGCCACTCCTATTACAACATTAGTAACCATAAAAATCAACGAGAAAGTCCCTCCTGGCTTTAGTGTCCTCATTTGGACACTAAGACAGTTCCCTTGGCCTCTGATGCTTGGCTGCTCTCCTGGGCTGTACTTAGGAGACAGTGGAGGCTGGGACCACAGCCACCATCAGACTTCTTTGCCTTTCTTGGGTGTCTATGATGGCATCAGTTCTTTCTTTCTTTCTTTCTTTCTTCCTTCCTTCCTTCCTTCTTTCCTTCCTTCCTTCCTTCCTTTCTTTTTTCTTTCTTTTTTGGCTTTTGGAGACTGGCAGTCTGAGGTCAAAGTGGCAGTACTGAGATTTCTCCCTTTTGGCCTGAGGATGGCATCTTCTTCAAGGACCTTCATGGGATTACTCCCTGTGTGTGTTTCTATGACGGTTCTTTGTGTGCTTAATAGAGATCAAAACTCAATCTAATAGCTTCATTTTGCCTTAATCAATCCTTTGCTTATGTGTTGTTGTGGTGGGGGTGATGTGTATGATAGGGGCACGTGTTCATATGTGTAGGCATGCACATGTGTGCCCATGCATGTGAAGATCAGAGTTTGACACCGGGTATCTTCTTTGATCACTCGCCTCTCTGTTTTTTGAGACACGGTCTCTCACAAAACCTGGAGTTTCTTACCAGGTGGCCAGCGAGTCCCAGAGATCTGTTTGTTTCTGACTTCACAGCCCTTGTGCACAGCAGGTGTGCACCACCAAGTCCGGCTTTTTAGGTGGACACCAGGGATCCAAACTCAGGTCCTCATGCTTGCATGGCAAGTACTTTACCAACTCATCCTTAGAGCTCTAATAAGCGCTTTAATCTCTTTAAAGACCATATTTCCAAGTAAGCTCACACTCTACAAGTGCAAAGAGTCAGGTCTTCAATGTAATGTATTAGAAGGACATAATTCGGATCATAATAGGAACTAAATACAACATTTTGGAGGAGATAGAAAGCTGTGTCTTGCTCGCAGGAAGCATGAAGAAACGTGTAGGCCTGGAGTACAGGTACTTGCTCTCCAGGATCTGAGATCCTTCAAGGAAGGCATCTGCCCAAGGTCCTCTTGTCCTGCAGGGTCAACTCATATACCACCTGTGATATTCAGCATCTCAGATACTTTACCTGGCCTCTGTCCTTCTCAGTTAGGACCAACATGAAGTCACTGTTACAGCACACCCAAGTCTCCTACCCAACATCCAAAGCCTGGCCTGGCTCTGAGTCTTCAGTGCCATGACCTCATCCAATTCCCAGCACAGCCCCCAGGCAGCAGACTGCAGCGGGTCTTCTCCCCCTAGGATTTTTCTCTATAGGTACATGTTATACCCATGATGGAATTGTACATTTGTGTCGTAACCTGTACTGGTCACTTGGCAACATATGCTTGGATTCTATTCTTGGGAATTTAGCTCTAAGTCAAGAGATTCCAGGCTCCTTCATGGCATTTGGACAGACACAGGCATCCCTCCTATGGGAACTGCAGTTGGTACCCCAGTATCTTTACTTTTCTTTGTTACCTGACCTTTTTAGTTTGCTTGATTTTTTTTTTCTATTTAGGTTTTAGGTTTTATATTCTGATTCCTCTGAAGATTCTTGTTGCTTCCAGTGCAGGTCAAGTAATGAGAAGCCTGGATTTGCTGGCTACCAACATAGGCAGCTCAAAACTGAATGAAAGATAGAGTTGGGAGGTCTACAAATCTGCAAAGGAGCCACACCAGTTAAATCACCTCCAGTTAAGTGTGTCTGCCTAATCTTAATTAACGCTTTTAATTCATTAATTAACCTCATCATCATTTTTCATAATGAGCATTTCCCATCTCATTTGTGGTTTTTAAAATGTGCCACTAACGGTAGAAATTAGATTTTAGTATGAATTAATACTAATGGCAAGCAGAGTGGAAATCCGGATTGCTTGTCTTATTAGCATTTAATAATTATCTTCTTAGCATTTCTATATACTCAGGCATCACTCATCCCTATTCACTTACTAAAATTGTTCCTGTGTGGTGTGAATTTTTCTTTTCTTCTTCTTTTTTCTTTCTGTATTCCTTTTCTTCAAAGAGGCTTAGGGAGGAAGGCGGGGTTAGGACGGCTTGGTCTATAAAGTCCTCCCTCCTCCAGTGGGAGAAGAGACAAGCAAGCTCTTTGCGGAGAGAGAGGCTCTTGGCTGATGGAGCAGTTCCACGGTATGTTCTCAGCTTTTGCTTTCTCCCCTCGGTCCATGCTGCCCTGGCTGTGGCTTGTGCAGTCTAGGTGATGAGTTTGGTGCTTCTGGTCAGGGTATCATTTTCTGTGGAGATGTGAAATTTAGGTCCCTTCAAGAGACAGGGGCAAGGTGTTGCTTCATGGATGCTCTCTCTGTTTGAGTTAGTTTATAAATGTAGTAATTTCTCCTAAAATTGCTGGGGCATGATTTTAAAATATTATTCCTTTTCTTGGGTGACCCATAAAAATGTACGCTAACAGCTCCACCTGTCTATGGGGAATCTGAGGAAACTAAGTTTTCTTGGTTCAACACTATGATGAGATGGAATAAACTCACAAAGGGGTTTATTCAAATTCAAAGGGATAAAAGCGAATTTTCTTTGCTAGTAGAAGAAGGGAAGTGGGCTCTGCTTGTCTTTCCTCATTGTGACTCTCTGGACCTCTCAGCCGATTGGGATGGGTATCGCTTTTATTATTCAGAAGTCAGTGGGCAAGCAAAGGGGCTGGATGAATAATTGAAGATTTCATTTCTAGTTCATTTTAAGACTTAGGCGTCTGTGTTCCTGATATTGAGACTGGTGTGTCGGGTGCCCTCCCCGTGTGTTGTAGCCGCACCAACGCAGTTGAGACTGTGGCGTGTCGGGTGCCCTCCCCATGTGTTGTAGCTGCACCAATGCAGTTGAGACTGTGGAGTGCCGGGTGCCCTCCCCATGCGTTGTAGCTGCTCTAATGCAGTTGTCCCCACGGCGGCAGGAATTCTACCTCCTCAGAGTCTTGGGAGTGGGGGGGGAGGCCCTTTCGAGATTGGGACTTTGTACTTACCCTTCACTAAAGTCTGGGATGAAATTGTTCTTATCTCGGACTAGATTTCTTGTGTCTGAATTGATGCTCTTCTTGTCACCTGTGAAGGCAGCAGGTTTCAGCCCCCTCTGAGATGTCCCTGCTGCCTGGCTTGTTCTAGATGGCTTTTGGCAAATAGTACCTTAAGCATTGCCCTCTGCTCGCCTGTGTCTCAACTCTGCTGCAGAGAGAGAAAGAGAGAGAAAGCGATTATCTTTCCTTGTTTTTATTTTTTGGTTTTGGTTTTTGAGACATGGTCTCTCTATGTAGTCCTGACTGTCCTGGAGCTTGATCTTGTAGACCAGGCTGACCTCAAACCCGCAGAGATCCTCCTGCCTCTGCCTGTCGAGTGCTGGGATCCCAGGTGTGGGCACTATGCCTGCTGGGACCAATAATCTAAAACTTGCACAAAATTTTCAATTTCACCAGTTTTGCCCATCTGTTCAAACATGCTACAATTAGAAAAACCGGAAAATGTCTTCAAAAACAACAAGAAATTAAAAAAATTATCTTAATCATCTTTCTCAATGGTGATTGACAGATGAGGGCCAACGTGGATGGTACCTCTTATAGGCCCATGCACCTCTGCACACACCTCTACAGGGCTACTGCCAGAATGAGGAGGGGGAGATGCCTCTGGGTGGTGTCACATGTATCTGAAGTCTCTGCAAGTGTCACCTCTCATCACAATGAATAATTGATGGGAAGGGAGAGAGGAGCAGGCTGGAGTTTGGTGCCAGACCCTCTGGAGCATGCCCAGAGCCCAAACAACTGCCTCCTCCCACTTGGAGCTGTCTAAGAGAACAATTTCCTCATCTGTGTTTCCCATAAAGGGACACAACTGTCCATCTTTCCCGAAAATGGCATCGTAAGACCAGTTTGGTCCCTGTGAGAGTCAAGCTAAGAAGCAATTCTAAAAACATGTCAAATACCATGATTGCATAAGACAATAGCATCGTTGATTTTCATGTTTGTCTGGTTCAGGGAATGCAAGAGTATTCCATTTCTAGTGATGGCATGGGTTATACATGTGACCCGTAAGTAGTAGTAATAAAAGTTACAGAGCAACTGGTGAGATGGTGTTACAGGGCAGCTGGTGAGATGGTGTTACAGGGCAGCTGGTGAGATGGTGTTACAGGGCAGCTGGTGAGATGGTGTTACAGGGCAGCTGGTGAGATGGTGTTACAGGGCAGCTGGTGAGATGGTGTTACAGGGCAGCTGGTGAGATGGTGTTACAGGGCAGCTGGTGAGATGGTGTTACAGGGCAGCTGGTGAGATGGTGTTACAGGGCAGCTGGTGAGATGGTGTTACAGGGCAGCTGGTGAGATGGTGTTACAGGGCAGCTGGTGAGATGGTGTTACAGGGCAGCTGGTGAGATGGTGTTACAGGGCAGCTGGTGAGATGGTGTTACAGGGCAGCTGGTGAGATGGTGTTACAGGGCAGCTGGTGAGATGGTGTTACAGGGCAGCTGGTGAGATGGTGTTACAGGGCAGCTGGTGAGATGGTGTTTCAGGGCAGCTGGTGAGATGGTGTTTCAGGGCAGCTGGTGAGATGGTGTTACAGGGCAGCTGGTGAGATGGTGTTACAGGGCAGCTGGTGAGATGGTGTTACAGGGCAGCTGGTGAGATGGTGTTACAGGGCAGCTGGTGAGATGGCTCAGTGAGCAAGGGTGACTCGAGTTGAGTCTGAGCATGGGAATTTAATTCCCAGAACCCACATGTTGGAAAGAGAGAACCAACTCCTGCAAGTTGTCCTCTGACCTCCACATGCATGCTGGACACACCACATACACATACCACACACACCATATACCACGCACACAGAGACACACACACCATACCTCATACACCACAATACATACACCACACCACATGCACCCCCCCCATACTCTCTCTCTTAAAAATCTGCAGCAGAGAGTCTCTTATTTAACAACAACAACATAAACTTCCTAATGTTTACATTTGGCAGTGTATTAGTATAGCGATAATGAGAATCCCTACCTTCTCCAAGAGACAATGAAGTGACACAAAGCCACTTGCAGTTTCAAGGCTGAGCTTGGGGGACAGCCTGTTTGGGTTGGAACCCTGCATTTTCTACTTATCAACTGTGGGGCTCTGGAAAAGTCTTCTTCCCTGTGTGTGTTCTGTTTTCCTCATCGGGGAATCTCATGGGAAGGTTGTCAAGAGCTCAGCACGGAACCTGGCATGCTGTAGGCCCGCATCCTAGCTGTTCTTGATTTCCGGCACTTGAAAGTGTCCCTGTGCTGGTGGAGTGTGTGTCTCATGTTCTAGAACGGGTAGATTGCCTTCATTGTTCATGGGTCCAAGCTGACTGTAGAAGAACAGTGGTCTGAAATTTACATGAGGCTGCCTCTTCAGGTCTCAGCAACCACAGACTGTGGTTTTGGAGATTTGATTGGATGCTCTGTGAAGTCTTTAGTGCAGCCTAAGGATGGGTGGGTGCTCACTGTCTAATCTGTAGCATTCCAGTGTGGACCAGAAGTTCTACAAGTGTGGTTCAGCACGCAGCAGTCCCTGCAAGCTGATCCCCAGAGCACAGGAAGGTGAGTTTCTTGAGACCCACAGGCAGTGATTCTCAACCTGTGGGTCTCAAGACCTTTGGGGGGGGGTCACATATCAGGTATCCTGCATATCGGATATTTACATTATGTTTTATAACGGTTGAAAAATTACAGTTATGAAATTGCAATAAAAGTGGTTTTATGGTTGGGGGCTCGCAGCAACATGAGGAATTATACTAAAGGGTCGCAGCATTAGGAAAGTTGAGAGCCACTGGTCTAGAGTCTCAGATTGGTCTGTTTGTTGATTGAGCCTGTGATGTAAGCCTCTGCTGCCTGAGTGGGAAGTTGGAGGAACTGCTGTCTCAGGTTTAGAGCCATGCCCCCTCCTCCTGGGAAAGTTGTAAGAAATATAGATATATTCTAAGAGCCCACCTTGATTGTATTTTTTTTTATGGAGATAACCTCCTGGTGGGCACAGAGACCCATTAAATGCATCAGAAATCTCTGAAAGGACTGAAAATCAAAATAACTGAGATAGGAAACAAAATACAGAGCCCAAAATTTCACAGAGTTAAATAAATCCTAGAACTGGCTAAATTCCCTCTCCTGTGGTTCTGGCTTTAGGGTACCCATTGAAACTTAACTGTAGCGAAACAGCTTCAGCTTCATTTTCAAAATGTTGTTGGAAGCAGGCACATTTTGTCTGGTGCCCCAGAAACTACCTGATTGGAGTGGCAGGTGTTACACGCTGGGAACTGTAGGCATTACCTAGTTGGAGCTGTAGGAATTACAAAGTTATACCAAGGATGCTTCTGACCATGACACTCAGGAAGTTGAGACATTTTTCTTTTAATTTACCACCATGTTGAAAAAAATATTGCAGAGAAGGGCCATGTGTCTTTCACTCATGCCCTCCAACTGATAACATCACATATAACTGGATTTTTACTAGACCCAGGCCAGGGATTGGATGCAGATACCGGCCACAGCGTCACTGAAATTCCCTGCATTTTTTCATGCACTCATGTGTTGTTTTCGTGTGTCGTTTTATCACGACTATCAAGTTTCAGAATTGTCCCATCTGTAGAAAAGGCCCCAGGGCTGCTCTTCAGAGTCACACCCCCCTCCCCATCCACCTGTCCCCGCTGTAGTTCTTAGCCTGGCCTCTGCTAGGGGTGGGGTGGGGTGGGGTGAACTTGTTGCACTTTCCCGGCTCTGCAGAACTTGCAGGTCGGCCATGTTTTTCTGTGGCTGGAGGAAGCCTCCGTTGACCCGCATTGACCATCCAGAGCTGGGCTTTGCAGTTTACGCTCCTATCCCTGTTGGGTGGATCAGAATCTACATCCCGGGCTCCACGTCCATTGCTGCCTGTGTTCTGCCTTCCTGGTTCCCTTCTGTCCACGATCACACACCATGGACAGAAGCCATTTGCTGCCACCTTTTTCCTGGCTTGACACTGGCCATGGTTTGACGTTGGCCGTGTGATGCTGCTGGTCTTTGTCTGTGAGGGTAACAGCTTCATGTAGAAAATGAGGACCAACAGCAGTTCCGAAAGGCACTCTGCTCGCACACCTTGTGTTCAGCCTTGAGCTATCACATCCGCTCTTTTCCTCCCAATCGTCTTTGTGATCTCTTATGGATCTGAAGAAACACTATCTTCTGTGAGATCACCCATGCCCAGGGGAGGCTGTAACCAGAAAACAACAAGATGATTTCCAGGAAACAAAAACAAACTTGAGTTTGCACATAGAAGTTTTTATGAATAATATGAAAATTTTAGACCCATTTCTAGCCAGAATCAATAAAATATTAACCCTGATGAATAAAGGACAAAAGCATAAATGTGGTACAGAGAGAACAGCAAGAAGAGACTGCCCATAGTGTTTACTTTACAGGGTCCATAAAATCTCACGGAAGCAGAATCAAACATGGGGGTAAACACAGGTCAAGTTGTCAACATGTGAACTCTCTGCCAAGACCCTCACACCGATACCAACCTCCAAGTATGCACATTCCCCACCATGCTCCACTGAAATCCTTCCCATGGTGGTTTCTGGAGCTGATGGATGAGTCCAGGGTGAGCTGGTCAGGGAGGAAGGACCTGTCTGTGAGAGTGGAAGAGGCAGAAGTGACCATTAATAGGAAGATAATTTTTCTTCTCAGAGCTAAAGATATGCAACAAAGAGAATTGCTTAGTCCTATGTCAGGTCAAAGTCAGATGAAGTTGGTCATTGTGGTAAAGTGGGGTGATCAGTGCCATGGTAACTGGCAGATGGAAGCACCAACCACCATTTTAAAGCCTGGTTAGGGGCACGTGGTGAGAATGTAGGCTGCTTGTGAGGTCTGTCCCCCTTTGCTATAGGTAACTCTGAGTCAGGGGCCTTAGGAGCCCCTGACCTGGGCTTACACTATGGGACCCGAGTGGTGTTTGGTAGTCTTGTAGCCATCTTGGCATGATATTGTATTAAAAAGATGATTCTTTTGATACTTCAAGAGCATTAGAAGTGACTGTTAAATAAAAGGGTCTTGTGGTAGACAGGCTTCTGAGATCCCCGAGGATGCCCACTTCCCAGCATTGAGCCCTTATAGCCTCCCTCCTCAAGTGTGGGCTGGACCTAGAGCCTTGCTGCCCCTCAGAAGCATATAGAAATGTGATGGATTGTCACTTTTATGGTTGGGCAATACAAGCTGTGAATGTGTCTCACTATCATGCTTTCTCTGGGCTCTTCTTAGCTATTTGTTTCAATAAAGCAAGTTGCCAAGTTAGAGAGGCCCTTATGGTCAATTCACCATGATGGAGAGGCCCACATAGAATAGTCTCCATGTGGGACTTACACAGAGCAGTCTCCGTGTTAGAGAGGCCTACAGTGACCAGGTTCTATGTTAGAGAGGCCCACAGAGACCAGGTTCTATGTTAGAGAGGACCACATAGAACAGCCATCATGCGGGAGAGGTCCCACAGAACAGAAACCTGACGGTGGACTTAGGCTCGTAGCTGAGAAGAGACTGAGACCCTCAACTCTAACAGCCCTCAGGGAGCCAACTCCTGCTAACGGTAACTTTCTTCATTTAGTCTAATGGATGATGCCCCTCTACCCCACTCATGGAGCCCTCCCTCCTCTTACTAGCTCTTTCTCCACTTGCTCCCTCTACTTCTGGTCCATTAGGATGCAAATCTAATCAAGTTCTTCCAACAACTTAAACAATATCCCTGACTGTCAGGGGACCCAGCCTCAGCCTAGTTTTTATTCAGATCCATAAGCCTTTGCTTTGGCTTTTTTTTCTTTCTCCCTTCAGTGTTAGATTAGTAGGTATTTCTTGGTGTTTGTCTGACTTCCTCTTGGCATATGGTTTTCACTGTTACGGGAAAGAGAGTCTTCCATTTCTCCATGAATCCTGGGAGTGAAGGACACCGGAACTTTTATGTTTCGTTCCTATCCTCGTGACCTCTTATTTATGTGTATGTGTGTATGTCTGACTTTTATTTATGTGTATGTGTGTACGTCTGAATGAATGTACGTGCACTCCATGTGTGCAGTGCCTGTGGAAGCCAGAAGAGGCTATCAGATTCCTCTGGAACTGAAGTTCCAAATGGTTGTGACCCTGGCCCTGGAAATTGAATCCAGGTTTTCTGCAAGGACAACAAGTACTTTTAATGTTTGAGCCAGCTCCCCAGCTTTAGAGGTAGAATAGCATAAGAGCAAAGTGAACCCATCCTTAACAAAAGTTACCACTCAGTCCTGCAGGACTCTTTCTGTGCTGTTTTCCTAGTGAAGTCTTAGTCATGGTGGTCATCTTGGTGGGTTGGCTGACATTCGGCAGTGTCTGTCATTTTTCTTTACTTCATTGTCCTACCTCTCTCCAGAGTTCCATGATTTAGAGACATACACTCTTGTGGTGCAAAAGATAAGCCAAGAAGCCCCGGAATTGAAGCTTACATTTACAGAAGTGTTTTAGATGGTAGAACATCAGTACCTCCTATAGAAAGATACAGCCTCCAACAGGCATTTCTGTTGAGCCCTCAAGAGCTGGCAGATCAGCTGGGTGGTGGTGGCGCACACCTTTAATCCCAGCACTCGGGAGGCAGAGGCAGGCAGATCTCTGTGAGTTCGAGGCCAGCCTGGTCTAGCTCCAGCTAGTTCCAGGACATGAACCAAAAAAGCTATGGAGAAACCCTGTCTCAAAAACAAACAAAAAAATTTTTAAAAAAGAGCTGGCAGATCAGACAGCATGGGTATGTTATGCCAATGGTGTCGTACTGTATTAGAACTCTGCGGTCATGAATCCTGTCTTTCAAGTTCTATGTGAAGGTTTAATACCCAGTTGTAGGACAGGCTGGCATGAACAAATGCATCAGCTTTAAATTTTGGAGCTCTGTTCTCTGTATGGTTTTTCCTTGAGCGAAGTAGTGACTCCCTCTCCATTTCAAGAGACGAGAGAAGTTCCTCTGGCCACCTGTGCAGTTATATGACCGGAGCAAATGGGCAGAGTGGACCAAGGGCTGCAGAGCAGATGTTTACATCTTTATCCTTATGCAAAAGGAAACTTATGGAACCACAAATAAAAAAAACCTCTGCTCCTATTAATATGGAGAGGGGCCCCCGAGGGGACTCTTTTGAAGTTACACTTTTGGATGCTGAGTGAGCCCCCAAAAGCTATGTTCGTGAACAGACTTGGGGTTCTCTTCAACCATTTTATTTTCAGTTTCTCATCTCTCCCATCTACCCTTGAGATGCCTTCTGGTCCCTGTACCGTTATTTACTGATTGCTAACATTATTATAGTCTAGCATTTACCCTGGACTTGGGTCTCCCGTGATCTGTTAGTTTTCTTTCCCAAGACTCACATTGATAGTACCTCTTTAGAGCAAAGAGACCCATAATGACCATCTCTCCTCCAACTCCGCTTTCCTCTCCAGGTGCTCCGGACACAGAGACCTTTGTGTGGCCATCTTCACTCTCTCACCTCCTGTCTCCTAGAGGAGAAGGAGACGGCTCAGGTCAGGGGCTGTCTTCACTTTATCCAGCTCCAAGATGCTGTTCTTTTCATTAAAGACTTTTTTCCAGGTGACATACATGATGTATTTAATATGGGAAACCACGAAAAGTTAAAGAATAAAATTAAAATCATGCACACCCACCCACCCACACCCTCACCCACACAGAGTTATGCCTAGCACTTCGATGGATCTGGATCCGCATGTTTTTTGAGTGCTTTGTGTGATGTATTTGATAGTTGCCTTGACAGCAAGCATGCTACCCAACTTACATGTATAGGGAAACTGTCTGGAAGGATTCATTCAAGGTCCCAGGGGCAGTGTTTAAGCACAAGTGTAAGATCAAAAAAATTTTTTTTGTTACTTCCTTCACCTTGATCTTTTCCTACGTGCAAGAAGCCCTAGCGATTTTCCCATATCACCAGTACACGCCTGTCTCGGCCATTCTGCTGGTGATGGAAACATGTTGTTTCTAGTTTTTCCTGTGGCAAAAATCTCACTATTGAACTTTTTCCAAGCATAACTGTGTGTGTGTATACACACAGAAATTCACACTCGTGTGTGGTGGTGCACATGTGGACGCCGGAGGACAGTCTGTGGTGTCCATCTTCAGGCATGTTTCTGAAGAACAATTAATAAAAACTCAGAGAGAGAAATTGGGGTTCACCCTGAAGATTCGAAAAGCAAAGCAGCCAGCCACTGGTTCTTACCTCGACCTCAGTATGAAATGGCAATCCTGCCTCCAGGAATCTCAGAATGAGACTGTGTCTGAAAACTGTTTCCTCCCATTTTATAATTCTCTCTAGGGGCTGGGATTAAAGGCGTACACCGCCTGGTTTCTGTGGCAAACTAGTGTGGCTATTGAGATTAAAGATGTGCGTTACCACTGCCTGATCTGTAAGGCTGACCAGTGGGGCTGTTTTACTTCCTGATCTTCAGGCAAGCTTTATTTATTAAAATACAAGTCAAATGCTACTACGTGTTTCACCTTCTATTTGGTCTCATCGGCCTGGGACTTCACCAAAGAGCTGCTTGTTTCTGCCTGGGTATCTTGCTCTGGGTGTGACTGCCACACACCACCACGGGCAGCTTTTTCATGTGCCTTCCCGGGACCTAAACTTGGGTCTTCACACTTAGAGGCAAGCAGTTTGCCGGCTGTGCCATCTCTTCAGGCCCTGGGAGAGCAACTTTTTACTGTTTGAGAGTGTCACTCATAGGGTATGTTTAATCGATTCACCCCCACTCTCCTCTCCAACACCCTTCCCTCTCAGTTCCCTCCCAACTTCATGTACTTTAAAAAACTCTCACTGAGCCTATGCTATGCTGCCAGTACTTTCACGGGTGTAGGGCCATCCTTTGGATGCATTGCTGATGAAAACTAAGTCTAACTTCTTAACATATTTCTGGTTCTTTTATCTAGGTTCCCTGAAGCCAGTAACGATCATTTTTAATGTTTTCTTTACTGTTTGCAAGACTTAAGTTTGCTCTGTCACCACCAATGACTTTGCAGGAACTAAAGCAGTTGTTACCCTGCTTTCCACCCCTGACCCTCACCCCCACTGTCTGAATGTGTCTGTCCCTCACCCTCTTCCCAAACAGACAATACTGCCATCCACAAACCTCCCTTTGGTGCCTCATTATTGATGAACTCTTTCGGTTGGATTACAAGGAGGCTTAACAATATTTACTTTGATTAGAAGTTGTATTACCTGTCATGGATTTAGATGTCAGTCTTTGGCCCATTTTTTTCTAGCAGGTTCAGGGTTATTGAATGTGGTTAGGTTTTTGGGGGTGGTCATTGATTGGACATGCTGCTGCCCCTTCCAAGGCTCGGCTTTCTTTTCCTTCTGGTCTTTCTGGTTTTTGTCAGACTTTCCAGTTCCCTCTCCTTTGGGTGAGTGTAAGCCTCTTTTCCTTCCCTGTGGTTCTGCTAGGGCTCTCTCTTCCAGACCCTCTCCAGGACCCCAGGAGCTCTCTTCCAGTCTTTTCTCTTGGGACTTCTTCCAAAAGTTTTGTTTCGTTTTTCACATCGGAATGTGTCTAGAGGATCAACAAACATGTGTACCTGTACCATGTGACCCATGGGACACGATTGAAAGTGCCTGGATCACATGGGCCCACATTATCAGCTAACCTCAGACATGGGTCAGAGACCAATGCCTGAAAGAAGCGAGACAGTACAGTCAGCTGCACGACTTCCATGGTTTGGCAGGGATGTGGTCTCCAATGCAAAAACACACCTTTTCATTTGCAGAGCGGTGGAGCTTCTTGTTGCAAAGCAAATAAAATTGCTTCCCGACCATCTGGGCCCCATTCAGAAGCAATTTGCTGTATGGGAGGCATCTCGAATACATGGCAGGACTGATTTGCGGTTGTGCAGTAATGTATATGAAGTACCTATTAATACTCCGTGCAGCTCTTTGAAATGCCTGGGGGGGGGAGTAAAAGAGGCACTTAGTGCTTTAACCAGTTTGCTCTGCACACTGAGTGGGTTCTAGGACAGTTCCCAGGTCTGTGGCTCAGGAGAGTCTGTGCTGGTCTGGGAACGTGGATCTTGGATGGGGAGTCAAGGCCACGGAGCTGTGGGATCAGAAGCACTATGTAAGTGAATGCTGGGTCAGCTCTGTGTGCTAGGTGTTTCTACACGCAGAGGCTACAAGAGGTGGCATGGCAGTTGTCCTGGAGGGTTTGGGAGGGAGTACTGAGTCACCCAGCTGGCTCATCTGATGGACGTGTATATGGTATGCTTCCTATACATTGCCAGGTCCTAGAGTTCTAGTGGTGAACAGGATAGGCATGGCTTGGGCCTCACTGAGCCAATGGAGGCCAGGAAGAACAATATATGAGTCTTGTGATGGTTGCTTCAGGGTAGAAGATGCTCCAAGGACATGAGCATGCTTACAAACACTCCTCCACCCTTCCCCCACCAATACACAAACACAGAGAGAGACAGAGAGACAGAGACAGAGACAGACAGAGATATGCACATAGTAATTTTTAATATTGTTTAATTTAGCCGTTCCATATTCAGCAACCAAGTAGACAATTAGTGCAAACACAGTGGGTGGTACTCTAGGGTGGGTCAGACAGTTTGTCCCAAGAATGCTGTTGTCATAAAATGTTGCCATGCATGTTGCTACCATAGGGTGGCAGCACTGAGGCTTGAAGACCATAGTGCTGTAGGGCAGAAACACTTGCTGGGTCCTAGAGAATGAAACGTAATAGGTACAGGATTGATGAAGCTGGTGAGCCAGACAGGACACGGTACACTGCCCACGGCGATGAAAGGAAGGGGCACCAGGGCACATGTTTCCAGGGAAGCCCCTTTACTATCTATAACCCACCTGTCCTCCACTCTTCACAGGCAAGATGTCCTTCGAGGGAGCCAGGCTCAGCATGAGGAGCCGCAGGAACGGGGCTCTGGGCAGCACCCGGACTCTCTACTCCAGTGTGTCTCGGAGCACAAATGTGTCCTACAGTGACAGTGTAAGTCCACACTGAGGCCATTTGACGCGATGAGGGTTATCTAGTGACCAGTTTGCTCTCTATAAAACGTTTTCTCTCGTGTCCTGGTTGGTATGTGTTTTATGAGTCATTTTTGGTAGAATGTAGAAGTGTGTTCATCGCTGTATTGTATTTCAAGCATTTCTCTTTTAAGATGACAATCATTTAAATAAGTCATTAAAAAAATTTAAATACCGTGTTCCTTAAATCATTTTTTTTTCTGGTAAAATTTGAGGATTTCATATGAATACACTATAATTGTTTCTTCTGCATACCCTCTCTTTTCCCTCCAATTCCTATTGTGTCCCCACCCACAACCCCTTATTGAATTCAGACCTCTTCTTCTTCTTCTGTGTTGATTTCTCTCTCTCTCTCTCTCTCTCTCTCTCTCTCTCTCTCTCTCTCTCTGTGTGTGTGTGTGTGTGAAACCTACCCAGTCTCATTTGTGCTATCACCTTATTTGCATAGATCGCCCTCCCCCAGGCAGCCGCTGACTCCCTGAAGCTCTTTATCTCCCGGTGGGGTTTTGTGAAATTTTCCTCCATTCCTGTTGGCATGTCAGTTAGTGTGGACTTCGCAGGTCTTGTGCAGGCAGCCGTGTTGTCGAGAGTTCCTGGGAGCAACATCTCCATCCTGCTCAGAAGACATTATCAAGCATCAGACATTCCGGACTTCTGGGTCCGACAATCTCTCTCCTCCCCATTCTGTGATGTCCAAGTGTTAGCTGTAGGGGTTGTATTGCAGATGCCCCATCTGGGGCTGGGCAGTCAGGAGTCACTCAGTCCCTTCAATTTTTTAAATCATGTTTTTAGTGTTGATTTCACTACTCATGATTGATGCTCTCGTTCTCACCCTGTGGCTTCAGGACTGAGTTGTGATGTCCGTGTCCTCGACTCGGTTCTGTTGCTCTTGCCTCCTGGTTGCTTCCTCTGGCCCATCTGTCCTCATCCTGAACCAGCCCTGACACTGCCGACAGGGCGTGGCTTCTTAGTGGGTTCAGCTTAGTGGGACAGCAGGACATTAACTCTATTCAGTTTCACTCCTGTAATACGTGGTCCCCTCCCGCCTGCTCTCTATCCTGTCAGGTGTGACTCACACTCTGATTTGTCAGAACACCGTAGTTGGAAGTCTGGCTTTCACTGACTGCAGCATTAAGTGATGAGGTAGAAGCTGGATTTATAAAGAAGAAGGAACGGGGGTGGGGGAGGGAGAGCCAGGGTACCACTCATGCCATCATTTTCATCTGATTGGTCAATTGTGTGGATCCATGAGCTGTCAAAACACTCAAAAAAGGGAGCGTGTGCCTTTACAGAAGCCTGTGCCTTCTTCCAGCTGAAACCTACCTCCTGTGGCTGGCATGGAGGGAAGGGGTGCTCAGGAGCCTCAGGTGCCACCCCTCATCTTGACACCCCTAGGACTAAGTGCCCCCCCCCCTTAGAGTCTGTCCCCATGTCTCACTTTAGGGCTGCTCCATGACAGAGTGGACACAGGCAATGGGGACCTCTCCAGAATTTTCTGACCTTGCTCTCCTCCTTCTTTTCCTTTGACCCCAAGCAATGCAGCACCACTGGAAGGCTCTCTCCAAAGAACCCTTGACTTCAGGCACCAGTGCCCTCAGAAGTGGGATGAAGGCTGAGACTTCTCACTTCCTGTTGGCCTCCTGAGCACACACACACTTCTCAGAAAGTACACCTTCCAAGGGAATTATTAGCAAGAAATTATTTTTTAAAAAAAATCACCCTCTTCTCTAGGATCATTCCATGTCCCATACAGCTGTTGAGTTTCTGTCCTCCATGGTAGGAGCACTCAGAATCATCTAAGTGGATAAACATTCTTGTGAGGAAAACTGGGCAGCACAGAGTTCCCAATGCCTTCTCTGCAGAGGAGCAGAGGAGCTGCGTTTATCCTAAATTTTGCTGAGGAATACACATAGAGGAATGGATCTTCCAAGCTTCCAGAAGCCGTCATCACCATGACATGGGAGCCACCTCCAGACTGAGAAGCGGAGGCTTCAGAGTGCCCTTCTCCTGCCCCAGGTCGCAGGCACTCTCCTGAACTGTGTGTCACCTAGTCTTTGTGGGACTGCCTGTGGGGCTTGGCTTTGTCTCTGTTGGATACAGGCACAGCTGGGCTCGACAAAGGCCCCTTTGTGGGTTCTTTATGTTTTATTATCACTAGTTTTGGGGATTGGTCCATGTTGATGCATATAGCCGCTGTCTATTCTTTGTTCCGCTATGTGGAACTCCGCTATGGGCTTCTGCTTACCCAGACTCAAAGAGACCGATACTTAGGTTTCTGGCATTTGATGCTGGGACCAATACCACCCAGTGTTCTTGGATGTATACACTGGATCTATCTGAGAAACACAATGCCCTTTGAGGGCTGATAGTTGAAGATGGAATGTCTCCTTCAATGGGTCTGGGTTTGAACAACGAGATCTATGGGGCCCACTCATATTCAAAGGGTGAGAACGGAGGCGAAGGTCCCCAGTGCCTGATACCAGAGTAGTTGTCAGTGCAGGCGCTGGGAATGCATGGCAAACTCCAAACAGGGAGGAGCCCGCCTTTTGTAGCACATGTCTGGCTGACTCTTATGTAGGGGACAAGAAGTTAGGGCTGGCTTCAGAGCTAGCCTGTCTTGTGAGGCCACCAACAGGGGAAGTGGTCTGAGTACATCAGCTGCCAGCACCTGATGACTTGCAATTGACTGGGGCTCCTGTGGAAGGGAAGCTCCTAGGAGCCACACTGCATCAGGGCTGGACATTTCCGAGGATGGAGTTCCATGGATTGAGAGAGTACAGGCTCTTGGGAAACCATTCTCTAATGGGTCCTCGGAGAAATGGCTTCACGTGTAATATATCCTGAGTGGTACCAATTTACTCTCTCACCTACTGGGAGTGTGAGGTCCTTCGCCTTCCTCCTCATCTCCAGTGGCTGGCAACTGTCCTTTTGATTTAAGTTTTGTTGATCTGGTAGGTAGATGTAAAGTGGTAGAGCTTTTATGTATTTTATGTATGTAGGACTTTCCTGTGGGCTCCTTTTTTTCCATAACTTCTCTGTCTCTTGCTGTTTTTCCATCAGACCATCTGCTTTGTTTCTGTTGATTGACAGTCCTTCTGTATCTTGGTCACTATTTATGATACATAACTATTGATTGCAAACTCTCTCCTTGTGAGGAATATGAGTGTTTCCAAATGTCTTTCTCTGCCAACGTAAGAGACATCTTTGGTTTCTAAAAGCCTGGGATGGTTCTTATTACTAGTTCCCAGTTACACCTAACCACCTTGCCCAGAGTGGAGCAAATACAAATAAAGGGCATTTTAGAAAACATCTCTTTTTTTAAAAAACAAAATCAGGCAGAAGAGGGCTGAAAATATGCACAGATAGTTTTTTTTCTAATCCCAAACTATCATCCAACACTTCTGTTCCCTAGTAACTGTGAAGAGAGAAAAACATTGTATGAGTGTGTGTGTGTGTGTGTGTGTGTGTGTGATGCCAATTTATCCACAAGACAATGCTAAGCAACTTTGGGAAACATTTTCATTTAGTTAAACAGTTTGAATGTATGTGTCATTAAAAATAAACTCAGGGTGGTCTAAAAGAAACAAAAAGGACGCCATGACAACCTTTGGGGAGGGCTAGGACATGGATAGTATTCGTTAATCCCAGCAGATCTGAGAGAACACACGAGTAACATATTACTCTCCATATTTTTTTTTTAACAGGATTTGGTGGATTTTATCCAGGCAAATTTTAAAAAGCGAGAGTGCATCTTCTTCACCAGAGACTCCAAGGCCATGTAAGCTGCAGCTGTCGTGCACATTGGCTTCTGTGTTTCCGAGCACAGCCAGCGACTGTTGGCACAGTGAGCCCTTGGGTTCATTACTGGGGATGGTTGCCTCTCTAAAGTCCCCGATGGCGTGTGATTAAGATGGCTCTGACATGCCTGCAGAATTCCCTGCTTCCGCTCTTCTCTCTTGTCTCTTAGCTCTGGCCATATCGCAGTTGGTAAAGTCACTGAGAGGGACTGTCACTCCCTTCAGGGCTCCCATGAGCCTGGGAGTCCACCCTGTTACCTAACACTTCGCAGGCAGCTCTACCCATAGGCTCCTGCACTATCTGAATGTCCCTTCCTCAGGGCTGTGGTCCTGGGCACTTCCCTTCTAAGTGGGTGCTCCTTTACATCAAGTCTTCTGTGTTTGGGAGTTCAGCCGCCTGCAAGAGAGGCCCCACAAACCCAACACACAGGGGTCTTTCATGATGTTAATGAGCAGAAAGGAAAATGAATGGGTTTGACCCTGTCTGTTACAAGACAAGGGACTCGAAGTGGCAAGAAACACTGACACCCTTCCCTATTTTGTGGTTACTGGACAAGCTAGATGACACAGGACACAGATCACCGCTGAGACCCTGGGGTTGCCATGTGTGTGCTAAGCCCAGGTGGACCTTCGCCTTCATCCCTAGTGGATATCTGTTTCTTGAGTGGTCCCTGGGGGAGGATGCTGGAACTTCTCCTCCGCCGGCACCTTTGAGCCCAGCAGCTACCTGCTGCCACTCTTAAAGTGGGATTCCCATGGGTCCGGACTGTCTCTTTGGCTCTCACTTCTTGGTCCATGTTGAGTCCTGTGTAGAAACAGGAGGGACACTGCAATTGTAGCTCTCTGCAACAAAACTCTGTGTATCGAGCTATCAACATGGCGATGTCATGTGACTGTTGATCTTTTGAAATGTTGCTAGGGTCAGCAAGGAACTGAATTACCAGCTTTAATCATTCTTTGCTCAACTACAAAATGAAATAGCCACGCATGGTTCTTGGCCGCAATAAAGATGTGTGTAGCTCTGTGGGATTCGGAACTATGGTTTTGAGGATGTGAATTAGAAAGCCAGTGCCCCACACCCCACCCCCAACCCTTCCCAGCTCTCCTCTCTGCTATCCCTGCCCCTCCTCCACGTGTCTATACCCCCAATTCTTTCCTGGCAAGGCCCTTTCCCTGTTTCTAAACAATTCATGCAGATTGGTTCTTGGAGGGCTACCAACCCACAAAGGAGCCAGACAACTTCTTTGGTCAAAAGATCATTTAAGATGTACCCCTATCCTTGGCAGGGAAAGGGGCTCAGGACTCTATCTTCAGCTATGGCAAGGGCAAGTGGACCATCTGCTACTCTACTGTGAGCTTGGGTGGCTGGGGACATGTCCCAAAGGGTAGTGGATTGGCAGGCAGCAGTGACAGAGAAGAGAGGGGCATGGGAAGCAGCCTTGTCTTGGGAAGTCCCCAAGGACTCCGTAAGAGAAAGGGTTATGGAAATGGTTCAGTCCCAGCAGGCTCTTGTTTCCTTGGCTAAGCTGAGTGAAGCCCCTTGGGAGCTGTGCAAACAGAGGCAATAACACTCGATGGTACAGGATCTAGTCTGTAGCTCGATTTTTTTTTATAATTTTAGAAAAACATTTATTATTTTCACAGATACTTTGAGCCAGGACAGTTCTCACACTCTGCAGTCATTAGGGGTCCTGTTATAGAGTTCAACGAGTTGAACTGAAAAAAAAAACAGAGCTTGCTTTGAGGAGACAGGAATGCCATCTAAAAGCAGGCAGTGGTCGGGTCCCTTGAGTAGTTAGAAACCGTGACTAGGTTTGTGGGGACTCAGAAAGTCCTGTCTGTCCCTTTCTCCATTCCTTCTTAGTACCCACAGGACTTTTGTGTGGCCTGGAAAGAGATGAGAACAGACCTTCTGATCCCAATTCTGATTTTCTTGCCAAATTTCCAAGAAAGGAACACCAGTGTCAAAACTATGCATGGGTCTGGTGACTGGATAGGTGCTCAGGATTCTGGTGCATAAGCAGGGTCACCCCCATACAACTGTACAGATGGTGTTGGGGAGCAACAGCAGTCTCTTTAGGACCCAGGTCAAGTGTGTGCTCCCCAGGAGGGACCTAAAAGAGGAGGCAACAGCAACAGTTTCCTGGACAGGAGCAGCTGCTGGTGTGGATTCCTGAGGAGTCCCCTTTGCTCCTCATTCCTGTTTGCTCCTCACGGTAGCCTCTCCCTTGAGGGGCTTTGGTGCCTAGTCTGGCTTCAGTACTTCACATGGAGGGCTGTTAACAGAGAAGCCCTGGACCCCTGGGATGCAGCTGAGGTCACCGCTTCCCGGCAGTAGAAACAGGTGGTTTGGTTGGGCCACAGATCACTGACTTCTGCAGTGCTCACGACCCTTGTCTACTGAGCTGTGAGCTTCTTCTGCTGAGTGTTTAGAAAAAGTAACAAAAACACAAGTCACCCCTATCCCCTCATAAATGAAAATACGACTGCCATAGGTAGGGCTTGACCTACATTTTGCTTTATGCCAGACAAATTCAGTGGTGGTGAAGACCTTGAAAGACAGCGCTTCCTCTGGTCTGTAATAGTGATGTGTATGCATCCATGCATCCTAGAAGGAAATCTAAAGTACCTATTTTACACAAATCATTGAGAACGGTTGCAGATATAAATTATTTATAAGAAGACTGATTAATGCCATGTCTCTTTGCTCATCCGTTCACACAGTGTTTGCTAGAGGCCATTATATTTTTGGATCGCGAATATAAAGTATAGAATCCAGCCAGAAACAGCCTTAACAAGATCTTTTCAATTGACATATCTTTCTCTGGCTCTGACTGTTGGGGGAAATTTTGCTGCAGTTGACTGAGTATGTAGGGTACAAGGATGCTGGAAGTGGGTGCGTCTTCTGCACTGTCCCCGTGCCCTGGAGTAGGTCCACATCTCAGGTCATATACTTTATTGTATGGATGGAGACACTGGTAACAGTGAGTGATATTAGTCTTCCTAGCCTTGGGCCAAGGATATAAAATAGGACATTGAGCTTTTGGTTATCTATGATGATGTTGGGTGACATTGTCTGGCTCCATTGTTCTTTTGCTCTGTCCTTCTCGACTATGGAATTGGTCAAACACAGACCGTGTTTGCAGATATTTTTTACCGCACTTTTACTTCTTTCGGTTGTTAGTCCTCCATTGTTTCTTGACCTGCATGTGTGCGCCACCCCGAGCTGAAGGTCTCCTTGGCAGAGCATGCGCTGTGCACCAGGCTCACTTGACGCTTTGCGTCATTTCCAGCCCTCACAGCAAGCCGGGCAGGAGAGGGACTGTGCCAGGACAAAAGGAGGCATTTGGTTGGTTCTGTGTGATCTTTGCCAAGTTTCTACTTAGCCACTCCAGGAGATGCCAGGCAACTTGAGGGGCAGGAAATTTCATCAGTTTCAACTTGGGTGTTGCAGATGCTATTTAATAATAAGTAGTGTTCTCAGACACTTGTTGCATGATTACGGGGTATTCTAGAAGGGGAGGATAGGCTGCACTACTTACCACGGTGTCTTTAATCCTCTTTCAGCTTCCCATCATGCACGTGTGCCCCCTAGTGGACAGTTAGGATTGAGTTCTGTGTACTTTCAGTGGGAAAACCTAATGCTCACTACAGCAGTTTTCCTTGTCTAGATTGAGCTGTTACTGACCCAAAGTCATCTAAGCAGTGAATATCTGGTAGAGAATGGTGGTTTCTAAGCTCTGGAGAACTTTGGACCCCTACCAGGCATGAGCATAGCTCATGGGAAGAGCTTACCCCTCCTCAGAAGAGCACAACTTGCTTGGGCATCCGGTGAGGTTGGCACTGAAGCACTAATGCCTGTATGTCGCTGTGAGTTAGCTCAGACTCACATGAGAAGCTGAGTTCTGGTTCCCAGATACCTGAGTTCCACCTCTTACCAGCTTCATGGCTTCTCACACAGTTAATGCAGGGCAGGAGTCCTTCTCTGCCTCTCTGCTCCCAGCACAGGGCAAAGCTCATTGACAAACAGATAATTAGCAACAGGAACAAACCATGAAACTCCTTTCTAGACAATCAGCCAAGATGAGGGAAATAGCCTGGGAGTAAGAGACGAGGATAGCATTTCTTGTGCCGGTTGAAGTTTAGAGTGCGTAGTTTATCCTAAGATGTGACAAGCCATTTGAGCAGACGGAAATCTGTTCCTTCCCCAGGGAGAGCATTTGCAAGTGTGGCTATGCCCAGAACCAGCACATCGAAGGCACCCAGATCAACGAAAACGAGAAGTGGAACTACAAGAAACATACCAAGGAGTTTCCGACAGACGCCTTTGGTGACATTCAGTTTGAGACTCTGGGGAAGAAAGGCAAGGTAAGCCCCCATGTTCTGCTTTAATATATGTGCTAAGGGCTTGGGCCACCTTGGTCGCCTTGAGCTGTTTCAGTAGCATGGAGGTGGGGATGGGTGATTGCCCACACCACTGCAGGAAAAGTCGGAAGACAGCGTCTAGACTGTGCTCAGTCTGAAAACTCAGTAGGTAAGGGTGGCATCATGGCTGGAGCTGTGGTGGAGCCACGTCATGGGTCCCTGTGACATCCTGAGCCTGTTAGAGGAAGGGAGAATACCTTTGTGAGTAGCTTGGGGCAGCATCCCTAAGGATATACTGTAGGGGGTAGTTCTTCAGGATGGAGAGAAGCCTGAGATGCCCTTCCGCGATGACCGTGTGAACTGGGTCTGGTTATTTCTCGCGCCTCCATACAGGCCCACTTAGGGAAAATAGTTTTCTATGTTGGGGCCTTTGGTCCCTGACAATATACTGTAATCTCCAATGAAGGCGACATTTCTTTATATCCATGAGTTTTACAAGGGTCTTTCCATTAGAAACTGGTCTCCCCCAAGGGTTCCCATATTCTGTTTCTACGATAGCTCAATCCATAGGCTGGATGTCTGGACCTTGACCCTATGAGTCCCCAAGCTCTGTATTTGTAGTCCCTGAGCACACGCAGCTCCACCCACTGTCTGGGGCTCTGCCTCATGATGGGTCAGCGAGTCTTCCCACAGGCTGCCCATCTCCTCCTTGGCTCATCCAAGTGTGCCAAGATGGTAGTTTGAGGACCCTTCATCATCTCTTGTCTACCCAGCTTTCAATACCTCAAGGGCCAGGTAAAGTTTCAGGATCTCCATCCGGCTTGTGGAAACATTCAGGGTCACTCTTCCCCCATGTCTTCCTTCCACTTTCCAGTAAGGCCCTGGCAGCAGCCCTGCCTAGGACACCCTATCCCGTGCCCCAGGTGCAGCCACCCACCCAACACCCCCGGGGGAGAGTACACAAACCTGGCGCTTTTATCCTGCCCCTACAGTATATCCGCTTGTCCTGCGACACAGACTCGGAAACTCTGTATGAACTGCTGACCCAGCACTGGCACCTCAAAACACCCAACCTGGTCATTTCAGTGACTGGTGGCGCCAAAAACTTCGCACTGAAGCCACGCATGCGCAAGATCTTCAGCCGGCTGATTTACATCGCACAGTCTAAAGGTATGCTAGTACTGAGAATATCTCGGATTATTATTCCTAGACCGCACTGCATTTTGGGTGCAGAGGATAAAGTTTGCACATGCTACTTATTCGCAGAATCCAGATATTCCTAGAACTATGTAAGTCTCTGTGGGTTATGTGCCTGTGAGTGTAGGTACCAACAGAGGCCAGAAGAGGGCGTTGGAGCAGGCGATACAGGCAGTTGTGAGCACTCTGGGTACTGGGTATTGAATTGGAGCCATCTACAAGTGCAATATGCACTCATAATGGCTGAGTCATCTCTCCAGCCCAGAGAAATATAGTTGTCATCTTATTATTCTAAATAAAATTCTCAGGCAGATGGAAAGATAAGATTCTCTGGCTGGCAGATTTACAGAGTAACTCTCAGTTGGGGTTAAGGTGTTAAATCTTAATTACAAAAAGAATAGTTCCCAGTAGTTTTATTTTATTATTTTCACATATAAATTTTAGTCAGAATATTCTAGTAAATAATTAAAAAGGCATTTTAGTTAGATTTTTCTTTAATCTTGGAGATCGTTGGTGTGCTTTTGGAAACAGAGGCTGCAGGCCACAGCACTGTGAACACTGTGTGGTTGTGTGACCCAGATAATGGTAGCTTTGACTTCATATGCTCAACTTAGCATGTTCTCTCTTTTACTTTTTTAATTTTAAAAACTTTCAAGCACTGCAGAAATGTTTCAAGAGTAATATGATGAACATAAGTGCATGCGTCTAGACTTACTGATGGCTGGTATTTCCTGCATTTGCCTCCTATAAATATCCCTTTGTGAATTATTCTTTTATGAATTTTATTCCATGACTATTTTATGAATATTTGTGTACTAGGATTTGGGACAAAATGATTTGAGAGTGGGCTGCAGACATCATGGCTCTTAGCCCCCCAATTCACTGGCCTGCGTCTTCGAAGAGAAGGGAAGTCCTTTACATATCTCACTGCAATTTTCCAGCCTGGGACAAGGACCGTTTACATTCCCTGACACTGGTAGTCCATTGTCGATTGTGCCTCTTTAATGGCCTTTCTAAATAAGGCATATTTTTTTTCTCCATTTGTGTTCCAAATTCCTTTAACTTTGCATAGCCTTCTGTTTTTCTCCATCAGCACTGGTTCTCAGTCTCCGTCCATCGCCACACTTCCATGAGAGCACAGCCACAGCTTTGTAGGCTGAGTCTCAACTTAGGCTTGGTTGATGGTTTTCTCATAAGTGAGTTCAGTTTACTTGGACGTTTTTGAAACGTCTTTTGCAAAGAAGCCTTGACCGACAGAACTGAGGAAACACATTTTATCTTAGATAGGAATTTTCCAGTGTCTGTCCAGGGTGATTGCAAGCCCTGGGAATAGGGTAGAAGAAAACACATGGAGTCCCTGGCACTGGGCCCAGCATGATGGCTGAGCAGGTAAAAGAGCTTATGACAAGACTGACAGTCAGAGTCTGATACTGGAACCCACAGACAGGAGAGAACTGACTGGAAGTTGTATCCTGACCTGCAACTGTGCTGTAGCAGAGATGCTCAAGCACAAGTACACACGTACACACACACAGATACACATATTACACAAACATACACATATATATTACGCAAACAGATACACACATGTTACACACACAGATACATACAGATACACACATATACATATATTACACAAACAGATACACACACATATCACACACAGAGAGATACACACACATATACACATATTACACAAATACACACACAGATACACATATTATACAAACATACACACATATATATGTATTACACAAACAGATACACACACATGTTACACACACAGACAGATACACACACATATACACATATTACACAAACAGATACACACACATATCACACACAGAGAGATACACACACATATACACATATTACACAAATACACACACAGATACACATATTATACAAACATACACACATATATATATTACACAAACAGATACACACACATATTACACACACAGACAGATACACACATACACACAGATACACACACATATACACATATTACACAAACAGATACACATATATCACACACAGAGAGATACACACACATATACACATATTACACAGATACACACATATCATACATACACAATGTGAACAGAGTAAGTGGCTTTGGCCTAGAAGACAGCTCATTTCTAACTAACTTACAAAGTTGACTCTGTTAGTTTAGCCAGGGCAAAGAAGGCAATACTCCCTGAGTCCTTGGTGTTGGTCATGTCCAGTTACCTTATTTTAAGAAGAAACACTGAGAACTGGTTTAGGAATTGGGTATGAACCTTCTAAGGGCCACAAGGCACTTACGGATTAGCAGGTCTTTGATGTGGGAGGTGACCGATGACCTAGTTCTTCCTTGTCAAATATGGCAGGGAAACTAGACAATGGAGACAGACAGCAAATGAATGGTCTTTCTAACAACTATAGAAGAGGGCTGCCTCAGGACTTTGAAGACTTCTATTGCTAGAGCTGATAAAGAGAGAAAATAGCGACTTCTTTCAGGGTGGAGACTGCCCTAAGGATAGTGTCCTCAAAGTGGAAACTTCCCTAAGGATGGAGAATGTCTCCAAGATGGGAATTGCCCTAAGGATGGAGACAGTGTTCAAGATAGGGGCTATCCTAAGCATGAAGACAGTGTTCAATGTGGGGGTGGCCCTAAAAGATGGAGAGTGTCTTCAAGGTGGGGGCTGCCCTAAGGATGGATAGAGGCTGTGTTCAAGGTGGGGGCTTCCCTAAGGATGGATGGGGACTGTGTTCAAGGTGGGGACTTCCCAAAAGATGGAGAGTATCTTCAAGGTAGGGTCTGCCTTTAGAGTGAGGACTGCCTAGGCTACAAGTTACACAATAGTCATTTCCATTATACTAAATAATTTTTCTGTTGTCTGGTGCTGGGATCCGAACCCATAGTCTGACATGTGCTGGTAAAACACTTTGTCTCTGAGCTACAGCCCGAACCTGCAGGTCTTTAGTTTCTTTTATTTTTCATTGAAATTCAGAAAAGTGCTTGACATTGAGAGGATCGTCAGATATAAACCTTGAGTAATAATATACACAGTTATGTAAAGCAAAGCAGATTTGCTGGGGCTAGGAAGGTCCAGCCTGTTCTGACCGGCGTGAGGTCTGGAGAGAGAGCACACTGCCCTCTATGGTTGCACTGCCCAGCTCACTTATGGGCTCAAGCCAGGCATTCACTGTTCATGAAAGCAATCCTTTGGAGACTCCTGAGTGCACCTTCTGTGGAGGCTGTGAATGCATATCTAGAATGGGGCACCGAACCTGTGCTGTCTAGTACATGCCCCTCAGGAACCCCCGATGACCTGGGATTCTCTTCTTGTTCGCCATGTGCTCCCATCCCACAGTCCGGCTCTCAATGCAGCATCCGGGAGCTCATGGCAGGAAGGTTCCCTCAGGAATCTAGAAACACAGGACCAAAACCTTACTCAGCACCAGGTGAAGTTCCGTTCCCCGTCCCTCATCCACAGGTGCTTGGATTCTCACGGGAGGTACTCACTACGGTCTGATGAAGTACATAGGTGAAGTGGTAAGAGATAACACCATCAGCAGGAATTCAGAAGAGAACATCGTGGCCATTGGCATCGCGGCATGGGGCATGGTCTCCAACAGGGACACCCTCATCCGGAATTGTGATGATGAGGTATGTGTGGAGCAGGGAGGCCTGTAAGGTTCTGTGGGGGAAAGACTAGGGCAATGGCCATGACCCGAATGCTGGGGCTCTGTAGTGGAGCCAGATGGTGGGAAAGCCTGTCTTATGAGAACAACCTATAGACCTACTATTAGTTCCAAAGCAGGAACTAATAGTGGAGGCATTTTGCCATTAAAATCGGTCTCCAGAAAGCTCCTATTAGACTTGGGTGCACTGTTTTTATGAATTATGATTCAAATCAATCTCAGAAGAGTTCACCTGTAGGTATACTCCTGCACTACGGTGCCGGATTCTTAGGAATTCAGGTTTATTATTGTTCTCCAACTTTAACCCAGTGTGGAGAAGGCTGAGACCCATACTACCAAATGTTTCCAGAGAACTGATTTAGGAGGTAGCAGACCTCCCTCAAATTATGTCCAGAATGCACTACAGATATATGATATCTACTGATATATGTGTCAGGTGTGACGTTTTGGAAACAGTGAGAAACTACCCAAGTCCTACTCAGGAGATTTGGGCTAGATGTTCAGAAATCTATATTTAATGCAATCTTATTCCATCTGAGGCTCACTAGGCATTTAGATGGTAAATGTTAAGGGCTTAGTTTTAAAAAACAGCCTTCACTTTCTTGTTTATGTTGCCATTTTGGAGACTAATAAGGGGGTACAGGAACCTAAGAAGTCAAATCTGTGCTCTCCACGGAGCTTTGTCACAAGTATGAAACTGTTTTTGGAAAGTGCCAACAATTGCACTAATAAATTCATCCCTAGAGAATTTGATATTAGGGCAAAGATTTCATTAAAGCATTCTGTAATGCCTAAGAATTGGCATAAATCTAAATATCCAGCAATACTTGGGACTCAGTATTTATTACTAGATATTATAATCTAGTAATATTTATCACTAAAGAGGGAAGCCCAGACAGATCACCATGTAAAAATGAAGAATAACCACAGAGGTAGGAAAATACTCCTTCTGAGGATGTTTTGACGGTATGGAAATGCTGATCAGTGTGAAATTATGAAGTGTACAGATAATAGCTAAATGCACATAAAATCTTGATGACAACAACCCACGGCTCTTAGAATTAAGTATAATTTACATTTGCATTTATATGCTACAATCTTCATTTCCGTAGAAAACATAGTTTTTTTAGAGACTTAAATTATACTGCTAGATTTTTTTTTTTAATCCTCTTTTTACTTCTGATGACAGTCTTCCATGACAGCATGATTTTGCAGCAAACTCTTATGATATTGCGCTTGGCTTCCTGGTTTCTCTAGTATTTTCCTGGGCGACAGTGTTTGGTCTTCTGTATAAACAAAACATTCACAACCATCTCATTGGCCACATCTTCTGACACAGGCTCACCAGGATCATTGTAGCGCTCGCTGCTATGGGAGGAACAGGATGGAGGCTCAGCCAACCTGAAACAAGGCCACTGTTTGAAACATGCCATACCTTATTTTAGATCTGCTTCAGAGAATTTTCTTTGTTTTCATCATCATCATCTTTTTTTTTAATTTTTGATCGGTGTTTTATTTTTGAGTCATGAGAATATTAAATACATATGAACAAGACAGCGCAGTTCTTGCTCATTCTTGGTTTACAGTAGGCTGTTTGTGACCATCTTTTTTTCTACTTCAATTTTGGTGCTCTTTGTCTGTACAGTCACCAGAGGTCACACACAGCAAACACAAGTTCTCTCACTTTAGTAGGGCCGTCGTGATGTCGCCCTGCATCCCGAAGACAAGTGTCCTTGTGCTTTCCAGGGATATTTCTCGGCTCAGTACATCATGGATGACTTCAAGAGAGACCCTCTCTACATCCTTGACAACAATCACACCCATCTGTTGCTTGTGGACAATGGATGTCATGGACACCCCACAGTGGAAGCCAAGCTGCGGAATCAGCTGGAGAAGTACATCTCGGAGCGGACCAGTCAAGGTCAGTCATTAGGAATGGGAAGGCCAGCATGGATGGTGACAGTTGGAGGCCAGCTATGCATGCATGCATGGCTGTTGTGGAGGCAGCTGGTGCTGCATGGCTAGCTAGCCCTCTTGATTCCCCATCTTCACTGCTAAAGAGGAGCTTGTATTTCTCCCCTTTCTTCAGGATCCCAGGAGTGTCTCTGCAGGAGCCACTGACATGTCCTTCAGCATGCTGAAGGGAGTGACAGATACTTTCTTACACTCTTGCATATTCATTTAGGAAGCCTGCTGGCTTTTTTTTCTATAGGCATTTGTAAAAAGTGAAGCCCCTAATGGAAAATGCATATTTAAGAAGCAATGCAATTAGGTAGGTTGTTGAGGACCGGCCTCGGCAAAAATACTTCTTACCAGGGTAGGGGTGTGGGAATTGGAGAAATATAAGTAAAGAATATGAAGACTCATAAAAGATAACAGAACAGAAACCATAGAAAGTATTGGGAGGGCATTCCAGTGACTGAGATCCTGAATTCACCCATGTTTATTAAAAAAAAAAAAAAAGGAGCAGAAGTACATCTGCATATCCTGACCACATGTCAGGAAGGCATGGACTTATTAGAATGGATCTTAATCTCAAAAGAACCAAGCAATCACCTCCTGAGTTAGGACGTGCAACTATGCCTGTCAAATCTCCAAACTCTCCTACCGTCAGACAAGGTGGAAATGGGCCTGCATTTTTTTTTGTCCTCCGCAGTAGATGATGACCAGACTGAGCTGGGCCATGTGGAGAGAAGGAGAGTGGGAAGGGAGAGGGGGAAAGAGAGGAAGGAAGTGTAGAAGCCATGAGGGCAGAGGTACAAAAGGGGGCAGGTAACCACAATGGCTGCATTATATAAGGAAGAGCCTCTGGGAGAAGGGTAGACCAGCTTCTGGGTTGGAGAGTTCAGGGTAGAAGGCTGGGTATGCCAGTCATACCCTGTAACAGGTAGGGCCTGAGGGATGCTGGGAGACCCTGCCAGTCAGTGTCAGCACTGATATATTAAATAGGCAACTCAGGTATTTGACCTGGGTTTGAGACTCAACAGTAGGGTAGAGATGTTAAGACTGTTACAACTGGAAAGCTATTTAATGTTTTGACTTTGGCTCCTTCTTTGGGTTACCAGAACAGAATCACCTAAAACACTGGTTTTGCAGAAACTGAGTGCAAGACCTTATCTGATAAGCTGCATGTGTCTTCTTTTCCTGTGGACAGGGTGCTGAGAGGCGTCCTGCTTTGGAGCAAGGCTGTCCTGTGGTTTAGTGACAGACTGCCTCACAGGACACAGTCTCAATTGTTTTGGCTTCAATGAAGACACAGCTTAGGAAGTTATTTATAGCTGCACTCAACTCCATTGAGAGAATGCCTCATTATGCAAATTTGTCACCTACTTAGGAAAGCATGGGATTATACAAATGAGGGAGAGAATAAGAGCAAACTTTAACTCAGTCTCATCAAATCCACAAATGTTAATGAAGCGACAAATTCAGCATTTTAAAAAGCAGTGACAAATGACAGTATTAACACACCACTATTCCTTCATTGGGATCTATCAGTTCAGGGCCAAGGTCAAATCCAAGCAGTTATCGCCAAGGCCATGAGCTCTCAGAGCAGATGGTCCTCTAACGTGGGATGTCCTTCTGTATATGTGTTGCTTTATTGATTGATGAATAAAGCTATTTTGGCCAATGTCTTAGCAGAGTAAAGCCAGGCAAGAAATTTGAACAGAGACAGAGAAAGAGAGTAGGCAGACTCAAGGAAACGCCATGTAGCTGCCAAAGGTGAAAGATGCCAGAATCTACCAGTAGGCTACAACTTTGTGGTGATACATAGATGAATAGAAATGGGTTAATTTAAGATGTAAGAGCTAGCTAGGAATACACCTGAGCCATAGGCCAAACAGGTTTGTAATTAATATAGTTTCCGTGTGATTATTCGGGTCTGAGTAGCTGGGAAACCAACACACAGTCATTTACATTCCTCCTACTTCCTGCCACATCCCACTTCCTGCCACATCCCACTTCCTGCCACACTCAGTCCTCAAGGTGGAGTCCAAAACAGACTTTGTTCTTGTTTTACAGATTCCAACTACGGTGGTAAGATCCCCATCGTGTGTTTTGCTCAAGGAGGTGGAAGAGAGACTTTGAAAGTGAGTTTTGGCTTGGTTTTCTGAAAGACTGGTCTACACCCAATAGAAGCACCCTCCCCCTACTGCTGCCCCAGTCTTTTGCATTTGTCTAATCTTTTCAAACTAAATTTCCAGTTGGTGTATAAAATGGGCCTCACCATGACCTGTTCATACATGGTTTTCCTTGTATTTTCCTCATGTTCAGTATACTGCCTTCTGTCCCACTTCTTTAATCTCTTTCCTTCTCCCACACAGTCCTTTCTCCCTTCGTGATGTGTGTGTGTGTGTGTGTGTGTGTGGGTGGGTGTGTGTGTGTAGTAATAGGAGCTGCGGGGCTGCATTCCCAGCACCCCAGCCGCCTGCTCGGCTAGCTTATGCCCCGAAATAACAACACACAAACTGTATTCATTTAAACACTGCTTGACCCTTTAGCTCTAGCACTTACAGGCTAATTCTCACATCCCGATCAACCCATCTCTAATAATCTGTGAGAACCGGTCTTACCGGGAAGATTCTAGCCTAGTCCATCCTGGGTCAGAGCTTCATCCTGGGAGCGGGGCATGGCATCTCTCTCAGGCGTCTGCTCCCGAGAGGAGAGCTGTCGAGACTGGAGTCTGAGCTCACTTCCTCTTCCTCCCAGAGTTCTGTTCTGTTTACTCCGCCCACCTATCTCTAACCAATGAGAGCCAAGCAGTTTCTTTTTATTTAACCAATGACCTTCCTCCATCATGTGTGTGTGTGTGTGTGTGTGTGTGTGTGTGTGTGAAGTCTAGATTCTGCATGCAAGAGGAAATAAGATGTTTGTCTTTTCTTATTCAACATTCTTATCCACAGTTCCATCCATTTCTCTACAAATGACAAGACTTCATACTTTATGACTGACTAAAACCCCACTGTGTACACATCCAATACTTTATCCATTCATCTCTTGGGTAGCTAATCTGGTTATATATCTTAGCCACTGTGAACTGTACCCTAGAGGACATGGGAGTGCTGGTGTCTCTAGTGTCTGCTGACTTAGATTCCTTTGGGTGTGTGCTCGTGAGTGGTATACTGGATCGTATGGTTGTCCTAGTTTTATTTATATTTTGAGGTACCTCTATATTAATTTCTATAGTCACTAATTAAAATTGCTTTTCCTTGGCCCCTTTGTTAGTGTTCTGTTGCTTCATTTCTTGATGCTAGTCAGTCTGACAGGAGTGAGATGGACTCTCAAGGTAGTTCTGGTTTGTGTTTTCCTGATGGCTACGGATGTTAAATATACTTTCATTTTCTTTGTTGGACATTTGTATCTCTTCTTTTGAGGGCCATCTGTTGAATTTAGTTGCCCATTTGCTGACCGTGCACTTGGACTTTTGGTGCTTAACTTTTTGAGTTTATAGGTTCTAGATACTAATATCAGGCCAGCTATAAAGATTTCTCTCCCATTCTGTGAGCTGTCTCTCCTCTCTGTTAATTGTTGACTTTGCTCTGAAGGAGATTTTTCAACTTTATGCAATCCCATTTCTCAATTCTTGTTGCCGTTGCCTGACCCACTGGAATCCTTTCCAGCAGGTACTTGCCCACATAAATATTTTGAAATGTTCTACCCATGTTCTTTTGCTTCAGTTCAAAGTTCCAGGTCATGTATTAAGGTCTTCAATCCATTTTGTGTTGATTTTGGTACCAGGTGAGAGATAAACATCTCTTTATTCTTCTTGAACTTTAAAAGATAACGTTTCCAGGTATGCTAATCATTTTGGCAGTTTGTTTTTTTTTTTAAGCTTTTGGGGCTTGAAGTATGCCATTTCTGACTTTCCTGACTTGGGGTTTCTGCTAAGCTGTCTGATAACTCTAACGGGATTGCCTTTGTGAGTTGGCATCTCTCCCTTCAACGTTAGATATTGCTTCTTTGTGAACTTGCGTTCCAGTTGTAACATGCAGTAGTAAGATTTTCTGGCAATATGCATTTAGGGCTTAAAAGACGTCTTGTGCTTGGATATCCCTTCCTTTCCCTAGTTGAATACACACACACACACACACACACACACACACACACACACACGTATATATTGCTATAATGTCCCTGGATGACTTTTTTGTACTTAAGTTTTAATTGTAGCTCCTTCTTCTCTCCCGCAGATTCACAGATTTGGTTCTTTATGATGTCCCAAATTCCCAAGAGCCACATTCATGAGCTCTCTTGATTTTGCCCTCTATATATCCTAAGGACTTTCATGAAGTAAGCAATGTCTTCTCATCATGTGTTGTTCCTTTACTAGACACAGGCTGCTCCTCAGCTGAGAGAGTAAAGAGTTGCACTCGGAATGGCAACTCTTCTGGGGATCCTGGACTCCATATGCAGGAATCTCACACCTAAGCCATGCTGCCGACATGGAGCTCCTGGATGACTCTGCCCGAGTGATATTGAGCATCTTGGCAAAGACTCCATTTCCCCACCCACATCGCAGGCTCTGTTGTTACAGTTGCACCTGCCGGAATTCAGGCCTCTGGCTCCTTAGAACTGAGCATCAGTGACTACAATGTAGCTAGTGTTTGGATAGGGTGCTTTCAGTGATCTTTGTTGTTGTTGTTATAGGAATAAGATCTTGTAAGAAAATAATGTTCACCTTCTCTCTTTATTATTTTCATGCCCACCCCTTTTCCTTGCTTTAATTTAAAACTGGGGATAGAATAAGCAGACCTACACACAGTAACCGTCTCTGGCCTAGCGACCAGAGCACACTGGAATTTCTAGTCCTTGCTAGCAAAAATTTTCTAGAATTGTAGAGGAACACTCACCATCTGGTCTTTTATTTATGGTGTGGCTTTTAGTTTATTCATTCAACAGATAGTTATGAGATGTTTTGAGAGCTGCTTTTGAGACCACTGTTGAAGAAAAAAAGATGCCATTCAGGAGTCTTTGAACGAAAAATGTTTTTAAAGGAATTTCAGGGAACAAGTAAATTGATCTGTGAAATGATCACTGGATAAGCGTGGACAAAGCAGCCTTATGAAGAGGAGGTGGGGAGAGAGGGTGTGAAATAGACATCCCACTTAGGGCCAAGCCGTCTGCCGTCTCTCATTCTTTGCCCAGCTGTGGATGGACTAGTCTCTGTGTTAATCGCCGTCTCCTGCGAATAGATGCTTCTCCAATAAAGCTTGACTGATGCACTAATCTCAGGGTGTAGCAGTGACTCATAGCAGTCAGTGTAACCCTATACCCAGTTACCAGAGTGACAGTCACAGGTTCTCCGCTAGGGCCTGGGTGTCTTCTCACAGATTCCCGTCCCCAGTGACAGGATGTGGTTTCATCCTGTGGAGTAGGTCTTAGCTCCAATCAGAAAGGGATTGCTAACTCCCATGACATTTATGCTTCTATTGTACCAGTGGGCATGTCTTGCCGGCCCGGTTGCTATTGTAGCCCCCCAGGATTCATAGCTGGGTAAGATAGATGATTACTTTTCTACTCTGGTTGTATATGCAACACTTCCCTGCAGTGTGTGTGTTAGTTAGTTAGTAGAGATGAGGCGTTCGGGTCAGCATTAGCTTGGTTTCTCTGTGTTCCATAGCTCGTGTGGGTGGTGTCTTTAGCAATAGGCTTACTGTCAGGTACAATACCCTGTAGTGTTTGGGGGTCTGTGGAACCTCACTGGCCAACTCCCTAAAAAGGTAACCCATTCACGTCCCTGAACTTTTAATTTATTAGCCTGTGGTGACTTGTAAGGCCTTTGTTGCCCACTTATTGATTGGATAGAGAAACAGGGAATGACCAGGGAGGAGCTGGAGGAAGGGAGTGACCTTAATCAAAATGCACTGTCTGAAATTCTTTAAGCACTGATAAATGAGAAAAAATAAAGAGGAGACAGAGAGTGGTAGCAGGTTAAAGATGTAGAGAGAGATGGTAAATAAGAGAGATGGATTGGGAGCTGGCTGCATGCCTATTCTTTCTCTGAAACTTAAGATTTGGAAAGATTTGTTCTAGGGTGAAGGGAAGAAGTTTCTTTTCCCACTGCAACTTAATGGCGGGGGTCTCTCCAGTATCAACTGCGAAGACCTGTATCGCTTATTCCCATTCCTCGGAAGCAGGGACCGGAGATCAGGACGCCAACTAACATCGAACTAATGTTTCTTGGGCTCCTTGGCTCCACATCTTTTAGCTGCCACCCAGCACTTGTGCTTCTGTTCCTCTGGGGTTCTGAGGATGTGGATGGGCTGCCAGGCTGCTCCCTCACACTCCTCATAGCCCCACAGTCTTGGCGCAACAGGCTGTGTCTTTTCCACGGAAAGCCTTCAGCCTCTAAAGAAGGGGACTTTCAGGTTCTTCTGTGCCCATGTGTAGCTTAATCCTTTGATCATGAAGTCAGGAGATAAAGATTCTGAGGCCCCTCTTCCACCTCCTGAAGTTCTTGCAAAGAACACATCAGGGCGAGAGGTGTTTGTTCACAAAGCACATCTATTTCGCTTTCTTGCAGTAAGTGAAGGGGGCAATGATGGAGCCAACACAGTAACTGCTGGATGCTTTTAAAGTATTCCCAGGGCACTGATAGCTTCCTTTAGATAAGTTATCGATACAACTGTGTGGGATCAAACCTTCACAATTGCCACTTACGCGTCACACCAGTTTGGGGAGTGAACCATTCTGTACGTAAGGTGATTTTCAAAGTACCCTTGTATGGAAGGCGTGAATTATCGCAGGGGTTTTTGTTGTGGAACATTTGTTTAACCAGGCAAAGAGGTGTTACATTGGTTTATGCTGCATTTGTTTAACTATGTAAAGATGTGTTGCATTTGTGTTAATTAAATAAAATTAACCTAGGCTCAGAGAGGCGGGGTTAGCAACTGGTTGACAGGAAGTAGCAGGGAAGGGTATAATTTTTTTTATCTATTTAAGTTGGGGTGGTGTGGAAGGAGAGAGGCTTCTGGGAACACCAGCTAAGAAAGAAAGTTTGTTGCTACTACTCTCTACTCTAGGCTTTGACTTTATAATTTTATTAGAATAGACTAGAATTCCCCTCCAGGCTATGGCCTGAGCAGTTGGGCCACTAGTAATAATAGTAGACTTTCATTTTTCTCAGGATGTCAAACAACTGGTTCACTTCTCCCATTCATAAAGCCGCTACAGTTGGTTCAATGTTGGTTTGAAATCAAAGCTGTTGAAGGAGCTGCGGGCTGTGTTCCTGCCACCCAGCTCCTGGCCGCCTGGCTAGCTTATGCCCCGAAATAACAACACACAAACTGTATTCTTTTAAACACTGCTTTGCCCATTAGCTCTAGCACTTACTGGCTAATTCTCATATCCCTATCAACCCATCTCTAATAATCTGTGTAGCACCAGTCTTACCAGGAAAGATTCAGCATGTCTGACCTGGCGGCTTGCTTCATTGCGTCTGCCCTGGGGAGTGGCATGGCGTCTCTGACCTCACTTCCCTTCTTCCCAGTATTCTATTCTGTCTACTCTACCCACCTAAAGGCTGGCCTATCAAATGGGCCAAGGCAGTTTTTTTATTAGTCAATGACCTTTCTCCATCACAAAGCTGTGGAGAGAAAAGCAGTAAGAAGCATCAGAGCATCTTGTGATTTAGAGCCTCGGTCCTGAGCTAGGTTGTGTTGCTCATTGCCGCCCCTTCTGCATGTCCAATTCTTTCTCCCTCTCATAGGCCATCAACACCTCCATCAAAAGTAAGATCCCCTGTGTGGTGGTGGAAGGCTCCGGGCAGATTGCTGACGTGATTGCCAGCCTGGTGGAGGTGGAGGATGTTCTGACCTCTTCCATGGTCAAAGAGAAGCTGGTGCGGTTTTTACCACGCACTGTGTCCCGGCTGCCTGAAGAGGAGATCGAGAGCTGGATCAGATCTGTGAGTCTGGGGAAGATGCTGGGGGTTCCTGGGATGGAAGAATGTCTCACGTTCTGTTGCTAGGCACTCTTTACTAATTCCCACAGAGCAGGGCCTTAATGGCCTCCTTTAATTTACCTGAGAGGATGGCTCGCTTTGTAAGCCTGATGGGACGGTGGGATCCAAAATGGTCAGATAACAAGCCCTTTCTAGATTAAGCTCCATTGTCTAAAATTTGCAGCTTAGAACTATGGTTGAATTTCACCTCTACAGCTGAGAGACAGCACCTGCACTGGGCCAGGCCTTGACTAGCAATGGCTTGTATGATCTCCTTACCGAGACATTGCATTTTTCAGATTTTTCCACCAAAAGGTAAAACTGGTAGCTTTGTAGGAAATTTCTTGCAGGGATTTTTTTTTTCAATCACATCTAAGTCTAGCACAGAATCAGGGGAATGGAGATGAAGATTGTAATTTATGGAAGGTGAAGGCAAAACTGAACAAAGAGGCTGAGAAGCAATTCAGCCGTTTGCATCCTTCCTTGTGCTGAGTCCCAGAGTGCACTGGTTGAGCGCACACATCACGGTCAGTATGTGATAAACACTGGCCTCCTTGCACCAGAGTGTCATGCTCTGCAAAAAACAGATACCAGTGAAGAGAACCATCAAAGATCCAGCCAGGGAAGGTCAAACCTGCTGTCTATCCGGAGATAGTGAAGTGGTGGGGAGTGGCCAGGTCACTCATCCCTTGATAATCTTTCCACATGGAAATCCATACACAAGGGTGCTCACTCTCTGAAGTGGAAATACTGTATACCTGGATAGTTTTAGTTAATTTGTTGCATGTTTATTGCCCCTCTTGATGGAAGAAGGTCATTGGTTAATAAAGAAACTGCGTTGGCCCATTTGATAGGCCAGCCCTTAGGTGGGTGGAGTAGACAGAACAGAATGCTGGGAGAAAGAAGCCGAGGCAGGCAGTAGCCATGATTCTCCCACTCCAGACAGAAGCAGGTTAAGATCTTTCCTGGTGAGCCACCTTGTGGTGTTACACAGATTATTAGAAATGGGTTAGATCAATATGTAAGAGCTAGCCAATAAGAGGCTGGAACTAATGGGCCAGGCAGTGTTTAAAAGAATACAGTTTCCATGTAATTATTTCTGGTAAAGCTAACCATGCGGGTGGCTGGGCGCTGGGAATGCAGCCCGCAGCTCCTACTTCACCCTCTCTATTTCCTGAGGTGGGTAAAAATAATTCAGTAGCCAGTATAAGAATACCCAGAGAGGAGGGAATAGAGAACTATTAGTTTGTCTACCTAACACAGACTTGGGTCCATCCCAGTAGATTTTCTTTTTAACTCTTCTAAAAGTTGACACATATCATCTGGTTCACATCACATCCAAAAACCAGGACAGTCCCAATGGTTCCTCTATTCTTTATGAGGGATTTGGATTTCTACTTCAAGGAAACCATCGCAGGCAATTCATCTTAAGCTAAATGTCAGGCTAATTTGGCTGCCTTTGATTATATTATCATTCCTGTGATTCATATCTAATTTATATTCATATCTAATTAAATATATTTATTTCTAATCATGTCAACCAGAAGACATACATAAAAATGGAAATTGCTCTGGCATTTTAGCTATGCATTCGTATAGAATTGTGAAATTGGTACAGATTTCCCAAAAGACCAAACTTGAGAGTAGGATTATTAATTAATAAATATGTAAATCAGTGAACTATATAAGCAGCCTACCAATGTAGTCTTGAGTGACCTCGCTAGTCATGTGAATGGCTGATCATCAAAGCTGAACACATCCTTTCTCTGTCTCTCCAAGAAATCCCTCTCCACCTGGGAGCTCCCCTTCTCCCCAACAGCTTTCTCACACTGTTTCCACATACATACTCCGAGCCCACCAAGACCTTGACTTTCCATAGTATCTGAATATTAGCCATATACCATCCGTTCAAACATCTAAAGTTATTTCATCTTCTGTTCATTAGGTAAGTTCTTATTATGTGTATGTCATGTGCTAGATTTGGTTTGGTCACACCAAGAATTGTGTGTATGTCAGAAATAGTCTATGGCCTCACATAGGGAACGTAAGTTGAAAAATACCTTGTGTGAAATATATATCACTATATTTTTCCAACTGGAATAGGTATGCATTAGTTGCTGTTATCTTTGCTGTGAACAGTACCTGGCAAGGAATAACTTTAAAAAAAGGAAGGATCTATTTTATCTCACAGTCATAGGGGCTACAGTCCATCACAGCAGCAAAAGCATGGTGGCAAGAGCATGAGACAGCTGATCACATTGCCTCTGTAGTTAAAATCGAAAGAGAGAGAGAGAGAGAGAGAGAGAGAGAGAAAGAAAGGAATGCTGATACTCAGCTCTCATTCTTTTTATCCAGCCCTGGACCCCAGCTCATGGAATGGTATCACCCACATTTAGGCTGGGTCTTCTCCTCTTAACCCCATCTAAACAGTTCCTTATAGACTTGCTTAAAGGTTTGTTTTCTAGGTGGTTCTAGATCCTGTCAAGTGGAGCACCATTATAAACCAGCTTGGGGTATTCTGAAGAAAGATGGCATGGATAGAGATGGATAGATGGATGTGTTATGGTGTGGGGCTTTGTGGAAGGCTCTGAGATGAAGTGATGTGGGAACCAGTATCTGAATGATGGAGAGTGAGTGGGGGGGGTGAGGGTGGGCATCATGATGATGGGAACTGCATGTACAAGGGTCCTGAGGTGAGAAGCTGACACAGAGGAAGAACTGAGTGATGGCAGAGGAGGTACAATTGTGAGTGGAAGCTGAAGCGCGTGTGAGAGTCCAGAACAGGCACCTCTCTGAGCACCGTTTTCAAGTTTGGGTCTTAATCAACTGTCATGAGATACCACCAAAAGCCCAGAAGCAAGGAGAAAATGAGATCTGGCTTACATCCAGGAGCTCTCACGCTGGTTGCAGCAGGCTCAGGGAGGGGGAGATGGGAACCCAGTTAGAGAGTCCTTGGAACCCTCTCCAGGTCTGCTACTGTGCTTTGTATCTGTAGTTGCTTTCTTCTCTTTCCATTGCAAAGTCAAAGATGTCTTACCTCCACAGAGTTGCCCACTTTACATGTGCTCCATAACCCTGGGCCCTAGATCTGTTTCCTTGCCAATCGTTTGTCTCGGGATTCCTTTCCTTTGGCTTGAGCAAAAGCCTGCACGCATGGTGAAGAATCTTTCCTTCTTTGCTCATCTGTTCCTCTCCCTCAAAAATCCTCACGGTTGGTGTTTTGTTGAAACTCTGGTTGATCTCCCCCTGACCATTGGGTGCACATCTTTGGAACCCATATCTTCATCATCACTCTTCTCAATGAACAGAGGCCTTAAAAGTTCACCTCCTGATAGCCAGGCCCAAGAACTTTCTCAACCCCTTGCTACCTTCCTGAAGCAAGAGCCCAAGACCCCTGGTTTTTACCCTGTTGAGATCAGGAAGGTCCAGCTCTAGATTTTGCTAGGGAAATCACCATCATCTATAACTGAAGCTAACCAAAGCAGGCCTCCCATAGAAGTTCTTCCAGGTAGAAGTTCATCCTTGCCAGTACCTGGAGCCTTGAAATTAGATGCCTTTTCAAAAAACCTGTTTCAAATTTAAATACTGCAGAAAAATCACAAAGGATAATATATTTATCTCTCATAAAGGATAACGTAAGCTATTGCTATCTCTAGCACCAAGTCCTCCCGCTTCTTGATTGTCATTAAGCTATTTTTTCCTCCTCTTTCAGACTCTATGACCAACAACACTTAGGTTTCCACAGTCTTCTGTTGTCTGTTCTGCATTAATTTACTTACCAGACAATTGGTATCTTTAGTGTGTCAGGCTTTGTTTCATTCACACATACACACGTATATGCACATGTACACTCACACACACACACACACACACACACACACACACACATTTCCAAGTAGTAGAAGGGAGGTCTGTTGAGAAGAAGGAAGGGTTTAGAGAGGGGGGAGGGAACAAGAGAGGATAATAGGGGGTCAGGATCAAAGTATATTGTATATACATGTATGTATGAAATTGTGAAAGAATAGATACCTTTAAAAGGGTCATGTTCCTCATGCTCAAGACCAGTTGGTTGACAATATTCTTCCTGACCTATTACCAGCTCAAAGAAATTCTTGAGTGTCCCCACCTACTCACAGTTATCAAGATGGAAGAGGCAGGAGACGAGGTTGTGAGCAACGCCATTTCCTATGCACTGTACAAAGGTGAGTGGAGTCAGTTCCTTGGGAGTACAGCCTTGGAGGGTAAGATGACTGCTCTCTAAGGTGAATTTCACAGAAGAAATTTTATGTCATTAAAAGGCTGATCAAATGTAACCAAGGTCATCTGCAAACGCTGTTTCTATCAGTGGTTTAAAGTACTTTTAAAGTCTCAGACCCCTTTAAATGTGTTGTAAAGACTTTGTACCTGCGGGGGTGTGTGCATATATGCTTCACATGTACACATGCTCTGTCTCTCTCTCTCTCTCTCTCTCTCTCTCTCTCTCTCACACACACACACACACACACACACACACACACCTTATAATTCAACCTCAGGGGCTCACATATCTCCTGAAGCTAATGACTGACCACCAGGTAAAACAATTCTTTTTAGTCTTTGCTGTGTTAAAATTCCATCAAAGTGAGCTGGGCATGATGGTGCATGTCTTGAATCCCAGCCTCAAGAAGGCAGAGGCAGGTGGATTTCTGTGAATTTGAAGCAAGCCTGGTCTACATAGGACTATAAATTTGTCTTCCAGGAAAGCCAGAGCTATATAGTGAGACTGACCGTGTCTCGGAAAAGAATTCCACCTAAGTGTAATTACCTATAGTAAATAGCAAAGCCTTGCCTTCTGGATTGAAATACCTAACCAATAAATGTAAAGTATACAGAGAAGATAGATAGATAGATAGATAGATAGATAGATAGATAGATAGATGAGAAGAAAAAGTGGGGAGAGAAGAGAAAACAAAGAGATTGAGTTGGAAATTGGGCCTGTAAGACCTGCCTCCCTTTGAACCACTTCCTCAAACTAAGCCATGACTCCTAAAGGTTCCACAGCTTCTGGGAACAGTGCCGGTAGCTAGAGACCAAGTGTTCAAGTCCAGGAGCTTAGGGGGAACATTTTACACTCAAATCATAACAAATACATTGTTGCAATATGGTTCATTATTTTGTAGATTTAGACATAGGATAAGTCAGATACAATTTCAGAATATAATACTTATGGAGTCTCAATCTATAGAAATATCAATATATCCTAGTTATACTATACTCATATGTAATAGAAAGATATGATGATCTGGGGTGATCACTACAGGCTTCTGGGCATGTGCAATGTAGATAAGAATGAGTGTGAAAGACAGTTTCCTCTGATTCCAAGAGACCCGCTTTGACAAGTGGCTCTAATATTTGGAGGATATTAGTGGCCTGGCTTCCTTATGTGTGGCTGTGGTTTTCTCCCTGTCCACTTTTAGCCTTTAGCACTAATGAGCAAGACAAGGACAATTGGAACGGGCAACTGAAGCTTCTACTGGAGTGGAACCAATTGGACCTTGCCAGTGATGAGATCTTCACCAACGACCGCCGATGGGAGGTAATGAAGCCTCTGGGAATATTCCTGGATTAGCATGGACATTGGTCTCAACAGTAGATGGTTGTGTCCAACAAGGTCATCAATCTAGAGTCTTGTTAATGATTAATGATTGCTTTGTTCTAGCAGATAAGTGGTGTCCAGCCTCCCTTTCCTTGATTGTAGGATGGGATAATGATGTTGACTTAGTAGGTTTCTTGCAAACAGATAATCTAACCAAAGACTCTAAAGTAAGCCGTCCTAAATGTATAAATAATCCTGTTGCCAGGAGATGAGAGAAGATCATCTCGTCTGGAGCTATGGGTCTGTTGTCAGGAGTGGATGGGTTGAGGTATGGGGACCAGAGACATGGGATTATTGATCTGGCTTGACTAAAAAGATCAAGGCAGCAACTTTCTTTTGCCCCCTCCACACCCAGCCAAATTCAGATAACAGATTTGTCAGGGGTGGGAGGTAGGAGGGAAAGGTGGAATAGCTTTGCTGAGGACATCCACCAGTGTCTTGGAGTGAGGCACCAGGAACTCCCTGTGTCAAATAAGCCCCCCCAATATGGAAGTTGCATGTGTAGTTAAAATCTTTAAGTTTCCAGCAGGTCACTTTTCTATATTTTCATGTTTTGAGACCCCATTTATGGGATACTGCTTGTATGCATCTAAAGTTCAATCAGCCTTGGTGGCTCGGTTCAGAAGCACCAGTTAAACCATCAGACAGAGATTTACAAGGGTGCATCTTTGTGTTCAACTCTTCTCAATTAATTGAAGTCATTATGGGCAGTGAGGTTGTATTTGACTGTACATGTGTATGGATGGATTTGAAGGCTGGCATCACTCAAGCTGCCATCTCCAGCAGCCAGCTTCAGAAAGCCCTCTCACACAAACCACTGTATCATCAAAGACCAAGATTTGATTTACATTAACATATGATCAATTTTAATGAGAGTAGTGAAAGTAGTAATGGCTCATGAATTTTTGAGTTATTCATCCCTTTAGCAAACATTGTCTTGCGTTTGGTCTTTGCACCATAATGAACCCCATTACACATCACAAGGCTTTCGTTAATGGAGGGCAAGTAGAGCTGCGAGTGCATTAATTAATTGGTTCATAAATAAATCCCTCTGTGTACATTGTCCTATTTAAATAAGGTCAGGTGGTAAATAAACTCAAACACATAATAGCATTATACATTTAATTTTATTAACTCAGCTGAAGGTGGTTAGGATGAAGGGCATAGTGGGTAAGGGTTTGAGTGCTGGAGTGGGTGTCTGTGTGTCCTTGGGCAAGGTTCTCAACTACACACTGGGTCAGTTCCCTTTCACAGTGCCATGCTGAAGCCAGCTCATACTGGCTTGCAAAAACTAGCTGCTAAATTTTCCAGAGATTTTGGGGGAGTTACTTGTTGACTATAGTCATGAGAAATCACATCGTGTAAGTTTACATAATAACTAAGGTTCTCAGTGTGGTCCTAGGACGAGTGACAGTGTTAGTGGTGTGAGTTGCTGGGTGGTGTCTAACTCAAGCTTGCTGAGTTAGAAACAAGGTTGACTACGGCAGTCAGCTGTAGCGAGTTCCCATGTTTGAGAACCATTGCACCAAGCTGTCCAGTGTGGGACCAATGGGAAGGCACACACGTGCGCGCGCACACACACACACACACACACACACACACACACACACTTATAATGCTTAGAGTACAGTGGAGAAGATGCTATGCTCCCCAGGTGTTAAACCCAGAGAGATCTAAAGAGTGGAGGAATCCAAGGAACCCTTAACAATTTACCCTAAGCAAAATGTGAGTCTATGAAAACAGCCTCAGACAGACACAAAAACCACCAATGCTGCCATTAAAATGAGGGCCAGCCAAGGAACTGAGGGAGTTAAGTAGGCTGTGGTTAGGGTGGAGTCATGGAGTCAGTGGGCACCAGGGGGCCTAGGTTTCTGAGAATAGACGCCATAGGCTTCTTCTGGAGGTTTTCATGTTGTCAGACTTTGTACTTTCCTCCTTTAATGCTAAAAAATAGGATCTTAAAGGCCCTTTGAATCTGTGAGTATTGGCAATGAAACTAACTCATAATAAATATCGCGGCAGTCTTATATTGCACCTAAGAGCTGCGCACCTCCTGGACTGTGGCTGAAGTGAGCACTGATCTTTCTTTAGACTCTTCGGAAGGATAGGCATCATGGCTCCTGCCTGTCATCTCAGCATTGGGGAGGCTGATACAGGAGAATTGCTATGAATCCAAAGCCAGCATGGATTATGTAGTGAGTTTCAGGCCAGCCTGGGATACCACGCTAAGATGCTGTCTAAAACCAAATAAGAAGAAAACAGAAAGGATTCCTGGAAAAGCTCTGTAGGATAACTTTTACTAGGGACTAAGATAGTATTGATCCAGGGTCCAGGGACTCACTGCTGTGTCACAGCCCAGATCCTTCCTAGACAGTATGTGGCTTGATGGGTTCTGTTTTGACAACTGTCACTGTAGAGAAGGTCAGAGTTCACCTAGGGGGGCATCAGATCCCACAGTGTGTACTGTAGCATGGGCAGTTGGTTCACAGTCAGTGTCTACTGTAGACGCCCACCATTGGCTTCTGCTCCCTGATGCTTTTCATGCCGAGTGCCTGGATCAGCTCCTGGCCCGTGTCGCGCTTCAGTGGGCATGCTATCTCCACCTAAGAAAGAGCCCAGGTCACATTCAAAGTCTCCACCTTGGTGTTCACCCACCTAGAGGCTGAAAAGTGAATTTTATTGTCAAAGCAGAATGGAGAGAGAATCTGGAGATCCTGGGACTCTATGGCTGAAATACAGAAACACCTTGTGTTTTCTTTATTGATCTCACGGTACATGCTCTCTCCTGCTCTTTCTCTTCAGTCGGCTGACCTGCAGGAAGTCATGTTCACGGCGCTCATAAAGGACAGGCCCAAGTTTGTCCGTCTTTTCCTGGAGAACGGCCTGAATCTGCAGAAGTTTCTCACCAACGACGTCCTCACGGAGCTCTTCTCCGCCCACTTCAGCACCCTCGTGTACCGGAACCTGCAGATCGCCAAGAACTCCTACAACGATGCGCTCCTCACCTTCGTCTGGAAGCTGGTGGCTAACTTCCGTAGAAGCTTCTGGAAGGAAGACAGAAGCAGTCGGGAGGACTTGGATGTGGAACTCCATGTACGTAATGGTAAAAACAGTGGAGCTGTCTGAATTCAGTTCTCTGCGTCCATATTTCCATTTCCCAGAATTCCGTTCTCTGCCTCCATCTTTCCCGTTCTCTTCCTGATTGCCGTAAAGCAGCTGGAAGGGTAGCATGCATTTTCTCTACCATCTTTCCAAAAGAATAAAGTCACTGGTAAGTTTTCTAACGTCTGGCTCTAGTCCCTGGCTCTGTTTGGATCCATCATTTCTAGATCACAGGGCTTGTGTGGCACACTTTCCGAGGCTATTTGATGGGGAACAGGGACAGACAGATGGCTTTCCGCTCGGGGTTCAGCTCCCTGCTGCCCAGGTGAAAGAATGAAGGGCTGCCAGTAGTTTTGTGGACAAATGGAGTCGTGGATATTTCCGCTAGGGCAGATGTGAATGCCGCAGGGTTCCTTTCTGCATATGGGCAGGTCCAGTTCCATCAACAGCATCATCAGTCATCGCCAGCGTTTGCTCTGATAAGTGTTCCAGGGCTAGCGAATGCCCCGATTGCCCCTCACCTAAAGGAGACGATTCAGGAGCATGGCCGCAGTGAGCTTCTGGCAACACAGCCATGGCCGCCTGCTTGGCCATGTGCCTTCTATTGGCCTCTTTCTTTCCTGACTTAATTTCCTCACTCTCTAAATAAAAAACTTTGCTCAAATTCTAATCTCAGGATTGCTTCTGGGGAAACCTAAACTAGATCATTACCACTTGAGTTCTGAGATTTGTGTCATTAGCATTTGTAGCTGAGATTTTTAAGTGTGTGTGTGTGTGTGTGTGTGTGTGTATGTGTGTGTGTGTGTAAATGAGCTCAGTGTGTGGTTGAATTGAAAGTGTGTATCTTCTGTTTGACATTATTTATGTTAAAATTTGAAACACAGTACTTACCTGGGGTTCACATGTTCAGTGTAGAGTTTAGTCAAATCAAGAGGGGAGCTGTAGGAGGGGACACACACACTTTCCATCTGAAAATATTCCTTGAAGATACAGAATCTTAAATGTGAGCTAGACCTCCAATCTTTGAACGGCAGCCCAAGGAAATGAGCACATTCTACTTGGTGACAATTGAATACAAGGCACAGGAGAGTTGGATTCCATCTGACCACCTTTCTTCCCCCTCTGTCTGAGAAACTGATCTGTGGAACGGAGAGGAATCACTTTTCTCCACGGTGCATCAGAAGTCATTTAGTCTCTGAACTGCTCTTGGCTCTCCTCCCCCGCTTTTACCTTCCCACACAGTTGTACTTTGTCTTTGATGCTGGATGAAAGATTTTGTGTCAAATCACACCACCTGCTGAGCGACAGTGAGCAATGAGAATCACACCACTGTGCTGCTAAAACAGACTCAGCCCCCAAGTCCCAGAGGTCTCCGAGCAGAGGGCCTGTTTCTCATGCTTTCCGACTACCCCATCTCATTGTTAAAACAGTGCACCGAAAGTGGGTTCCATTTGCATGTGGTGAACCCATGTTCTCACCCCTCTCAGGATGCATCTCTCACCACCCGGCACCCCCTGCAAGCTCTTTTCATCTGGGCCATCCTCCAGAACAAGAAGGAACTCTCCAAGGTCATTTGGGAGCAGGTAAACGTCCAGGCCCACACGGAATTGATGCCAAATGCATGCTGTGTCCCAGGAGTCTGGTCTAACCTACACTCGTGCCTAGTTTAAAACTTGGGGCATCTGGTGCCCAGGACCACACCTGTGCCTCTGTCTGCACGTCCTTGGAGGTGTGCCTAGGATGGGTGGTCCCCGGAAAGGTAGGGTCCCCCAGTCCACTCCTGCTCCCCAGGTTCCTCTGCATGATTTTCCCCCCAACTATAAGAAGCTCTGAAATGCAACTTAAGAAATTAGTTTCTGGTCCCCAATTCAATACATACTATTGGCATTGCCCTTGGTTATTTCCCAGAGGTTGAAGCTACCACATACCTATTGATGAAGAAACTGCACACTTTGGATATAGGACCTGGAAGACTTGAGGTGGATGTGATGTGGAAACATACTTCCATAGGTCTAGCTTCCATAGTATCTGAAGGTGCTAGACAAGCGGCCAAGGGAAGGGAGCAATTAACAGCCCTCCCAAGCTGTGATGCCCTTGAAACACAACCATGGACAGAATGGCAAGATATTCCTCAAGGTGCAATGGTGGCGCTAAGAACTTGGCGATAACCAACATCTCTCTAATTGGACAGAAGGACTTTTTAACAGGCAGTTAAGTCATGCCTGGCACTATAAACATAGCCAGCTGCCTAGGGGCTAAGTCATGAGTCTCAGAGGAGAGCCTCATACCCTGGTTTTCCTAAACCAGTATTATTTCTAACTGCATTGTAAATCCTTACCCTTAGACCCACAGAGAAGTGTACCCCTCATCAAAGAAACCTTTCTTTCCAAATCTTACTTTGTTTTTGCTAAATCATTTCTCTTCAAATTTATTCACAATATTAAAACAAAAAATTAAACAAATCATATGGTCAAAACTCAAGTCTAGTTAAAACTCAAGTCTAGTCTGTTATTATAGAATAAAGAATTGTTGGATCCTCAGTGATGTAACAAAAATTGCATTGTGATGATATGGGAATTTTAGAAGGTTATCAACTATGGTAAGAGACAACAACCTCAGCCAAATTAAGACGGCAGATTTCAAACTTTAATTAAGTACTACCCAGTTAAATATTCAATTCACTTCTGAACTACATATACAATTTAAAAGGTTCCCTATATACATTAAATTCAAATTTATTTACTGATTTAAAAAAGGAATTAATTTCTTAGCCCTTACCTCACATGCACAAGGCCTTAGGTTTGATCCTCAGAACTAAGTAATAATAAGATTAAAGTAAAACCAATGATCTCTCGCTTAATTCCATTATGAACCGGAGGTAGGACCTATAAACATTCTGCTTAAAGTATTTATTGAGACTTTTCTCTGTGGTTTGGTACATCACAGTTTCTATAAATATGCTTCCGTATGCACTTCCATCCTTGACTGCTGAATTCAGACACAGCCTTCAGTTACATGGTGCAGGTCTTCAATGTTCTTATTTTTCCTCCCTGTATCCTGGCTGTTATAGTATGATAACGTTGAGATAAGGGGTCAGTCAGGCTTCCTGCCATCAGAGGCTGAATGGCCCCCAATACTTACCCAGGTATTTTCTTTTTAGACGCTGATTCTCCCTACAAGACCACTGATAGTTTACTGAGGTCCAAGTCTGTTCCAAGCTCATCTCAGACTTGACTTGGAATCACAATGAGTAGTTGACTTTGCCATCTCCTGCTTGTCTATTCTTTTCAAAAGTTAATGTCAATATTTCAAGAGACTATGAATTAACCAACATTTCCCCATCCCTGCACCCCCTTAAAGACCAAAGGCTGTACTCTGGCAGCCTTGGGAGCCAGCAAGCTTCTGAAGACCCTGGCTAAAGTCAAGAATGATATCAATGCTGCTGGGGAATCCGAGGAACTGGCCAATGAATATGAAACCCGAGCTGTGGGTGAGTATCCCACAGCATTTGCCAAGATGTCTCACCCAGAAGGCTTGGGAGAGAAATGGAAGGGAGGAGGGGCTGTTTTAGGTAAGGAGAGATAGAGAATCCTGAGGCCTTCCCTGAGAGCAAGGCCCTTCTGCCTGAGTCCAGACAGAACCCATCAGAGAGGGCCCTCCCTAGGTGGTGGAGGCAGCTCAGTTCCATAAGCATGTAACAACACCCTCTACATTAAAGAGCCCTGCCGACTATGCTATGTCATCCATGTAGCAAGGGTGCCATTTGGTTAGCTTTTCCTATGCCTTCTGCATGCCTGGGTCTTCATGCCCCATCTGTTCAGGGTTTGATGGGGCATAGGCAGGCCAGGTTCCACGTCTACCAGCTGAGCCCAGCCCTCCTCTCCGTGACAATACAGAGTTGTTCACCGAGTGCTACAGCAACGATGAAGACCTGGCAGAGCAGCTGCTGGTCTACTCCTGTGAAGCCTGGGGCGGGAGCAACTGCCTGGAGCTGGCGGTGGAGGCCACAGACCAGCATTTTATTGCTCAGCCTGGGGTCCAGGTAAGCGAAGGCTGGGCCCTGAAAACTATGCCCAGGAACGTGTCTGACAGCACATGCTACCAGTAGTATTAAGGACATGGCATTAGGAGTCCACCTTCCTCATCCCGTGTAAAAGCCACTGAGGGGTTCCCTGGGTGACAATGTGAAAGATGAGGAGACATATGCTTTTGTGGAAAGCCTCACCTCAAGAGACGGCACAGGAGTGCACCGGTCAACTCTCCACTGCTGTAGCGAAATGCCTGAGGTGATTACCTTAAAAAGAGCAGAGGTTTAGTTGGGTCCACAAGGTTTGAAGGTTTTAGTTCATGCTTGGCTGTGCCCATTGCTTCTGAATGCATGATGAGACAGGGCATTATGGCCACAGCTGTGGTAGAGGTAGATACCTCTTGGCAGATAGGAAGCAAAGAGGTGAGGGGCAGAGGAGGAACCAAAGTCTCTTCGAGGGAGTAACCCCCAGTAGCCTAAGACATCCCCCTTAGTCCCATCTTCTTAAAGATTGAACCACCTTCCCAAGTGTCACACTGGAAACGATGCCTTTAGTGATGGATCTTGGGAAAATATCTAAGACCCAAATCACAGTGTGGTGCCTAGCTTTAATCGTCAACTTGACATACTGTAGAATCATCCAGAAAGAATCTCAGAGATGCATTGTCTAGATAGGTTGGTCAGTGGGTGTATCTGTGTGTGTGTGGGGGGGGGTTGCCTTGATAGCCTTAGCTGATGTGGGAAGACCCTGCCCACTATGGGTGGTACTGTTTCCTAGTTTTGGATCCTGGACCTTAGATGAATAAAGAAATCTAGGTGAATATTAAGTACACATTAATTTCTCTCTGCTTTTGACTGTGGATGTGATTGTGCTTCAAGTTCCCTAAAATGATGGACTGTAATGTGGGACTGTGTGCTAAAATAAACCCTGTCCTCCCCTTTTTATTTTTTAATCACAACAGCAGAAATGAAGCTAAGACACATGGCAAGGAGGAATTCTTTGGGCTTCCACCAAGCAAATAGTACAACATTGTAATGATGAGCTGTCTCTGAGTCCCTCTGCCAGGGCCTTAGCCCACTAAAGCAGATGTTATATGGTGGATCCCAGTTTCTCTCTGTGAAATGGGCACAGTCATGCATATCAGGTATTTCTCTGTGACAAAATGTATGACAGAGGCAACTTAAATGAGGACAGACATATTTGGGCTCACAGTTTCAACCCAGTGTAGCAGAGATGGTGCTGATGCTGCACTCCTGTGGATTAGAGGACAGACACAAGGACTGGGACCTCTACAAGGCCCGCCCTCCGTGGCCCACACCACCAGGCAGACCCGAGAGCCTGTGGGGGATTTCTTGTCCAAACAGCAGCAGCTGCGGTTGTCAGAAAGTTGCTATAGTGATGCCATGAAATTCTGTATGAAAGGGAAGGTCGGCTGTGTCAGCTGCTGCCACTGTGGTCATCACGGTTATCATGAGTGATGGAGGAATCATGAGACGGGCGGGGCTGGTCCTGAGGCAGGTTAAGCAGGCAGCAGCTTAAGTGCACCCACAGTTGCCCTGGGACACTGTAGGGCTGATCAGGCAGGGATGGGGGGAGAACCATGCCTGTAACGTGTTTCCTCTGCACCATGCTTGTGGAGGTGGGCATAATTCATTTTATTTTGAGGACTCAGGGCTCAGAGAGGTCCTGGAATATTTCCCATGCTTGCTTGCTAGGAAGTAGTGGCACCAGGATTTGATCCTCTGTGGATTGCCTCCAACTTCAGACTTTGCATTATCCCACGTGGCTTTCAGTGAAGTGGTTTGCTCTAGAGGTGAGCTAGAGATGACTAACAGGAGGTGAGCTTGGGGAGGGAGAAGCAGACATGATGTGCTCAGAAGGAAGGTGGCCCTTGGAGCTCTTGGGAGCCTCTGGGTCCCTTGTAGAGCCCGCTGCAAGTCTCGGGGTATTTATTACTGCAGTGTGCTGCTTGCTTGGTGCTCTTTCTGGGGTCTAGCTTGGCCCCTCCTCAGCCAAGCACATATCTGTGGAGTAACCCCAAGAAGATATGGCAGGGAGCACAAGAGAAGCCCAATAGGAGAGCAGATGCAGGACTATGGCCATAGTACACCATTCCCAACCCTCTTAGTGGCAATGAGTGGGCCCCAGTTTTCCTTTGCTCTGCCCTCCTCTATATGCTAAGCCCTACCTGGTTGGCTTGTTTTGTTTTTCCAGCTGTGAGCTTCTTTGATGTGGTCTGGTCCCTTATCCCCACACCTATCTTTTGGTGGTAATATGGGTTTCCAGTTTCCACCATCATGGAAGCCCTTCCTGCCCCACCTTCAGGGGCTGGCACAGTGGTCAGGGGAATGTGTCTCCATGCCTACCACCTCGACTCTATCAGTCTCTGTTTTCCCAGCTTCCTTTTAGCTTCAGAATAAAAGCATCCATCTGCCTCCAGACAGGAATCTCTGGGGACTCTACAGATTGCATTGGCCCTGGCTTTGAACTTAGCAGTCACTGAAGACTCATACTTGTTTAAGCTTACACAAATAAGAGTCATAGTAGTTAAAAATTCATAAGCTTAGTGAGTTTCACTCATGTAATACTCTCTTTTAAAGCCAATAGAATTGAATTTAGAAAAAAAAAAGACTCGAAAATCAAACAGAATTTTAAGTTGCTTCTTCACGCCTTAGGATCCGGATAACATTTAAAAATTAAAGACATTAATATAGGGGTAAATGTTTCTGGAATGCGCAGGGATGGGAAAAATGACAGTGTCCTGTCCCTCCTATACTTAAATCAACAAGGACTGTGTTCTCTGTCTCTGTTTCTCTCTAGAATTTTCTTTCTAAGCAATGGTATGGAGAGATTTCCCGAGACACAAAGAACTGGAAGATTATCCTGTGTCTATTTGTCATCCCCCTGGTGGGCTGTGGCCTCGTATCATTCAGGTGTGGACTGGGGCATCTAATCGTGTGTGTGAGCATCTGTGGTGTGTGTGTGCGTGCATGTGTGTGCATGTGCATGCATGTGTGTGCGTGTATGTGTTTGAGCATTTGTGCAAATGGTTGTAAGCCTAGAACTTAGAACATCCATTATGGCATCTGTGTGCATGGTCTGGCATCTTCCCTGGATTTTTCTGGGTTGGATTTCAAGCAGGTGGGCCTGGGGTCATCTTCAGTATCTTAGACTGAATTTGGATTCTCTGACCAACTAAAAAAGAAACAAAGACAAAACAAAACAAATGAACAAAAACAAAGGTTGAGTTTTGGTTGGGTCAGCATTTCGATCCAGTTTTCCCTGTTTGTTCCTTGTCTGTGGTGGGTAGCACCAGTGTGTGTGTGTGTGTGTGTGTGTGCGTGTGTGTGTGTGTTTGTGTGTGCATGTGTGAGTGACTGTATCAGTGTATATGAATATATGTGAGTAAATGAGAGAACGTGTGTCTGTTATGTGTGAGTGTGTGTGGATGGTGACTCTGCCCCACCTCTGGCTTGGTCCAGGAAGAAGCCAATTGACAAGCACAAGAAGCTGCTCTGGTACTACGTGGCCTTCTTCACCTCGCCCTTCGTGGTCTTCTCCTGGAACGTGGTCTTCTACATTGCCTTCCTCCTGCTGTTTGCCTACGTGCTGCTCATGGACTTCCACTCTGTGCCACACACGCCAGAGCTGATCCTCTATGCCCTGGTCTTCGTCCTCTTCTGTGATGAAGTGAGGCAGGTGGGCAAGTGTTGCGTCGCTCTCCCCAGGGAGATGACTAAATGTCTGCTCACCCCAGATAAGACACTGACAACACACCAAAGAGATGATTCCACGAGTCTAGTGTAAAAAAACGGTGAGCTTACTGGGCTGACTGACTCAAAGGCAGCTACAGCATCCAAAGTCCACCCAGACAACTCACAAACACTGCATCTCTGGAACTCAAAGGCTAATCTGTGGACAAATCACTCCACCAATGTCTCCTGCCCCAGGACCTGCTATTGTTCACATACAGCCTCGGGGAGGTGCCTGTAACTTTCCCAGTCCCCCCCAGCCTCTGTGCTACCCCAGGAGACGATGTTTCAATTGGAGGAAAGGGTTACAACACTGGGCACTTCCTCAAGGTGTCTTCAGTGGGTAGCAGCTTCCTGACATCATGGTCAATCAGAACTGTTTCTGAACTACAAATGCAGTCATTAAGTTGCAAATAAATTCTTCCCGGGTGACAGTCTATGGACCTGAAGGTGATTTTCAAATCCTGAGCACCGCAGTGAGATCTCTTAGCATTGAATTCATGCTATGTCCTTAACTAGTGTTAACTGATGGACATGGCTCAGCCAGGGAAGGTGCCTTACTTAGCTTTGATTGCCAGCTTGGCACAGCCTGCGGTCATCTGAAGGGAGCCTCAGCTGAGGAACCGTCTAGATAAGATTGGCAGGTGAATATGTATGTGGGAGGATTGTCTTGTAGCTAATTGAGGCAGGCGATCCCAGCCCACTGTGGGCAGCACCATCCCTAGGCAGATGATCCTGGGCTGTATAAGAAAGCCAGCTGGAGTCGGGCGGTGGTGGCGCACGCCTTTAATCACAGCACTCGGGAGACAGAGGCAGGCGGATCGCTGTGAGTTTGAGGCCAGCCTGATCTACAAGAGCTAGTTCCAGGACAGGAACCAAAGGCTACAAAGAAACCCTGTCTCGAAAATCCAAAAATAAAAAAAAAAAAAAAAGAAAGCCGGCTGGGCTTGTGAACTAGCAATGTTCCTTCATGTTCCTGTCCCTGCCTTAGTTTTCCTCAGCAATGCAGTGTGACCTCGAAGTATACGTCTGTAACATGAGGGGTGCCTGTTTGTTTGGGGTTTCTGTCTAGCCCTTTACCCCACAGCTGTTTAACCCCAAAGAAAATCACACATAGGTCTCCATAAATGATAAGCTGATTGGCCTATTAGTTCTAGCCTCTCACTGGCTAACTCTCATATCTTGACTAACCCATTTTTCTGATCTATGTTAACCCTGTGGCTCAGTACCTTTTTTCAGTGGGGCAGATCACATCCTGCTGCTTTGGTGATCTGGGCAGGAATGGGAAGAATCAACTTCCTCCTTCCCAGAATTCTCCTGTTCTCATTACATCATTTCTACTTCCTGCCTGGTTTTCCTGCCTATATTTCCTGCCTGGCCAATCAGCATTTATTTAAAACATGATTGACAGAATACAGACACTTCTCCCACACCATAAGTCAAACAAATCCTTTTCCCCCCTGAGTTGCCTTTGGTTAGAAAGTTTTATCAGAACACCAGAAATAAGCTAGGACAGAGGAGGGGCGTGGTTGAGAGACCTTGGCCTGAGTTCTTCCATCATCGGGAACCTTCTGTGTGCTCACCTTCACCACCATCAGGGGCAGCTTGCTGAGTAACTGGGGACCTGGGGGCCTGATCATCTTGAGCACCCTAATGCCTAGCAGTCAAGTCTTGCCATAATCCCTGTGGGTTCTTTATGGTCCATGTGTGCAGTTTCTTGGGATGTGCACTTTTTGGGATCCTTTTTCCACCCCTGAATCCAAACGACCCCAGGTTCCATGGAGCAGGGACTTACAGAGGTAGCAGATGTTGAAGAAATTCATGCTAACAGTGAAGGTGGCAATGTCTTGACCCACGATGAAAACCGGTCTCAGGAAGCCCTTTCAGATTCTGCTGTCATCCTGTTGTCTCTCCTGGACCTGAACCCTAAGGTTAAAATATATTCCATGGAGCAAGCATGTGCTAGGTATACAGCTTGTGGGGTACCTGAGTTTACAAAGCAGAAGGCCTGGTGGCGGAAGAGATTCGAAGGGGCAGCAATGCTGCTCATGCCCTGGTAGGGCCCCGACTAGTCTAAGAACACTATGTTGGCTTCCATTCCCATGCCAACTCTCTCAGATAGATCTTTATGTGCCTTCTCCAGGACTCCTGGGTTGCGAGGGGTTCTGGGGGCCTGTTTATATATTCTCAGCATGGGTATGTCTTGATCGATTAGTGATTATGGGTGTGGGAGCTGGGAGGGGCCCTGGCACTGGTGCCCATGTGTACCTGTCTTCTTGACTAGTCGGTAAGCAGTGTGGAGGTGGAGGAAGAAAACCCTAAGACACACAAGATGGATTAGGTAGCAGTGTACTGCCTATGATTCTTGAGGGTTAAAGACCAAGATAAGGGTATAGGATGGGTGGTCCCACTTAGTACTACGAAGGAAACAGTTCTGTCCCATCCCCTGGCTTCTGGAAGTTTTCTGGCTGTCTTTGCCATTCTGTGCCTTGTGGATGTGATGCTTTGACCCCTGGCATCATGTCCATATGGTGCTTCCCCCCATATGTGCAGGTGTGTCCTAATTTCTCCACTTCCTGGGGACAGCAGTCACGTTGGATCAGGATTCCATCTTCACCTGTCCAGGTCCATCTGCAGTGGCCTGATTTCCAGACAAGGTCACATTCCCAGGTAGAGGGTTGAGGACTTCAGTCTGCAGGTGTCGCTGGGCCCACAGCCCTTCTGTGTGGACTCTGTCTCTGTGGCCAGCCTTTACTCCCAGGTTCCCTTATGGCTTCTGATGTGTCAGCAGAGAGGGGCTGAGGGGTTCTGTGTGGAAATCAGCAGTTAGAGAAGAGCTTCCTGGGTTAGAGGGTCAGTTGACTTATGGCTAATAGGGAATTAAGTCATGAGGATTGGGTTGGGAGAGAGAAAGAGGGACAGAGAATTAAAGGGTAGGGAAGAGTTGCAAATAGATTCTGAGTGATGGGTAGTAGTTTGGCTTCTTAGTTCTGTCCTTTTTGGGGGTGCATTTCCTACTGAAGAAACTCCCGAGAGAAGCAGAAGCACAAATGGGGGTGTCTTCTCTTGTACTGACCCCACCAGGGAGTCCTCTGAGTGCCCCAGGTCCTAACACATGCTCCTGTAGTCCCCAGAACAGCATCAAGTGGGAACGGTCCACTTTAGACTTTAATTTGCTATGTATCTCTGAAGCCAGAGCTGGTATCTTCTTGTTGCTGAGATTGTTGTGTTAATACAGGAAGGGACATGCAGGGTGTACCTAAGTCACTCCTGAGGGTCACCTGGTCAGCTACTAAAGCCAGAGAGGAGGAGAGAGGAGGCCCAGTCCTCTCTCCCTTTTGAACAGAGAAACCCAGGTGGCTTTTTTTTCTGGAATGCTTGATAAAACAGGAGCCAGTCTGCAGACCACTGCTGTAAAGTTTTGTCACTTAAGCAATATGTCACTAGAGGGCGCTGTTTCCCTTTCTTTCTGTAGAACCTTGTCTTTGGATCCCTAAACTGGGTTGATTTTCAAGGAAGAGGTCTACAGACCTGTGCAGTCTTACCAGAAAGAGTCACAGTTGTTCCAGAAGGCCCCCTCAACAGGACATTGTCTGTTTTAGATTGTATCTGGGCCTCAGACACCCACTGCTCTCCGCTGATGAGTGATGTCGGGTGCTCACACTAATTGGGGATTTCTAACCTAGAGAGTCAACAGTGCACACACAGTTAACTCACTCCTAGCAGAGCTAAGCAGTGCGGTGGATGTTTGATTAAAAGGTGGTAAGCTCCACCCCACCTTCTCTGAAAGTTCCTCTAGTTCTGAAGCTGTCACAGCGTGGAGGAGATGATGAACACATCCTGTTGTTTCATGAGCGCAGCTTAGCCTTACCTGAAATCTTTTCTCCCTGTAGTGGTATTCTAGTGGCCCAGGGTTCATGTAGCTATCATTCCTGTAATACGGGTCAGGCTTCTGGAGTCCCTTAGACAAGGAAGGGCTGGGACAGTACGGATCAGCATGTACCAGCCTACCAGCAGGGACGACAAGGAGAATAGGTGGGCAGGGCAGGTGCTAGCCATTCTCATCTTAGCAGGCACGGAGTAGCCAATGGCTGTTGGTACCCCGAGGGTCAGCACTGCACCGACAAATGGATGCTCCTGTGTCCTCCCAGGGTCCTAACCTTGAACCAGTTTCCCCACAGTGGAACATGGTCTGAGCCAGGCTGTGCAGGCATGGGGGAGGTCATCATTCCGAGGTTATCTGGTAATGCTCCCTCCTTTGTCCACTCGAGCGGTGTGTCCTGCCCCCCTCAGCATTTCAGCTTGGAGGATATTGGTGGATCCTAGAAACCCTTCACTCCCAGGATGGGCACCTTAGCCACCCCGTCTAGGCCTTGTGGTCAGGGACCAAGTAGGAAATAGGATAGCCAAGTCCCAGATAGACCCAGATGGATGAGTTCATGGGAACACACGAGCATTCATCTTTTATAGGAATCAGTACCACACTTCACTGAATCCACTGTTCCCCGTTTTGAGCCTTCCCCAGGGTCTTGTTCTCAGGCTCCTCATAGCCAGATTCTGAGTAGGTAGGCAAACGGAAGGGCTACACAGCTAGGTTGGAGTTCTTCACACCTACTTTGTACAGTCCAATTAATAATCTTCCCTCTATGTGCCCATTTTGAAACAGTTTCACTAATCAAGTTGTTCTACTGTGTGTGTTCTATTATATTTTTACAATAAATACACAAATCTACAACAGTCAGGAAGACACTCGGTAACCGCACAGTGCACAGTCTACATTGCTGTCCGTGTTCATGTTTTCCCACACAGGTCACACTCATTCTCTGAGGCTTCATTTTTAGAGAAGAGAACACACCTCCTTTCCTTGACTCTGAGAGCTATATGTGTGTAAAGAGCAGCTAGCTCTCCGGTGCCCTGGGAACATGGGGTTCTGGTCGTGGGGTTCTTGATACCAACAGCCTCCAGAGTGCTAGGGAGAAGCTGCATGGATATTCACGGGTCTGCAAGCCTGGTGTCCCAGATGCCCACTCTTTCGTCTGTCCTCTCTTGTCACAGTGGTACATGAACGGCGTGAATTATTTCACTGACCTGTGGAACGTCATGGACACCCTGGGGCTCTTCTACTTCATAGCAGGGATCGTGTTCCGGTGAGTGGTTCCTTCCCCCTTCCTATCTTCAGGCATTTTGGCACAAAAGATGGAGAAAACAAATCTTGGACATAACAAGTCATGCCCTACCAGAGATGACCACAAGAGGCCGTTGCTCCTGTCCTGTGGAGACACATGTTGGCCAACATAAATTCCTTCTTCACCTCTCATCCAGGGTTCTTTACAATTTTCCTTTTGTTTTTCAAATAGGCTTTGGGGGGGGCACAATTAGAATCCAGGGAAAGGGTCCTGGGGATGTTGAGTGTCTTCCAATGTTGATTTATTTTGGTCCACTTAGTTATGGCACATGTGACTTCGGCCAGAACACTGGTCCTGTAGCCACCCATCCAGGTATTAGTGTATCCCTCCAGCCTCACAGCTAGAGTGCGTGAGAAGACAGCTAAATCTCAAATGACCATCCAAGGCCCTAAACTGAGCTGGGGAGATGGCTCAGTCAGCAACATGCCTGCCATTCAAGTGTGAGGACTGTGTTCAGACCCACAGAACCCGCGTAAAAGCTGAGAATGGCAGTACCCACCTGTGACTGGAACCAGGGCTGGGCAAGATTGGCAGATCTGGGAGCTTATTGTCTCAGTCAGTGAGTTCCAGGTTCTGTGTGAGACCCTGTCTCAAAAACCATGACAGAAAGCAACAGAGTGAGACACCGGATGTGCACGCGCACATGACATACCACACACACACGACACACTTCACACACACAACACACCATACACACGATATACCACACACACGTGACACACCACTCATACACGACACACCACATATATGACATTCCGCACACACGACACACCAAACACACATGACACACCACAGTAAACTTTGAGACGTTGTGCCACATAACACTAATTCCCTTTTTCTCTCCACAGACTCCACTCTTCTAATAAAAGCTCTTTGTACTCCGGGAGAGTCATTTTCTGTCTGGATTACATTATATTCACTCTAAGGCTTATCCACATCTTCACTGTTAGCAGGAACTTAGGACCCAAGATTATAATGCTACAGCGAATGGTAAGAGCCAGCAGCACCAGTGGGCATCCGTCTCTCATCTGCCTTGGAGTCCATGACTGGTGGGCAGAGCTTGTTCACGGCATAGCTTGTTCACGGCATAGCTTGATAGCTTGCGTTAACAGTGGCATTTGCTTTTTTTTTAAAAAACTGTTTTTTACCAGAGGCCATTCTCCTCAGGGGAGATTTTAGGAAAGAGAGCTCCAAGGAACCAACAGTGTTGAGTGTAGCACTGCCCGAAAGCCACTGGGGTTTCCTGACGGTCTCCACTTCGCATCACGCTTCCTTGGAGTCTGAACAGCTCGCTCAGAGTATATGTACGGGCGGGGGGGGGGCTTTTATGACGTTTTTACCGTTTTTATAGATAGGTTGTTCTAGTTCAAGGAGGAAAACATCTTTCCCTAGAGATAAATGTTGAGCTAGATGTCTAGAGATGATGGGATCCTAAATTCCACACCCTGTAATACCCATGTGGGAGAAAGGCTTGTTTGACATACACAACGGGAGAACGTGGCAGGCTGGGGACGTTGCTTCCCGCGGCTGGTTCTGTCTGGAAATCAGATGGGCCACTGGATGAGCTCATGTGGACATCCCTTTCCAATGCTGAGGCTGAGTGTGCGGTTTTTAACTCAAAGCACCTCGGAGGCATCCAGTCACCATGACGTCAAGCTGTGTGTGCAAAACACAGCGGGAGAAAAAGTAAATTGTTCCCATCTCATAAGGGCTGCTTTTGTTTTCCAAAGAAGTAATTCTGCAAAAACAATTTGGGGATTGAAAAAAAAATGCAAATGCTCCCAGGTGTGGCTGGAGCCAGCTCCTCCAAAGCAGAGGCCCTTTAGTGTTTGAGCTGGGCCTTCACTCTCAAAGCCCTGAATCCAAGCTGTTTGGAGATCAGCAAGCAATAGTGCAGGACTTGGGTTTCATTGGGGAAACATCTCCAGACCTAAGGTGAGGGTGTTTTATTTTTAGGTTAGTGGCTAAGGGTTGGGGATGCATGCAGCCCAGTGATAGAGCATATACAAGGCCCTGGTCTTAACCCCAGCAGTTAACTCAATCAGTTGGTGTGAAATAAATGAATAAGTGGCCAGGCAATTTGATAATACATTTTCTGGGTCCTTGAACCTCCCTCTGCCGGCCTCTGTGGCTGACTGGGAATGGCCAGGCTTCATAACCAGCCACCACGAGCACAGTTCTGACTATTCTGATCTCCTCCCTTGGCAGCTGATCGACGTTTTCTTCTTCCTGTTTCTCTTTGCCGTGTGGATGGTAGCCTTTGGCGTGGCCAGGCAGGGGATCCTTAGACTGAATGAACAGCGCTGGAGGTGGATCTTCCGCTCTGTCATCTATGAGCCCTACCTGGCCATGTTTGGCCAGGTGCCCAGTGACGTGGATGGTAAGCCCGGCCCTGCATGGACAGAGGTGGAGCTGGGGGTGACATCCTGGACCCATCCCTGACCGTTTCACCTCTTCTCTTTGCTCCTGAATAAGATCTTACGTTGTTCTCATGGAAATCTTTAAGTCTTTCTATTTCTTAATATTTTTTGAGACAAGGTCCCTAGCCCAGGGTATCTTTGAATTCCCTTTGTAGCCCAGGATGACCTTGAATTCCTGATCTTTCCTCCCTCCCCCTCCCCCCACCCCTCTGAAATTGCTGATGTGTACCGCCGTGCCTGGTTAGCGCTGTGCTGGGGATTGAACCCAGGACTTCATGTATGATAGGCAAGCATTCTACCCACCGAGCCCGCACACTCATGTTTTTAAAAATCATGGCATTTCTCAGTTCCCAGGGTAGAGTGGGACAGTCCTTGCTGATTCAGACGGAAGTGTTGTCGACTGTACCTCCCTGTATGTCACAGAGTTCAGAGTTCCATCTAGTCCTAAAGAACACATGGAAGGTTGACACTAGGACCTTGGGTTGAAGCTTTCATCCTTAGCCCACTGCTCAGAAGATGGAATGAGGCTGACGTTGGCATAGTGGCTTTATTGTGCCCACACTCAGACTACAATGTCAGGAATGGGGCATAAGCAAATTTGTGTTTTAAATGGACTGTGTAGAGGAGCTTCCTGATGTTGACAGTAGCCCCGACTTGTCATCTCCCACCCTGCCAGCATGAACTGCATTGATGGACTGTTTCCTTGAGCCAGGGCTGGACCTGACTGGTGACCTTTCTCAGTCCCTCTGGTTTCCCTATTGGTCTCCATTCCTCAGCGGAAGCCTCTTCTGACTGTGAGAAACAGGTCCCTTCCGTGCAGGGGTGGAAAGGCTCTTGGGACTCTCTAGTTGGCACGGTGACACCCTTTGTCCGGAGGAGAGCTCCTCCTGCTGCTGGGTTGGGTTCTACCGAGGAACAGCACTTAGGGGACAGGCCAGGGCAGGTATGTGCGCTGTGTGCACATTTCAGTCTCTGAGTTCTGTCAGTGACTGTCTGGCACAGTGACACCTTCCTACACTGTGTGTGTGTGTGTGCCCAGGCTGTCAGGGATGAGGACAGGGCTCTGGCAGGGTGCTCCTCCTCAGAACCAGAGTCTGTGGTCTTCTCTGAACTCACACAGACCTACAGTGGCTAGTTCAAAGGAAAGGTCCCGACCTTCCTGGCAGAGCAGGCCTTCCTCCAAAGGTCCATGCTGGTCTCTTTCCCACCAGGGCACAGTGGTGTATGTCAGAGCCCTTTTGTGACATTCCGCTCCTCTGCTGTACTAACTAGGGAAGTGTTCCACCACCGAGCTATATCTCCTACCAGGGATATGTCAGGTCGTTGATGTACTTAATAGACCTGTGCTACCATCTCTTGTCACTGTGACAAAATACCTAACAGAAACAATGTCAGGAAGAAAAGGGTTATCTTGACTTACAATTCGAGGGTACACAGTCAGCCTATCACGGCAGGGGAAGCGTGGTGGCAGGAGAGTGAGGTGGCTTGTCTCATCACATCCACAGTCAGGAATCAGCGGGTGGAAAGAGGGAGGGAAAGGGAGGGAGGGAAGGAGAGAGAGAGGAGGAGACTCCTGATACTCAGCTTACTTCCTCCTTTTTATTCAGTCCAGGACCCCAGCCCATGGGAAGGAGCTGCCCACTCTGAGGGTTGAAGTCTCTGGAAACACCTTCGTGGACATGCCCAGAGTCACATCTCTTAGGTGGCTCCAAGTGGCCTCACGAACCCTCTCTGACACTGCTCCTGGATGCTAGTGCTCAGCCGGTTTAGTTGATTTCACGATCCCACAACACCTCCATGCAGAATGTTCTGATCCCCCATGCTCTGGCATCTATCCAAGCTCTCCTGTGTCCTCCGGATCTTTTTGATATGTGTGGCAGTCAGAGCAGCCCTTTGGTAGAGAATCACTTCTATTACCATCCTCTAACAGTGCCCATGGCTTTCATCATGAGCATGGTGAGCCAGCAGTGCGGCCTTGCCAAGTTTCCTCTCCCAGGCCTCTGTCTCACTTACCTTAGCTTGTGCTGTTGCCAGCCTCGGGTACCTGTCCCTTCCCATTTAGTAACATGGTTGTCACTCACTCATCCTTCTGTTCATTTCAGAGATGTTTCTGGGTGATCCAATTCCTTCTTTTGGGACTTTGTGCAGGTTGAATCTTTAAACTGACTGTAGAACTGAGGAACTTGGATGCTTCTTGGAGCACAGAAATGATCACAGCCCCTGTTCTAGTTTCTGTTGCTGCGATAAGACATGCGGACCAAGGGCGATGCTTCCACTCCGTAATTCCTCACTGAGGGAAGTCAGGGCACGAGCTCGAGGCAGGAACCTGCAGGCAGGACCCACAGAGGGATGCTACTTGCTAGCTTGCTCATTGGTTAATGCTTAGCTAGCCTTCTAATTCTTCCTGGGTTGTACGTCTACTCTTCTTCCAGCTACCTAGAGATGGGACTTGTCACAGTGAGCTGGGCCTTCCCACATCAAGACAGTCTCTCATAGACATGGCCAAACTGACCTTAGCCACCCCTCAGCTGAGACTCCCTCAGATGACTCCAGTCTGTGTCAAGTTGACACCTTTTTTTGTTTTGTTTTGTTTTGTTTTGATTTTGGTCTTAATGAAGTCACGATTTCCCAGTAGCTGCTCAGTAAGCTGTCTGGTGGGCATGAGACTCTGAAGATTGTTCCCAAGATGACTCTGACTCCACATCTCCCGGCCTGCTGCCATCCTTGCTTCTTCTCCAGAGGGACCTCACTGGCCTCCTGGTTCTGTGCCCACAGGTACCACATATGATTTTTCCCACTGCACCTTCTCGGGCAACGAGTCCAAGCCCCTGTGTGTGGAGATGGATGAGAACAACTTGCCCCGCTTCCCTGAGTGGATCACCATCCCTCTGGTGTGTATCTACATGCTCTCCACCAACATCCTGCTCGTCAACCTCCTGGTCGCCATGTTTGGGTATGTCTGTGTCACACATTCAGGGACTTCCTCTACGGGCTGTGCCTATGCCAGGCAGGCAGGACGAGTGTGGGCAGAGGTAATGTCCACCTTGAGGAGCGGAGAGTAGAGGCCATTGGGAGCCTGGTGGTCTTTGGTGTTTGGGGGCCTTAAAGGGACCATATTTAAAAAAAAAACAACAAGGTGTTTGACTGATTTGACACCACAAACAAGCAATGTGACCAACTCCCTTAAATCTAGGCAATGCTTAGGATTACATCATTCCGGAGAGCAACTGAACCAACAACATTCTTGTTGCTGAGACAAAACACCTAACACAGGCAATGAGAGGACGGATGGGCTTGTTTTGGCTTATAGTTTGAGGGTACAGCCTATTGCAGTGGGAAGTCACGGGAGTGGGGTTGGGAGGCAGGGAGTCACAATGTGTCCGCTACTCATCTTCCTTTGTATTCAGACAAATACCTCAACCCATGAACTAGTGCTCCCTGTGTTCAGAGTGGGCCTTCTTCCCATTAAACCTCTCTGTAAGCATGCTCATATACACCGCTAGAGATGTGTCTCCTAGGCAATTCCAAATCCAGGCAAGTTGACTGCGTTAGCATGATAGCTACAGTGCAAATCACCTCTAAGGTTCCTGGTGTATGTTTTCTAAGTAAGACAAACGTATGCAAACCAATACCCAGCAACCAATGACACCTCGGATGTATAATCCAAAAGTTAAAGGTCCCAGGAGTGCCATTCATCATGAACTTGGAAGGTGTAGCTGTCTTGTGGCACCGTTTGGTTTTAGCCTCTACTGGGCAACACTTGCCAAGCTCCTCATGGGGCCTCACACACAGGCTTGCTTCCACGGGTTTGCAAAGCTTCATTTTGTCCAAGCCCCACATTATTTAGCTGTGATAAGTTCCTCACTTTCATAGAGTTTCTCAGAAGCACAAGAGATACATGGAGTGGCATCTGAAACAAACCGAATGATCTTCATGTCTTTAGCTGTGAGGAGCCTCACTGATGGTTCTGTTGTGCCTCAGTTGGTATATAACCTACCTAACTGCTCCACAACTTATGTATCTGGCCACAACTTATATAGCTGTTGTAATTTAAGATTTGCCTTAGGATGGCGATAAACATTGGGATGAATCCGCAACACACAGATTGTTGTTCTCGTTCTGATGGCCAGTTATGGTGTGGTATCTTTCTGAATGTTGGTTCTGAGGCTAGCTAGTCTGCAAGGGACACCAAGGGATCCTGTCACAACCTAATCAATACATGTTCCCTATGACTCTTAGTGTAAAGAGACTCTTAGTGTAAAGATACGTAGGGTAGGATCTTCGGGAGATTCTAGAAGAGGCATAACTGTTTTCATAACCATTTTAATGCAGGCCTTTGGATCCTCTGAAAGGTGGGAAATGATCGAGTGGCTATCTGCTAAAGCTTCCAAATAATTGTGATGTAGGAGACAGATAAATTAGGAACACTTATCTCTATGCCATCTAACATAGGTGCAGATTTCTCGTGAAAAGAAAATCAGAGGTTAGAAGATGTCAAAGTCATGTTGCCTAAGCAACCACATGCTAAAAATGACATCCGGAGCCAAAGAGCCAACACTGAGTTAACGGCACCACACTTGATAACCAAGTCTCAGAAACTATCCTGTCGCCTGCAGTGTTTCCAGGATTGCATACAGCGTGCCCACTGGTATGAGCATGTGTAACACTAGGCAGCTCTGGGGAAACTGACCACCAGGCAAATTGGCAGAAGTTGTTCAAATGTGAGCTGTCCTCCACAAGCACACGTGTTTGGACACTCGGTCCCCAGAGGGTGGCACTGTTTGTGGAAACTGCAGAACAATTTAGTAAGTAAGGTCTGGCGAAAAGAAGTGAGTCTTTGGGGTCAAGCCTGAGCTCTGCTTCTGGTGCCAGTTTCTTATTCTCCCTCATACCCTCATTTCCACCTTCGTCCTTTTTTTGGTCCTCTGAGATGTGAGCAAGTCACCTGAAGTTCCAGCTACTAGCTGCTCACACTGCTGTGCCTTCTCTACCATGTTGAGCTGGACTGTGTTCCTTCAAACCATGAGCCAGAGTGAATCTTCCCTCCCTCAGCTAAATATTTATGGAGCTTTGCCTTCCAAGTGCCTTGTATGGGCCCCTTCACTTCATTACCAGCCCTTGTGGGGGTGCAGCCTCCCAGTGACTTCACAGGGAAGAGGCGGGGCCAGGTCAAGTGCCTGCTGTAAGTGGAAGAAATGATTGCCAATATTTACCACGGTGGCACGTATTATAATAAAATAGGAAGTAGCCACCAGGTCTGGCAGGACAGTCCTGGAAGCCCAGCTACTTAAGAGTCTGAGGCAGGAGGATTTCAAGTCCTGTGTTTTGTTCAGTCTAGGCTGCATTGCTCTATGGCAGCGTCGTACTAAACTGAACGGTTGATTGAAAGGCAGGTAAATGGAATCAGTGGTGTCTTTCCCAAGGGTTGTCAGTTCTGTGCCTGCTCCTCCCCACATCTCCCACATCACGATTATTATAATTATTGTCTTTTATTTTGTCAGTGGCATCTAGTCAGCTCTTCTGTGATCTATTCCAAAGCCCCCTTCACTCTTTCCCGTCCCTCTTACAAAATGTCTTCAATCTTGAAAACAGTGCAAAGAGCTACTGTTACTTTAATTCAGCTGAATGGCAATTCAGTTGCTTAATGGATGTTATTCTGGTCCAAACTGGCACCTAGCACTACGCCTGTTTATTCTCTTGGTGTAATGTTGGAATGCACATGTTCAATGAGTAATGATTAAATGATAAGTATTGTCTCCTTCTTCTCAGACCACCATCATCTCTTTGTGTTGGAAGCTTTAAGCCTCCTCTTTATTTTATTTTAAATAATGAATATGTGCATATGTCTGGTATGTGTGTGGTCAGGAGAACGGTATGTGTACGTGAGTGGAGGTACCCACAGAGGCCAGAAGGGGTTATCTAATCCTCTGGAGCTGGAGTTACAAGCAGTGATACGGACTACCTAATGCGGATGATGAGAGGCGATCGTGGGTCCTCTCTAAGGGCAGTATTTGCTCATAAGCACTGAGCCCTCTCTCCATCCAAATCTTCTAGTTGTTTTGAAGCATATGGATGAAAGGGGATAGGATACAGCAAACATGTCAACATACATGCTGGGCAGACACAGAGCCCATGAGCCAGGGCTGTCTCTAGGAATGAAACAGTTCTGATTAGACATTACTGGTCTGCTTGGGAAGGAGGGGGCATTAGTTCTCCGTGACACACCAAAGGAGCTGCTTGTTGGGTGAAAGTCTAGCTGAGGGCCAGAGAGATGGCTCAGCACCAGCGTGTTCACTGCTTTTGCAGAGAACTGGGTTTCAGTTCCCATCCCCCACATGGTGGCTCACACCTGTGTCTAGCGCCAGGTCTGGGGACTCCAATGCCCTATTCTGGCCACTGTGGGATCCTGCACGTACATGGTGCACAAAAACTCAAGCAGGCTCACACACATACACTTAGAATAAAAATAAATCTTTGAGAAAGGAATCTAGCTGAGAAGCCTTTTTGGATTTTAATTTATTCTAAAACCTGCTGTTGTTTTCATATCCAGTTTTTATAATTTTCTTCAGACTGTGCATTCTGATTTGATCACTCTTTCTATTTTGGTTTTTACTACCAAATGGTTTTCATTACTGAAGATTTTTTTTTAAGTCATTAAAACATCTGTTGTATAAGTCCTCCCCTCATTATTCTTACTCAAATCTCCCCCTAGCTTTTCGTGCATATTTAATTGTATGAAGAAACTCATCTTGTGAGTTTCTTCTTTCTTTTTTTGAGAAAAAAAAATTCTTGTGACTCTTTGTGGAATTATTTAGGAGAAACTGGATTCATAATCCCCAGAATCAGCATCGTATTCACAGTGTTCAAGTATCTGTAGCTGTCAGTACTCTGTGGTTCTGTTTGCATGGGCCTTGCAGGCTCTTTGTTATTTCAGCCATTTAGGGGTGTGAGCAAATGTTTCCTGGCTTTTTTCCTATGATTTTGATTTCAGTGACGACTTTTTGCTATATAGGAAGGCTTTTAAAGAGTCACTTATTCATGGGGAACAAGTCTCCTTTGTTAACTGTCTCCCTTCTTTTTATTACCTCGAGGACGGTGGTTCCCCCTCCCCCTCAACTCCTTATCTGTCATGTCAGCTCCTTCTTCTCTGTCTCCCTTTCTAACCAGAAAAAGATGTTCTGTGTTCCAGAAGGCTCTCCTGTAAGTATTGAAAGACTTTCCTTTTGATCTGGCGTTATGATGCATCATACAAACGATGGATTATAGCAATATTGTTAGCATTCCACCATCCTTCTGCTCTGTGGTCATGGCATATCACCCCTTTAATGCACGTCTGGATTTCATCTGTGCACAAGGCTCTCTGAGCTCCAAACATCTGCCGAAGGCTAGCAACATCTCCAATCTCAGCAAGTTTCTCCCTCCAAGGGGCTTCTGCTTCCTCCTCTCTCCTGCCCTGCTCCACAGAGGGTATTCAGTTGGTCCTATGAGATGACTTCCACTGCCACTACCCACATACAACCCACTGAGATACTGACAAGGACAATACCTTCCTAATAGGGTATCGGAGAAGTGGTGAGGAGGGGCAGGTTTTAGGGTCTCTTGAGGAAGATGCGGATGACCAGTGATGGCCTGGAAGATGCTGAGCATTGTCTGATCTGGTGCAACTGAGGCTAGCTTCAAGCCACTCTGATGCTTGTGTCCCTGAGAGCCATTTTCACACATCAGCCATAGAAGGCCTGCCTTTGCAGAATCTAACTTCTCTACAGATGTTAAAACTAACTTCTAAAGACTATAAAAAAAATCAGAGAGCCATGGTGGTAGCTCGAACTGGTAACAGTGCCTGCTAGGCAAGCCTGAAGACCTGAGTTCAAGGTCCGTGACCTTCATTAAAAGCCAGGCCTGGCAATACACTTGTCAATCCTGGTGCTGGAGAGGCAGAGACATGCAGATCTCAGGGCCTGGCTACTCAGCCAACCTCGTGAGTTTCTGAGGTCAGTCAAAGTTACTGTCGTAGCAAAATGAAAAGTTGACAGTACTGAAGGAGCACCTGAACTTGGCCTATGTTTCACACACACACACACACACACACACACACACACACACACACACGGATACATGTAAATAATACAAAAATTATTATCTTGGTAAAGCAGTTTGTTGCCACCCTCAATTATCAGCAATTATCAGCCTTCCATGGAAAACTCCCATGTTGATTGACTGAATCTGGAGTGGACATAAAAGAAAAAGAAAGAAATTTAGAAGCTGCTGCCATCCAGGGAAGGTAGACCTTGGCTTTTAGGTGCTCATCTAGCTCCCTCATGATAGGTAAACGTGGGTTTTCATCATTTATCAGAAGTGCTGTTCCCAGGGTTTATCTTGCCCACGGGGCACAGAAGAAATTGCTGTTCTGATCGGAAGGGCCTTGACATTTGGTTCTCCAGGGAAAGAAGTGAAACAGTGATGCGCAGGCTTCTTGAGGTGGAGAATGATAGCACAAAGGCAAAGTTGTGATTGGTGGGCCCTCCTGCCTACCTCAGAGGTAGGGATTGCAGCGCTTCTCCAGAAGGGCTTGCGCCAAAAGGACGCAAAGAAAAAATGATGCCCGATGGCTTGTCCCGGCCTGGACTTCTTTGCTCTTCCCAGTCTTTCTCAGGCTGTGCAGAAACAAGCAAAAGGTCGCAAATGGCTTCATTCTGTCAGTTCCTGCCCTACGTGATCTGCAGAACATAAAACATGCTTCATTGAGTCTGAATGGCCAGTTCAGCCAAGGCACAAATCTCACCCCCAGAGGGCCTTTCTTCAGCGTTTCTCTCGGAGCTCCCAGAGTGAGGACAGGAGGGAGGCACTTGTGCTTCTTAACGTGCCGTGAGCATTGTAAAGCTCCCCACTTCATCCAGACATAGCAATGTCTTTTGTAGGAAACATCCAAAAACAACATTTGATGCCTCAAAGTGGATGCAGTGGCTTTTGTTTTGGTTTTTGAGTTTGGAGCAATCGGGATCCATTTGGGAATGGCTGTGTGAAATCATGAGGTGCTTTTAGGGCTTCTGGCAGAAGGCAGAAGGCTGTGACTTCTGGCAGGTTCTTAGACCGAGAGTCACTAATCTGGGTGCTTCGGTAGATCTGAGCCGCTGCTGCGGCAGATGAGGCTGCTGTTCTTTGTAGAGAGCAGAGCCAGCTGAGGACCAGGGGAGATGGTAATGACAGCAGACGGAGCATTAGCCTCCCAGCAACCTGACCTACATTGGGAAGGAATGCCAGGCGAGCTATTAGATACATCTTCTGGATCCACAGTCCTGTTTGCTTTGTACCTAAAACTTCTACTCTGAAACGTAGATGAAAGGATTAGCCAGGCAGCCGCTGGCATGCCTTAGGGAGCTTATGCATGCGGGTAGTCAATAAGCGTGGGTTTCTAAACTTCAGAGGCTTCATTGTGCTCAAAATGCATACTGCCCAAATTGTCAACCACTTTGTAGTTAACCCAAAGTGACAAGTCATCCCTTTAAACCCCTTGGAAACAGAGGAAAGCTATCATAACACCACACATTTTGCTCGACTGATGCAGGATAGACTCGGAAATAGATTGCTAGGCCAAATCCCAGCTTCAACGCTTCAATTTGTGTGCTCTTTCTGTGCCTCAGTTTCCCAATCTGTTTATCATAGATGATAGCAGGACTTAGAGTTATTTACATATTAAATTAATCAGCATGAATAGGCTGCCTAGAACAGCATCCTATAGGAACTGGGGATGGAGCCCAGATGGTAGAGTGCTTGCCTAGCAGGTATAAAGCTCTGTATTGGGTCTGAAGCATCACATAAGCCAGGTATTTGTGGCTTATGCCAGCAATCAAGCCCTGAGAGATGGAGGCAGGAGGATGAAAAGTTCAAGATCATCCTCAGCTACACAGTGAGCTGGAGGTGCTTGAACTATAGGAGAGCCCAAATAGATCAATAGACCAGCTCCTGGTTTATTGAAAAGTGTTTTCTCTTTTATAGCATGGGTGTTTTGAGAACTTGAACATCATTACTATAAAGAGTTATGGGTAGAACGCAAAATTGACATCGTAATTATGTGCATCATAATTATGTGCAGCACGCAGACTTCTTACGTGGTGCTGGGAAGTGGAAGGTCAGGAGGACCGAGCCCAGCTGGGAGACTGGAGATGCCACTCTTCCCCGGAGTCATGATTTACATGGGGAGACTGTCCCGAAAGTATGAGTTTGAGCCTCGTTGTTTCCACTTAACACAGACAATTTTTCCAAAGCAGAAAAATTATCTATAAACCTGATTTCAGCGGTTGCATAATGAAATTACGCTCATCATCCATACCCAGGTGTGCTCTTGGTGTTGAATGTGCAGGTTGTTCTTTCCTCGTAGGTGAGGGGCACAGGTGTCTCTCCCTACTACGTATGAGGAGCCATGTGTGTGTGTCTATTTCTGTGTAGTTTTTTTTTTTTTAACTACCTCCTGTCCCTAGCTTGAACTTCCAGGAGTGAAGTCACTGGGTCAAAATGATGAAACTTTTTAAGGTTCCTTAAAAAAAAAAATAAACTTTTACATTAAGCAAAAAACATTGCAGGCTGGTAATCAGTTGCCACATCCTCTTCCCACCACTGTCCTGCTATTGCCGAGTTCAACACAGGGAAAGAAACAGTTATCAAAGTGAGTTTTTTGGTGCGCAGCAAAATTAAAGAAATGGGAAAATGTATTTCTGGTTAGAAAACTGAGAGTCCGTGTCTCCATTAAGAGACTTTTTTTTTTTTTTTTTGGAAATGTTTTCCTTTTCCGTTTTCCAAACTGTGCCTTTCAGATTCTTCTGGGCTGTCGTGTTGTGTATTTCACGGTGCTCACAGCTCCTGGAACTCTGAGGAGTCTGGCAGAGAGTTCCATCCAGCTTTCTGACACCTTATCAAGTGTTAGAAATGGGTGTGAATTCTTGCCTGCTTAGTTCCCACAATGCAGCTGCTGAACGCCACCTCACCCCAAGTAGTATGTACTCTACCCAAAGACACATGATCCCGAGCTGACTTGCTCAGATGAAACGTTTGTATGACTTTTCTAAACTGTGGATGGACTCATAAGTGGCCACCTTGTTCTTAGCTCTGTTAACTCCAACAGCAGCAGAGAGAGCTGCGCACCGCCAACTGATTGGCTTGTAATCTTCGTAGTCAACGAGACAGCATTGCTCCTTGGGTGGAGAGAGACAGCTCTTTCTCATCTTGGTTTCCAGAAATTGTGCTTCTGTTAATTTCCGCATGTTCCCGGAAGGGAAAAAGATTGACTCAGGACCCCCAAGACCAAGTTCTCAGCACAAAGGAGATTTATTTGCCCCAGAGGGACAGAGGACAGGGATAAGGGACAAAGACAGGGGATGGAGGATGAGAGAGAAGGGGAAGGGAACAAGGGAGAAGGGTGAGCTGTATTTGTCCTGGAAGGCAAAGAATTGCCTGGGGATAGGGGGGAAACAGACATGCCATTTTCATGGCAGCTTATAGAGGTACAACGGGAAGCCTGCATTAAGACAAGGTGTTTAATTTTAATTAGACATGTTAATAAGGTGAACCAAAGGGGGATTTTGATTGCTGGACTTTGGTAGTCAGCCTCAGAAGGAAGGATTGACCAAATAAGGAAAATGACCTTTAGCAAGGCAGAGGGAGCTGGGGAGAAGGGCAAGCCCTGCCAGAGCGCTTGCTCGAGTGGGCCAGTGTCCCTTCATCTGCAGTTCACAGAGTCAGATCTGCCCTTCTGGACACACCACAGGGCAATCCTCAAAATTCCTTTCCAAATATAACTGTGTATGTCTGTAACTGGAATCTGTGCAGCTCCCAGATGACAGTCCCTGGTGACAGCTTTTCCTAGAGGCTTTCTCCCCTTTTCCTGCCGAATCTTGTACCCCAGCCTTCCCTAGCCATGAGGGGCGGCCATGCTAGGGGCAGCCATTGGGCATCCTAGGAACAGCCATTTTGGTGTTTTGTCCAAGGCTCTTGAGAAATGCTAACAAACTCTCTCCAGATTGTTTCAATTAGACACATAATGGTGATAAAATATTCCTGAGGGAATTGCCTTCACTGGCCTCTTTGTAACTAGCACAATAATAGTTTGATGAGCAAAGGTTATCATTGAAAGGTTTGTAAATCAAGATCACTTCGAAGTTCACTGGACATTTTTCTTGTGCGATCCAAAACAAAAAAGAAAAGGGAACCAAAGCTAGATTCCCCACTGAGGTCAGCGGGTGGCGTACACCAAGTTGTCCTGGCTGTGGTATCAACATGGATGCCTCCCTCCTGCCTGGCCTAGGCCACCACGTGGCTGACTGCCCAGCCGTCTTACCATCATAGGCTAATGGGGCAATGGACAGTGCAGATGGCTAAGCTGTGTCTTCCCTCTCCCCTGCCAGCTACACAGTGGGCACCGTGCAGGAGAACAACGATCAGGTCTGGAAGTTCCAGCGCTACTTCCTGGTGCAGGAGTACTGCAACCGCCTCAACATCCCCTTCCCCTTCGTCGTCTTCGCTTACTTCTACATGGTGGTGAAGAAGTGTTTCAAATGCTGCTGCAAAGAGAAGAACATGGAGTCTTCCGCCTGCTGTGAGTGAGTTGCCTGGCCAGGCTCTGGTTCTGGAGCTGTGGCTCATTTCCGGCTGGGCTCGGGTTCTGGCGCGGTGGCTCCTTTTGTGAATGTGTGGTCTGTGTCACTACAGTCAGTTCACTGTGTGGCTCTGAAGGTCAGGTGTCAGGCCAGCCAATGTGTGCCTCAAGGGACAGGGTGGGATAGAAAGCTCTCCAGGGCTGCTGGGTATGGCTTTGGGACAAACATAATAATAACAACATAATAAGGTATTTTGCCAGTAGGCTTCATGAATAGTATGAAGCTAGGACTTTGGTTTTAGAATTTCCTTCCTTCCTTCCTTCCTTCCTTCCTTCCTTCCTTCCCTCCTTCCCTCCCTCTCTCCCTCCCTCCTTCCCTCCCTTTTTTTCCTTCCCCCCTCACTCTCTGCTTCTGTCCCTCCCTCCCTCCTTCCCTCTCTCCCTCACTTTTTTTCTTTTTCTTTTTTGACCCCTACTACTTCTGGGAACTTATTTTTTAGGGCAGTTTAGCCATACTGCCAACAGAATGAAAGGCTTTTTGGGTTGCTTTTATTAGTCAGCTCTCTATCACTATAAAGACCCAGCTCAGGTAATTAACCTATAAAGAACAAAGGTTCACTTGGCTCAGTGCTGGAGATTCCAGCTCAAGGCTGTGTGGCTCCATTGCATCAGAGCAGATCACTTATATCACTAGCCAGGAAGCAGGGGGTGACTTGAAAATGGGTCTCAACATCACCTTAAGAGCACTCTGGGCCCCTTCTCTTGAAGGTGTCACCACCACCCCACATGCCATCTTGAAGGGCAACCCTTTAACACATGGGAATTTGGGGGGAAACTTACCCAATTCGTATCATTCTACTTCTGGCCCCCAAATATTCATGTCTGTCTCACAATGCAAGACACGTTTCTTTCATTCTTCTGGTCTTCACTATTATTCCAGTATTGTTCAAACATCCAAACTCTAAGACTGCACGAAAACTCAGGTGTGAGTCTTTGCAAGTATCGAAGTCACAGACTCCTTAGGTCCAGTGATGGGGTAGAGGCAGAGACAGATAAATATTTCTACCACAGGAAGGAAGGAAGGACAGCATTAAGAAGGGGAGAATGGCTCAAGGCACATGAAAGCCCAGAAGGACTAATTTCAAACCCCAGGCTCCATGCCTGGTATCTGGGGAACACCGGAGGAGAGTGACCTCCCGAAGGGCTGTCCTTCCCCCCTCATTTCACTGGTGGCAGTCCACCATGCAGCTCCAGAGAAGGTTTCATTTGCTCCCGTGGCCTCCAGCACACTGTTGGCACCTCTGTATTCCTGGGTCTCCATCACATCATCTCTGTCACAACTCTATGCCATTCTGGGGCTTATCCTTTGACAATGCTTGACTATATGAGGTGCTCTGGTCATTTACCACAAGGTGTGTGATGAAATGGATATGAACTTCTATTACCGGATTACTCATCATGTTGGGCTGACCGCTTCTCTTTGATGCAATTCCAAATATTATGATTCCGAATGAAAAAATGTCACTTTCCTAGATATGGTAGTTGGTGGCAATTATGACAGATTTTAAGTGCAGAAAGTCATCGTCTGACCCTTCCCATCAAACTAGAGGCAAGATACTCATGGCTGACCTCCAGTCCCATCCTGAGACCCAACCTGCAGCCTGACTTCCCGAATATATAGGCACCTCCAGTTCTCAAACAGCCTGCAGCAGGAAGGATCTTCACACTCAGCTTCAACAGTGTCATCCCAGGCATTAAATGACACTCTGGGGGTGTCAATAACCATTGCACATGTGTGGTTGTCTTTCTTGATGAAAATATTTTGACAGTTTGGATAAGTGGCTGTCTTTCTCCCCATTGTTTTGTCTTGGAAAACAAACTGAGCCATTACTAACTGAAAGAGTGGAAGTCTTCATGTTCAGGGTGGGAACTGCTAATGCAGGTCTAGAAGCTGAATGTCCTCAAAAGCCATGTCCGAATATCAGAGGCATTTAATGGCATGCCTAGGTCTCGGTTTGGCTCCTTCCTGAGATCATGTAGATGAGAGTGTCTACAGGATCTGGGAGAAGACTGAGAGGCAAATCCAAGCCCTAGAAAGGCTTACACAATTTTTTTTTCTTTGGACAATGAATAAAAGTCATAATGAGGAAGAAGAGCCGGAGAGATGGCTCCATTGACAAAAGCCTTGCCTCCCAAGTGTAAGCACTTGAGTTCAAATCTCTGGCACACATGTAAAAGGTCAGACATCATGGTGCATGCCTGTAATTCCATTGCTGGAGGCAGAGACAGGAGGGTTCCTATAGCTTGCTTGCCAGATATAACCAATCAGTGGGCCCCAGGTTCACTGAGAGACACTGTCTCAAACAAAAAACTGGACAGTGGTTGAGGAAAACACCCAATGTTTGTCTGTTGGTTTCTACACACATGTGCAAAGGTACACAGGTTATGTACACATAGCCTACATGAGCAGATGAACATACACACACATACACACACTTGTATTTGTTGCAATGAGGATGGCTTGGACTCAGGATAAAGACGAAAGCAGAGTCTAACATTATTTTCTGGAATTGGAATGAATGTTCTATAGAACTGTCCATCACATTGACTCAGGTTGGGCATCGACTTTTGGGGACTGGATGAAATAAAGGTCCATTCTCTCGGGATCTAGTACACTAAGCCTGGGATCTCAGTGTCAGGAAGGGAGATCATCTCCTGGCTTCAGACTCAGCTTAAGGAGGAGGACAAAATGCATCACATGAGGCAAGATAAGAACATCAGCTAGAAACGGACGCCCCCCCCCCCCCCGCCCCAACTAGCCAGCCAATAGGTTTCATTATCAGGAAGCAAACAGGTATGTCACAAATGCTTGTTATTTATCCATCTCCCCAGGGAGACACTGGGAGAGAGATGCTCTATGGACGGTTGGAAGAAGCAATGGTACCTGTCCTCTTTGAACAGATCTTACTCCCAGGAGGACACTAAGAAACAGGGCGCCTCTCCTTAGTGGTGCTGATGATGGAGCCAGAGCCCTGTTCCCTCACCAGAGACTTTCCAGCCAGCTGAGTCACTCCATGCTTCCTTGCTGCCTCTTGCAGAGGACTAATTCTAGAGACCACAGCACTCTGCCTCTCCCAAGGACTCCAGCTGGCAGCTCATTCCTGAAGCATATTTTGTGTTTGCTTCCAAATGATGGGGAGGTCATTAATTTTGAAATTGCCCTTCTTTAGAGGAAAGACTATAAGACTTTTTTCAAATAATTCTTAGAATGTCAGACTCCAAACTTTCTTTCTTTTTTTATCCCCCCTTGTTTGATAATACCTTCAAGTTGGTAATTGTATTTTTAGAAAATTTATTGTTTCTTTTCTCATTTGGAAGGCAATATAGACTCTTTATAGAACATTTGAAAAATACAGGAAAGCACAAGTAAGGATTGAGGGCAGATAGGACCAGCATCCAGAGATAAATATCAATAGTTATTATTGATTTCTGTGGGAATGTATATTGCCTGGAGTATAGTAAAGAAAAATTAATAGAATAATTGATTCATTTATACAGCTGATGATGCATCATAAACATGTTTAGACCTATAAACAAATAATGTCTATGCTAAGAATTTTAACTATGAGATATTCTAGTGTATGGATATACCATAGTTAACTTAACCAAGCCCTTATTGTTAAATATGTAGTTTGGTTAAGCTCTTCAGAAAGATACACACACACACACACACACACACACACACACACACACGTGCCTGCAGAGAAAAAGGCACTTGATGCCCCTGGAGCTAGAGTGATAGGCGGTTGTGAGCTGCCTGACATGGATGCTTGGAACTGAACTCAGATCCTCTGGAAGAACAGCTAACATTCACAACAACTGAGTTGTCTCTCCTGGCCCTAGTTTGATTCTCAGTAATATATGAGGTTGTGATAAAAAGTGTAAAAAGTGGTATATGTGCATTTTTGAGAACATGAATCATTTTCATATTAATTCTAGAAGAAAATGTCTAGATAAAGAATATGTATTATTTCTGATTCTTGGGTAATGTCTCCCACAACCTTCTCATCCTCTCTTAAGTTGTAATGATGGATGGGCTCTTTTTTATAAGATGGGTGGGTGCTTCTACATATTTTTGCTGGCACAAATATGGACTTCAGAGTCTGCCAATTTTTCAGTACACTTGGTGAAAATGCCAGGCCACCATTTCACCTAGCCTCTCTCTCACTGTTAAGGAAGCTGGCCATTTTTTGTTGGCTGTTTGTCGTTCTTGTTCTGGCTGCTGGTGTCCAGGAGCTTCAATCTTGTTGAGCTCGAAGATTTACTTTGAAGGAAAGACACTGTAAACTACTCGAAAATGCACTTGAAAGGAAATAGGTTAGGAACTGTTTTGAAAAGTAATAACAGCCATTTAAAGATAAAGGCATGTTTGATTTTGGTATTTTCTCAAATCCAGTCACTCACGTATTACTCTGATCTCCAATTAATTTTTTTTTTCAGTCTGGTAAGGTGTTAGAGTTTGTAGACTCTAACATGAGAATACACACATTTAAACGGTAAGTTTAGGGTAAAACCCACACAAATTACTGGGTTTGGTGGTACACACCTTTAATTCCAGCACTCCAGAGGCAGATGCAGGCTGATCTCAGTGAGTTTGAGGCCAGCCTGTTCTACTAAGTGAGTTCCAGGGATAGCCAGGGCAGTTATTGAGAAACCCTGTGTTAGAAGAAAGAAAGAAAGAAAGAAAGAAAGAGACAGACAGACACAAAGAATGAATGAACAAAATAAGGAAAGAAACCTGACCAAATAAACAAACCACAAATCTATTTCAACTATGGTGCAGCCACTTACACAAACATCTCTTTCCTGTTCCCATAAACTTCTGGAGTTTGGTGTCCATTGCAAACATTAATTATCTTGATGATGTGGTTTTTCATTTGGCCTCCATCCGAAAGGCCCAGACACCGTAAGAAATTGAAGTAAGAATCTCCCTGGAACAAGTCCCAGGCTAGTTTGTATAGTTGGCCCTGGCTTAGAGGAAAGGGCAAGATTGGAAGTAAGGCTTTCTTCACGGTCCACTCCCAGACCACCTGTCTCAGAGTAGAATCAATGTCATCGGATTGCCCTCCTCTATAAAACTCCTGACTTTAGATTGGGAGTTCAAAACCTGAAGTAAATGTCCAACCAAATGGCTTAGTGTTTCCATGTCATCAAAGCAGAGGAGAGGGACTCACCAAACGTGGGCACCCAAATCATGAGTGGAGTGATCTGAGTCTCAAAAGACACAGGCAAGTTTCAAAGGGATCTCTGTTTAGAATAACGATTACATTCCTCATTCACACAGTCAGCGCCCACCTTCATTCTTGCTGATAAATCTGTTAATATTCCATCGCTCTGCCTCTGTCACTGGTAAGAGACGGTAGTCAGGTCTACTGCTAGAGATCAATCTAACTGTCTTAGTCCCAGAGTCTCTCAGATGCCTGCCTGGCAGGCGTTGGTTTGGGAAATGGAGGCAAACGAGACAACCTGAGTGTTTTTCTTTTCTCATTCTTTCAGGTTTCAGAAATGAGGACAATGAGACATTGGCATGGGAAGGTGTCATGAAGGAGAATTACCTTGTCAAGATCAACACGAAAGCCAACGACAGCTCAGAGGAGTACGTCAGTCACTCACTTCTGTAACAAGGCACCCTTTGCATATATAAACTGGAAGGACAGAGACAGCTTATCTGAGCATGCTCAGTAAGGCGTGTTTCCATTGGCCAGTGACAGTACTACTGAAGCAATTGTAGATGACAAATACTTAGACATATGCCAGCCACTCCCTCAACACAGGCAGAGATCACACCTCAGTTAATCTGATTGTTCCCCTAAAGAACATGGGATAGAAAGGGGTCCCAAGAGGCTCTATCTTTCTCTTGGGACAGTGAAATGTCCTGTGTTCAAGGCACTGAGATCTGAGCTAAGCCTTTAATGGCTGAGTTGGGTGGTAGTGCATGCCCTGAATCCTAGCACTCAGGAGGCAGAGACGGGCAGATCTCTGAGTTCAAAGCCAGCTAGGTTTACAGAGTGAGTTCCAAGACAGCCCGGTCTACACAGAGAAACTCTTGTCTTAAAAAATCAAGCAACCAAACAAAAGAAGATGAGGAGAAAGAAGGATAGACATTAGCACCCATAGCGCCAAGAAACAAGAGCCACAGTTGCAGAAGTGAGTTCCAGGAAGACCCAGAGGTCATGGGTAATTGTATTATCTTGCAGGAACTACCGACACATTTGTCTCTGCAAAGCTGGACAACAGAGGTAGAAGGTGGCTTGTTACAAGTTATCTCTGGGAAGTGCTATCATTTTTAAATTGTGTGGGACTTTTTATAAATCCCTATGTGACCTAGTGACCTTTTATAAATCCCTATGTGACCTAGCGACCTTTTATAAATCCCTGTGTTTCACTTTTTCTAAGAGTTTAGCACACCTCCAAATCTACTCTAACCAGTCGGAGTAAATATGAGAACAACTAATCTATTCGCTAGAATCCACACAACTACCAAAGGGTACAGCCTGCTCTTTTTCTTGAGACAGCATGGATGCCTGTATTCTAGACTTCCGTATTCTGGATGTGGAGGAAGGCAGATCTTCTGAGTCAGCTTTCACCACTCCTGTCAGCAGGACACGCATGACTTTTCCGTCTGTCTAATTGGGCTGAGAAAGGAATTCTGCTTTGCTTGGAGATGAGGAAGAAAATCAGAGAGATCAGTGCAGCTGATGCTGGCCTGAGCCCAAACTGGAGACTGTACACAATCTGCCTTCCATCCTTTGAAAGATGAAAACAGGGCCAAAGAGCCCCCCCCCCCGACTCTTTCTCTTAGTTTATTTTCTGATTTCCTTGCAGGATGAGGCATCGGTTTAGACAACTGGATACAAAGGTATGGCCCGGAGTTCCAGAAGCATTTATTTTATCTCTAAGTTTTCAGCTATAGGGTGGTCAGAAAACAAAAGAAGGCATTCACTGTTTTAAAAAAAATTAGACATGGTTCTGTTCAGCTGTCTGCACAACTCGCCTAAGAGCGGGGGGACTGGGGCAGAATTGCTTCTTAAGCTCCCAGCCCTCGTGTAGAAGAGCCCAGAAGTGCTATTTCCATTAGATTTAACTTAAGTCAACTTAACACAATCTAAAATCACCTGGGAAGAGGGTCTCAGTGGGCAACTGTCTAGATCAGGTTATCCTTTGGGCACGTCTGTAAGGGATTGTCTTAATTACATTAGTGGATGTAGGAAGACCCGTCCCACTACGCGTGGCACCGTTCCCTGGGTTTGGGTCCTAGACTGCATAAGAACAGAGGAAATGAGCTGAGGTTATGTATGCGTTCATTCTCCCTTCTCTTCCTGTGGATGTGATGTGACGAGCTCCCTCAAGCTTCTGCCGCTGTGAATATACTTAAGGTATACAGCCAGGTGTTTGGATGCATGTATACATTGTAAAATGATTGCCACAATTCAGCGTTGGAAGCCCTATCCACATAGTGCAGAGCCGCCCGCATCCCACGAGCTGTCTTGCTGCCTCTACCTCCTTTTCTGTCACCTTCTCTGTCCTCTTCCCACTCTGAACAACCAAAATTCCCTCCTTTCCACTCATAGAAATCTGGGGATTTTGTTCTGAATTTTTGTTTCTAGAGCAAGAATTTAGCATATTTTTGCTTTCCTTTATTTCCTTTATGACTTTATTTTTGAACAGCTCCATTGAGATATCATTGACACAAATTCAATATATTTGAGGTATACAGTTAGATATTTTGATTCATGTATACGTTGCAAAATTAACACCACAATCCAGCCTAGCTAATTTACATACTCGCATAGTTACTATCTGCATGTGTCCTAGGATTCGCTGTAAGACTGATGATCTCAGCACATCTCATGTATGTAAACGATGTTAATGTCTCAATGGATATTAGCATATGAATACAGTATAATAGCGGTCATTCTCACCTCCGTGTTCAGATCCTTTCATATTCCTCCCTTCCCTAACCCTTCTGACTATTTTAGGCTGACGATGTGAGTGAGATCACATGGGAGGGGTTGCCTGTCTGTGCCTCGCTTATTTTACTCAGCACAGTGCCATCTGGGCCACCTGTGTCCCTGCAGATGTAGGGTTTCCTTCCTTCCTCTAGGGTGAAACTGTTCTCCACGGTGTCCATGAACCACATTGTTCTTTACCTGTCAATCTGTTGCCTGACTCTTGGGTTGTTTCTGTGTCTGTAGCTGGTGCTGCAGTGAACAGGTCAACATGGGCTACCTCATCCTCATCCTCCTGACATCAGCTCTTCAGCTGAGTTCCAGGAGTGGGGTAGCAAGGCCGGTTTTAATGTTTCCAGGAACTTCTGTATTGTTTTCCATAACAGGGACACCAATTTTAATAAATTCGTTCCATTGTTTTTTTCAGGAAAGGATTTTGGTGAAGTCTTTGTTATAAGACATTACTTAATACCCCACGCAAACAGATCTAGATAGCTTTTACTTCCTTTTCTTACCTGATCACATGGGCTACAACTCCCAACACTGTTTAGAATAACAGTGGCAAGGGTGAGCAGTCTTGTCTGAAGATACTAGAGATGGTGGGGTATTGGATATGGTGCTAGGATTCTTTCTTCATAGTCTTTATTGTGTCTAAGAGTCCTTATCTTCTTAAGTTTGTATTGTGAAGCAGATCTAGAGTTTTTTTCTGCCTTCAATGCATGGGTCATGTTGACTCTGTCCTCCATTTTGTTCATAGCTTACCACACCCATTGGTTTTCGTTTGCTGAACTGTCCTTTGTCCTTTTATCTGTCTGTCTATCTGTTTTTCAAGACAGGGTTTCTCTTTGAAGCCCAGGCAGTGCTGTTACTCACTATGCAGACCAGGCTGGTCTTGAACTCACAGAGGTCCGCCTGCCTCTGCCTCCTGTGTGCTGGATTAAAGGTGTGCACCACCACCACTGCTTGGCATGCAGAGCCAGTCTCATATCCCAGGGAACAGGTCACTTAGTTGTGGTGCGTGGTCATTTCGATGTGCTCTTGAATTGAGTTCCAATATCTTATTGATGTTTTTGCATCTTTATTCACTGGGATGTTGGCCTGGAGTTCCCTTCATTGTCTTTATCAGACTTTGGAGCTGGGGTAATGTTGGCCTCATACATGGAGTCTGAAAGCAGGCCCTCTTCTGTTTTGGGAGAGTCTAAATGGGATTGGCATTTGTTCGCCTTTAAATGTCAGATGGTAGCTATTCTCTTGTGAAGCCACCTCTCTGCTCCAGAGCTGTTCTTTGTTAGAAAGGTTTTGAGGCCGATTCTGTCTCCTTGTTTGCTCCTAGTTTGTTTGAGCTTTATAGGTGGGTGCACATGGCACACTGTGGCGTGGAGATCTGAGAACAACTCTTACAGTCTGGTTCTCTCCTTTGCCTATGTAGGCATGGGGGATTGAACTGAGGTCACCAGGCTAGGTGTCAGGTGCCTTTACCTGCCGAGCTATCTTACAGGCCCTGGGTTCTATGATCTCTATTCAGACTCCTTAGGTTGTATGAATCTAGAGAAGCCCCTGGCTAAGCAAGGTTCTAGAACCACCGTGGCTAGCAAGCTGCCCTTTTGGGAAATGAAGAGGACTGGATGGAGTGTTTATTTCATGAGACACCTATTTTATCTGGCATGTGGCCTGGTGGCCTGTGATCAGCCTGTCCCTGGAGCAGGAGTTTTGTATGTGCTGGCAGGTGCCTTTGTGGCCTTTGGCTAGCCAGGGGCAGCTTATACCTGTCTGCCCATCACTCTCGTTGCAGGCGCCTGTTAGACTGTGTTCTCCCCACATCTGAGGAAGATCCAGGCCTGAGCAGCCCCTGGTTCTTTAAGTCTGCACACCACTCCAACAGACACAGCTTTTCTTGAAGTCTAGCTACAGATTTGTTAGTTCTGTTTACCTTTTCACAAAACTGACTCTTAGTTTTGCGTATTTCCTTTTTGTTTCTCTGTGTCACTTCTTTTGCTCAGAGAGTCTTGTGCTTTCCTTGAAGTGGCTTATTCATACCATTTTACTAGTAACAAAATCCCCTGGGGGAGAAACAGAACTCTTTTCCACCTCATTATAACTGAAAACAAAGTTATTCACTGCTGACCTGAAGCCTAGAAGTGGCCTCTCACTGTGCTGTTTTCAATGAGGCAGACTTTAGCTACCACAGTTTCTCTTTGTTCTTTCTTTCTTAATTAATTAAAGGAAGAGGCTCACACTGGAACCGGGCCCAACTTCAGCACATGTCCCCCGCCCCCACCCCAGGAAGCTGGGAGTCGACTCTACAGAAATTAGAACTTGTCCATGTGCTTTTATAAAGGACATTAAGGTGGCACATGGCTTAAAATGAGGCCACAGACCTCATATAATATGCAGAGTAATCTTATGAATCAATTATGTAAGTTGTATTTTGGAGCTTACTGGTTATGTGTTAGGAGGCATACCGTCATGTCTTGCTAGTATCTTCATAATTTTTATTAGCAACATATTTTTATATAGCAAAACTTCCTTCATATCTACTAGCAGTGTCTGTGCCCATTTGCACACATTCCTCCTGTGCTGTCATCCTTTGTCGGTCTAGGAGGAAGGAAACCCTTTGGACGTGCATTTCATGAAGCTGATGTTGGTTTGTCTGGTAACCGCTGACCATACGTTAGCAATAGGCAGGGTCCACCTGCCTTCCCCGGGTTTTCTTTACTGGTTAACGGACTTGTCATTTCAAATGGAATGTTGGAAATTTGTCCAAAGACTGAGTTCCATGTCTCTCCCTTCCCAAGCTTAACGATCTCAAAGGTCTCCTGAAAGAGATTGCTAGCAAAATCAAATAAGCTGCATGAAGGAACGTTCGTGAGGAGAAATCAAGGCATGACAAGGTGAGTTGGCTAACGTCTTTCTTCTTTGCTCTAAAAATGTCGGTGTTTTAAGGATAGTTTTCAAATTGTGGTGGTTTTCCCACTTGTTTTATTTTCATATGTTATCAGCTTTGACAATAAAGCACTGTACAAAACAAACCAAATAAGTTGTAGTCTAGAGACAAAGATGTGGAAGTTCCTCCTCAGGACCCTCCTGGAGTGTGGCTCTAGGGCACAGATAGCCTACAGGGTCTGTGTAACACTTGCCAGCCCTGTAGCCATTTTCACATATTGGAATGAGGTCATACTGACCTAATATTTGCTATTTTTTTCTTCCTTAATGCTTTATCGTAGGAATTTTTGTGGAAAAAAATGTTCCTTATTCTCACAGTTTCTTATGTCTATTACTGTGGTGTAGGTAGGCTGATCACCTTTTTGCCAATGAAAATGGTTCCAGTGAGGCATGGGATGGTTGTGACAACAGCTCATTTGCACAGTGACGTGGAACTCAATCCACTGGCAAAATTGAACTCAAGGCTTCGCTCCAGCCTCTCGCCATTTGCTTTAATCATGTTTTCCCAGAACCGGTCCACATCCTGAGGCCAAATGTTGAACATTTTAGGAGCATAGGGAGGAGGGGAGAGAGGAACACAATTATGGCTGTTCCATTAGTCTACAGGTAAACTGTAAGGAATAGAGACACAGCGAGGAGTTGCCTGCTCCGTTAGTATTGACAGAGTGTGGCAGAAGGGTCAGAATTGCGATGTGCTAGCCCCTTGCGCTGACATCTTACCCTGGCCCCTAATGCTGGCCTCTCGCGTTCATGTCTAGCATTGGCACCCTCATGTGGAGCCCTCACACTGACCCCTTGTACTGGCCCCTTATTGTGCCCCTCACACTGGTCCTTCGAGCTCATCCCTCGTCCTATTCTTTGACACAGGTCTCCTGTGCCGCCCTTTGCCCTGACCCTTACTTACGTGCAGTAAGTACTTGAACTATAGGGTTCCCCTCTGCAGAGAGGTCATGCTGCAGGGAAATCCTGTGTCTTTGGCCATTCATCTGTGTTCCTGGAGTCCTGGCAGTCACAGCTCATATCTACAGACCTCCAGTATGGAAGATTCACACCTGATAGGATCTGAAAGCTGAGTGCCATTTCCTGAATGTGCTGAAGAATTCAGGCCTTGAGTACTCAGGGGGAACCCATTTTGACACCTTCACAATGATGTTTAATTTAAAAAGTTGAAGTTTAAAATACACTGCACTGTAGCACGATTAATAAAAACCCAGAGACAGATATTGGGGTTCAACCTGAAGCTCAGAAAAGCAAAAATAGCCAGCCCTTGGCTCTTACCTCCACCTCAGTTTGAAATGGCAATCCTTTCTCCAGGAATCTCAGAATGAGACTGTTTCTGAGAGCTATCGCCTCCCGTTTTATATTCCTCTCTAGAGTTGGGATTAAAAGTGTGCACCACTACCACCCGGTTTCTGTGGTAAACTAGTGTGGCTACTGGGATTAAGGCTGTGTGTCACCACTGCCTGGTCTGTAAGATTGACCAATAGGGTTGTTTTACTCTCTGATCAAAAGGCAAGTTTTATTTATTAAAATACAAATGAAATATCACTACACTACACTTCGGATTTTGAAACAGTTTTTTCTTAATGTATGAACTGAAAAAAAACAGGAAGGAGCAAACAAAACAATTCAAATGATAAAATAAATCTAAATGTGATTAAAGAGTTGAAATAATCACCAAAAGTTCAAATCCGTACTAGTACACCCACCCAGAAAGCTCTGATCTCAGCCTGCCTTTCAGCGCTTTGGCTGTGAGATGGGCAAACAGACTGGCCTCCCACCCATCTACCCTGCACTTAGCTTTGGCCTTTGTTAATATGATCAGAAGTAATGAAAGGGTGGATAAAAATGACCTTTAAGGGTGTGACACTTACTCTTGTATGTGTGCACCATGTGCTGGTGTGTGCAGCCTGTGCACTGATACACATACTGAAACACACCAATATACGTGAACACACACTAATACATATACTAATACACTAGCATATACTAACACACACAATAACACACTAACATACACTGACAAACATACTAACATATGAATACACATACTAACAGGCATTAACATACACACACAGAATAACAAACACTAATGCATATACTCACACAGGCAGAAAAGGAAACATATATCCCATGACTTTCACCTGGTGACATCTTTTGAAACAATGAATTTGTCAAATGCCATCTTTGTATTCTTTTTACTTCTAGGTAAGTTCTTTCTTGATATTCATACCCTTAAGAAAGAGTTTGACTTGAGTTCTCAGTAGTCCTCATTGACCGCTATGGTCCTTGGACTTCCCACAGGCAGGGAACCCTGATTGCTCTTCGGGCTGACAAGGGAGGGGGACTTGATTGGGGGAGGGGGAGGAAAATGGGAGGCGGTGGCGGGGAGGAGGCAGAAATCTTTAATAAATAAATAAATAAAAAGAAAGAGTTTGATTGAGTGTCAGTCCTAAGTGGCTCAGACAAGTCTCTCAGTGCTTCTTTATCTAGAGGGCTCAGGATTCCTTACCTTTCCCTGGGAAAATATGAACAGGGCAGAGAAAGTCAGCCTCAGGGTGAGAGTTGGGACAGGTCAGGGTTGGGCAGGCAGACAGGTGTCTGACACTTCTTTCTTCACCCTAGGCCAGTCTTTGGTCCATCCCCTTGTGCCTGTTTTTTGTTTTTTGTTTTTTTTGTTCTCCCACACTATGGCTAGAAGACTCCAGAGCAAGACTCAAGTAGGCATCCTCTCTCATGGGGGTGGGGAGTGGAGCGGGGAAGGAGGAAGGTCCTTGGGGCTAGCCTGTTTTCCAAAGAATGGGCTCCTGGATACATCATTTCCCTTTCTTCTTGAAAAAGAAAGCAAGCTTTTGATGATCCTTTGCATGTCATTTGAAAACTGAATAAATGTTCTAGTTTTCAACTTGCCTATTCTATCTTTTTGGGTTAATGGAGCAAAAGCTAAGCTAATAACGTCCTTATTGGTTCTCTGAGACTTCACCTAGAGGGGATGACTTGGATCTTGCTCAGTGAACCTCACATAGCTCACAGGGTTAGACCCCCAGACAAACACAACTAGTGTTGCAAAGCCAACCTCTTGGTTGTGGTGGCCTGCTCACACCTCTCCCCAGCCCATTTTGAAACGCCTATGCTGCCAGAGAGTGGAGCCGTGAAACTTATTCTGAGTTCACCATCTTCTTGTTTTCACAGGTGAAATCAGTCATCTGGATTGGGAGGCTCACAGAACACTATTGACCTCTGAAGGAGAACTTTTCAGGTTCCTGGGCCGATGACTCATTGTCACCCTCCAGGGCGGACATCAGGGACCAAAGTGTGTGGAGGACTTTGGACGTGAAGAGGGTTGTAAAGGATCATGTGTTCTTCTGTGAGGGTGCCTGCACTTTCTTCACCTTAGAGCCTCGTGCTGGCATTGAGTGTTGATGTGTTTGCTTACCTTCTTTGTCCCTTGAAGTTCCCCATCTTTGTTCTGTACATCTCCCATGACGGCGATCCTGGCCCTGATATTACACCTGCCTCGCTGTTATTTTCTGCTTTCCTCTTTCCTGCATTGTATGATGATCTCGACATATTGTTAAAAGGTTCTACCCAGACTCCCATCAGGCCATCCTCTAAAATGCCCTCGGGCAACTTCTCCTTTCTCACGCGTCAAAAAGGTCCACCATGGCGGTGACTTCCTCTTGGGTTCACCAGGACTTGGGCTGAAGAGATCATTGATTCTTAAAGTGTGAAAAGTCACCTAAGAGGATCCCCTGAGAGGATTCTTGCTTGTTTTGTTTCCGCCGGGTGTGCCCCTCCTCCATTCTTAGTATTTCCCCATTAAAAACAGCAGATGGATATTACAGGGAATTAGACGGCGTAGGTGCACATAAGCAATCTCCCACTCCCTCGTGTAACTATTGCCCACACTTCTGTGTTTGCTCAAGACTAGCTTTTTCTATGCATGCTATACTTCACTTTTAGAAATCTTAATCATCATCTACATATACAGTTTTATAGAGGCCTTCTCAACAACGATTTTATCAAAGATGTTTCACAGTCTTCACAAGCAGTATCAGTAAGTCGGTAATATTCAAACCTCTAGCAATTTCTTTAATGTAGGTTATTGATAGCTGCTTTCATTTGGCTATCAAAATGAACATTTTTGAGCATGAGTCTCCTTTCTGAATTAAGACCATCAAGAGACCTCGTATCTAGGATACTAGCTTCTTTGGAATATCTGTTGATTATCAAACCACTTACAAGGCTTTTTTTTTCATCAGTGTATAGCAAAATAGGAATTATTAACTTATGTATAAGGCATAAAATATGTGGAGCTTTCTATTAAGACATGGTATTATATTTAACTTCCAGTGGTTATCTCAATGAGCATTCTACTCCTAGCCTTCTTGAACCAAGGTCCCTGTGCTTCACAGAGATGTTCTGGGAGAGCAGAAGGCACTTTAGCATTTGTAGTTAGCTTCTCGGCTTCTCATAGACTCACTCAGCAGGAAGTCATTAAATGAATCTTTAGATAGAAGAATGACCGAAGCATTAATCCAGATAGATGTATTTATTTCTGTTTGGTCTGGCTGGCTATTCACAATGTTAGCAGAGATTGGAGGAATAAAGGATGCTGTTACTTAAACCCACTCCGGCCTTCCAGGGCTCTCACTCACCAGAGTTTCAGAAGCAGGGAGTAGATGGGGCAAATTTACATGTGAGAATGGCCAATGGATGGAAAGCTGAGCATTTCTCTGTTGGTGAGAGCATTTCATATCCATTTCACCCCAATGAACAAAGTGCTTGCCTTGGCTGAAAACAACACAAGAAAGGGTCCATGCTCTCCATAGGGATTTGCAAAAAAATAAAATCTAGCCAGGCGGTGGTGGCACACGCCTTTAATCCCAGCACTCGGGAGGCAGAGGCAGGCGGATCTCTGGGAGTTCGAGGCCAGCCTGGTCAGGGACAGGCACCAAAAAAGCTACAGGGAAACCCTGTCTCAAAAAACCAAAAAAAAATAAAAAATAAAAATAAAATAAAATCTATGACAACACACAGACCGTGTGGACATTAGGTCCCAGGCCCTTACCTGCAACTCAAGCAACAAACCGGAATAAAAGAAATAAATAAAATTTCAAATGCTCTGTAAGACCAATTAGCCTAACCTATCTGCCATTCCCCACTTAGTGAATGTGTCCGCGTGCTCATAGTTCCATGCCATGTCTCAACTGGCTTAAGAAAGCAGTCTTTGCACACATTATGCTTCTGTTGACCCTAAAGAAGAATTAGACAATGCTCAGAGTCGTCTCTCATTCCGTGTGGAACTATCAAGCCTCCCAAGTGGGGTCTCCACTGGTTACTCTGCAGGATGCGTGCTCATGTGACATCATTATCTCTACTGTATCTCATGAAAATATCACGTGTTGGCTATTTGTCAAATCAAAGGTGCTAGCTACATCCTTCGGTCTGGTACTAACTGTCTGTAGACCTGCGCACAACTCCAGAGCATCCTGCAACATGGTTTCGAGCAGTGTGTGGGAGCATTAAACCATGGAGGAATTGTCCTGATCATGTGTGTGTCTCATTCTGGTGAGAGTGAAAAATAAAAGTCACCCCCTGAGTTACAGTCATTCCTAAAGGGCTTGGGTGCAGAGTCCCAGGGCTGATAACTGGAACACTCTGGGTGCCAACAGAAGCAAGTGTGCTCTGGTTGCACTTGCCATCAGGGGATTTAGGTCCTGTGGTCCACAGTTTGGTAAGTGTATTAACTGCTTTTCCATCGCTGTGGTAAAGCGCCATGATCAAAAGCAACTTGTAGAGGAGTTTATTTGGGCTATGTTTCTAGAGGGATAAGAGTCCATCATGGCTGTGGGCAGCGGGCATGGAGGCAGGAGCAGAAAGCCGAGAGCTCACATCTTGAACCATACACACAAATCAGAGAGAACAAGCTAAAAGTGGCGAGAGAATTTCAATCTCAAAGCTGGCCTATACCTTCTTCAGCAGCACCACACCTCCTGAACCTCCTCCCCAAATAACATCACCAGCTGGGGATCAACTGATCAAAAACACCAGTAGGTTTTGCTTAGGCACCCATCTGTAACTTAAGGGTCTCCAGCTTCACTGAACCAGAGGTACTCCATTATGTTACCGGTGGTTTATGAGGCTACAAGGGTTTAGATGTAGGCTTGCCTGCCAACTGATAGATTACCCTGGGCTAACATGGAGTCTTTCACCCACAAAAGAGCCACCTGTACCCAATATGGGACTAGGGTTGCTAGATATAGTTATGTCGCTGACAGTGTTTCTGAGTCCTCTTGCTCCAAGGGCACAAGTTTCTCTCCAGGAGGAGTCAGGGAAATGCATCCTTCCACCTCCTGCTTCTCAGTGGTCCACAGGAGACTGAGCATGTGGTTGTCATGGAGATGGTTGCTGTCTAAAGCCTCTGTCTTAAAAGCAAGCTGCTCAGAACTCAGGCCCTCGGTCTGTGCTGGAACCGGGCATCCTTCTTCACCCTCTGCTCCAAGCATAAGGACATGGGACTTTATTCTTCCAAAGACAAACGTTTCAGTGTCTGGTGGCCTACCCCAGTTTTCTGAGCAGACACCTCTGAAGTTCAGCTAGTTGGAGTCCTGCTGGGCTACGCGTAAAATGTCCACACGGACAGCGCCAGTGCATTTGATCAGGTTGTGTTTTCCCCTACAGAAGTCTTGTTTGTCAAGTTCCCCTCGTTCCTCATACATGGATGTGTTTTTAAATGTCTCCTGTGAACATTTCCTTGGAAAGAGAATGACTTGAAATAATTGGGAGGAATTGGTAGGCTCTGCTTTCTACCATTTTATAACCTTAGGTAGGAGAAGTGAATCTCAGACAGAGTCAACACTACCAAAAGGTGGAATACTAACTAAATGCAGGGGTGGGGTCGAGCACAGAAGGACTCGGAATGAGGGTGGGAGGATGAAAGAGGTCTCTCAGGATGCAGCCTGGCTGTAGCAATGAGCCTGGCTTCCTCTGAACTCCCCTCAAGGGGACCATCTGGTGTTGGCAATGTAGAAATGCCTCGAGAAACAGGATGGGTGGGGGCAGGACGTGTGTGAGGGATGATGGGTAGTGATGGCTAGGTGTCAGGCAGTGGTGAGGCTTTTGACATTGTTGGGGAATGTCATGAATTCAGGGCAAAGAGAGAGCTGCTGAAAAGGAATGAGACAGAGGAATGGGTTGAGAAGAGTATGTTTAGGACCCCCCAAATTTGTGTGACAGTACAAATCTTTTTAGAAGATGTATACAGATCTGGGCTGACCTACAACTCAGGGGATGGCCCTTGTCCAATATGCATGAGGTCCTGGGTTTGTCCCCTAGCGTCACATTTGCATATTCATACATGCACAACACACACAATGTAAAGTAGTCCATCAGATCAGGAAGTCACATGGAATCTTCTAGAACACGGGGCACATTATGCCAGGCTGTGAGGTCCTATGTCTCCATCATGCTGGGAGACATATTCCTGGGATTCAGGGTGGGACCTCCCTTCTCCTCTCTCAAACCTTCAGTGGTCCCTCACAGACTGCCTTGCCATGTGTTCTAATACAGAGTGTTGGGGGACTCAGTAGCCCTGCCTTATCTTTGTAGGTTCATTGTGTGACAGCTCGTGACTATCTCAACAAGCCAATTGTCTGGACATAATGTCATGGTAGTAGCTGAAGAGTCTCTTCTTTTGTGCTTAGTGGCTTGTCTTCCCAGCAGGAGCTCACCACTGGCCACCCAATCCCTCCATCACCAAGATCAAACAGCTAGTGTTGAGTTTATTCTTCATGGGTTTTCCCCTCCTAGGTTTCCACCTCAGTAGATCTTCTAGAAGAAGCTGTAGACTCTCTCAGTGACAGGACAAGTTGTGTTCACTGGAAGCTTCTGTGCCTGAGGAGGTCATACAAGCACTATATCTTGGTTCGCTTGTCTGTAGAATGGCCTCCTTTCCTCAGAGGGGTGAGAGGATTTGATGAGGTAACTGGGAGGTTCAGAGTCTTGGAATGAGACATTGTGTTATAGCTCCTGTCAGCTTTTCTTACTTCCACCATCTTCAACTCTTCCTCTTACCCAAAGTCTCTTCATCTTTTTTTTTCCCCTCTTATAAACTCTTAAGCATCTGTTAAAGCCCAACTGTTGACTGAGGTTTCTGTCCTGCTGGGTCCCACAGCCATTCAGTTTTAAATAAACACACAGAGGTCTACATTAATCATAAACTGGTTGGCCTAGTAGCTCAGGCTTCTTATTAACTCTTATAACTTACATTAACCCATTATTCTTGTCTATGTTCACCACACAGTTTGGTACCTTTTTCAGCGAGGCAGTCACATCTTGCTTCCTCTGTGTCTGGATGACAACTGCAGACCGAACCTTTCCTCTTCCCAGAATTCTCCTATTCCTGTCACCCTGCCTATACTTCCTGCATGGTTGCCCCGCCTATACTTCCTGTCTGGCTACTGGCCAATCAGAGTTTTATTAAAAACAATACAAGAGACAAACCTTTCCAAAGTACAAGACCATTGTCCCACAGCACACAACTTGAAAGACACCACCTCCAGACAGCCGGCCTTGAAAACCTCAGCCCCCAGAGCAGTCTCTGGCATTTCTGTCCTGTGGAACCTCCCTGACTCCTCCACTCAGGTACCCACAGGACACTCATCTTAGGTGAAAATGTCAGCGCCTTGACAGACATTTAACCTATTCCTCATCTGCCATCCTTGTTGGATGCTGTGGTTATTGGTCTCCAACACAGTCTTCTTAGAATGCCCCCTGTGGGGATGGAGAGTTCTTGAGGGAGAGACATTGTCCAGCTGGTCTGTCTCATTCATTCTGTATGGACAGGGAAAGAGCCCAGTGAGGGCTGTGTGGTTGAATGGCACCATTCTTCAGCATGTCATGAGATGCTCTCCAGGCTCCTGTTCCTTCTCTTTTCTTGTCTGGTTGAACTACTTCTTGGTCTTATCTGAGCACACCCTATTTCCTCATGTTCACATCAGGACAGAAGCCAGTCTATAGATCAGATGGCAACCCTGGCAGCCTGTGTTGAGGGATTGTGGCCACTGTGGAGAATCTTGTGGCAGGGTTCTCTAGAGCCAATGAAAGGTGTCTGCAGAATGGGGTTTACTAGGCAGCTGGGATGTCCCACAATCCACCATCAGTGGTGATTTGCAGCTCCGCCCTAAATCCTATCTTATGAACCAGGAATGAGAGGACTCACATCCCAGTCCAGGGTTCAGGAAAGGTTGGTGATGCAGCTCACGAGCCAGAGAGGAAGTGTAACCTCTCCCTGTTCCTGCTGTGTCCAGGTCTTCTTGGGATAGACGATACCTTCCACCCTGGTGAAGGAAATGTCTCTACTGATTACAGCAATGCATACACTAATCCTATCCTGCAATACACTCCCAGACACCCAGAAATAACACCCGGTCAACTGGAAACAGAAAAATCACCATCCCAGGTCTTTCTCCACTGGATCAGAAGCTTTTACAAGATAAAGACCTCGGCTTTTTCATTTATATATTAATCCACACTCTTGACTCATGAGTTGTACATGTCATTGTGGTTGGATACAGCCCTGAATCGGTACTGAACAGCTGTCTACCATAGCTGTCATGTAGTTGTGAGATATGATGGGGCTTTAGTTAAAGGGATGTGGAAGCAAAGAGGAGGCTCCCAATTAGCTCTGAGGAAGAAGGCAGGGAGACATCCAGGACCTATGATGGGCAGAATGGATTTACTGACAAGGAAGGATTGAAGAACAGAGAACACAGGCTGGCTCGTGGTTAAGAAGTCAAGTTGTCAATGTCTCCCTTGGGCTCAAATGCCACCTCCGGCATGCTATGTAGTCTGCTCTTTTACTATGTTTGGTATTGGAGCTCTCAGGTCACTGGCAGACTTTGCATTTGTGTTCTTGAAAAATGTTTCATGATGTGAGCCTGTGCAACCAGCCTTTTACCTTTCATGGATGGGTAACGGAATGAAATAAACTGCTCAAGAATTGAATAGGACATGAGGGGCCTACAGGGCACAGAGGGCTGTCCAAGTGTGTGGGTACTGAAGCCCATCTTCTAACCCTCATCCCGGAATACACTCTTCAGGCAGCAGGAGGCTTCATTAGTATTTTCAAAATGACAAAACTTCAGTCCTCTACATTAAGAAAGGGTCCAGTAGCACTTTTAACTTGGGTGGCCAGGAAGAGCACACGTAATGATTCTATGTAAATAAAAGTAAAATCTCACATGCTCTGGGTATGCACTAGGTCCTCTACATACATACCACATACATACTACATAGATACATTTCATCTGGGGTCTTTCTGAGACTCCTACCAGTCGGAATGGGGGTGTCTCTGACTCTTACCTGCGCTTGGGACCCTTTACACCACCAGGTTGCCTATTTCAGCTTTATGTGAGGGTTTGTGTCTGGTCTTATTGCATCTTATTTTGCCATGTTTGGTTGATGTTACTGGGAGGTCTGTGACTTTTTCGAGCAAAATGGAGGAGCAGTGGACCTGGGAAGAGAGGAAAGGGGGAAACATGGAGGAGGGGGGAGATGGTAGGCTACAGTCAGAATGTACAGTATAAGAGAAGAATAAAGAGAAAAAAATTCTACACACTCACTTGGCCCATTGTTTTCAAGTAAAATCTATGAGTACTAATAGCAACCACAACAATAATACTAATCAATGTTTCCTAAACGCTTGCGCTTCAGTGGGGTGATATTCCTGTCCCTGTTGACTGTGGTCCTCTCCCAGCCTCCACTTTTATCCTCCCTTCTTTTAACTTCAGTGCTGGCTAATGCCTATAATGCTTCATTCATGTTTTTTACATGAGTGGGGAATAGAACAGCAATCATTCTTCTAGATGGATAAAAAGTCTTCAGCCTTACCGCTTTTAGCCCCTGATATGTCTCCTTATAGAGGCAAAACCACTGCCCAGTGCAATATACCTGGGACTTTCTTGATTTTCTCTGAGATGACTATTCTTGGTTGTCAGCTTGATTATATCTAGAATGAACTCAGTAATGGCTGGGCACACCTGTGAGGGATCTTGGCTTAATGATTTGAAGTGAGAAGGTCCATTTCTAATACAGATCGTTGAGGTGGGACCACACACATTTAATTCATATCTTTCCAACTGGGAAAATCCCACATGCTGCTGAAAGCCTATATAAAGGACATGAAAGAAGGAAGCCTTCTCTCTTTGCCTGCTTCTTCTAAGACTTGCTGGAAAGTGCATCCCTTCACTGGTATTAGAGCCTACTTCTTCAGGATTCTGGTGTATACTGAAGACTAGCCGAGACATCTAGTCTTATGGCCTGAACAACTGCTGGACTCTTGAAACTTCCATTGATAAGCAACCATTGTTGGATTAGCTGTACCACAGCCTGTAAGTCATTCTAATAAATCTCATATATATGTATGAGACTTATGTATGTGTGTGTGTGTGTGTGTGTGTGTATTCATTCTCTAAGTTGTTACTCTAGAGAACCCTGACTAAAACACTCTAAGACTGCAATTCTCCAGCATCCTTTTGGAAATGGGAAATGGACATCCTAGGCAGCCTGCTGTCACTTTCCAGATGCATTTGGCAATGCCTACACGTTTTATTCTGAGTGATCATCACCCTTACTGACCTATTCTGAGTGATCACCCTTACTGACCTGGAAATAATGAGACCCTGGAGTTTGTGGCATGGGGACAGGAAAGGAAGGGGACTTCAGTGTCCCAATGGCCTACCCTAAGGGAGAACCCCGGGGCAATAGTATACAACAACAGCCCGTGTTCTCTGCAGAGCCCCTGCCCTTTGTGTCCCCCAGGTCAAAGTCTAGCTGATCTCCTGGCTCTGACGCTTGCTGTCCTTTGGGATCTCAGGAGGTTGCAAAGCTCTCGCTCCAACTGTGGACTATTTCCAGGTCAGGAAGTAATTTCTCTCTGGCTCCTGAGAGCCTCTGCCTTCCAGCTCTGAAATCTTGGATTCATTTTTTTTTGGGGGGGGGGGGTTAGGTTTTCTCTTCTGATCCTTCTGTATTAAGTGGCACAGTTCTTCAGCCTACTAGAAGCCAGGAGGCTTTCATTACCAGAGCTGAAGTGCACATGGCTTGAACTTGGAGAGGAAGGTGAGTTCATTTCCATCAGTTTGATTGAGCACCCACTGCATGCCTTAGATGGGTCCAGACTAATTCCCTGATATTTCTTGGTCTCTAGGATGTAAGGTCCCTTCTGTTGGGTTGGATTGTGATATCTCCTGGGGTTTGAGCTGCCTCATTAGAAAAAGGAGGCCTTGAACGAAATAATCACTCAGGCTGTCCCCTCTCTGGGACACTAGAGTCTCATCTCTAAATGGAGGGAAAGGAGGAAGCCTTTGGTGAAAACATCCACACTTTCTTTCTTCCTGGTCACTGAGTCTTTCTGAGTTATTTTTGTAACGAGGCAGACGTTAGATGAGAGAGACAGGAAATCCTTCTCCTCCCACCCGTCCCCCTTCAGTCTGAGAACAGGCGTTCTTGATCCACTATTCAGCCATCTTTGGGGGTAGGGGAGGAGTCACTGCTGGTGGGAAAATAATGGGATGGGTAGATGTTGTCGGCCAGGAGGGCAGAGGGGGAAGGAGGCCAAGCTGGCTGGATCTGGAGTTGAATTGATGGGTTTGAGAGGGGAGTGGGTGGAAGGACTTGACCCCGCTCTCAGTGTGTGCGTGTAATCTCCGATCCTTAGCTCCAGCCTCGATTTCCACGTGAACTCTGGCTGGGCTTACCCAGATGGTTGTCTGGACTGTTTAGATTGCAATGCTTTGACCAACTGGCTGGCTCTATGGAGACATCATCACTGTGTTCTCTCTCTCTCTCTCTGTGCCCTCCAGGGTGTACTTGACGATGCTTTTAAAATCCAAGCACCTCTCTTTTTTCTCTGCTGCAATCACTCTTGCCCACCTTGAACTGTTATCTTAGCTTGAACTGAGCAGCAGCAACTTCATCCCCACCCCTGAAGATGGATAAATAACGGAGTAAGGGTCCCTGCTCTCAGACAGCAGGGGAAAGGCGGGAGGAAAAGGGTTCCCAGGCTCTCTCTTTATAAAAGTAACACCGAGTCTCAGGTAGGAGCCCCTGAAATGCGCCTGGTGCTTATTCCCTTCCCTTCTAATGCCTCTGTAGTCGAGACCAATCAAAATCTGACCAAACAGTGTTCATGTTTAAAACCCTTTAATAATTTCCTGTTGAATGGTCAGGGTTGTCGTCAGGAGTCGGTGGCTTGGCATGTTCCTGCTCACTTTCCCAGCCTTATCTGATACAGGGCCCTGCCTCATCCTGAATGCCAAGTCTCTCAGTTTCTCACGAGACACTGTTGACAGGGCTTGGGATGCTATTGCTGACTACCCTAGAGCAACAGACATACGTCGGAACTCCCTTAGGCAAACGGCGTGACTCTATCTAGGACTCGGGATGTTATTAACAATTACTCGAGATTGCGGTAGTTTTCAATCTTTTTAATGCTACGACCCTTTAATACAGTTCCTCATGTTGTGGTGACCTCCGGTCACACAGTTATTTTCATTGCTACTTCATAACTGTAATTTTGCTACTGCCGAGAATCAAAATGCACATACCTGTGTTTTCCAATGGCCTTAAGTGACCCCTGGAAATGGGTTGTTTGTCCTCCAAAGAAGATGTGGCCCACAGGTTGAGAACCACTGCTCTAGAACACTAGATATACAGATATCTAGAATACTAGATATACAGCAGAACTACCTTAGGCAAACTGCAGGACTCTGGGGCTCAGGATGCTATTAGTGATTACTCTAGAACAATAGCGAGGCATTACCTTGGGCAAACTGTGTGACTCTGTCTCTGGGGTGACATACTTGTTTCTGCCCCAGAACTCCTACTTCCTCTAGTATGTCTGTTTGGATCTCTCTTGCCCTGCTTTTTTTCCCCTCTCATTCATTCTGAATCGTCCTTTAGCTCATATATCAACACTTGCTTTTCCAAAGAGACTTTCCTAACTATCTCAAGTCCACCCATGGTATACCTTTCTAGAATCTTCTATGAAACATTCCTCTAGTGTGACTGACTGTGCCTTGGAGGGCCTCCATTGCTGCTGTTGCTTTCCCTGCATTTATGAAACCCACTGACTGATAATCACTCCCCTGTATTTCAGGTACTCAGCAGTCAGGAACTAGGGGATGCCTTGCTCACGTGTGTCTCCAGCTCGAAGCTGGTACCGAGTCAGTGAGGACATCAGATAATCATTGGAAGATGGTTATTCACTGGTTCCTGGTATGAGAGGCTCATTGACTGCAAAGTTTCTGTTTAACTGATCAAAGATGTAAATGATGGCTTCCCTGTCCTGCACTATCCCACAGCCATTTCTAAAGAATCACCCAGAGGCTTAATATTAATTACAAAATGTTTGGCCTATAATTCAGGCTTATTACTAACTGGCTCTTACATTTTAACCCATTTCTATTCATCTATGCATTGCCACGTGGCTGTGGCGTTAAATGTGTTCTAATATATCTTGGTTCTCCAGCTGCTGACTGCCATCTCTCCTGATTCTGCCTCTCCTCATCTGAGTTCTCAGTTTGATTCTTTCACCTAACCTTATCCTGCCTGGCTATTTGCCAAACAGCTTTTATTGTTAACCAATGAGAAGAATACATATTCACAGAGTGCTTAGAAAGATCTCCCACAGCACAAGAATTCTTGATAATGAATATAGCTTTGGAAGACATAAATGATACCTTGTCAGAAAAATGAATAGCCCACTAGTTTTCCTATTTAATAATGATAACACCTTCTGGAGAAGGAAAGGCCAGTGTGCTGGATAAATGCTTTGGTCTCTGCGAGATCAGTGTTCAGTAAAACAATTGTCTGCATACCTGGGTACAGTGTGGAGCTTTGCATGTTATTCATGTTTAATGCAAAACCTGCAGAATCTCCAGCTGTGAGGGGACCACCTGTTCTTCATCTTGGAGGGTGTGTATTCTAGCATCCATGCCACAGGCATGAGAGGCCTCAAACCCATCTCAGGTCTTCACATGAATTAATTGGGTTTAATTATTCTGTATTGTTTGGAGTTCAGTAAGAAGGTGCACAGAAGTGAACCACGTGGGCACTTTGAGGGCAGGCCCCAGATGGTTTTCATGCCAGACAAGAGCCCCGTTCCTGGACCACCTCTGTGATAATCTGAAGCAAGCAACAGCCTCTCCACACCTCCCCTCCTTTTCTCCTTCCTCTCTTATCTCATGTAGGTCAGGATGGCCTCACATACACTGTGTAGCTAAATAGGGCTTTGAATTCCCATCTTTCTACCTCCATCCCCTGAGTCCTGGGATCACAGGAGTACACTATCATAATTGGTTAATGTGGGGCTGGGAATTAGACCCAGAGTTTTCTACATGCCCTCTGTGACCATCTTTCTTTATTCTCTATCTGCCTGCCTGCCTATCTGTCTGTCTATCTGATTCTCTTGCTGTGTGTGTTCTTTTTTCTCCATTTCTGGTTTTATCATTTTTCTTCCTCTGTCTTTACACTCTATTCCTTTTAAGATGTCTACGCTAATTTCTCCCATGATGTTAGCTGACTTTTACAGAGGATGCATTTTCAAACAGAAATATCCCCAAGGTTTAGAAAAGTATAGTAGAAAAAGAGACATAATATTTAGATGTGTATCGGTGCATCGCATGTGACACTGAGCAGGTCAGCAGACCCCAGTGTCATTATCTGAATTCATTTATTCATTCATTCAAAATTCATTTACTTAATTACTGGTAACAAATCATGTCACTACTGCCTCCAACAGACTCACAGTCTGAGGAGGATGACAATTTCAAAGTTCTCACAGAGGGAACAAATCGTGACAGCAGAGATGGTTGCTGTGGCCATGGCAGGGGCAGGCAGCGGAACAGCGGAGGGTCAGAGCAGCTGTACATCGTATCTGGAGTCTGAGCTGAACAGAGCAAGAGGCAGATCTGACCTGAAGAAGGCAAGGTGAGAAGTTTTAGTGAATACAAGGAGAAAGCTCTTTGTGGCTCCTGTTGAGGTTTTCCTCATCTTTGCCCACATGACCGGCTCTGCTTCCATGCTCAGTCTCCCACATCTGGAATGGTGGTCCTAGGGAGCTATGCTTCGGTGCTCAGGTTCCCCACATCTGGAATGATGGACCTAGGGAGCTCTGCTTCTGTGCTCAGGTCTCCCACATCTGGAATGACGGACCGAGGGAGCTCTGCTTCTGTGCTCAGGTTCCCCACATCTGGAATGGTGGACCTAGGGAGCTATGCTTCTGTGCTCAGGTTCCCCACATCTGGAATGGTGGACCCAGAGAGCTATGCTTCCATGCTCAGGTCTCCCACATCTGGAATGGTGGACCTAGGGAGCTTTGCTTCCGTGCTCAGGTTCCCCACATCTGGAATGATGGACCTAGGGTGCTCTGCTTCCGTGCTCAGGTCTCCCACATCTGGAATGGTGGACCTAGGGAGCTATGCTTCCATGCTCAGTCTCCCACATCTGGAATGGTGGACCTAGGGAGCTATGCTTCGGTGCTCAGGTTCCCCACATCTGGAATGATGGACCTATGGCACTATGCTTCTGTGCTCAGGTCTCCCACATCTGAAATGATGGACCTATGGTACTATGCTTCTGTGCTAATGTCTCCAACATCTGGAATGGTGGACCTATGACACTATGCTTCTGTGCTCAGGTTCCCCACATCTGGAATGGTGGACCCAGGGAGCTCTGCTTCTGTGCTCTGGTCTCCCACATCTGGAATGGTGGAACCAGGGAGCTCTGCTTTTGTGCTCAGGTCTCCCACATCTGGAATGGTGGACCTAGGGAGCTATGCTTCCATGCTCAGGTCTCCCACATTTTGAATGGTGGAACCAGGGAGCTCTGCTTCCATGCTCAAGTTCCCCACATCTGGAATGGCGGACCTAGGGAGCTCTGCTTCCATGCTCAAGTTCCCCACATCTGGAATGATGGACATAGGGAGCTCTGCTTCTGTGCTCAGGTCTCCCACATCTGGAATGGTGGTCTTAGGGAGCTATGCTTTATCCTCAGGTTCCCCATATCTGGAATGGTGGACCTAGGGAAGAGTCTCTACCATTAATACTCACACTGAGAGCAGACAATGTAAGAGTTGACAAGAGGATCCAAGTACCTGCCTCTCCGAGAAGGCTCCTTGTTGGCCCCACAGAGACCACACAGGACTGCCCTGTAAGGCAACTGGGATGATGGGAGTGCTCAGTACAGCCCTTGACCCATAGGAGCCAGGTGGCTGCGTTTAGACTAAGGGAGTAAGACTGGGTTCAGAGATAACACCTGTAAGTTCAGTATTTGGAAAGCTGAGGCAGGAGGATTGTGAGTTTGAGGCCAGCATTGTAGATACAGTATGTTCCAGAATGAGCCCTCTGATTGGTTATTTAATAAAAAATGATTAGGTCTGGAGCCACACATACACAGCAAAAACTGGACTCAGCAAGTCACACTTACATATTTGTGCACACCGATACATTATGTAACAATAATAATCAAAGAAAAGGGCTTTCAGTTTGAGAGTGAAGGAGTTATGGGAGGATCTGGAGGGAGAAAGGGAAGCAGAAAGTGATGGAATTATATTTTAATTAAAATGTGTATGAAACAACTTAAACTAAAAAATTAGCTTTCTGAAACCTCACTACCCACACTTGATTTCTGATGGTTTCACTCAACAACCTGAATTTGACAAAAACCTCAAAATAAAATAAGGAAGTAACTTTGAGGCCACCAACTATTGAAGACTGAGTACCATCAGTGTAGAGAGCTGGATTGTTGCGGATCAAGGCCATATTATCTTGGGCTACCTTTAGCCTCTTAATTGTCATAGACTGCCCATCTCCGTGTCCCACTGAACACCCTTGTGCCTGTCAGGTAAGTCATTTCAGGATGTTAACAGATGAGCCGCTAACACCAATCCAAGAGGGCAGCATCTCTTCAAACAGCATCCGAGGCCCAGAGCTGATTCCGCTGCTTCACTATAACCTTGTCAACCCTATGTCTCCACTAAGGCATTTTTTAAAAATCCTTTGATTTATGTCTTTCTTTTGTTCTGTAACTATAAAAACTTCACGACACGTTTCCACGTTGGAATGTGTTACCTGGGCGACTTGAATCGGTGTTTCTGGGAAATGGCCATTCGTATTTGTCCCCAGAAGAAACTGTTTCTTATTCTCTTTGAGATGAGAGTTGGGTTCTGCAACAAGACGTGTGGCCTTTTGATGCACTGAGGCGTTGACCTGGTACCGGACACGGTTACTGAAAGTGTCTAGGCTGCAGAGTATCTTCTGATGGAAATCATTCAGTCTCTCACTTCCTCTCCCTGACACAGTGTGCTGGCATGCTTGCTGACAGTGAAGATGGAACCAGACTGGGGACTTATTTTATCCTTCAGTCTGCAGCTACATGAAAGATCATGGAACGGAAGGGTCGGCGAGCCATCTCACCACATCCTTTTCCCTTCTCCCCCAAAGTATTAGCAGCAGATGGAGGGTGGGTAGATTCCGTATTGGAGGCTGGAGTTAGTACGCACACATTACCAGCTAAGCACCAGGACTGTGAATGGTGTGTTTGTTTTGACTTAACCCTCCTCCATCCCAGATGCCCCTGGAGGAGTACAAATTGATATTAGTGTACATTAACCAGACTCAGCAATTTGGGAAGTGCCTGAGCCCACACATCCAAACAAAGAATGGGGAGGATTGAGAGGAGTGATAACGAGAGCTAGACATCACAAGTCTCGGAGACATAACTTGATCAGAGGGCTGAGGTTGAGCTCTGGGATGCCTAGCTGCCTCTGTTTCTCCAGCCTTCTGACTCTCCATATATAATCCACTGGCTGATGAGCTGGAAGACAGGATTGTTTTTAGGGTGCTAATCCACTGCCTTCTCAGATTACCAGGTCTGAAACACAGCTGAAAGATTGAATTTCTGTTTCTGCTCATTGGCATTTGTGATAGCAGAGCTATCGGATTCCGTATGCCAGTTGCAGAATGACGCATCGTACTATTGGACATTTTAAATAGAAAGAGATCATCTATAGTGAATATCTGGGTATTTATTCTGGTCTTGAGACATCCAGTTTGGTTTTTTTTCTTTTTCACAGCTGTATTTGAGGTGATCTCATGAGAATTCAGAGCTCATTTTATACGTGCCTTTCTTATATGTCTCTCTCCCTCTTTTAGTGCTTATACTAAAATTCCATATTTAAGTCAAACTTTTGTTTTTATAAAAGAAATATTTGACCTCTTTTATAAAACTAAGAATACGGGGCTATTTTTGTTTGTTTTGTTTTTTTGTTTTGTTTTTCAGGAAATGGTTTCTCTGTGTAGCCCTGGCTGTCCTGGAACTTTGTTCTATAGAGCAGACTGGCCTAGAACTCAGAGATTCACCTGCTTCTGCCTCCTGAGCACTGGTATGAAAGGTGTGTGCCAGCACCGTCTGGCAGATATAGAGCTTATAAAAAGTAGTAATCCTTGCCTACCACATGTTAGCTGAGAGCTGAAGGCATCACTCATGACTTTTGAAAGTAAACCTTTTGGCTTGTTTTACCCCCCTGCTCTTTCCTTATTTTCATATTTCAAAATGGTAGGCTTCTCCTGCTGTTTCTTGAATCTTCAGATCTTTGGTGTCTGACTGTAGAGAATGGACTCTTGGCTCTTTTGTGACCCAACCCCAACCTCACCTCTGTTCAGCTAAATTCCTACAACTCTTCATCCTCCCAGGAAAGCTGCATTGCAGTTTTCTCATCACAGCCATAGAGGTGTGGTCTGTGTGATCCTACCACACTGCACACGGAACAGCACATGTCCTTCCTTGCATGGTTGTCACCAGTGCTCTGGGACTCACATTTGGTCATCTACTGTCTTAGTCCTCATTCTACTGCTGTGCAGAGACACCATGACCACAGTCACTCTCATAAAAGAAAGCAGTCAACTGGTGCTTGCTTACAGTTTCAGACATGGCAAGGACAGCGCACCCAGATCCAGGCAGACATGGTGCTAAGAAGTACTTGCAAGTTCTACATCTGAATCCACAGGCAGCAGAAAGAGAGAGACTAGAGAAACAACAGCAGAGAAGGAGCCGCACTGCGGGCTACCACTGGAAAACAGCAAGCTGACAAGCCTCCAGCTAGCCCATCTAAAGGATTCAAAAATGAATGAAAGCCAGATGTGTAGATGGTTGATGGGGATGAGCAAGGATGCCCGGCCACCAATCATGAGGAAGATGCAAATTGAAGGCAGAGGGAAGTTTCCCATCACCTTTGTTAGGATGCCCATTATCCGGAGAAGGGAAAAGAACAAGCATTGGTTAAGATTTGGGGACCCTAGACCCTCCGAACATGATTCACAGGGAGGTAAAAATGACGCAACTGCTGTGTAAACAAACAGCAGGAAGTTTTCTCAAATTCTTAATTTTCTTAAGAGCTGAATCGCCCATGGTCCATCAGAACATGGTGGCAGGGACATCATGGAGGCACGAAGTTGTCCCTGTCAAGGGGGCCGGAAGCCAAGAGAGCGAAAGAGAAAGAGGAAGGAAATGTTCCTTGGAGTCCACCTCCTGTGAGGTACTTCCTTTGTGTAGGCCCCACCGCTTGAACCAATAGCATGGCCAACTGAGGTAGTCTGTAACACAAGAATCCCTCTGTGTGTGTGTGTGTACGTGTGCGTGTGTGTGTGTGTTGGGGTTCGTATTCAAGCCATACACGCACACACATGAACAAAGTCCCCTGGCTGAGCATCTCTACTCTGTATTAGCATTTCTCAGACTTGAATGTAGACCTGAACCACACAGGAGGTCCTATTGGGTGGGGTGGTGGGGTCTGTCAAATGAAGGGGGGGTTGGTCCTGTATCTGGAGTCTTCTGGCTGCTTCTGAGTGGGTCTGAAAGATGGACGTTGTCAGCAAACTCCTAGGTGGTTCTAAAGCTCTGGGCTTTGCTGCAGCAGCATGGTGACCCTCCCGACCGCACCGTTGACATTTCCCGAACACAGAAATACCAAGATGAGGCCAGCCAGCAGAATCTTGGCCGTGGCGCTCAGTTTAGAAACCATGATGCCATAAGAAATTAGAAGGCAGCTGAGAAGTTCGTGGTTTGGGGATCAGTCGAAGATTCCATTTTTATATTTGTTCTGAATTTAGTGATCCACCCTCTCCTCCCCCTTTTATCCTCCCCCCCCCCCCCCCCGTGGAAGTCATAAGACAGCAGAGATGAGAAAAAGGAGATGACCTTGTGCAAAAAACAGAGGGTAATCTTCCTTTACGACGCAGCCACCCGCCCACTGGTCCGTGCTCAGTGTGTTTCCAGGTGCTCCAGCTAAATGGTCTGTGATCGCTTTATATGATTTCCTAGGGACTGTGTGCAGAAAGCTCTGCGGTGCTTCACTGGCTGCCACCTGACTTTGAATACCTTGGACCAAGTATCTGGGGTTGGAAGAGCAGAAAATTTCAGGGATGAATGTGGCCCACATTCCTGCAGATTGGAGGCAGGACAAGAAATCACCGTAGCATGAGCGTGTCTGGATGGCTTACATTTAATCTTCTGGGTTTACAAGACATGATGGAATTCTGCAGGGCATTTTAAAATCATCGCTTTTTCGTTCTCCTCAGAGCCCGTCCTGCACGCCTGGTGCTAACACTTAATTATAGCCAAGAGAATCTGAGAAGCTCAGTGCTCCCTCCTCACCCCAGCAAGCATCAAGCAAAATCAATAGCCCTGTGCTGGCAGCGCGATGCTCTTGTCTCCTTCATCTCCTTCGCTCATCTGCGATTGCTTTTATTACTGCAGTTCATTTAATGAGACCAGAGTGTTTGGAGCCAGATGGTGACGTTAGTTCAATCTGGAAGACTCTAATGGAATTGAGTTCAAACCAGGTTAAAAGTAATGGAATTACAGATTTCAGCAGTCATTGTCTCATAGCGGCACGCTCTGGGTCCTTGTTAGATGCCAGAAGTCAGTGCCTGCTTCAGATGAAAGACCTGAAAGGCAGTTCAGGGAGACCTGGTGTGTTCATCCGCTTGCTCGTTCAACACGTATTTCTATGCTCTGTGTCACCCGCACGGCCATTGTGGTTTCTGAATCATGGCCCCTGTCATGTACTGGAGGTAGCAGGCAGACCTAAGCAGGCAGGCAAAATCACTCTGTGTGTACGGTCTCTAGGAGGGGAGGAACCTGGCACTGAGAGTGTAGGGTTTTGAGGACCAGGTAAGGAATAAATACACGACAGCTTTAAATTCACCATTTTGTTGAGGCTACAGTTTTACCCCCTCCCCCCAGAGAATGAAACACAAAGAGAGAAAACAAATATCCCACACAGAGACCTAAGCTTCTCTGGATATCTCCTGGTGTGGGCTAAAGTCCCTTGGAAAGGTCCAAACTTCAAAAGTGGCCTCAACCTGGAACTTTAAGTCAGCAGTAAATATTGACACCAGAGTCAGTCATCTCTGCTGAAGTTCCGGGCTGCTCCGGCCAGCCGGGGCAGCCAGGTCATAGGTGACAAGGATAAGAACTGTCATCCTGAAGCTGTAGAGCGGCCATCTCCCCGGCTCTGGGTCACAGCTCTCAGGATGGAGCAGGCAATGCTGCAGATGCTTGTTCTGTTGGCACTGGGAACGCACTACCAGTGTGCCTCAGGTGAAGGACACACTTAGCCACCTGCTCGAGGTGATCGCCAACCTCTCCGAGTTCCACCGCCTCTTACTGTGGCCTGTGTTCTTGCTGTCCAGGTTTCCCCGTGTACGACTTCGACCCTTCCTCCCTGCAGGAAGCTCTCAAGGCCTCGGTGGCGAAGGTGAACTCGCAGTCCCTGAGTCCTTACCTGTTTCAGGCGACCCGGAACTCCTTGAAAAGAGTAAGTGAATGGGGACACTTTCCCGGCCTTATCCACCATCCCTGCTTTGTCTTTGCTTACTTCGTTGAATCAGTTGTTTTTATTTTTCTGTTTACAAAGATCACAGCCGGTCCTTTTTCATGCTGGCTGCTTCAAAGAAGAGATTTTAATTATAGTTTTTGCCCTGGGGTTCTCAAAGCTTCTTGGGACATCTGATTCTTCCTTCTGTGTTTTCCCCCTGACCTTGGCTTCTCTCTGCCTGTGTCCTGGTTTGGGGTGAAGAGTCCTGAAGCTCCTGGCTCCTAGGAAGCATTCTAGGGATGCCGTTGGCCTCCCAGTGTTTATAGAGAAGAAGCACTGGCCCCGGAGACCAAGAAACCCACCCGACTTTGTCAGCTTCATAGTGCTGTTTCCTGGTCACCAGAGAACTGGGTAGAGCGACATTATCTTGGGCTTGCTGGGATTCAGTGGAACAAAAAACGAGGGGGAAATGGAGCAGTATCATAGAGAAGCCCCTCTCCTTCCTGCCCCTTGAGGATTTTACTCTTTTTTATCAGCTTAATGGGGCTCAGAAGAAGGTAGGGACATAAAGGCACCCCAAGCAATTGATGTTCATGCCAAAGATGAGGAAGAAATAGAGCAGCCAGCCTCATGGAGACAAGAGTGGACCCACGTGGCCACGTGGTCAGGCAGCCACTACCACCACATAGAGGCCACACTACCATCACAGTCTCTATGGCTTTCTCTCTTCTCCACGCTATTCTAGATCCACGATCTTTGTCATTTAGCTGTTCCTCTGCTGTTCAACAGAAGTACACTTTGCTTTCCCAGCTTGCCTTCATGTAAAAAACGTCCCTTTGCCCCCCTCCACCTTCTGACACTGGTTCCTTGTTTTCTTTTCCAAACACAAAGCAAATTCATTGAGTAGCTTCAGTTGTCTCTTCTAACTGGGTATGGTCATGAAGATGTGGGCTGAGCTATCGTGAGGCACCAACCCCAGGATCTGACTGTCAAGGTTGGCACTGAACACTGTTATGGGGCAGCACTTACTTAGAGTGTAGGCAGCTACCAGGCAAAGGCTAGGCTGCTTCTGGAAGAAAGCTATATCAAAAGGCAGCTGCCTCTGTCTTCATTCTTTAGAATCAATTTCCCGAATTATCTTACTTATTATTATTATTATTATTAGTAGTAGTAGTAGTAAAGATTTCTGGAGTGGTACCCACTCTGGAATCACAGCTGCCTGACATCTTTGCTACCTTGCCTCAGGTGCCCAGCGTACGGGGAGGGGCTTGATATATCACAGCATCCTCTGTCCTCAGACTACCCAGGTTCTTCAGGAAGTTTGAAAGGTGCCCTGGTAATCTTAGTGGCAAGATTAGAAAACAATATAGATTTAGTCATAGGTTAGAAGTGCTCATCCAGGAGATAGCCTGGGGCTCATTTACTTATTTTAGGAATTGGTGTACATGTCTGGTGCCTCCATTAAGAAAATGTCACTTTAGCCGGGCGATGGTGGCGCACGCCTTTAATCCCAGCACTCGGGAGGCAGAGGCAGGCGGATCTCTGTGAGTTCGAGACCAGCCTGGTCTACAGAACTAGTTCCAGGACAGGCTCCAAAGCCACAGAGAAACCCTGTCTCGAAAAACAAAAACAAACAAACAAACAAACAAAAAAAAAGAAAATGTCACTTTGATCCAAGTGGTGGTGGTGCACACCTTTAATCCCAGCACTTGGGAGGCAGAGGCAGGCAGATCTCTGTGAGTTCAAGGCTAGCCTGGTCTACAAGAGCTAGTTATAGGACAGACTCCAAAGCTACAGAGAAACCCTGTCTCAAAAAACCAAAAAAAAAAAAAAAGGAAAGAAACAAAAAATAAAAAGGAAAAAAATCACCTCAAATTTATGTTTTTTGCTGTGTTCTAGACTGAACTAGGAAAGACTAGATCATGGCTCCTAAGAGGGATTAAGAGTGAGGTTCCCAAGAGCTTTGGGGCACAATACTTTCACTGACACATTCAATATGTAACCTTATTTTTGTGAGTGCTTTGAGCTTATTGGTTTCTATTTAACATACACTGTAGATTCATTAACATTGAACCCACTCCCCAGGAACCTGGAATTCCCACCCAAAGAAATCTTGCTGAACGCATGTGTTTTCTACACAAAGCACACCACAATCTCTTACTCTTGATGCCGTAGTCTCTCACACTAGCTTGGGGACTGAGATGACCCAAAGAAAGCACCAAAATGCCAGTCACAAGTTTCCCAACAGAAGGCTAGCACTGTGTTCACAGTGTACAGGCTGGAACAAGAAGGCAGAGGTTGAACAAAAGCTAGGTGAGTAACTTAGGAGTGGCAAAGAATACTTGGTGACTAGGTGAATTCACAAGCATCGGCTTTTGTAGAGAAGGAATTGCCAATGTAAATCTTTAGAAGCAATGTTGGCCTTGGAGTGAAGGCATACGTTCTATATCCTTCTTTCTTCCCTCCCTCCCTCCCTCCCTCCCTCCCTCCCTCCCTCCCTCCCTCCCGCTCTTTGTCTCTCCCTCGCCTCTATTTACTATTGTTTTAGGACAAGATCTCTCTCGATAGATTAGGTTGATCTCAAGCTTGAAACCTCCTGCCTCAGCCTTCTGAGTGCTGGGATTTGAGGGGTACCCGCCACACTCAGCTTCGTTGGTTCCACGGTTGTCAGTGTTGCGTGGCTTTTCTCTATGGGCTTCAGTGTGAATGCCTGCCATGACACAGATGCTAAGATATCACATAGCTTTTCCAATGAGTACGTGATTCTGTCAACGTTTTCTCACTGGGCAGAAAGAATCATACCAACACCACGAATCTCAGAAACATGCCTATTGCAAATCCATGCTTTGCCTTTGTGAAGGTCAACGTCCTGGATGAAGATACCGTGGTCATGAACTTGGAGTTCAGTGTTCAGGAAACGACATGCCTGAGAGATTCTGGCGATCCCTCCTCCTGTACCTTCCGAAGGGGTTACTATGTGGTAAGTGACCCAGGAAGTAATGTGAGGGAGACCCTCACTACTTCCATGACTAGGAGTGGGTCAGAGGTCACCAAAGGAGCTTGGCCACTGCCTGTCTGGCACTCAGCCACACACTGGGTCGCCATAGCATTTCCTGCCACGGACTGTGTGCTCCGTGCTTTAGGGAGTGTGCTCTTGAGTCTGGAACCTGCAGTCTTGGCGATATTGGTCAGTTCTTTAACCATTACTGCCCCAGTGTCCTATTCTCTAAGGTCCAGATGTAATCTCCAGTATGTATTATATCCTCACATGGTGAGGATGCTTTGTATCAGACGGCATAGTGATGCTAAGAGGCCTACAGCAGAGAGAAGTCCCAGCACATCTGAAACTCTGCTGGACATGGATGTGAGACCATGAGCCTCACTTTGGTGCGCTGTCCATGACTGAGTGTTGCCCACAGTGTGTCTCCCCTTCTCATTCAGCTCACATGGCCTATTTATGTCTACATTCCCTGTGACCAGAATCGTCAGCTGTTGTGTGGTGGAACCCCCTCTGATCGGAATGAAACCATCAGTCCAGACCCAAAATATTTCAGTCAAATGAGTGACTTTTTGAGATCTCCTTATAGAGAGGGAATGATTTCATTATTTATCTCATGAAACTTCAATGGGATTCTGTCTTATAGAGGACTGTCACCTGCATGCACCTCTAATTAAATCTTAGGGCCATGTCACTTATCCATATCCACATATATGACATATACATACACACATGTATGTATATGTGTACATATGTAAGTATGTGTGTGCATATGTGTGTATATGCCACATAGTCAAATATATGGCATCTCTACTACTGTTTCTGTTAAAGCAAGAAGAGATTCCAATCAGCCCTTTATACTCACGAGGAAATGCAGGCTTTTCTCAGAGACTGGTATTAAACTCATGGAGATATTTAAACATTCCTTTTACTCTGTTTAGTTTTGCAGAGTGTTCTTTGGATAACTGAACCACCTCTGTGAATTTCTCCTTTCTGCCTCATTTTGCAAACCCTGCCAAATTTCCCAGTTTATTGTCCAGAGGCTAACCCCTCGCACAGGGCGCTGAAGAGACCACTCATGACTCTGTCTTTGCCAGCCTACAGCTGCTTGCCGAAGCACCGTGCAGATGTCCAAGGGACGGGTGCAGGATGTGTGGGCTCACTGCCGCTGGGCCTCCGCATCCGAGTCCAACAGCAGTGAAGAGGTATGATGGGGGCCCGTCTCCTTCCAGCTGGGTCAGGGACAGTCTGTGAAAGCTAGGCTATTTGATGGGATAGCTGGGCCATCATGCAGATGTCAGTAGACAGAATTCTGCTCACACAGCTAGATTCTCCCTTGAACAACAACTGGCCCATTTTCCATAATCCTTACTTCTTCCCACCACACTCCCCCAACACAAAATACAGCAACGCAGCTTTTACCTCAAAGGGAATAAGAAGCAGTTCATTTGAGAGCTTATATTTATAAGTGACCCTGACCTGGGAGCACAGATTCAGTGGGCCCCAAATGCTATGTTTCCTGTGTGATAGTTTGATCCTGATTTCATGTTCTTATAGGAGCAGAACAATTAAAGTACAAAATCAATGGATTTCAAATACGTTTGTGGAAATTTCATGTAGGTGGATTACAGCAAAGAAGGGAACTGCTAGAGGCCTCAGATGTATCTAATGTCATTTTTAGCTTTGGGGTTGCTGGGAGCTAGGGCTCTGTACATTCCCAAAAGGATTTGACTTGATGGTCCCAAGGATGTTAGGGCATACATAGAGGTGAGCAATGAAAGGCTATTGGGGGCAAAGATAGCCCAAGAGAATTTGATCTAAACCTGAAATTTTCCTCCACAATCACCAAAATTTAACCACAGGAACAAGACTGGTAATATCTCTCTCTCTCTCTCTCTCTCTCTCTCTCTCTCTCTCTCCCTCCCCTTCCTCTTTTTTTCTTTTAACCCTCTCATTCTCCCTCTCTTTCACTTTCTCTTCCTGAGATTTGGGACTTGATTTCAAAGCATCAAATACCAAATTTAAAAGTTTGAACCCCAAGTCTGTAGCTCACTGGAGAGCACAGGGGCATCTTTGTTGGACTGGTGTTCAAAGTATTAGATCTGCAACTGAAGGTCAGGATTCCCCACCCCCTTTGGTTTTTCAAGACAGGGCTTCTCTGTGTAGCCCTAGCTATCCTGGAACTCACCCTGTAGACCAGGCTGACCTTGAACTCAGAGAGATCCACCTGCCTCTGCTTCCTGAGTGCTGGGATTAAAGGCCTGCACCACTACCACCCAGCTAGGTTAGGATTCTTGACCTTTATTTAACCTCCATGGTCTGCAACTTCTTCACCTGTTAAATGCTGAATAGTACAGACACCAGCTGCTACCAGAGTCTTTAGGGCAAAGGCCTGGGCTGCAGTCCCGTCAGGCAAGGTGAGGCAACCTATTCCAATAAGCCAATGAAAGAAATAGTAAAAAGCAGAGAGAGATTGTTTTTAATGGGGCCAATAGAAAAAAAAAGAGTCCAGTGACCTTCATGTGCACCTTTGGAGTCTAGATATAAATCTAGATTTAGAGAAAAAAAATGGAGCAGAAGGTTAGGGGCATATGCATGACTAAACAATTCTCACCACTGACTCATCATTATTCCAGCCCCAGTCTGTCTTCAATCCAGTCAAATAAACTGGTAATCACTGTCTTTGTCCATGGGAACCAGCCTCATTCCTACACGTGATGACTTCAATTCCAGGGTGCAGCCTCTCCTTCATGAGGATAGTCAGTCGCTCTGCAGGGTAGCCTGCGAAGGTTCTTCAAAGTTTTGATCCCCTGGAATCAAAAACGATTTCAGGTTTAGGATATTGACTTGCCTCCGAGCCTTCAGCCTTGGTTAGATAAACACTTCCAGAGGGACTGGCAAGATAATCTGTAGGGTAAGCAGGTACCAGTCAGGAGAAGCCTTAGTTCATGCCGGTCTTCCTCCTCGCTTTTAGTTACCCTGTGGGTAACTCCAAAGCAGGAGTCAGTGGAGGTGAAAGGTCAGCTCTAGGTCTGATGTATGCTAGATGCTGAGTTAGTGGCAGAAATGGCCTTTTTGTCCCTAATTGCCTTGGAGACATGTATTGGTTACCTTACTGGTTGCTGCGGCAAAAGCAACTTAAGACTCACAGTTTGATGGGACATCCCATGCAGCCAAAGCGTGGCAGCGAGGACAGCTTTAGCTGTAGCAGCATGCATGTGAGGTTCTGGTCACACTGTGACTGCAGCAGGAAGCAGAGGTGTGTGTGTTGGGGGGGATTACTGGTCCTTAACTGGCTTTCTTCTTTTCCCCTTTTTACTCATCCTAAGACCCCAGCCCGTGCTGTTGGCACCACTTGGATTTACTGTAGGCCTTTACTCTTAAACCTATTCATAGACTCCCCAAGGTGTGTTTCTCCTAGGTAATTCCAAATCCCATCAAGTTACCAACCAACGTTGGCCATGGCAAAGCACTATTACTATGAAATCAATGACGTACATTTATGACTTGTTCTCACATTACTTCCTTGACAACTTTCCCTACTAGACTGCATCTCCTGAGGCTGAGGGATGTTAATTTTCATCGGCCTCATTTAAACTTGATGCCAGATAGGTGTTCAGTAAATACTTGTTGAAGAATACAAGAAAACTGGGGGGAAAAATCACCTTCTAGATTCCGAAGGTGTGATTAACATCATAGTTGCATCTTTTAGGTAATTTGCTCATTCATGGTGGGGTAATGTTCTTGACTGGTGTTTAAATCTTTCCCACTATTGTGCAGCTATAGAATAACTTTCTCTACATCTTCTATCTTTGTTCAGTTTTATGAGATAGAGTTCTATTATGAACATTATATTAAAAAGTGCATAAAGCTCTAACTTCAAGAATTGAACACGAGCGGTCACGCCCTCTATGGAGTTGACCTACCTGCCTCTTGCTGTTTAGTAATGAAGTGTATTTTATAATTAGGAAGTCATAAAACCAATGACCAGAGACCTCAGAATCACATGGGAACATCTTTCCAGGGCAGAGAAGAAACACATTGTTGGCCGATCTCAGTCACAGTGCCAACTTCTGAGGGTCAACTTCTCAGGTTATTTCTGGGCTTGTCCTGGAGCTATAGTTTGAGGATTTTCTTTTCTTGATACTAAGTACCGAGGGTCCCCTTTACTTAACTCTCAGAGTTAAACTCTTTGACAAACCTGTGACACACGGTCCAGCTAACTCAAGAATGACAAAGATCAAACATAGTTTCCAGGGGAATTTGGTTACTACTGATTTTTGTGGTTTGTATGGGGGGGTAGAGAGGAAATATATGAGGTTGGGGATAACCACACTGCCCAGTTCTATTTGGCACTGGGGATTGAACTTTGGGTTTCATGCCTACTGGGTAAGCATTCTACTGACTAAGCCCTGACTTCTTCTTCATATCACAAAGCAAAACTACAGCTACAGACTGACATCCTTGGTACTTAGGAGGCAAAGGGAATACTTATTTCTAGCTTGAGTTAGAGAAATCATCTACCATTGCTCTCCTTGGCCTGACTAACGTCGTATGCCTCTCCTATAGATCCTATCTTACTATTTATTTTTACATATATTTTCTATGTACACTGCGATTATTATTTTTTGTGTGTGGTGCTGGGGGTGAGGTGCAAGGCCTCCTAAATAAAGCATTTGCTCTACCACCAAGCTACATCCTTAGCCCTTAATGTAATGTCTTTTTTCTTTCATTTTTTAAGTAACACCATTAAGCTATAATTCACATGTGGGTACAATCTGCCTTTTAAACAGATTCTGTTTAGTGGTTTGGGGTATATTTGGGTACAGTTCAGTGGGTTTGGGTATATTTGCATGATGGTGGTCAAGTTGCCACCACTATCCAAATTCAGAATCCACTCATCATCTGGAAAGGGGTTTCCTGAGAAGAACCCTTCTCTAGTCTATAGTCTCCCACCCTTCCTTCCTTCCTTCCTTCCTTCCTTCCTTCCTTCCTTCCTTCCCTCCCTCCCTCCCTCCCTTTTTCCCTCCCTCCCTTTTTCCCTCCCTCCCTACCTCTCTCTCTTTTTCTTCCTTCCTTTCTCCTCTTTCTTTCTTTCTTTCTTTCTTTCTTTCTTTCTTTCTTTCTTTCTTTGAGATAGGCTCTTACTATGTAATCCAGGATGACCTTAGTATGTAGCCCAGATTGGCCTTGAACTCACAGTGATCCACCTGTCTCAGCCTCCCAAGTGTTAGGATTGAAGGCATGCACCACCCTAGCTGGCTGAGAGCTTCTGTTTCTACACCTTCTTGCCAACATTTGTTACTGCCTGTCTGTATTTTAGCTATGTGAAATGTATAAAGAGGGATTTTGTTACGGTTTAATTTGCATTTTCCTCATGACTGTCCATTTGCATAGCCTAAGGAAAATGTTAATTCCTGTGTTCTAGTTATCTTTTTATTATGGACTTCTTGGTGAATATTTCCTCTCACTTTTCATGCCCCCTCCCACTGTGATGACCTTTGCTACATCCAATTTCTTTCTCTTTTATTGTTTCTGAAGGCTTACAAGCACTTAGATCTTTTATTGATGCTCTGCTCTGATTTAGTTTACATAGTATGGGGAAATGGTTCAGTAGCGCTCTTTTGTATGTGGTTTCTGGTTGTCCTAGTATTTCTTACTGCATTGTGTTGCTAAGTCCTTGCCCTTTGATCTGTCCCCATGATGGGAGCCAGAGCCTCAAGTGGCTGCTGAGGATGGAGAAGTAGCCGCCAGGCAGGAAGATGGGAGAGACTTCCTTGACTATTGTATGGATCTGGGCATTTTCTACAAACTACTTGGAGCTCTTTTGATCTCATGAATGTAAATTGGAATTCTCATAGAGACATTTCCTTTAAGCTTGTACATTTTGACCTGAACTTGGTCTAATTATAAAGTTCTGTTTCTGTGCTGCAGTGTCCAGAAGCACATACTGGGCTGGTGGAAGCTTTGGCTTCAGCTTAACTTTCATATAACTTACTCTTTTCCATGTGAGTTCCTGCTCCCTCCCTGCTTTTTTTTTTTTGTTTGTTTTTATGCCTTCCTTTCTTTCTTCTGTCATTTCCTTTATTTGTGGGGAGGGCAAGGCCTCAACCTTACAGCCTAGGGCTGTCTTGAACTTACAATCTCCCAGTCTCTGCCACTTGACTGCTTGGATTCAGGCATGCATCATCCCACCTATTTTTCCCGAGTTGTCTTACTTTAAACTTGTTTTAATTAATTAACTAACTTGTTTAATTAGTTAGCCATTGAGCCATCTTTCCAGCCTCTTGCTGTGCTCTCTTGAATATACACATTAGATTCCATGGAGAGCTAGCCTCTTTCCACTGAACACATTATATATCTGAGTCCTCTATGCAGCATTTGCGTTTTCTCTTTCATACTGATATTTAAACTTTTTTAGATGATTTTTGGGGACATGCCAAGATCCTATAGACGGAGGAATGATTATCTGCTGGGTAAGTTGAGACCTATGACCTTTAGTATTATTTGTTTTTCCTTCCTAAACTTCCAATCACAGTCCCCTGTGAATCATTTAACGCTAGACATGTCTAGTTTTTCTACAGACAACCTTTGAACAATTGAAGTCATTACAAAAAGCAAACACCTGGCTTTACTTTTGCTCCTTCCTTATCTCGCTGGGTAATGACGCAACCATTGGCTTAAGTATCGCTACAGAGTTCCCTATACAGGATGGCATGCAGTGGTCCCACACCTCTGCAGACCGGTAGGGCCAGTGCCAGTTTTTCTTGTTATAGTCCTGTTTCTGTTGCTGGGATAAAATGCCACAACCAAAAGAAGCTTGGGAGAGGAAAGAGCTTATTTTTGGCTTACACATCTCAATCATGGTCCATCATGAAGGGAACTCGAGGCAGGAACCCGAAGGCAGGAACTGAAGCAGAGGCCATGGAGAAGTGTTATGTACTGGCTTGCTCTCTATAGCTTGCTCAGCCTGCTTCCTAATACAACCCGGAACCACCTTCCCAGGGGTAGCACTCCCCACAGAAGGCTGAGCCCTCCCACATCAGTCATCAGTTGAGAAAATACCCCCTAACACAGACCTGCCCACTGGCCAATCTGGTAGGGGCATTTCCTCAGTCAAGGTTTTCTCTTTTCAGATAACTTAGTTTATTCACAAAAACCCTAACCAGCATACACATTAAGAGGGTCACACTTGGTCATGCTTGTTCCCCCTTCACACAGCATCCACACGGTAGGGTCTAATATGTGCTATGTTCCTAATCAGGGTAGACTCAGGCATTTCCAGTCATGTGACTGACATCCCTGCCACTGTCTCTCATGGTGTCTTGGTTGGGTGACAGAAGGGTCTTCATTTCCCTGCCCTATGCAATATTTTATTGTAAATGGCATCAGGTTCTGCTCTACCGCTCAGAAGCCATTTTTTATGTTTCTGATGAGTTTTCCCATTGGCGCCAATGTCAGTAAAACTCTCTGTTGCCGCGCACTGCTCCTGTTTATGGAGCATATTCGCAGGCTCAGCTCTGCAGTTCCATCACTCTCTGCAACTGGGTGGGGAGGTCTGGCCTGAAGGCTGTCAGTGTCTTACAGGTTTTCTTATGGATGAATTCAGGAATGAACGATTCCAGGACCGGTCACTTGGTAAGTGGTCTGTTTCCTTCTGTAAGATCTCCCTAGAAACTTTGCTCATCAAGAGGGCGACGCTGAAGCCATTGCACAAAGAATGGACAGACCCTGAAATAGGAAATGATTTCCACAAACGAGAACACTAATGTATGAACTTGCTTGGTAAACCATGAGAAGGTAACTTTGAGGCCCTAGCTCCCATAGAAGACACCAAAAATGAAATGTTAAGTCAACTTGGGAAGTCGCCACTGGCCTTTCTTCTTTTCCCACCCGTAACATTTTCTGGGTCGCCTTCCCTATGACTATCTCCCTCCTTTCCCAGACCTGACCAGACTTCTTGGTAAATGGGAAAGACCACATACTTATCAATGTATTCCCAAATTCAGCATCTCTGACAGCAAACCGTGATTATCTTGTAGTTTCTGGGGTTAGGAACACACACACACACGCACACACATGCACACACACACACACACGAAGGGAGTGGTGTAGAGAGAGAACAAAGGATGAAAATATAGTACAGACGTAAACTCATGTGACCCGTCCTGTTGTGTGTGTCAGAAGGCATCTCCAAGCCAACACTTAAGCACATTTGGGCCTTGGAGCATCACTAATGCAGATGTACAGCTGTCTCAGAGATGCCTTTAAACAGAACGATTTAATGGAATTCCGCAAATGTGTGTGGCAAGCATGGGGTAGTTTCCACGGAGGGCTGAAAGAGAAATGTGACAGTTCCTGCCCTTGAGGGCTTGCAACTAAGGCTGAGGGTGTCACGTTGGCTGATGAGTGAGAAGTCAGCTCTGGGTGCCGCTGTGACATGAGAGGGCCCGAGGCTTGTTGAGGAAGGCGAGAGATGGGTGCCTTGGGTGTTCTGTGGGCAGTGATGGCTTCAGTTCTGCTTGGCTTGTTCTCAATAATTCATGCCTGACAGAGTCTTTGTTTCTCCCTTCCATCTTTAGAGAATGAGAGAAGGGGACGTCTTCCTGCACATAGAAGGTTCCAAAACCTCCGTCAGAGAGCCAGAGTAAACTCTGGCTTTGAGTGACATCCTGGAGGTAAGGAACAACACTCACACTATGATCATTTAGAAGCAGAAGGAACTTGGAGTAAATGCCACAGCTTTGGAGGGCTCCAGCTCTCCTTTACCTTCTGCCTCCTCCATCCATTGTGCTTCCATCTTGTGGGCCCCGTCCTTCCTATGTGGCATCTGTTGTTACTGACATGATCAAGTTTCTCCACTTTACAAACCACAAAGAGAATAGCCCCTGCTTTACCCAGCCTCTCTTCCGTTATTTCCTTCCCGTCATTCTTCCTTCCCAGGAGGCTCCATAACATTTTTCATGGAATCCTCTTTGGCTTCTCTTTAACTGTCATTTCAGCACTGCTGGCCACATTTACTCTCTCAGCCCAGTTCTTTCTCTCTTCTGTAGATTACTCTGTCATCTCATTCTCTTACTTGACCATCATTGCCATTGATGTGGAGGCTACCTTCAAAAGTGTCACACTCTCTCAAGATCTGGGTCCTATGTCAATGCCTGCTGGAGGCATTGCCCAGGGTATACTGTGAGATCCAGAAGATCTGCTAGCCTCATTTCTTTTTAATGCCCTTTTGTCCACCAAATTTTCCTAACTTAAAGATGTGGGAGCATCACTGAACATTCTTCTCTGTCCTTCCTCATCTCCTAGTGTCTGTGGGATGTTGGTTGTTTAGACACATTTATCTGACTTCAGCCTGCCCTCTCTTTCCCTCACTACTTACTGAACAGGCTGCATTCTAGCCCTAGGGTCTCAACCCACACTGCCTGCCTTGCCTGCTGGCCTTGGGTTTATCCGGAAAGATGAGGAGACCTTAATCTTCCACTGTTGCCCTCTGATGTTGACTTCACTTGTGTGTTAAAGCAGAGACTTGGAGAAAAACAGAACAATGGCTTTTACATTCTCCCTAGTGCTTTGGGGGATCTGTTGACGAATCCTGGTCTACTAAACTGCCACCCAGCATGGTGGAGTCTCACAATTACACATATTCTCAATCACGAGTCATGAGAGCAAGCAGAATAAGGATTCTGAAAACTCACAAGTATCAAAGGGACCCCATGAAGGATGCAGTTCAAAGGAAGCTTAAGATAACAATTTCAGAGGCTGGACAGATGGCTTAGTGGTTAAAAGTGCTTGTTGCTCTTGCAGAGGACTTGGATTTGATTTCCAGAACCTACATGGTGGTTCGCAATCATGTGTAACTCCAGTTCCAGGGAATCCAGCCCCCTCTACTGACCTCTGTGGATACTGCACACATGTGTGGCATACACACATGCATACAGGCATTCATATACATAACATTAATAAATCCTAATAATTAAAATTAAATAAAAGGTTGGAATTACAAGTGTGGATTTGAGGGCAGCCATGTTTACAGGCACACACACATAAATTACTAAGAAAGCCTAAGAATTGATGCACTTGACATTTTTAAAGAAAGCATTTACTTATTTTATGTGGATGAATGCTTGCCTGCACGTATGCATATGCACCGTGTATCTGGTGCCCTCGGGTGCCGGGAACTGAACCTGGATTCCCTTCAAGAGCAGCAAGTGCTCTTAACTGCTGGGCCATCTCTGCAGCTCTCTGCTCACTTCATATTGTGGACAACACCACACACTTCCAGACGTGACCTGAATTCCTTGATGGCTCACAGCGGCCTTACTGCTTCAGCCCCGCACTTCTGGCTTTGTCCTTCCCACACCCACCACACCCCTGAGCTCCCATGATGCCCAGGTTCAGTTCACAGCCCTGGAAGGTAGTTCACAACCATCTGTAACTCCAGTTCCAGGGGATCCAATACCCTCTTCTGGTCTCTGAGGGCACAAGACACACATGTTATGGTACATATACCTTCATACAGGGAGTTTCCTAAGCATTCATCCCAGGTCCCTGTAATCAGTCCATGACAACCGACATGTCGACGCTCAGTCGGTGTCTTTGGAGTGGGTGCTGGGGTCTTTCCTATCATGCTCTTGAGTGGCTTCTGCCTGAAAGGCAGCTAAGCATGGCATAATTAATCCTAATGCCTTACAATTTGAAAGAAGTCAACTGACATTTTACTAAAATAGAGAGAAATTTCACTATGGATGAGAGATGCAAGTGGCAGATTTTCTTTTTCATCTAAAAATAAAAAAAAAAACGGCTTCTTCTTGAGATCAAGAAACTATTCATCACGAAGAAAGAGACTCATCGAATTCTTTACATGCTTGCAAAAACTGCCCCAGTATATACCATCTGGAGCAAGGGCAGGGGTGTGAGGGTAGAATTGTCAGTGGGTCGGCTGTGCTTTGTTTATTAATGATATGATTACCTCTGGTGTGTATGCATGCATGTGTCGCAATATAGTTGCATCATCTAGCATCTGCAGAGGCATGAATCACCAAAACACATGTCATTAAATGCAGACTGAAGACCAAATGCAGCAGCCTTGGCCTGTGCATCGATTTCTGCTAGTGTCTCAGTTACGTCTCTGGCCTCATGTGACCTTATTTAGCACGGCAGGTTTTGAAACAGTCCACCACTTTGCCTAGAGTCATAAAATAAAGCTAGTAGCAGTCACACAGTGGGTCTACTGAGGAGACAGCCCCAGTGGGCTCTGGGCTCCGCTGGTCTCTTCCTAAACCTGCACCATGGTGTCTGACAGGCATCCAGTCCTGAGAGGAGGGCTCAGCACCTCCAAGGCTGTTTCTTTTTCTTTGCATTGGATGAACTCTTTGCTGGTGCCTTACCCAGCCATTCTTATTAGTTTAGTTCGATGGCTACTGAAGATATTCCTTAATGTCTATATAAAATTATTTATAAAAATGTCCTTTATTCATTTCATTAGATACCCAGGATAGAACGAGTGGATGATTGACTATTAATGAGATTGCTATTTTAAAATTGTGAATCGCATTTCCCCCACTTTATCACGAGTCTGCCCCAGTCCCTGGATTAAAATAGAAAGTGAGAAAATGTGTCTATAATTTAGTAAATACAGTTCTAGACTTTTTTAAGGTTGCCAGGAACGATTTAATACGCGAGTATAGAGTGAAATGTACTATTTAATGAAAGAACCATGACGTTGTTTGTTAGCGGGACTCTAAAATAGGGAGCTTGGAAAACCAGGGCCCAATGCTCATGTTGAAAAGGGTCTACTTGAAAGTCCTACATTTTCTTAACCTTTTTAGCCGGGATGGTTCTGTCTTGTCAACTGTGGGGTGACCAGAAGGACATTTTCCTTTACGCTGTCCTATGGCTGTCTGTAGGATTGTTGACGTGTACCCTAGAGCAGCGGCAGAGGCAGGTCTCATGGTTTCTCTCCATAAGCCAATAGATCTGTCCCATGATTTTTCCACTCCTTCCTTCAGTCACTGTTGCTCAAATATCCTCTTTGCACCCAGTCACTGCATCCAGGAAGACCAGCACTCACAAGTATGCTTATTCCCTCCCACCCATTGGCTATGTCAGTTATATAGCGATAGATCGTCTGTTTCTTAGAAAAGGGGCCAAGGTGCTCGGAGAGGTCCCACTCGCACACATGGTTGGAGTTTATCTTCTCATGTCTGCTTCCGACACCTATGGTTTTTTTTTTCCTTTGTGATACATCTCTTCATAAAACTTCAATGGCTGAGATCCACTTATCACATGCTCAGAGGCCCTGGATGTGTTCTTACCAACTGGCCATAACTTTCCAAGGACGAGCAGCATACCTACCACCAAAAGCCAGGTGGGGGCACTGTTCCCCAACACCTGAGGAACCTTGGCCTCTTGGGGAGGGATTTCAACGTTCAGGTTTCAGACTCACTAGTGAGAATGTCTTGTTATGATCTCCAGGACATACTGACCCACCAAAGGGAGTCACTCACAGAAGTGTAGGGGATGCCACTAAGGCCCAAAAGGCAAGAATCTGATTCCTCTCCACTCTCCACTGCCCCCTGGCTTTCATTCTTGCACATTGCATCTCTTAACTATGGCTTTACAAGGTATTGTGAGCTCCCGTGATCTGCATGAATTAATAGTCTATACATGTGAAAACATGGAATCACTAAACAATTGTATCTATGAGAAACATAAGGTTAGGTGTCTCGGAGCTGTGTTCCTGACATGTTACATTGTTCATGCATGTTTCTGATTAGATGCCTTATTGACTGTATTTCGCACATTCTCCTTTTTTAAAAACATTAAATGCATACCCAATGTGTTATAACCCAGGCTACAGAAGAGCACATCCAAGCAGAGGCTGGTGGTGCAGGGCAGCAATCCCAGCTACACAAGAGACTGAGGCAGGAGGATCACAAGTTCAAGACATTCCGGGGTTACAGAGAGAGTTCAGAACCAGTCTGAGCAACTTTAGTGGGACTTTTCTCAGAATAAAAAAATAACTATCAGAAAGGCTATGGCTGGCTCAGAGGCGGAATGCTTGCATAGCATCTGAGAGACCAGGATTCAGTCACCCACGCACAACACATCACACACACACATCACACACACACATACACACACCATATAACATATAGGTTTGCCTATAAAGTCTACCTCAGCCTTCTTGGACTTAGTATACTACACAGCTCTGCACTGGCAAGAAATTTTAAGGAGTAACTCATCAACACAAAGCTAAAACATGGGAAAAAATCCACAATATCAAATAAACTTCAAGAAGGACGCTTGAATAGAACATGTGAATTGAGACCAAAAAGACTGGATGTTTCCTTGTTGGACCTCAGAGGGTAACACACGAGACAGGATGTCTCAAGGTTTGGGCCACTCTAAACTTGTACATGAGTGAACAAAAGATCATGAGAATTGAATTGGGGGTACAAGCAAATATTAGTGAGCAAGTGAATCCACAAGCAAAATATGAGCCTGAGGACTGATTATGTAATGGTACCTGTAGCTAGTGGCTCCTCTTGGCTCCTCTTGAACGTCTCTTGCTCTCTGTCTCTCCCTACCCTCTTAATACTGCAGCCCATAGTATCATCCATGAACTTCAGACATTCTCTCCTCACCCTGACATCTCCCTCCTCCCTTGGGGCATCTATCTCCTTCCTCATTGAACCCCATGACTAGTTTGGATAGTGGTGACCATTCCTCTCCTGCAACTCCTTGCTGCTGAGACTTTCTGCCTTCCCTGCCTCCCCTCACTGGCCAGAACTCCCTGTTCTTCATGGAACACTCTTCTTCCTGCTCCTTAAATAATCACACTCCCTACGGTCTGAACCTCAGTCCTTCCTCCACTTGCTGCCTACCCGTCTGGTGGTTCCATGCATCCTTGGTGCTTTGATGTGCTTGTCTGGGATTGATCCATCCTTCTATGTTGAACTCTGGGCGTAGGAAGCAACAACATGCCACTCACTTCCTGCAAATTCCATCCACTTACTCCACTGCAAATTCAAACCAAAATTCTTCCTTAGAGACCTGCTCTTCTCCCTCATCGCCTTGGCTAGCATGCCAGAGACATGAAGTTCAGGGGTCTTCCCTTCCTCACCCAAGGTGTGATGAGTTTGGCCAGCCCTTCCTCTGCAATGCTTCCTGGCTCTGCCTCTCTCCCTGTTCTTTGCTCCTCTTTCTTTGTAGCTGAATGTGTACTAAATCTTCCTGGCAGCTTCTTCCTGTTTCCCTCAAAGGCTCAGTCACTGAGGCTCCCTACCTAACACAAGTTCTGAAGAGCCCTACTAGGCCGATTACTGTGGCATATGGACACAGCCCCCAGTAGTGTGGTCCTTGTCTGCAATTCCTTCTTGGCATCCTGGTTTCCTCTGCTTCCTGCCTCACACAGAAGTCTCACACAGTGGGCAATTCTCACTGGACCCTGGGTTTCACCTCCATTCCCAGGCCCTGTCCATCCCACCAGAGGGTGCTTTGCTCCTTGCCCTCTCCAGGAGCTGATTTCCTTGGGTCTCTACAGTCAGGCATCTGAACCCTCAGTGACATCCACCTTCTCCTCTAGTTTATGACTTTACATGTTTTAAGATGTCAATACTGTGTCTTTTTTTTTTATCTTTATAGCCCTCAAAACATGTTTCATGCATTCTTGCTTACTGAGCAGATTAACTGACAGATGAATGAGTGGCTGGGTTTAGAAAAATTTGGTCTCCATTTCCTCTGATTACCACCAACTCGGGCCAGCTACAGCTTTGCCTGACTCCTCCATCTCCCATTGACAGGCCAGTGCCTGGCTGGAGCCTCTGCAAGGAGTCTCTCTGGTCCTTCCTGCTGAGAAATGAACTCCCTTTCTGAGGCTGTGCCCTGTCCCCTGACCAGGCTACGTCATCTTTCTGTGGTGTCTCTCACTCTGTCTTTGGCCAAAGCAGGATGTTTTGTGTGGCTGTTCAGGTCTTCTGGGTCATTTGGATCACTTTTAAAGCAATTCCCAAGAATCACAGGCCAGGCTTCCAATGTAGAGATGCTGATGATGGTCCAACCTGCCCCTCCTTCTCAGGGATGCTGATGCATACCATGGTGGTCCAACCTGCCCCTCCTTCTCAGGGATGCTGATGCATACTATGGTGGTTTAACCTGCCCCTCCTTCTCTCTTGAATAGGCTCTGTGAAAGGAAGAGAAGCCGAAGCAGTAATGAAGAAAGACGTGGCAAATTGTGTCACTTTCCCTTTGATAAGCTCCACTATGCAATAAACGTCTTTTCCTTCCCATAAGACTCTCGCATTGTCTGGTTTGGAAACGAGAACATATCATTAACTATCCGCTTTTAGATGCAAAACTAATATCAAAAGGATGCTAGGGATGGAGACTCAGAAAGTAGCTGTGTTTCACGTGTTTTCAGCCAACGTATAACAGTGGTAAATGCCTTGTTACTCAAAGCAAGGAGGCTCAAGCAGCCTGTTGTCTTTCCTTTTAAGTCACTGTGGTGACTTTTAGGGCAGTAAAATTCTTCCATATGATACTGCCAAGATGGCACATGGCACCACTTGCTCTTGAAGTCCCAGAGAATTAATGAGGCAGCAAATGCCCATGCAGTGGGATGGAGTGGACACAGCAGCCTGGGTCAGCAAGAGAGCAAACGCCAACAGTACTACAAGCTGCTGGTAACAGAGAACAGCCTTTGGTGTGACAGCAGGTCACTTTGTGTCCCGTGTTTCTGCAGGCCCCAAACAGCTCGAAGAATGAAGTTTAGTAGGCTGTAGAGATGGCTCAGTGGGTAAGATTGCCCAGCGCCTAAGCATGGGAACCTGAGTTTGAGATGTTGTCTCAAGGAAAGGAGGAAGAGAGTCAGAAGTCCTCTGGCTTCTGCACACACATGTTTTTACAAATAAAAAAATCCACCCAGGGGCTAAGGCATAACAAGTATTGTGGTCAACCATTGTCCCTACTGGAGTCCACCCCCCCCCGTTGCTTTTTCTTTGGATTTCTTATCTAATAAATCAGCTGCAGAATGAAGCATCTTTAAAGCAGGCATCCCAAGAACCCCACCACCAAGGAACCACCCAGGGAATGGGGCTATAACAAAGCTACCTGTTCCGGATACCATTCACAATTTGGTGTAGGTTTGTGTGTGTGTTACATATATGTATATACATGTGTTACATATATGTATGTGTGTGTGTGTGTGTAATCAAGAAAGGGCATCCATTCCACCATTCAGAGGTTAGTATGCTAAACACAGTCATTTTTGCACATGATGCTTTAGAAACTGAAACAAGAGAAGCATAAGTTTGAAACCAGCTTAGGCTTCACAGTGAGAGAGAGCTTGTCTCAAACAAAGATGGAGTTGTTTGTGCCTTCCAACAACTGAAAGTCAAGACGTTATAAAGAAGTGGTTGTAACGCACAGGTGCCTATCACAAACAGAATGTGTGTTAACCTTGGCCCCTACATGTATTCTGTTCATGGCATTTGCTCAGATACAGACATACTATACTTCTAGACTGAAGAATTCAAACAAGGTGCTGGGGAATGGCACTGGTCCGGCAGGGATGAAGGTTTTCTAAAGAGACAACTATGAAATAAGGAACTCCAAGGAATTAGAGCTTCTTCTAGGAATCTCACACTGGGAAAGGGAAAAGGCTGAATCCAGAAACCAGCCCAAAAGAAGTTACTTTCCGAAAAGAGATTTCACACCTTTGTGGTGTGGGAAGTCCTTCTGTGTATGTGTTGCTTTTATTGGTTAATAAATAAAGCTACTTTGCCTGCAATAGAAGAGAGCAAGGCGGGAATTCCAATCACATAGAAGAGAAAAGAAGGCAGAGTTAGAGAGATGCCACGTAGCTGCTGAAGGAGAAAGACTTTTACTGGTAGGCCACAGCCTTGTAGTGATATGTATATACATATTAATAGGAATGGATTAATTTGAGATGTAAGAGTTATCCAGGAATATGTCTAAGTCACTGGCCGAGCAGTGTTGTAATTAATATAGTTTCTGTGTGTTTATTTCGGGCCTGGGCAGCTGGGAAACAAATGAGCATTCTCCTCCTCCACCTTTGCGTTCTTGGAACACCTCCATGAGTTGATCATATTTCTGCGTTGTTTTGCTGCTGTTCATCTAGTTTCATCATCTCCCCAATGAGGAAAATTGGGCTTATCCCCTTTTTAGATAAGGCAGTTTTTTTTTCTTTTTTGGAAAATGTCCTGCATTCATATTGTATTCACATGTTTGCCTCCTTCCTCTCCTCTCTCAACTCTTCCCACATCCTCCCTACTCCCTCTCAAGTTCACACCCTCTTCCTCTTTATTTGTTATTGTTATATAAGCCATTCAGTGTCACTCCTTTGTGTCTGTGTTTAGGGCTGACCAGTTGGTATTAAATAACCTATCAGGGGGCTAATTCTTGCTTTTCTCTCTCTGCAACCATTAATTGTCTATGGCTCTTCATCTGGGTGGGGTCCCCTGTCCACAGCAACTGATATTGTCATTGTGCAGCTCTTGTTTAGGTGACCATATCATTATGATTTCCTGGGTGCAGCTTCTTTGTCCCATATAGAAGACACCATCTCATAGCAACCATCCTGGTCCTCTGACTCTTATGATTGGCCCATTCCTCTTCAGCTGTGCTTCCTGAGCCTTCGATGCAGGGGTCGGGTTGTAGATGTATCAGTAAGGGTTGGGCACTCCACAGCCTGCTGTTCTTGGCATTTTTGATTACTTATGGCTTTCTATAATACTTTCCATCTGGCTACAAAAGGAAGCTTCTTTGATGAAGGGTGGAGCTACACTTGTCCGTGTGTATGAGGATGGTTTTAGAATGGAATCAGAGATCATACATGCACTCCTGCTTCACTTACAATGTTCGTCCCAATGATGATAAATAATAAACTCTCTCCTGCCTCTAAAGTCGAACCCAGTCACTCCCTCGGCGTCAGTAAGCTGCTGCACTCTGGGCCCACCAAACGTCTTATCCGTACACACCTATGCAGGGCATGAGCGATTCCATCCATGGTCCAGTAGGCGAAAAGCTGCACACAATTTAGTTATTCATTTACCTATTTCTGTAATTTGCTAATCTTTAAATTCCCCACACGTTTCTTCCACATCCCTCTGGAGAGGACAGCAATAAAGACACCTAGTTGTGAAATGGCTGGTACTTGCTCAGCCATTGTCATTGGTCCTAGAGAAAGCTGGGGACGAGGCCATGAGGAGCATCTGTAGGCAGAACTGTTTGACCCCCGGGAGCAGGTGCCTTGGGAGAGTAAGAGCCAACAACCCCATTGAGAGCACCTTAATACATAGCCGAGTATTTCAGGCCTTCTTAAAGGATAGCTGGCATCCATTTAAATGGGAAGCAATCCAATTATACACACCAGCCTTTTAGCTGCTCTCACGGGAGGGGCTGAGGAATGTGGTCAGTGCTGGATTCTCTCTTGGCTCTGTCCTCAGTCCAAACCACAGTGCAAGACAGCGACAACCGTCTCCCCCCAAATGTCATTGTTCCACCATAAGGCTTGCAGCAGAGAAACTCTGGCTTTTCTTTAGAGGCAAGGGTGACGGAAGTCACCTGACAAAAGTGACTTTTTCTTTTTTTGGATTACAGAATCAACAGTTGCATCAGGTGTGACGCTCTTGCATTCTTTGGAGGTCCTGGGAAAACACACCCAACTTTGTAGACAGTGTTCACACTCTTGTCAGTTCACATCCAGGAATTACCAGCTGCCCAGAGTTCAAATGTTTAGTGCTTTTCTTGTGTTCCCTGCCTGGAATGTCTCAGTATGGCCTGTTGATGGCATGTCATGTGTCATAGCATCTCTCTGTCACCTGGGTTCCTCCTGTAGGGAGAGCTGGCTATCAGCCCCCAGCCTTTTGAAGGTTCCTCGGCCTGGATATCAGCCAAGGTCTTGCGTTTGGAGAGACCTTCTTTGACTTTCTGTTGTAGGTTGCTTTTTTTTTTTTTTCCAGATTTGCAGTAAGCGATGGAATTCTGATCATGTGAATAATTCGTGCGTGTCTTATAATAAGGGGTCTCATTTCTTCAGTAGTTATGGGCTGTTGGTAGCCGTAGAGAATGTGTATAAGGGAAATGGAATGTCTTAAGGTAAGAATTATTCTGTGGGGTGCTGCCTTCTGCAGATGGGGTCCAGGTCTAGTCTAGCCCTTCAAAGTGAAGCTAGGGTTAAATCTGAATAAAGTGACTGATTCTGAGTTTTCAAGACTACATCTAGCTTCCTCTCCCCTCTCCTCCCTCTCCCTCCCCTTCCCTTCCTCCCCTGTTTTTCCCAGCATGCCTGCCACATTAGATGCTTTAGAAGACAGGAGAATCTGAGTGAGGGTGTGGTGTTTAAGCAGAGCCCACTGACCTTTGAAGTCTAAGTGCAGCTTGCAAGAGGTTGCTGTGTGGTCAAGGGCCCAGCCATGGTTGCTATGGTAACAGCTGCAGCCACCAGTCCCAGTAGCACATGATCTCTTATTGGAGTGCATCCCAGGGGCTTACAGAATGACTCAGGGATAGGGGAGAACCAGAAATATCTTTGTCTGTCTGGGCGGCTATAACCAGATACCACAGACTGAGTGGCTTAAGTAATAGAAATTTATTTTTGTGGGTCTAGGTCTGGGAAGTCCAAGATCACGATGCCAACAGTTCCTGGTGAATGCTCTCTTCAGGGCTTGCAGATGGCTCCACACAGTGGAGAGCAAACCCTGCTTCCACCTCTCCTTCTTAGAAGGACACCAGTCTGTCCCTCATGACGTCATTTAAGACTGCTCACCTCCCAAATATCATATGGAGAATTAGCATCGCATGGGAGGAACACAGGCATTCATTTCAAAACAGACAATCATGGGGCTAGAGGGATGGCCCAATGGCTAAGAGCACTGACTGCTCTTTAAGAAGACTCGGGTTCAATTCCCAGCACCTGCTGGTTGTTCACAACCTTCTAGAACTGGAGTTCCAAGGGATCTAAGGCCCTCTTCTGGCCTCTGTGGTACACGGCACACTGTGGTGTACAACTAAACATGTGTACAAAACACCCAAACACACAATATAAAACAATAAGACAAAACTGAAAAGCAAAACCAAAAACCAAAACAAAGCAACCAATAAAACAACAGAAACAGGCCCTCATGCGACATTAGACACGAATCAGACGCTAGGAGCTCTGAGAGCAGTCACCACCTACTCCACCCCAGTCCCTGCCCTGTGCTATCTCATCTCCACAACAGGGGACACACGCCAGCTACATTTCTGGCTTCACAGTGGCTACCGTCTTGACTCCACTTTTTAGCTCTGCAAACTAATGGGTCCCTCCTGTCCTCCCGAAGATGTTACCACATAAAAGAAGCAAAGCCATTCAAACCAGCTCGTTCTGGTGACTTGCCTATTTCCTGCACAGAATAGTGGGACAGTGGAAGGTGTCGCCAGTCTGGGACCCCAGGCTTCTCAAATGAACGTACTTGGGTTGCATATTCACCCAAACCCCACGTCTGTCCTCGTCCCTTCTACCTCTGCTCTCAGCTCCTCTCCACATCCGGCATTTCCATGCCACCCCTGAGTGTGCCCCTGACAGCTGACTTCCCCTTGCCTGGCTGAGGTTTGTTTTTCTCTGTCTTGTTCTGGTGTCCTCCCGGCATTTCGGCATTTCGTGGTGTGGATCCTGACGTCTGTTTGGGTTTCCAGGCTTTACTTCCTTGATGGCATTGTCCTCTAGTGAGTCAACACCTCCAAGCCCCAGAAAGCCACTTCTGCTCTCTGGAGTCAGTGTTAACACACCAGGCTTTCTCCTTGCTGTTGTTTTGTTTGTTATGCTGGCCTCTCTCATGGCCCCACTCGTTTCTAAAATAGCATTTAAGTATGGCCTCTCATCACCGATAGTAGACAGCTATCCAGTCAATGTGTGGTTGCTGATGGGTCTACACTGGCCAGTAGGAAATGCCTTTTTTTAAAGAGCTTTTCTTTTTCTGGTCTAGCATGTAAGGGTCTTAGAAAACCCTCTGCTGTCCTTAAAAAACAATGAAAATCTAAACAGACCCCCAAATCAACAACTCCCCTTAGATTTGTGTCAGAAGAGCGCACAGGAACAAATGGATGTCTCCAAAGTTGGAGAGACAGACAGATATAGAGAGTCCCAACTTCACCAGATAGAAAACCAGGATGAAACCATTTCAAGGTAGAAAATCCTGAACTATAATCAGCAAATTTCTAGAGGAAGTACTCAAGTCTGAAAATCCAAAACTCCATTGTTGTAGGGAGCTACGGGTTGCATTCTGCCACCCAGCTCCCGCCACCGACTAGCTTTTCCTGAAATAACAACACACAAATTGTATTCTTTTAAACACTGCTTGGCCCATTATATCTAGCCTCTTTTTGGCTAACTCGCGCACCTGGACTAGCCCATTTCTAATAAAGTGTGTAGCACCAAGGTGCGCTTACCTGGAAGATTCTAGCCTATGTCCATCCTGGGCCGGAGCTTGATTGCGTCTGCCTCAGAGAGCAGAGCTATCGCGTCTGCCAGGGAGAGGGGAGCATGGCGTCTCTGAGCTCACTTCCTCTTCCTCCCAGCATTCTGTTCTGTTTACTCCACCCACCTATGTTCTAACCAATAAAATGGGCCAAGGCAGTTTCTTTATTTTTTAACCAATGACCTTCCTCCATCACTCCATGAGGACCCATCATAGGCACAGGCATATTTTAAAAACCTCCCCTGCAGACCTTCTATAAGGTCCACACCATGAACACATCTCCACCAATACTCATGTCTATCTCACAACACAGTTTATAAAGTATGAAAGAGATCACACAGAGAGAGGGAGACAGAGACAAACACAGAGAGAGACCGAGACAGAGATACACAGACACCCACCCCCTCCCCCACCACACACAAGCAGTTTGGTTGTGAGCCCAGCCTTTTAACGGCTGAGCCATCTCTCCAGCCCCACACACAAGCAGTTTGAAGAGACCGAACAAGCATCTAAGCCATAGTCAAATATAGCAGGGATGTATGAATTGTCACATTCGTGTCTGAGTGTCTTAGTTTTATGTGTCCTTAACAGAACATCCCAGACTGGATGAAGCACAAGTGATAGAATTTGTGTTGTCTCGTGTTTCTGGAAGCCTAGCAGTCTAAGATTACAAGCCTGCCTGTGGTGAGGGCCCTCTCTCTGCGTTATGACTGCGTTATGACAGTAGGCCTCCCATGGCAAGGATGTACATGAGAGAGAGGGAAAGAGCTCACACCAACTAACTCCCAAGCTAAGGGATTCCGTCCCACAACTGTGGTCTGATTCCACTCATGAGCAATGTGTCTCTATGACCTGCTCATGGACACTGTCAAAATGACAATTAAGTTTTGACCTGAGTTTGGATGGGGGCATTCAAACTACAGCAACCATGGATTTCAAAGCTGGACATATTATTAATATATCAAAGTAGATTAAATTAGGACCCAAGAGACCAGAGAGACGGAAACTCTAAGGAGAGAAAAAGGAAAATATTAGGAACCAAAAACATCAAAACTGGAATAAAAATGTATCTGAGAGCCTCCACGTTCCTGTAGACAAACTCCCTGAGGCTGAAGATGAATGTTCAGATGTTTTTTTTTTTTTCCCCCTTTCTTTCTCCGCCTTGGAGACAGAGTTTCTCTGTGTAGCCATGGCTGTCCTGGAATGCCATCAAGCTGGCCTTGAACTTTGAGACTCACCTGCCTCTGCCTCCTGAGTGCTGGGATTAATGGTGTGCGCTACTATCTCCGGGCTCTGAACAGGGGTTTCTAAAGCAAGGAGCAAACACAAGAGAGAGCAGAAAATCTGAGAATTTTAGGCCAACTATAAAAGGGGGCAACCTGTGTGTGAAGAGAAATCTAGAAGGAAAGAAAAAGAGTGAGAGAGTAAATTGAGCATCCCAAGATAACAGCAGACACCAAGCCACAGGGCCAGGAAGGAAGAATACAAAACCAAATACAGGGATGCATGGCATAGCCAAATTCAGGAGGTGGATAGCTCTAGAGGTTAGATCTGAAATGCCCTGCTCCCAAACCCCATGTTGACATCTTGGTTCCCAGCCTGAGCCATTATTGGAAGTGGAGGGGATGGAGCTTGAAAAGCGGAGCCTTGTGGGGGAAGCTTTGCTTATTGGAAGGAAGTCAAGTGCCAAGTGGGACCCCAGACACTTCCTCTTCCTCTTGGGCCTCCCAGCCAGGAAGCCAACGGCTTCGCTTTGCCATGAGTTCCAGCCACAATGTGCTACCTCACAGAGGCCCCAAGCAGTGGGATCAGCACACCGTGGATGGGAACTTCCACTTGACAGAACCTAGGATGGGGGGTGTCGCTTTACTCAAAGAAGAACAGAGGTCAGAGCTATGCTTGACTTCTTCCCTCAGCAAACATGCAGGGAATTAGAGGAGAAAATCTACAGCAACCTAAACTCTATATCCTATGAAGTTATTCTTCAAAATTCGAACAGAAATAAAGGCTTTCTTTCACAAAAATCGATGGAGTCTTCTTCCAGCAGACCCACCTTGCTAGAATGGTAAAAGACCTTTTTTAGAGAGAAGAAAATGACACCAGCCCACAACTTGGCTCTGCTTAAGGAAATGGATATCACTGGAGATGGAAACATATGAATAAGAAGTTAAACTTAAATTTTTTTCTCATTTTCTGTTGTTTTAATGCATAACAGTGTGCTAATAATAGTAATAAAGATGTATGCTTTTAAAAGGCTTCCTTTTGGTTTTATTTATAGCTGTGTTTGTCACATGTGTGCAGGTGCACATAGAGGCCAGCAGAGGGCAGTAGATCCTCTCCAACTGGAGGTAGAGGGCAGTGGCGCATGCACAGCGGGTCAGAGACTTAGGAGTCCTACTCTCCCCTGATCATGTGGCTCCAGGGATCAAACTCAGTTGGTCAAAAACCAGTGTGGGAGATGGCATGACTGAACCAGAGGATTTGTGGGATGCATGATTGCATTAGTTTTCTGTTGCTGCTAAATGCAGACAATGTATTGCCATGACACAGACTTATCCCCGTTACATTTCTGGATTATAGATGTCTGACATAGGACTTGCTGTGTGAAAAACTCAGTGCTGGCAGGGCAGTTTCTACATGGAATGTTCCAGGGGAGACTCCACAGCACCTGCATTCAGGACGCCATGGCCTTCCTCCACCTATACAACGCCAACTCCAGCCTCTGCCTCTGTCCCCTACAGCCTCCTTTCTCTCACTCGCCATCTCCTATCCCTCTTATGAGAGCCTCAGTATCCCATCAGGCCACCTGAATCATCCAGAGAAATTCTGCCTCGAGATCTTTAATGTCCCTGAAAATCCCGTTTATCATATGATGTGACTGTCACAGACTGGATTGTATTCTGGCTAAAACTCCTACGTGAAAATCTTAGTTTCTCAGAATAGGGCTGGACTTGCTATGGTCTTTGGAGGAGCAATGATGTCAAAATGATATCATACAGGTAGGTCCTTAATATAGAAGGACCAGTGTCTTTATAAGAGAAGGAGGTTAAGGTACAGACACACAAGGAAGACCTTGTGAAGACACAAGGAGAGGGCAGCTGCCTGCATGCCAAGAGGTTCTAGCAAAACCATTACCTACTAACCCGCGGCCCTGGACTTCTAGTCTTCAGCTCTATGATAAAATGGGTTGCTATGGTTTGAGCCACAGTCTGTGGTGTTCTGTTATGGCAGCCCTTGTTTGCAGTATCAGGGCTGAGCACACAGACATCTCCGAAAGGTGGGGAACAGTCATTTAGCTACCACAAGAACTGCAGTGAACCCCAGACAGCTCAGTTTATTAAAAGCTGCATGCCAGAGGAACGCTTCATAGCCAGCCGTTCTTCATTCTTCTTCGTTTGTGAGAGACAAGGTTTCATGTAGCCTAGGCTGGCCTCTGATGCTGGACATGGGTTTGGGTTCCTGATCCTCCTGAGTGTTGGAATTTTGAGCATGTACCACCAGGCATGGTTTAGGCAGTGCTAGGGAGTCGCATATGCATGGTGTCTTAGAGACATCATGAACAAGACAGTTTAACAAAAAACATTTAACTGGGGACTTGCTTACAGTTTCAGAGGGTTACTATATGGCCACTATGACAGGGAGCAGCAGGCATGGTACTGGTGCAGTAGCTAAGAACTTACATCTTGACCAACAGGCTGGAGGCAAAGAGAGGGAGATTGGGCCTGGCATGGTAATGCAAAGTGCACCCTCAGTGGCACACCTCTTCCCACAAGGCCACACCTCCTCCAACATGGCCACACCTCTTCTAGCAAGGCCACACCTCCTCCAACATGGCCACACCTCCTCCAACATGGCCACATCTCTTCTAGCAAGGCCTCACCTCCACCAACAAGGCCACACCTCCTCCAACATGGCCACACCTCTTCCAGCAAGGCCACACCTCCTCCAACATGACCACACCTCTTCCAATAAGGCCACACCTCTTCCAACAAGACCACACCTCCTCCAACAAGGCCACACCTCCTCCAACAAGGCCACACCTTTTCTAACATGGCCACACCTCCTAATCCTTCCCAAAGAGTCCACAACTGGGCTCCAAAAAGTCAACATATGAGCTTTGGGTACCATTCTCATTCAAACCACCACTCTGGGCAAGCACTCTACCCACTGATCTATATCCTCAGCCATATCATTTCTTTATTAAAATTACTATACAGAACAGCAAACATCACCAGTGGGGTAGCCTTAGAAAAGCACTTGTCTCTATAGTAAGAGGAGAAACAGGGACAATGCCTTAGGTATCTATATTGTGTCTTCCTTTATCTCCAAAAAGAAAGGGGGAGGGCAGGTAGGCTCCATAGTTCAGTGGTTAAGGACACACACTGCTCAGGCAGAGTCTGGTTCTCAGGATCCATGTTAGGTGGTTCACAGATGCCTGTAACCCCAGCTCTAGGGGATCTGTCACCCTTTTTTGGCTTCTGCAAGTACTGTCCTCCAGTGTATACATTTTCACAGACACACAGATATGTATACAGAATTAAAAACAAAAATAAATACTTCACAATGATAGTGACAGTGGGATTGAGACAAGAGCCTCTCTGAGGACTGGACGGGCCTCTCTGGCCATCAGGTCTTTCCGTGTCCGCTTCTTCAAAGCCTGCAGGCCCACCTGGCATCCTGCATGCCCCCCCCACCTCAGTGGATGTTCACTGAGAGCCTTCCTCAGCCAACCCAGTCACCTCTACAATCACCATAGCAGCACCCTGCAGGAGGGGTGGGGACTTATGGGAAGGCCTGTGGTTTTCCGTCTCTAACATTAGACACAGAGTCTGGAGACCTCCAGGTTTTCCTCTGCCCATGACCCTGGCATTCTTCTGCTATCCAAACAGACACTCCCTTGGCTCCCACTCAACAAAGAACTGGCACCCCAGAGCCAAATAGTCTCGTCTCCGAAGGGCAAACAAAACCCAAAGCCAAGACAGGTAGGAAACCTGAGCCTTGTCTGTCTCTGAACAGGGTGCATTGGGGGTAGTGGCCCTGTGAGTCACCTGGAAAAGGGGACACCAGGCTGATGCTTGCTCAGTCTATGACTCTGTGTGGCAGGATTTACTGCCTGGGACCTGGCTGTGTGGCAGTGGTGCGTAGGGTTTGATGTTTATAGTGGATTCTGTTAACTAGGCCATGGTTAAACTGGGAAGTGTGTGCGGTTCTACGAGCAAAAGTGGCGGGGTCGACCGTACTTCTAAACAGCTCTTCCAGCAAGTCCCACCCCCAGATCCATCCCGACTGGTCTACGCCATGCGGGTCGGGTTGATTTGTTACAACAGGAAGCTAATAACTCTAATTATGTCATAACCATTTTTCCTCACAGCAGCCTATCACTTTGTGGTAGAAAGAAGCTGGCAACCTTCTCTCATAAACCATTTAATGTTTGCAAATGGAGCTACAATAAATAGGAATTAAGTACACTTAAGTACACATTTGGAGAGTCTGTTCTGAGAGTGGAATTCCTGGAACAAAGGCCACACCCTTCCCTTCAGCACGGTGTATGCCTCTTTTGCGTGAAGCCGAGCACTCAAAAGACTGTAATTTCTGTAAATATTATTTTATACGAGTTGGTGCAAGACGTAATAACTCTGACTCATTCATGGAACAGCGATGACAAGAGCCTTCCTTGTGAGTGTAAAAATGGGCCCTCCCTCAGCCGGGCACAACCCGGTACTTTGGCCGTCTGGGGTGCCCTCCCTATGGATGTCAGTCATCATGAGCTCACATCTGTCACATCTGGTTTGGGGTCCAGGCGTTTTTTTCTTTTATTGATTTGACCTCTCAAAGCAAATACTGAGACGCAGAAACCAACTCCTAAACACTTGGGACAGGTGCTGTGGTGATCTCACCCTCAGATTTTAACGAATTGATAAAGCAGTGGTTCTCAACCTTGGGTCATGACCCCTAAGGTCAAATGACCCCTTTGCATGAAGCACATATCAGATATCCTGTATATCTGATATTTACACTGCAATTCACCACAGTGGCAACACTACAGTTATGAAGTAGCAACAAAAATGCTTTTATGATTGGGGGGTCACTACAACATGAGGAACTGTGTCAAAGGGGTCCCAGTGTTAGGAAGGTTGAGAGAAACTGTGGTAAGGTAAAAAGGTCTCTGATGGCCATTCTGAAAGCTTAGGTGGGCTTCCAGCATCTCCATCCTGAAGAAATCAGTGAGAAAGACCAGGAGACTCTCTGTCCTGGCTGGTTTTGTGTGTCAACTTGACACAAGCTAGAGTCATCGGAGAGAAAGGAGCCTCAGTTGAGGAAATGCCTCCATGAGATGCAGCTGCGAGGCTTTATCTTAATTAGTGATCAGTGGGGGAGGGCTCAGTTCATAGTGGGTGGTGCCATCCCTAGGCTGGCGGTCCTGGGTTCTATAAAAAAGCAGGCTGAGCAAGCCATGGGGAGCAAGCCAGTAAGTAGCACCCCTCCATGGCCTCTGCACCAGCTCCTGCCTCCAGGATCCTGCCCTGTTTGAGTTCCTGTCCTGATTTCCATTGGTGGTGAACAGGAATGCTGAAGTTTAAGCCAGATAAACCTTCTCTTCCCCAACTTGTTTTGTGGTCATGGTGTTTCATCACAGCAATAGAAACCCTAACTAAGACACTGTCCATCTGGTGTCTGGGCATCTGGGCTTTGATGTGCACTTGGCTGACATATAATTATATTTTCCTTGTGAATATTTGTGTCACTTAAGCTTGCTGACATATTGTCGGCAAAGATAGAGCACACTAAACAGAGTCTAAGCATGTCTCAGTCCGCTGCTCATGCTGATGATCAAAGCGCCCCCTTTGGAGACATTTGTATGTTTCTTTCCAGAACCTAGGCAATGTGCCCATCTGCATCACTGGGCAAGTCTTTCTAACCACTGTATTCCAAGGTGGTCTCTGGAGTCAAGGTTTTTCCAAAGAACAACCCCAAGGCCATGATTATGGTAAAACACTTGCAATTGTTTCAGGGACACTTTCTTTTTGAGTTTTCCCATTTGTATAAAAGTTTTGAGAGACAGGTTAGAAAGGCATTTCAATGTGTGACGTGCTTGCCACCCAAGTGTGAGGAGCTGAGTTCAGATCCTAGCACCTATGGGTAATAAAAGGCCAGGTGTGACATGGTGATACTCACCTCTGTAATTCCAGCAAGGGGCAGATCCCAATAACGAATTGACTAGCCAGCCTAGCCAATCAGTGAGTTCCATTTTCCTCAAGAGACCTTGTCTCAAAAGCTAAGGTGAGCTGGGGAAACCTCTGATCTCCTCATATACACGTATGCACATATACATACATACACACACCCTCACACAAATCATTTTTGGTTGTTACACGAACTATTATCTTCATACACAAGATATAATTAGAAACGGTAAATAAAATCATTGAATTCATACTGAACTTGATAGTGTACAGAAGTGTAATCTCTGAATGCACAGCCTATAAAACCTCCATGGCCACTGGTAACTTATAATACAAGTTTGTGATTTTGATATGAAGTCTGACAATGACTTTAAACGCTTAGTCTAGGAAGAAGTGATTACTATTACGACAGAGGAGGTTTGCTGTTACTTTGACCAACAGCTATGGAACAATGCCCTGGCTGCATAAGAGAAACGTAAACACACATGCACAAAACATATGTGTACATACACACATGTGTACATACAGGGCACACACATACACACATGCACAGACATGCACACGAACACACACACAGATACATGCACACACGCATGCACACATATGCACACATACGTGCACACACATACACACGCTGACAAGCATGAGACAGATGCAGATGAGCATCCCACCTTCTCTCTATGTCTCCATATGCTCGTGCCTCTTCTTTGGGAAGAGGCAATAATTTTTTTTTTCTAGAGCAAGTCTTGTCAGAGAAAAATAGCATAGGCCTGGATGACCATTCAATCATAACATCCTTTAAACAAAATTGTTCAAGAATACTTTAACTGAATTATTTTTATTTTTTAAATGCCTTTAGTTTAGTATCCTTAACTTTCTGAGTTTCAATTTTTTTCATAAAGTCTGTTTACTCATCAGAGTTAGATAAAGCTTTAGAGAACCCTTGCAGTGGAGCGTGAGTCTCTTTAGCCTCCTTGCACCTCTCTTACAGTTGAATCCATGGTAGAAAGATCAGCTCCTTCCACAAGCTTAGAAATAGATCCCTGGACCACACCCCACCCCATGGTCAGAGTCAGCAAGGAGGAGCTGCTTGAGACCACACCCCCATGGCTTTTGTGATAGCTCCTTCCTTGCAAGGTTGAAAATGGAGTTGGTTTGTGGCAGGAGGCAGAGGTAAGAGAATTGGACCTGGGATCTGGGTCCTGGCCTCCATTTACCCTGGAGTTTATCTGACATCTGTACTTCCAGGGCCATTGTGGTCTTTATCCTTTCCTTCATTTGGGGATGGCTGCTGCTCATGTCATGGGTGTCAGCTCATGTCTAACACATCTCTTTTTATACAAAACAAAACAAAACAGCAGCAACAAAAAACAGAGTCTATCGAGCCAAAACGAAGTAGAAATTACTTGTCTAAGACCCTGGGGTGTGTGGGACAAGATTAGGAGTCAGTACCCTGATTCCTGGTGACCAGGGTGGTGTTCTTTCTACCTCACAGTCCTCGTGAGCATGGGTAGATGCTTCCCAGTGACTTCTAAAATTTGCTGTGCTTTTGGTGTCTTCTGAGCATCTTTAGTGTTCAGAGAAAGTGAGGAAATCAACAAAGTAGTATTTGAGTGACTATATCTTATGATCTCTCGTACCAAGCTCTCTTTTGATGCTTAAAGAGCCCCCAAGATGGTAGCCTGGTCAGTAACATTTAAGAAGGTTGATATTGACAGTTGGGGTGAGCCATGGTTCCTGTTCTCAAATTTGTTAACTTTTGAGCTAAATGTTTTTGCTCATTGCTGTGGCATGCTTAGAAAGAACTTTCAGTTCATGGGGTACCCTTACACTCACTCACTCCTTCCTGCTCTAGCTGGAGGAATCAGGGAGACGGGGAAGCTCTAGACCTCCCCTGTAGAACAAAACCTTCTTTTCATTCCATTTCTTCTCTTTGTGGCTTATATTATCCTTCCTCTGACCCTTCCCCCTTCCCCTATATTCTAATTTCATCTCCTTTATTCTAATAAAATACTCTCTGATCAAAAGTAACCTTGGTGAGGAAAGGAATTATATGCCTTCTAGGTCATAGTCCATCAGGATAAGAACGCAAGCAGAAACCATGAAGAAGCATCGCTCACTGGCTTATCCACAGACTCACTCATACTCAGCTAGCTTCCTTATGCAGCCCAAGACCACTTGCCCAGGGGATGGTGCCTCCCACAGTGGGCTGGTCCCTCCTATATTATTTAACAATCATGGCAATCCCCTACAGACACACCCACAGGCATCTGATCTGGGCAATATGTCAATTGAGACTCTCTCCCAAGGTGACTCCAGGCTATGCCAAAATCACAGTTAAAGCTGATTAGGACCGTCCATTAACACAATTTGATGGTTGCTTTTTCTGGGTAGTATCTAAAGGCACATGGTACTAGGTCACAAACCAGAGAACGCATTTAGCACCTAGAATTGGCCTTGAGCAGAATAATGGGATCTGCCCAGGTTCTTGCTCACTTACATGAATCTGAAGTTCAACCCCCCTCGTTCCCCAGCAATAGATTCTTTACTGGAGCTGTTTTGCTCCCCAAATTGTTCCGCAGCCAGACCTCTAGCACAGATTAGGTGGCTTCTAATGTAAAAGGCATGTTATCAGGGAGGAAATCTGAATGTAAGGTCCCATTAGCATAATTAAAATACTCAACTGAAAACCACAGAAGTGTTAGATTTCTTCCCAGACTTCTTGACAGCGTTCACACCCATAAAATCCCCATATCTTCTATTATCAGTTAGCGATAGAGAAAAATGTCATCTTTCTCAGGCTCTGCCACTCCCCTCCCTCTGCCACTGAGCAATAACCATGCCAACCAGGAACGTTACTAGGTCGTCCGGCGGCAGCCTTTTCTCTCCAGTTGTGCACCGTCGGGTTGGGAAGGTGCCAGCTAGATAGGACAGCGACAGACATCTCTGCCACTTCTCAGTTCTCATTTTCTAGTTAATCCGTCACACACAGAGCAGAGAGAACACAACGCCTGGAAACTTCCACCAAAAACGTTGTGATCAAAAACATAATGAGGCTTGGACTGTTGAGATGCCTGAGCGGTTAAGATTGAGTACGGCTCCTGTAGAGGATGGGGATTCAGCTCCCAAGGTTGATGTCAGGCAGCTTATAACCAACTCTATCTCCACACCAGGGGATCTGACACCCCTTCTGGCCTCCTTGGGCACCGATCCACATTCATCACATGCTCACATGAACATACACACATATACATGGTGAAAACACCTGTAATTTATGTTATGGGTTGAGTTTATTTATTTATTTATTTATTTTATTTTATCACTCCCTCACAAAAGATGTGGATGTTGCTAACCCCAAGTTCTTCAGAAGGTAGTTTTGTTTCAAAGTAGGGTCACTGTTACCATGCTTGGTTAATTGACAATACCTCACCCTGTACAGAATAGGTCCTCAGTTCTATAGGACTGTTGTCATATAAGGTGATCTGTGAGGACAGACACACAGGACGACCCAGTGTGACAGCAGACATAGAGATGAGAGTCACACAGCTGGTAGCCTCGCTTATCAAGGGCCAAGGCTATGAACACGAAAGTCAAAAGAAGGAAGGCGGGGTCCTTGTAAGGTTTCAGAGCAAGTATGGCCTGTCTAAGCAACTTTGGGTTTTCAGTTGTGAGATAGTGTCTTTCTAAACCCCCTGTGAGCCCCACAGTGCGACCCGGATGATGCTGTGATCCCAATGAGTGTTTCCACCCACAGCAGCAGCAGAGGGTGACATCTCTGTGGTCTGTGGATAGGGCCTGGAGACTGGGTGGTTAGAGATGAAGAGTCAGAGGGAAGCAGTCAGGCAAAAAAGGGAAAGAGAGATAGGGTGAAGTTTTGCCTGAGATATTTCCCATTTACCTTCTAGGGATCCAGGAGCTCAGAGAAAACAAGTGACTCTTGTAGCCTTCCCTGTCTTGGTTCATCTATAGGGACGTATCTTAACCTACTCTTGGCCAAAGTCTGGGAGACCCTGAGTTAAACACAACTGCTATCTAAGAACCTCGTTTCAGATATGAAATGCCCCCCCACCATGGTTTCATGTGTTTGAATATTTGGTCCCAGTGGTGGCACTGTTTGGGGAGGTAGAGGCTGGAGGAAGCGTATCACAGGAGGCACATGTGTGAACACACATGTGTGGAGCAGAGATCATCCTTGGATGTTGTTCCTCAGGCTGGTGCCAGCTTGCTTTTATTATTATTTTTTAATTTAAATTTTCTATTAGATGTTTTTATGGGTGTATGCAAGTGTTCATAAGCATGTCACAGTGTGTGTAGTTCAGAGGAGTTCATAAGCATGTCACAGTGTGTGTGCAGTTCAGAGTTCATAAGCATGTCACAGTGTGTGTGCAGTTCAGAGTTCATAAACATGTCACAGTGTGTGTGCAGTTCAGAGTTCATAAGCATGTCACAGTGTGTGTGCAGTTCAGAGTTCATAAGCATGTCACAGTGTGTGTAGTTCAGAGTTCATAAGCATGTCACAGTGTGTGTGCAGTTCAGAGTTCATAAGCATGTCACAGTGTGTGTAGTTCAGAGTTCATAAGCATGTCATAGTGTGTGCAGTTCAGAGTTCATAAGCATGTCACAGTGTGTGTGCAGTTCAGAGTTCATAAGCATGTCACAGTGTGTGTGCAGTTCAGAGTTCATAAGCATGTCACAGTGTGTGTGCAGTTCAGAGTTCATAAGCATGTCACAGTGTGTGTGCAGTTCAGAGTTCATAAGCATGTCACAGTGTGTGTGCAGTTCAGAGTTCATAAGCATGTTACAGTGTGTGTGCAGTTCAGAGGACAACCTGTGGTAGTCTGTTCTTTCCTTTTCTTTTCTTTTCTTTTCTTTTTTTTTTTTTTTTTTTTTTTTTTACTGTGTGGGTCCTGGATATTAAACATAGGTTGTAAGACTTAGACACAAGTGACTTTACCCATCGAGCCATCTTGCATGTTCCATCTTGTTTTTAGAGACAAGGTCTTTAACTTGGACCTGGGGTTCATAGATTCAGCTAGATTGACTAGGCCGTGAGCCCCAGGAATCTATTTTTCTAGCCTCCCCAGAGTTGGGATTGCAGGTGTATGCCACCATGTCCAACTTTTTAATATGTGTACTGGGAATCAAACTCAGGTCCTCATGATTGCATAGTAAGCAAAATGCTGGCTGAGCCATGTCCCCAGGCCCACACATTGCTTTTGCATGGCTTCTGTATTGTTTCTTTCTTGCTTAATACTTCTTTGCTAAAGCATCATTCTCTTGGGAAAACTACATAAAGAGGCTTGGTGGTCCACGGCCTAAGAATGTGTCTGGAAGTTTTCTTCAGTGCCTTGTGGGGCTCCTGGTGGCTCCTGATGACACAACTTGATACAGGAGGCCTTTGCTAGGTTTGCGGTTCACGTTGCCAGTATCCACGGTTAGCGGCAGGCAGCAGTTAAAGGGTTGGCTTCAGTCTTCAAGCCCTCCTTGTCCTCTTACAGGCCAAATTCTACACACATGCTTGTCCATGGGAACTCATCCAATGCCTAGCCAGTAGACTAGTTTAAAGGTCAGCTTGCCACTCTGCATATCCGTGTTCACAGTTCACAGGTGTGGAGAGTAAGCCTAACCCCTCAGTGGGGAAAGGGTGGAAGAAGGAACGTTAACACACATACATGAGCACATACACAACACACACACACACACTATGTAAACAAAGAAAATAGATAATGCAAATGAGGGTGTCCTATGCATAATATTATTATCAAACTCACAACGTTGTGATCCAACCTATCATAAAAAATCTTCATGAAGGAACAGAGGGCTTTATAAAAAATTAAGGTATTTATAAAGGCAGAACTGGCTGGTAAGTGCCTGGGGTTGACAAGGGAGGATAAAAGAACAAGACAGAGTGATCTGGGAGATGTCTTGAAAGGCATGGGTGAGAAACAAGCCGCTACAGACGGGAAGATGGAGCCAGGAGCACACAGGGCAGAGCTGCTGTGGCAGGATTGCCAATACTGCAGGCAGCAGCGCAAAGAATGATGGGCAAAATGAACCGAGCAGGGCAAAAAAAAGAGAGAAACTGAGAAGCAAGCAAGGCAGACAGCAGGATCAGATGCACAGAATGATTCCACTGAAGAGGTCAAAGAATAAAAGAAACCATCATTAACAACAAAGATGATGAGGGGGCTGGGGGCAAGGAATGAAAAGGGGCGAGTAAGCTCAGAGATCTTATATTACCTGGCGGGGGGAGTGGGCGGGGTTAGCAATGCGTTATGTTCTTGGGAAATGCTGGGAGTCTATGTAAGGCTTCTTACCACAAATGTCTTAACCCTATAATGTAATGCGTGTTAAATGCTCATCCTGTGATATATATTAAATACATATTTAAGATAGCATATTGGGCATAGGCAATTCATGCAATGTTGTCAGTTCTAAAAACCCAACACTTCAGGCTAAAGAGGTAGTTCAGTTGGTAAAGTGTTTGCCACACGAGCAAGAAGACTGGGTGCAATTTCCAGAACCCATGTTAAAGGCACGGGCACTGCAATACTCCTTTGTACCCCAGTGATGGGAAGGCAGAGACACGTGAATGCCTGGGGCTCACTGGCCAGCTAAGCCAACCTGTGTGGTCAGAGCCACGCTAGCGAGAGACCCTGCCTCAAAGAAGAAGGTGGGTGGCTCCTGAGGATCAATACCCAAGGGTGACCTCAGAAGCCCACGTGCGTATACACCCCCTCTCACACACATTATCTCTCTCTCAAATATGCACTTTCTCACGCAAATGCAGACACACTCACACACTTACACACACAATCTTTCCTGCACACGCTCAAACACATAACTCTGATGCGCACTTTGACACACCCTTTCTTACACAGACATACTTACACTCTCTCACACATATTCATGCACTCTTACACGCTTCTCACACTCTGGGTCACAAACACTCTCTCATACACCAGCTCACACTCTTGTACACAGATATACGCCTCTCTCTCACACACTCTCACACTTTAGAACTATCAGAGTAGTTCCTCATTCAGTGTCATTTTTATGTTGTTATTAGGAGTGACTACAAATACATTTTTTTATATTGTTTGAAGTCACATTTCTTAAATTAATTTCTAGAACAAAACTTTTCTATTAGAGAATGGTCTTAACCATTTTTTTTTCAGAAATAAATGTTTTGAAATTGTTTTGGTGGAAATATTGAAATAAAGGTAGTTTCTGCCTATGGATGTTGACATCTCCTAAGTTTTACCATCTGTCACACACACACACACACACACACACACACAGAGAGAGAGAGAGAGAGAGAGAGAGAGAGAGAGAGAAGTCTTACAAAGCATAAACAGAGTGTAAAGCTGTTCTCGAATTCTGTGTCCGAGAAGTAAACATCACGGGTGTGCCTTCAATGTCACATCTGGGCGACACTGTTTGGCAGCAGGCATGCTGAGTCAAAGCTCACACTCTCTCAGGAGCAGACTAGATCTGCCCCTTCTAAGACCCATGTGGGAGACGAATGTGATCAAAATACATTGTATGAAGTGCTCAAAGAAAACGTCAGAAATTATTTGAAATGAAGAAAAGAAGTCCCACTTGAGAACTTCCCAGCATCCTGCTGTGGGGCACCTGAGTGCCACAGAAATCACAGCCTGCCTGCAAGGAGCTGAAGTTGGGGGCTGCAGTCCTTCAAGGGACTCCAAGTAGAGTGTGTTATACAATGGTCCAGCTTGCTCTGGGCTGGCCTGCAACAGGGGAGTACTTCACAGACTGCCTTCCACAGAGCCTCAGCCCCTACAAACTTACAACTTCAATTGAGGCTCTTGTTTTCCTGTTTTGAGACCAGGTCTCTTGTTGCCTACACTGACTTCAAACTCCCTAGTGGCTGAGAATGACCTTTAACTCCTGATCCTCTGGCTTCTGTTTCTGGAGTCCAGGCATGGCAGGTGTAGATCACCAATTCCTATCAATGGTCAAGGGCTTTTAATAGATCTTCTGTGGATAAAAAGATTCCATAGTCAAATATCTTTGGGAAACACTGGATTTTTTTTTTTGAGACAGGGTTTCTCTGTATAGCCTTAGAGCCTGTCCTGGAACTTGCTCTGTAGACCAGGCTGGCCTTGAACTCACAGAGATCCTCCTGCCTCTGCCTCCTGAGTGCTGTGATGAAAGGCTTGTGCCACCAAAGTCCGATTTCTCCCTCTTTTCCATAACCATTGATGGCCTGTAACTATTCTAGAAGTAGAACCTTGTGGAATTTACCCTGTCCACACTAGCATGTCATCTGGTAATACTGTTAAGAAGGTCTCTTTCAGGCAACCATACTGTAGAGAGAGAGTTCAGGGACACATTTTCCCTGTCATGCCTAGGGGATACCCTCTAGCAGCAGACATCTGATCCTCTGGCTCTTAAAATCCTTCTGCACCCTTTCTGAGATTTCACGTACACATTAAATGGACTCAGTAGGTTGTGTGTGTTATGCATATATATAATAAAGAACAGATCACGAATGTGGGAAGTGGGGGTTTGAAGGAGAAGGAAGAAATGGGAGGATGTAGATGCAGTATTCATGTATGACATTTTAAAAATCATATGAATGAGCCGGGCGGTGGTGGCGCACGCCTTTAATCCCAGCACTCGGGAGGCAGAGGCAGGCAGATCTCTGTGAGTTCGAGGCCAGCCTGGTCTACAAGAGCTAGTTCCAGGACAGGAACCAAAAGCTACAGAGAAACCCTGTCTCGAAAATCCAAAAAAAGAAAAAAAATCATATGAATGAAGAAATAAGCCTAGCATCGCCTTGATGGAGGAAGGTCATTGGCTAATAAAGGAACTGCCCTGGCCCATTTTATTGGTTAGAGGATAGGTGGGAGGAGTAAACAGAACAGAACGCTGGGAGGAAGAGGAAGTGAGCTCAGAGACTCCACAGCTCTCTCGGGAGCAGACGCCTCAGAGAGAGACACCATGCCCCGCTTCCGGGATGAAGCTCCGACCCAGGATGGACTAGGCTAGAATCTCCCTGGTAAGCGCACCTTGGGGTGCTACACACAGATGATTATAAATGGGCTAAATTAATATGTGAGAATTAGCCTAGAAGAGAATGGGCCAGGCAGTGTTTAAATGAATACAGTTTGTGTGTTGTTATTTCGGGGCATAAGCTAGCTGAGCAGGCAGCCGGGGTGCTGGGGACGCAGCCCCGCCGCTCTTATTACTTCATCGCCTCTACTGTAGAGTTTCTACGAGAAACAATAAAGCAATATGAGCTGGAAATTACAAAGGCAGAGAGAGTTTGCAGTGGCTCCTATTTTAACTCAATCAGAGGCTTCCTTAGACCCCTTTTGTGACAAGCTTTCTGGGGGTAACTTGGGACATGCTTACCTACAGTTAGACTTTAGAAAGTAAACTATAGGATCGCTCCAGGTGCCCGATCTGACTTTCAGACTCAGGGATGATGTGTTCTTGGCAACTCACCTCGAAATTCAGGATGCATCCTCTGCAGAACAAGGCAGACAGATGTGCTGAAACTGTGATCATTAGAGCTGCCATTTGCACACATGTGGGTTAAACAAGATGTTGTGGGCCAGTCTGGGAACCAAACAACAAGAAATAAAGTTGGCACTCTTAATGGCAAGCTGCTCTCATGAGGACCTCAGTCTGAGCTTAGCTGATGATCTGACTTGGTTAGAACTCTTGCAGCAAAGATCTCTTTCCTCTGGCTGGGGATCTGTGTCTACTTTCTTAATGAGTGAAGTAGTGTGAATGTTTTTTACCTGTTACCAATTTGTATGCCTTGAGACTCTGAGACAGCTTCCGTGTTGAACTTTCCTTCAGGATTTTTTTTTAAAGCCCCAAATAAATGTCTTAAATTATAATCGGCATCAATTATGTGTTGCTATGGCGCTTTGCTTGGTTACAAATTCCTCATGTGTTGCTTCTAATCCTGCTCAAGTTTCGGCCCCTCCAGGGCTGCTCTGACTCTAATGAGAGATAATACATCAATTTTTAAATAGTTTTCGCCTTTCCGCTAGCAACAGTGATTCAAGGAGTGCCAGGAAAACACAAGGAAACAGGAGGGAGAGATAACTTGCAAGCGTGCCAACACACGCCTTAAAGAGGGAAGAGTTGCGTGTTTTCCCTTTCCAAGATGGAAGTTTTGTCGTAACAGCTTGAGGCAAGAAACTCACTTATTTCTTTTTATTTTTTTATTTTTGCCAAAAGATTTCTCTTAGAGCTCAAGCTGTTCCCTGGGAAGCAGGCTCCTTGTGACAAATTTTATGCTTGTTGATTTCTTTTTCCTCCCCGAAGGGAAAGGCAAAGACAGTTTAACATTTGTCAGAACGCCTCTGATGACCTCAGTCTACACTTGAGGGAGGAAAACAGAAACCCGCGTCAGGTCAAGTCAGGTGGACTGAACAAAATATTTTAAGAAGGTAGATAATATATGAAGTGAGGGCAAATTGAGGCATGACGGCGTGTGCCTTTGTTCTTTAAGCTTACTGCCACACGCCTATGAAGACTGCAGCCCTGTTTCCCTAAGCTTCTCGGCGGATAGTTCTCTTGTTCAGAAAGGACCTGTGGGATTATATCAGTTAGGGTTTTGGTGGCTTTGTTGTTGACATCATTGTTTTTGTCAATTTTGACGGAAGTTAGAGTTGTCTGGGAAGAGGAACCTCGATTGAGAAAATGCCCCCACTGGATTGGCCTGTAAAATTGCAAGTCTGTATTGCGTTTTCAAGATTGGTGATTGATGTGAGAAGGTCCAGCTCACTGTTGGCAGCACCAACCTTGGGCTGGTGGTCTTCGTTTATAAGGAAACAGGCTGATCAAGCCATGGGGAGCAAGCAGTACTCCTTTGTGGCCTCAGTTCCTGCCTCTGGGTTCCTGTCTGGAGTTCTTGCCCTGACTTCCCTTTATGGGGGGGACTGTAAACTGTAGATAAAATAAGCATTTTTCTTTTCTCCAGTCAAGGTGTTTCCTAGAGCAATAGACAGTAAATGAAGGGGAGGGAACTTTTAGAGGCAAAGTGGCAGCAAAGTCTGTGTTTTTGAAAATTTCTTTACTGGTATATATTAGTAAATCTATGGTATATGATATATTGGGTTTTGTAAAGAAAATGTCTTTTAAATGTATCTTATCTTTTGATCATATTTACCTATTCTATCCTCCTCTGCCTCCTCCTCTTCTCTCTCCAAATAGTTATCTTTCTTCCAGAGTCCTCCTTCTATATATGTAAATGCTTTTGTGTATCTGTAAAAATAATCTAGGCTTCATGAATTAGACAGAGAGTATGGTCCTTCTGAGTTTGGCTTGTTTCTCTTAATATGATGGTCTCCAGTTGTGTTTTCTAGCAAATGACAGAGTTCCATTCTTCTATAGTGACAGAACAGAGTGTCATGATATACAGATACCACGTTTTCTTTAACCAGTTGTCCACTGGTGGATACTTAGACTGGTCCTACGGACTTAGCCGTGGTAAATGATGGTACTGTGTTTATGGCACAATGACTTAGTTTCTTGAATAGTGACTATGTCAATGTTTATTTTATTATCCTTTCAATTTTCTCTCTGTTTTATCATCTCCAAATAAACAATAGGTCTTTGATCAGAGTTTAGGTGTGTGTGTGTGTGTGTGTGTGTGTGTGTGTAAATTTGTATGTTTATATACGTGCATGCATGGACTCTTCCCATGTAGGTTAGATGACTTGCTGTTTTCCCACGGCCATTAGTACTCTGACTACACCCCTGTCTTTTTCTGTTTCAGTTTGTCTTACATGTGTTTGTAGCCACTGACCCCTTCTGCATGTCTAAGGTGCTGTCAGCCTCACCCAATGTTTTTTTTTAAATATTTATTTATTTATTATGTATACAATATTCTGTCTGTGTGTATGCCTGCAGACCAGAAGAGGGCACCAGACCCCATTACAGATGGTTGTGAGCCACCATGTGGTTGCTGGGAATTGAACTCAGGACCTCTGGAAGAGCAGGCAATGCTCTTAACCTCTGAGCCATCCAGCCCCTTATCCAATGTTTTACATTTCCTGTTTTGTCTTCACTCTGATGTCCCCCTTGGACCATTGCACATGCTACACTTTCCACCTCATCACAATCGTGTTCCCTACACCTACCTGGACGTGTGGAGACTGATTATAATAATTATTCTCATCATTTCCTGCTGGTTCAATCTTCTGTACCATGTGAGCAATTCTTCTCCCACCTCTTTGACTGGTGAGCCAGTCAAATTTTATTTATCACTTACTGAGGTTACATGGAATCTAGTCAATATTTTGGAGGCTCCTGTTTAAGGTTTTCTGGGGCTGGCCCAGTCTAGCTCTGAGTGGAGGGAAATGGCTAGACAGCTACTCCCTTGCCTCCTTAGAACCATTCCTTTTCTGAGTGGTTGCCCTGTTAGGACCTTTCGGCTCTGGGTGGTGGGAAGAGTCCTCTGTGAGTTCAGAGTATTGCTCTGGATTCCCCCTTCTAGAGAGTCTTTCCCTGAACTCAGTCCCCTCTCGCACACTCAGACCAACACAAACCAAAGCATTTGGAAGCTTCTCTCTGGCATTCACTAGAACCTTCCTTCTTGGCAGCTCTTCCCTCTTCAGACTTTGCCCTGAATTCTTGCTGTATTGGCCTTCCTGAACTTTGGTGTCTTTTTCCTCGGGAGCTGGGACTCTGCTGGCCCTCCTTCCTACTGTGCGGCGTGGTCACTGCTTTCAGACTTGGTTCATTCATTTATTTTGTCTTTTGAGACAGGATTTCTCTGTGTGGCTGTCTTGGAACTTGCTCTGTAGACCAAACTGGCCTCAAACTCACAGAGATCAGCCTGCCTCCACCTCCTGAGTGCTGCTGGGGTTAAAGGTTCACACTGTGCTTCCAGGTTTTAAACTGAGGTGATGCTGAGCATCCTGTCTCTAAGTGATCCTCTGCTTTGGACCAACCATGTTCTAGGAAACAGCATCTCATATTCTCAACATCCTTTTCCTATTCACAGCATGAAGGGTGCTGTGGCTTTACAATGGCCGGCAACACAGGTGCATTATGGTTTGATGTGGGAAGAACAGAACCCTGTCACCAAATCATCTTCTAGTATCGGGAATTTAATGTCACAGAAAGAAGAGATGTAATTGAAATGGAAACAACCTTAGAGCTATACCTTCCTAGTCCAACTTTAACACACAGCAGTGGAGGTGTAAAATTCTCTTGGGGTAATTCCGTTAACAAGCCATTAGTCTTTCACGGTTTGGGCAGCCACATTTTATGCACAGCAGTGAGTTGTCAGGTCCAGTGAGCTCGGTTGCAATTTCTGCTTCAGAGGAATCTGTGTCAGGATGTTGGTCCCAGGTCCCTTTTCCCCATGGGCTGCATGAGAATATTTTTGGGGCAAATTGGAATAGAAAATAATCCCCCTGCCCTCATGGTAGCGAGTGTCCAGGTCAAGCAAAAATCTAAGAGCGCTGGTCACCCAGTAACTTTCCTTTGAAGACTATATAATGAGCAGTCAAAATTACCCAGTCAGGTAGTGACAGGAAAGTAATTGCAAGCGTGAAGTACATTGAATACCTGAAATTGAATTTTGCAATAAATCTTTAAAATTGTCACTTATATTTGATTTCTTTATACTACATATAATGGCTTCTTGACTGAAATACGGGTGTTTTCGATTTTTCATTTTTTTCTGTAATAGCTCCTTTAAAAATTAAAATCTTGCTTTGTGGTGCCCACAGGTGGACGCAGCGGACTGATGTCATACACAGCTGCAGCACAGCTTGGGACGGCTCTCGTGCAGCCAACCGTTCACTGCTGTCCCTCACGGTGAGCCCGGCCAGCTCTTCTGGGGACATTTCTGACCCGTTTCACCCTTTTGTCTTGGCTGTAGACTGGACAAAGGCTTGGGCCTGACACATTCACATTTTCTGTTTACACTTTAAAAAAAAATGATGATCCATAGTCGACTACTTTAGGAGAGATTTTTATTTATAGAAAATCAGGACTCATGGCATTTTCTTTTTTTAGCTTTTTTTTGGGTGGGGGGTATATGTATGGTATGTGTGTATGTGGTATTCATGTGGTGCATGCATACATACGTGTGGACAGGCAGAGACAGGGCCTCACACTGAACCTGGAGCTCACGGACTTGACAAAGCTGCTGGACTAGTAAGATCCAAGGACCCTATTGTCTCTGTCTCTGGAGAGCTGGGGTTATAGGAGCAGGCTGCTGCAGCAGGCTTTTAAATGTGGGTCCTGGGGGTCCTAGCTCACATTCCATGGGACACTGACAGCCTGGACCCTCTGCTCAGCATTTGACCCAGCATACCCTAAAGCAGAGACTAGACACACACGTTTACAGATAAAGACATGCGTTCAGGGAAAATGTACCTTGTCCCGAATAACTTGATTGGTTTCATCTTCTCTTTGTAGTACTCTGTCCCCCGCTGGGCCTGTTCTGTGTGGTGACCCTGACCTAGCATCTCAGGCTGAGAGTCAGAGGGAAGCAGGGTGTGCATTGAGAATGGAATCTGTAGACTAAGGCAGGGCCTGTCCAATGGCTGAGTGGCAGGGGGTGGGCAGGCTTATAGGATGGAAGCAGGCTCAGTGCTAGGGACTCCAGGATGGAGACGCTAGACCCTTCAGGAGAGAGCTGCTGAGTGCTCGCACAGCAAAAGAGACATTTGCAAATCAGCAAGGGAGGCAGAACAGTTCTTGGTGGCTGGGGAAGCTGGGAGAGATATGCTAATGAGGGCACAGGGAGTGAACAAGGAAGTCTTTGTCTTCATCACAGAAAGTCATCACCAGGTAGCAATCAGTGGTCTGCTGGATATGGTGTGTGGCATAAAGAAATAGATAAATTCCCCTGCCAGAAATGAGATGCTGATAGACTAGGTGGGAAGTAATTTGCGAGCGCATTTTTTTTCTTCTTCTGCTGCTGCTCAGAATGGAAATAGCAATTCCAGGAGAGGGCCTGGGTGTCTCCCTCACGTTTCCAATTACTAATGCTAATTATCCACTTCATTTGCATCCCATCCCTAGCCGGGAGCTGGTGGGGGCCCAGGCTGTGGAGTGTCTGTTGTTTGGGGAATGGGGGTTCTTGTTCGTTTAAAACTGAAGGGCATGAAGAGCCTGCTGAGGAGGTTAAACATTTGCAGACACACCTGAGAATACTGGGGCGGAGTCTGCCCCTTGCCATGTCCCTTGCGGGCTGGCAGCTTCCAGATCTTTGTTCTAGACTACAGGACAGGCTGGAAAATAGATGGATCCGTAGACACATAGGTGGATGGCAGATGGGTGAAGAGTAGGTAGGTGATCCATAGATCAAGATAGGCGGCAGATAATGATAGACACAGGACGGCAGACAGATAACAGACAAATGAAGGACAGAGAGATAACAGATACTTGAGACATGGATAGATGGTGCATAGATAGATTAATAATAATAGCTAATACATTTTGGTCAGTTCGCAGAGGTTTTTCAGACAAGTTCTGACAAGTCACACAGCCCGGGAGTGAACAGACCGGCCCTGGACTTAACCCCTGACTGCACAGAGGGAGCCACCCTGGAATGTTCCTTCCAAGTATGCATTGAAGAACAGCACTGCCATAGGCCTGTGTAAACACCAGGGACATGAATTATCAACACTGAAGGACCAGCTTGGCTCCTGTCCTGTTCCCTCAATCATTTGATTTTCCCTAAGTTGTTAGCAGGTCAAAGTGTGGCTTTTTGGCTAGTGCAGGGTCTTCCTCTACAGGCAGGACCACTAGCCTTCTATTCCTTCTGCATTTGGGAGGGGAGACCCCAGACAACAGCAGCCTCTGTGCCCCACCCACCTCTCTGCCTACCTATAACCCACAGAGAGCAATGGTCCGAGGTTTTAAGTATTCAGAGAGCAGCCTGGGGAGGGGGGGGGGGAGATTGCAGACCTTGGACCCAACTTCAGGAGACCTGTGTGCACAGCAGTGGCCACGTGGCCCTTTGTTTTTTCCTTAGTTTGTTTTTCCAGGGAGAGGGACAGAGAACAACAAACTGGAAGGAAGGAACAGTAAAGAATCAAAATTATTGTTTAATTTGTTTTTACAACTTTAAATGACACAGTGTATTTGTCTCAGCCCCTCACACAGTTAAGACCATGCTAGGAATTTTATCTTCAAGATGACCTCAGGCTTGTGCTATGCACATCTGATTATCTTTATAGGTGTGTGTGTGTGTTTATTGCCGGGGTTTGAACCTAGGTCCTGTGCATGCCAGACCAGCACTCCACCATTGACCTGTGTCTCTGGTGTCATTTTTATGAATTGTTAAAGTATGAAGTGAGTAAGGTTTTTTCAAATGCAGCCAGCCTACCTCTGTTCTTCTAACTGGGAGCTTGCCCTCCTTTCAACGACAGACAGTTTTCAAGTTTCCGTACGTGGTGATGATGCTCTGACATTTGCCTGGGAAGCAGTGTCCCTGCTGGGGCTTGTCTGTTCTTAAAGATGACACAGAGCACAGCTTTATGTACCTGGCCCATCCAGAGACACCTTCCCTGTCTGCCTACATGACCTGGGGACAATATTCCTCTGTCTGACCCAGCCCAGTGCCAGGGGGCAGCTGGGGACAACTCCTCCAGTCCAAGGCTGGTCCAGTAGTCAAACCAGCCAGTCCTACACTCTCCTGCTTGCCTTGCCTTCCTTATCCAGGGAAGTCAGAATACAGTCTGTACCCATGCCTTCTTCCTACCCCATCCTCCTGGGGTAGCTTTGCCACGTGAGTCTGGATGGGGGGATATTCCCTCCTGTCTCTAGAGACCTGTGAGCAGCGAAACTTCAGTTTCCCTCAGGCTTCCATAGTCTTCTCCTCAGCTCTACCTGACCAATTATGTCATCAAAGGGCACACAACACCAATCTAAAGGAAGTGCCATGGGCCATTTCCTACCACTAAAACGCAGGGCCAAAATAATTATGTCATAAATCAGTAGTGCAATCATTTGAGATGCGAAATGGATGATTTTATTAACAAATTAGAGGGCCAGACTGTGGTTGCAGCTTGCTCTGATCTGAGTGCTGGTGTCCACATCTGGTGGAAATGGCATGTGGGAAGCCTTGTAAAGAATCCCAGAATGAACTTGGGCTGCAGTTTAATTACATGTTACACGGCAGACTCATTGTGCCACGCTAGACAATAGTTTTCTAATTCCTTCTCCTACAGGTATAATAATAGCCCTTGGGTTTCTGGGATGTATTTAAGTGTACATAAATGTTCATTAGCCCACGATTCACAGATCTGGCCCAGTGTTCTCCACTCTGTGTTAATTTTCCCTTGTGCCTAACAAACTTAACAGGCTCAGTATATTAAAGCGACATAGCCATCATCTGACGCTTTCTAAGGATGGACAGACAGGGTTTCACTGGACTGTGATTACGGGTTGTCTGGGGAAAATTTCTGCCTCCAAACTATGTCTCCTCCATCCTGGCTATACTGACATCTATGACTGTAGACTGAGGTTTCTGCTTTACCACTTTCTGCCAGAAGAGGGCGCGCTCCAAGCGCGTGCTACTTCTCCTCACAGGGCACTCTATCCAGGGACCCTTTGCAACCAGGCTGGCTAGCTGTTGCTTCCAGGCCAGCAGAAGAATCACTTCTTTCCAGCTCACTGTGATAGTCTCAAATGATATTAGCCAATCAAGAAAGCCACTTTCCATATTCATCTCCCAGTCACGTTCTTTCTTTTAGTAACCCATCTCAAGCCTACAGATGATCTCCAAAAGGTACTCCATTACGTGAGCCAGGATTCCTGAGTCAAACTTTTCTCCGTGAAATCCTGCCTGAGACACCTGCTTCATTTCATTTCTTTCTTCTATTAGGTTTATTGTGTGTGTGTGTGTGTGTGTGTGTGTGTGTGTTTGCCTGCATGTACATCTGTGTGTCCCATGTGTGCAGTACCCACAGAGACCAGAAAAGAACATTGGATCTCCCTGGAACTGAGGTTGCAGACAGTTGTGAACTGCCATGTGGGTCCTGGAAACCGAACCCGGGTCTTCTGGAAGAGCAGCTAGTGCTCTTAAGGACAAAGGAGCTTCCTCTCTAAAGAGTTGTAGCTATTCAGTGCTGACCTGCCCAGGTTTAGTACCAGGCAAACCCAAGATTGTTTCCTGCCTTGGCCATTAACTTGTGATGTGTGCTTGTTATCTAAGCTCCCTCAGCCTCAGTTTCTCTACTAATGAAATATACTAAGGATTGGTAGGTTAAGAAGAGAGAGTATATGGGCTGGAGAGATGGCTCAGTGGTTAAGAGCATTGCCTGCTCTTCCAAAGGTCCTGAGTTCAATTCCCAGCAACCACATCGTGGCTCACAACCATCTGTAATGAGGTCTGGTGCCCTCTTCTGGCCTGCAGACATACACACAGACAGAATATTGTATACATAATAAATAAATATTTAAAAAAAAAGAAGAGAGAGTATATCTAAAATGCATGTTATTTTCCGAAGGAAAGGGTGACTATATAGACATAAGAACTATATTCATGAATACTTTGGATCCATATGGGTGCCTTCCCTTACATCTGAAGTTATTAATTATAAGACCTTCTCGGGCAGTGGCTTTGATTTTTGTCTTTGGTACCTGCGGATGCCTATCGGAGCGACGCTCTGTGTAGGCATGGCTCCTAGGCCATGGTCCCAATGTGACAGCAGTGTCTGCATTTACTGGGCAGCTAAAGCCAGAGGACAGGTTGCACAGCCTTTTGGGGACCCAGAGCTGGGTCTCTAAATTCCTCAGCAACTTGTTAAGTCAGATATTCTTAGATTCCACTTCCAGGGCCCTCACAGCCCTGAGCAGCCACAGGGATTAGGGACTGACCTCCTTTAGAATGCACACGGGTCTGTCGAGGGCAGCTGGTCGGCTCACAGGGGAGAAGCAGTGTACACACCTGGAAAATTCTGGTTCATCCATGTGTTCCATTATGAATGACTTTATAATCCAGGATAAAGAATCGGAATGCCTCTCTAGGCAGCGAGGAGCCATTAAAATAGTTTAAGCCTGGAAATGACATTTTCAGATTTGCATATCAGAAATCCTTGGCTCCGGTGTGGAGACTGGATTGTGGGAAGAGGGGGCTGCGGGGGTTGCAGGGGGAGCAGTCACCAAGCTGCTGCTGTTATGTGAAAGGAAGGTGGCAGAACCCTGGCTGAGAGCAGTGACTGAGGAGACAGACAAAGGGCCCGGTGTTCTCACTGTTCTCGTCCCTGTGGCCACATACACGATAAAAGTGACTCAAAGGAGGAAGAATTCATTTTTGGCTCGTGATTTCTGATGAGCTTCGGTCTAGCATGGTGGTAGGATTATGACAAAAACTCATTGCCTGGTGTAGACCAGAGATCACTGAGAAGCCTGCAGCCAGAAAAGGTATGCCCTTTGGAAGTTAGTCCCCAGTGAGCTACTTCTCCATGCCAGGCTCCACAGCACCAGGGCTCCACCAACTCCCAAGCCAGCACTGCCAGCTGGGGATGCCGTGTGTTCAGGTGTGTGTTTAGGTGTGTGTTCAGGTGTGTTCAGGTGTGTGTTCAGGTGTGTGTTTAGGTGTGTGTTCAGGTGTGTTTAGGTGTGTGTTCAGGTGTGTTCAGGTGTGTACAGGTGTGTGTTCAGGTGTGTGTTCAGGTGTGTTCAGGTGTGTGTTCAGGTGTGTTTAGGTGTGTGTTCAGGTGTGTTCAGGTGTGTGTTCAGGGTCAAACCACACTGCCTGGGGAGGAGAAATGCAGGAGTTGATGGCTGATGAGTGGCAACAAGGATGGAGTGGTACCGCATCTTCTGAGTTGGGGAGCATGTGACAGAAGCAGGTTTGAGAGAAAGCATGTAATCAAGGCTGGCCATGCGGAGCTGAGATGCTCATAGAGCATCCAAGTGCGTATGTCTGGTGGGTAGTGCCATGAGGAGAGATCTCTATATGTAACAGTGCGAAGAGGGGGGAGAGAAAGAGAGAGAAGGTGTGACCAGACCCTACTAGGAGACTTGAACACCACCTTAGGTATTCTCAGGCAGATGCATAGGGCAAGGATGGAAAAAGAAAGAGTGGAGAAACATTTTATGATTTGGGGGATTTATTAGCTGTCACCTGCTCCCCAAGAAGACATGGAACTGTATGTGTAGGCAGAGATGCTGCTTGTTCATTTCCCAGCCACCGGCACCTGAAATAATCACACACAAACTATATTATTACAACACTGCTTGGCCTATTAGCTCACACTTCTTTTTTTTATAAGGAAAATATTTAATTGAGGTGGTGGCTTACAGTTCAGAGGTTCAGTCCATTACCATCACTGCGGGGAACATGGCAGTGTGCAGGCAGACGTGGTGATGGAGAAGGTAGCTCACACTTCTTATTGGCTAGCTCTTATATCTTAAATTAACCCATTTCCATTAATCTGTGTATTGCCACATAGTTGTGGCCTACCTGTAAGGTTCTGTCTGGCATCGGTGTCTGTCTCCTGTGGTGGCTACACACCTTCTTTCTCTCTATATATCTCTTCCAGTCTGGCTATATTCTGCCCTGCTATAGGCTGAAGCATCTTTTATTAATCAATGGTAGTAAAACATAATCACAGACTACAGAGGTGAATCCAACATCATCTCCCCTTTTCTGTCTAAATAAAAAAGGTTTTTAACTTTAACATAGTAAAATTACATTTAACAAAAGAGTTGTCAAGCAAAAATTATAGTTACAATATTTAGTCCATTTACATTTGGCAAATTAAGGAAAATAATCTATTATCTATCTTATTTTTGTGAGTCTAAAGTTTTATATCTAATCTATTATAATTATAAAACTGTCTTTCTTCAACTCCATCAAAGACTCCATAGGGCTATAATATAACCTAAGTTAACAGGAAATGCATTGTAAGCAACTTCCAAAACTCTAGAATTGGCAGAGACATCTCACTGCCTGGATAGTCACCCCAAGTTCTGTGACATTTCTGCATCCATCTTCAGCCCACAGGCCCATAGTATCTGGCAGACCATCCCATGAAGCAGTAAATTTCAAAGACAGTTCAGCCTATATTGACAGTTTGTCAGTCACTATCTTCTGTGTGCTGTAGAATTTCTGGCAGACTCCTTCATGAAGCAGGAACCCCAAAGGACTGTCTCACCTTTTGGCAAGTTCAGCAGTCATTTTTCTGTGGGTCCTGAATGTCCAGTTCATACAACCTAACATTAAGCAGTCCAGGCAAAAGGAGTTTCTTGCCCAAATGGCTAACCAACTCCATAAGAAGCCTCTTCAATACCCATCATTCTCTTGAAGTAAATTGGTGTTTCCAGGAGCAGATGAGTCTCATTGTTATGAAACATTTTAAGTCTTAAAACATTTTAAATGTTATATTCTGTTAGTCTTTGAAAGGTTTGAAGAATAACTACCCATCTGAAATGTACCTCTGTAAATCTAGAAAACCCAACTAACCTGACTACAACCTTGACTATTATTGATGGTTATCTATTAATCTATATTTATTAATTATACATTACATTTCTAAATGAGTTTCACAAACACAAAACCTTAATCAAGATCAGAAATATACATAAAACAAAATTGACCTTAAATTTGTACCAATAGACCAAGATCCATACAAATGCAAAGTATTCATCTTTAGATCATTTCCCTCTTTAACTTAAGTAAACGTTTATAAACAATATTTGGATTTTCTCCAAACTACTTCCTCCTTTTTGTTGGACTAAGTAATTTTGGGGTTTGCGGAGACCTTCCATGGGGTCTTGGTCCATCAAACCACATTAGGCTGGAAGGAATTCACAGGTTCTCATCCTCTGTGGAAACAAGGGCAGAACCTCTTTTCCAAGGCAATATATCCTTAGACCCAAAGTTTGAAATCAAGATACCTTTAAAACACATATGTTGGTTTAGCTTAGCAGCCCATACAATGAAATATTTAGCTCATTCACAGTCAAAAAATTCAAAATCACAATAATATACATAATCTAGACTCTCTGTGTATTTTTCATTTTTATGTGGCTTATTTTTCTTTAGTCCTTTAAGCCATGACTGTCTGTACTCTGTCTCTTTAAAGACTTCATTTTATCTTAAAAAAAAACTATTTACTTCTTTTTGTAACTCTCTATATTCTTTTTTTGTTTCTCTTCCAAGCCTACGTATATATTTTAAACACACTGTATCTTATTTAGAGGTCTTTTATGTCTGAATCTGTCCTATTGTGTACCTGACATCCTTTTCTGACAAAACCATTTTAAAATGGTAAATAGTGTGGTCACTGTAGGCTCCCCCTCATCCTTTCAATATGGTGGAAGTAGTTCACAGCTGGCTCTGGGACTGCTGGGTAGGAGTTGTCCTCACCACCTCCACTCTGGGAAACACTGTGCAGCATATAAACTCTTTTTATCTGAGTAAAATCTAAATCTGCCATGCAGTACACTGTGTGGCATGAAAATATCTCTGTGTATGGCAGCAGGCATCCACCATGCTCTCCTGCCTGTGCACTCCTAGCAGACCAGATCCTACCACCTGCCCAGATAGTGGGGGTGTGCTGAGCTGCAGACATGGTCTCACCTGCTTGCCTCCTAGCCCTGAGTGGGCATACAAGCACCCGGGGCTCACAAACACCATTCAAGTGCTCCATAGCCAGACCTCCCAAAAGAGTCAGAGCTGTTTGTGCTGGGGAGTCAGGAAGTCACTACTGTGTGGATTTTTACTGCTAATGCTAAATCAGGAAGAACTCTCATAAAGCAGTCGTGGCATCCCTGCGCACTGCCAGCAAACAGACCCATCTGGAAAAAAAATGCCAGCTACCAAGAAACCATGCTTAACTCTGTTCTTTTGTGTCTAGAATTTCTTTCCAAGCTTTCTCAGGTTTTATGTGGATGTAGTAAGCCCCACATTGGGTGCCATTCTGTAGGCAGAGATGCTGCTTGTTCATTTCCTGGCTGCCCAGACCCAAAATAATCACAATATAACACTGATTTGCCTATTAGCTCACACTTCTTATTGGTTATCTCTTATATCTTAAATTAAATTAACCCATTTCTATTAATCTGTGTATTGCTATGTGGTTGTGGCCTACTGATAAGGTTCTGTGGTCTCCTATAGTGGTACATGGCTTCTCTCTGACTCTGCCTTCTTTCTTTCTATATATCTCTTCCAGCCTGGCTATATTCTGCCCTGCTATAGGCTGAAGCAACTTTTTTATTAACCAATGGTAGTAAAATATATTCACAGTCTACAGAGGGGAATCCCATATCTCATATATGGGTAGAGGGAACAGAAGAGGAGAGGAGGGTTGAGGCAGAAAGAACAAAGAATATGGGGAGGAGGGGAAGGAGAGTATGGCACACTGAGAGGTTAGATGGCCTGCCTGCCAACTCTGACCAAGAAGAACTGGGGTTCAGGATGGGAGAACATGGCAGTGAGGAGGCACTGGTTGGCACAGTGGCTCCTAGGCAGTGAACTCAGCAATGTGTTTCCATGGTTTATTTTTATTTTTGCTTTTAAGATCTTTTCAATGCCTTTGTCCAGTAGATACGAAGTTGTTTGCCCCCTGTTTGGCCTATCATGTTAGGAGTTTAATCTTGTTTCCCAGATTCACATGTTGAATTATTTTTCTCTGTAAAGAGGGATGCAAAATTACTCATTATTATTCTCCTCTCTCTCTCTCTCTCTCTCTCTCTCTCTCTCTCTCTCTTACACACACACACACACACACACACACACACACACATTTCAATAGATTTAGCCAAGGATAGACTTTCATCTGTGGTTCTCCTGGTGAGTTCCTTCCCTCCGTCTGCCCTACACCCTTTTCCCTCTTGCAGACACAATGTAAGTTCTCTGACTCTGTGTCCAGTCACCTCTTGTAGTGTGTTCTACTTTATTTAAGTGGATTCCTTGAGGTTTAAAATCCTTGCCCTCTCAAGGTTTATGGGTCAATCAACTACTTGGTAAATTCATTCACTTGCGTGGCCATCATCACAACCCAGGCTTAAAGCTTTCATTGCCACCTAAGATGTAAACAATTTCTTCTCCTGACTCAGGCAACTAATGGTCTGCTTTTGTCACCAGAGTCTTGGCGTTCGAGACATTTCATAGGAATGAAATCATATGTAGTCGTTGGTATCTGGTTACCTTCCTGTAGCACTGCTTTGCTTTTGTTTGCTTGTGGGCTTTTTGCTTTTTTACTTTTGTTGTTGGGGGGAGCTCCATATTGTTGAACATGTGTTCCTTTTCACTGGTAGGTAATTTTCCATGGTTCCCATGGCGTCGATCTGTTTGTCATTGATGGTTTCTGGATTGGATCCACTCTTTGGACAGTGCTAGCCAGGCCATCTACTTGGAGTACTTTTGTGGCTGTATGCTTTCATTTTTCTTGGGTAGATAAACAGGAACAGATGTGCTGGGTCATAGGATAAATGTGTGCTGTGCTTGTTTCTTTGGTTTTTGTTTTTGTGTGTGTGTGTGGTTTTTTTTTTTGGTTTTTCGAGACAGGGTTTCTCTGTGGTTTTGGAGCCTGTCCTGGAACTAGCTCTTGTAGACCAGGCTGGCCTCAAACTCACAGAGATCCGCCTGCCTCTGCCTCCCGAGTGCTGGGATTAAAGGCGTGCGCCACCACCGCCCGGCTTTTGGTTTTTGTTTTTAATCTTGTGTATAATCTTGTGTATTTCCCTTAATGTTTTTTAGAGATTAAAAGTTTTTCCATTGATTGACTTTGTGTGTTGACAGCATATACAGTGTATTCTGCTTACTCTTGCCAGTGCCTTTTCTTGTCTTCCCCTCCTCCCACATCCCCTTCCCACATGCTTTTGTGTCTTATTTTGTGACTCTGTGATTTTAAGCAGGATCCCAAGTGGCCATGGATTTGGAACCACCCACCGGAGCCTAATAGGCTTATCATTTTGGCATACATCCTAGGATTAATTAAAGGCACACATCACCACCATCCAGCTCAGACCAGGTCTTACTTAATTCCTTTCAAATATGGGTCTGACTTTGCAATGAGCACTCTTTTCCTACCTCTGAGTATTGCCTGGGGCCAGGTAGGAGAGCAGGAGCTCAGGCAGCACTGTGGCCTGGCCAGATTAACAACTTCTTAGAAGTTTGTGGTTTGTTTCTCAGGCTCTGCAAGTGTGATCTTGGAGGATTTTTGCTCTAAAGAATTCCTGTCTGAAGTTATTGATCCTGTAGTATGTCTGAATTACTAGTGCCCCATCCTGCCCCCAATCCCATAGATCCCTCACACTAGAGGGCTGGGACCACAAGGAAGCCAGCATGACTTTGCTGTGCTGGGGAGTGGGGGGTTGCCAGTGTTTGTGAGGTCATGTCTATTGCTGCAGTTACTAATAACATCTGTTAAAGCATGGGCAGACTAGATTGAGAACCACTGTGAGGGGACAAGAGACACACAATAGGGTTTAGTCGTGGGAGAGGGCTGGGACTAGAATAAAAGACAGTGTGGGCATGAGGAAGGTATAGCTAAAAATAATTGGAGGTTAGGGGAAAAAAAGAAAGCTGGGCAGTGAGGGTGCTTGCTATTAATCCCCAGTGTGAGTTCCAGGACAGGCTCCAAAGCTACACAGAGAAAGCCTGTCTTGACAAACCAGAGAGAGAGAGAGAGAGAGAGAGAGAGAGAGAGAGAGAGAGAGAGAGAGAAGGGGTGAGGAAAGAGAGGCAGGGGATGAATGATTGCTTATAGACCACACTGGGGTTCATGGCCATTCTGACTGATCAACATAACAGGGTCCCTGATGGAGCCTGGTAGTCCTCACACTGTTTGGTGGACGCTAGAGGCTAAGGGATCTGACAGAGAGTGTGGTCAGCTATTGCTCACCTGACACCCCAGGGATCGCGATGAAACTGGATTCGACGAAGCGTCTCACAAATGGACCTTGGAGAAAGTTCTGAGGGCTGACTGAAGTTGGGGGCAAGCAAGTCTTCATCATCCCTGCCGCTTTGAAACACGGTAAGATCTGAGATCTGAGGGCACAGCCTACCTGGTTGGAGGTGTTGGTTCAGAATGGGCAAGGGTCTCTTCTGGGTCACCCAGAAAAGAAGGGCTGCTAATGTCCAGACAAGATGATCAAGTAAGTACAGCAGGAACCCTGATGCCTCCCTTTACAAGCTGTACTGGAAAATGTTTAGGTTCCCTTTGGAGAAAGGGAGACTGGCTAGCCTGTGCCACCTACCAGGGGTTACCTGTGGGTGAACACCTGTGCGGTGGCAGTGAGCCCAACCGTGTTGACACAAAGGCATTTCTTCTTCTAAAGGGAATAATAGCCAGTTGGTGCTGAGCCAAATACTAGTGACGATAGCATGGGAACACAGACTCAGGTTGCTTTGAGTGACATGTTCCATTGTTGAAGAGGGTACATGAACTTCTGTACTCACAAGGGGGAAAAGAATGTCCTAAATGCCTGCATTTGCCAAATACATTGGCAAAGACATCAAAGAGGTGGGCTCCAGCAGAGCAGAGAAATCTCAGCCTTGGCTTCAGATATTACGTGATGATGTTCTTAGCTTTGGACTGGAGGAAGCGAGTGTCTACAGAGTTGAAAATATTATTTAAGATAATTTGCCTCTTACAAAGTTGTTAGGTTCCATGTGGGGGTTTCTGGGCAGTGTCTACAGTGGATCTGAAAGTAGCTCCGAACAGTTTTGATACCAGAACTGCAATGCCCCCATCTCCCCACAATCACCAGGTTTTACTCAGTAAACTGTCTGCAGAGCTTCCAACACAGAGGGGCCTTTTAAAGACAATGGCAGTTCATAACAGTCTCAACAGCCAATTTCTTGTTCTGAGGAGGGCTCCACCTTCCAGGGCTGTTCAAGTAGCGCCTCCCATACCCTGAAGGTAACGGAACTGGGACTCCAGCATCTGTGGCTTCCGGTGGGAGTCTGGTTCCAGGCATCTCCAGGCCTCTGACTGTGACACATTTAGCTTCATGGGTGCCTCTGACACCTGTAGGCTTTTCAACTAGAAGTGAAGATGGACAGCCCCTCCCCCCTTCTTCACATCCTGTGTGAAGGTCAAACAATGTGGCCAATGGATTCCCTTTGTGACCTGGAAATGGGCTTACAGATAGATTGATGGCTGGTTTCTCAAAGAGCTCAGATAAGGACTTCTCAGATTGATGTGCAGATAGCCAGCCCCACCCCTGGATCGATCACTTAGGGGATCAGGATTAAACCTCTGATTCCTTTGGATGCCACAGGTCTGGTCTAGGCCCCCCAGCCTTGGCTGCCCAATAGAATTATCCATAAAGAGAATGACTCCAATTCTGCTGTTTGGTGACTAAGCATTCAGTGTCCGCACTTCCCTCCCCTCTGGTCCATGTCTAAAAATGGGAGAATATTAATCCCTGTGGGAAATTCCGTCCTGGCCCCTTCTGTCTGACCTCTGTCCTAACCACAATACAGAACAGAGATGCCACCGTCGCCCCTAAATGCTCTTTGTTCCAGGGCCCTGGGCTGGATTGTGCCACTCCAGCACTGGCAGTGGTCTTTGTGACTCTCTATATCCTGGCAGTGGAGGCAGCAGTCCCGACCTCACAGTCAGCAGAGAGAGAGCTGACTATCCTCCATGGGATAGTCACATGACACGGAGCTCAGAAGCAGAAATGCCCAGACAATAGAGAGTTGGGTTTGCTTGCTGGGGGTAGCCTGGGCATTTGGATGAAAACTTCCCAGGCCATCCCAGGTACCGTGGAGTAGGTACTCAAGACGGAAGGTATCCTGTGAAGTGTGGCCCTAGACAATTGAGGATGGCGAAAAACGGGTCCACACATTATTATAAGTTTGCCTTAAAGCAGTGGGGGTCCAACGACCCGTTCGCAGGGGTTACCTAAGACCATCAGAAAACACAGATATTTACATTACTATCCATAACAGTAGCAACATTAAAGCTATGAAGTAGTGAGGAAAATAATTTTGTGGTGTTTGTGGGGGTGGGGTAGGGGGTATCACCACAACACAAGAACTGTTTTAAGGGTGCAGCATTGGGAAGGATGAAGCACTATGAATTCCCATTTGATAATTTTCTTTTCTTTTTCTCTTTTGTGTCTCTGCTGTATGGGCTCTGTTGATGGTGATATCAAAAGGTTAAACACATTCCTCCCTCTCCTCAGTCGGAGCTTTGCTTTTTAGCTGGCTTTGCCTCTTGGGGAAGAGCCTGTGTATTCTCTGCTGCCTTGCTATTCTTGGACCTTAGTACAGAGTCGAGAACACTGTGGGCATCTGAAAGGCAAGAAAGATCAAGTGTGAGCTGGGAGACAGTGATTCCTTTAGCAAATACACCCAAACTCGAGGCTCTCCATCCTGTCTTTTGTATCTTCTGTTGCCATTGCTTTTGGGCACCTGTGGAGTAAAACAAGTTAAAAATAAGAAGGGGAAGACTCTAACAGAGGCTCGGGATCTCACACTTAGGATCGCCCCTACTGTAGCCAGGGGACCTTCCCTACAGAGCTTTAATCACAGACAGGGTCCAGGAACTCCGGATGGAATTCATAGACAGGGCGGCCCCAAGGTTGGCTGATTCCAGCTGACTCTCCCAGTCCTGTGAGGTAGACCCGTGGCTGCAATGGTAGAGAGTCAGTTACTCTTACCCGGCACTAGATGGCGACCAGACATCAAGATGGCCCAACAACCTTAGCCTAGGCTTCTGACTAGGCCTTGCCTTGCCCAGTCCCCTCTCTGGCCCTGCAGGTGGGCCTTGTCATTCTAGTCATTCACAAGGGACCACTGAGGCAGTCACACTCCTCAGGGCTAAGACTGTCTCCATGGGCCCCTCTATGAAGAGGCTGTAACTCTGTACCCCTAGCCAGCATCCTAGCTCTTCCCCAGTCCCAAGCCAGGAACAGGGCCAGATACCTTCCAGGAGTGGAGCTGAGAAGAAAGAGGCCCCGGGGACCCATGCATCTCTGCCTTCCGAGGACTGGGACCGCAAATTAGTGCCACCATACCTGGCCTTCTTATGTGCATTCTGGGGACTGAACCCTGGTCCTTATGCTTTTGTGACAAACACTTTCCTGACTGAGCCTTCGTCTTCCCAGGTCCCGTCACTGTCATTACAGATGGGGAAATTGAAGCATTAGTTAGTTAGTTTTGCTGGGATATATTTAGCTGGCAGCAGAATTACAGATCTGTGATTCAAACCTAGGGCTCTTATTCAAGATGCCCAGCACAGACAGATGTGCTCAGCTGGGTTCACACATGGACAGGAGGACTTTGCTGCCTACACTAAAGTGGAGCCAGAATGGCCACACCAGGGCAAGGAAGGAGGCGGGCTGGGACTGCAGCTGTTGAGAATTATGACTTAGGACACACGCAGCGAGGTCCCCTCTATTCTTCCTGAATAGAGATGCAGGGAAGAATGCTGGCAGCCACTTCTCAGTAGCAATAAAACGGGCCAGCCGCTCTGTGGAGAGTACCCAGGAGCAAGAAATGATGCCACCTCAGGAAGGGTTCCTGAAGTTGGCTAGCCCTGCTCCTCTCCCTCCAGCCCTCCTTGGGAGGAAGCTGCTTCCTAACTCTGCTGGCAAGTTTCTTTACCTTTCTCCAAAAAGCTGTCAGTTGCCACGCCTTCCCTTTGTTCATTGAGAAGGGTGAGCCTCCTCAGTCTTAATGCCCACAGGTTATGTTGGCAGCTAGGGAGCTAATTCTTTCAGAGCGCTTTCTCCAGTATCCACAACAAGGTTTTGACTCCAGGTGTGTCTTGGTGGGACTTAAAAAGTACCCTTCGCAGCTTAGGACAGCCGGGTCAAGTTGTCTAGACTCTTCCAAGATATTGCCAAGGCAGACATGGGATTTCCACAGCCCCCAGAGTCATTTTAATAGTCATAACCCTCAAAGATTCTTGGCCACCAACTGAGACATTCTAGATTAATGTGCCAAAGACCTCTGAGAGACGTGATAGAATTCTGCCTCAGGGGTCTGTTTCTCTCCAGGAGGATAGATGAGGTGGCATGGGGGATAGTTTCTGCTGTCTGGTCTCTACCAGTAGACTTTAAAGCCATCTTTTAACTTTTGTTCCATTCAGATTCAAAATATGCTGTCTTTCAAATTGAGTTTTTGACGTTTCTCACTTTAAACCACGGGCAAGAGGATGTGACACTGGAGTGGGCAGACCTTGCGACTTCTCAATTTCAGGAGGTCCCATTGCTCTCAGTGTCTGTGCTACTGCCATTATATTTAGGAAGTGGTCTCCTGTGCCCATGCATTGAAGTCTACTTCCCATTTTCTCTTCTATCAGGCTCAGAGTGGTCGGATTTATATTGAGGTCCTTTATCCATTTGAACTCCAGTTTTGTGCATGGTAATAGATATGGATCTATTTGCATTCCTCTACATGTTGACATCCAGTTATGCCAGCACCATTTGTTGAAGGTGCTTTCTTTTTCTATTGTATAATTTTAGCTTCTTTGTCAAAAGTCAGGTTTTCATAGGTGTGTGGACTAATATCTGGGTCTTCAATTTGATTCGATTTGTCAACCTGTCTGTTTTTATGTAAATAACAAGCTGTTTTCATTATTGTAGCTCTATAATAGAGTTTGATGTCAGGGATGGTGATGCCTCCGGAAGTTTCTGTATTGTATAGGGTTGTTTTGGCTATTCTAGGTTTTAGAACACAGTCAATAAAACAAAAAAGCAGACTGCTGAATGGGAAAAGATCTTCACTAACCCCACATCAGATAGAGGCCTGATCTCCAAAATACATAAAGAACTCAAAAAATTATAGATTAAAATTCTATATAATCCAATTAAAAATGGAGTACAGAACTAAAAAGAGAATTCTCAACAGAAGAATCTCGAATGACCGAAAAATACTTAAGGAAATGTTCAACATCCTTAAGCATCAGGGAAATGCAAATCAAAATGACTCGGAGGTACCATCTTATATTAGTCAGAATGATTAAGATCAAAAACACCAATGATAGCTTATGCTGGAGAGGATGTGGAGTAAGGGGAACACTCCTCTATTGGTGGTGGAAATGCAAACTTGTACAACCACTCTAAAAATCAGTATGGTGGTTTCTCAGTAAAATTGAGAATCAACTTACGTCAGGACCCAATAATACCACTCTTAGGCATATACCTAAAGGATGTTCAATCATACTACAAGGACATTTTTTCAACTATGATCACAGCAGCATTATTTGTAATATCCAGAACCTGGAAACAACCTAGATGCCCCTTAACAGAAGAAGGGATAAAGAAAATGTGGTACATTTTCACAATGGAGTACTACTCAGTGGCAAAAAACAATGACAGCTTGTAATTTGCATGCAAATGGATGGAACTAAAAAAAAAATCCTGAGTGAGGTAACCCAGACCCAGAAAGATGAACATGGTATTCACTCACTCATAAGTGGAATCTAGCTGTAAAGCAAAGGATAACAAGCCTATTAGTTCATGACCCGAGAGAAGCTAAGTAACAAGGTGAACCCTAGGAAAAACATATATAGATCCACCTGGAAAGGGGAAATAGAAATAATTCCTGACAAAATTGGGAGCATGGAGGGAGGGGGAGAAGGAAGGGTGGAAGGAGCAGGGGAGAGGGGAAGAGAACTTGAGGGAAAAGGATCGTCAAGATGGAGGAAGGACAGAAATGAGAGCAAGGAAAGAGATATTTTGATTGAGGGAGCCTTTATGGGACTAGCAAGAAAACTGACACTAGAGAAATTTCCAGGAATCCACAAGGATGACTCCAGCTAATACCCTAAGCAATAGAGGAGAGGGTGCCTGAACTGGCCTTGCCCTGTAGTCAGATTTATGAATATCATAAATGTCACCACAGAACCTTAATTCATCAACTGATGGAAACAGAGGCAGAGACCCACAGTGGAGCATTGGGCTGAGATCCCAAAGTCCAGTTGAAGAGCAGGAAGAGTGAGAATATGAGCAAAGAGGTCAAGATCATGATGGGGACACCCACTGAAACAGTCTACCTGAGCTAATGGGAGTTCTCCAAAACCATCAAGATTGGGAAAGAATAATCATAGGACCAAGTAGTCCCTCTGAAACTGGTTGACAGTTGCATGGCTGGTGAAGACTGCAGGGCCACTGGCAGTGGCACCAGGATTCATCCTTACGGCTGTACTGGCTTTCTGTGAACGTATTCTCTTTGGATGGATATCTTGCTCAGCCTAGATATAGTAGGGAGGGCCTTGGGTCTTCCCCAAAGCAATGTGCCTTACCCTTTCTGAGGAGTGGATGGGAGGTAATGGTGGAGACGGTGGAGGGAATGGGAGGAGGGGAGGGAATAGGAACTGGGATTGGTATGTAAAATAAAAAAGATATAGTTTTGAGTGAGTACATCCCATGTTCCTCTTTTTGGGTCTGGCTTACCTCACTCAGGATAGTGGGATGTACTCACTCATATTTGGTTTCTAGCCATAAATAAAGGACATTGAGCTTATAATTCATGTTCCTAGAGAAGCTAAATAAGGTGAATCCAAAGACAAACACATAGGCATCCTCAGGAATATTAACCTTCATCAGGCGATGAAAGGAGACAGAGACAGAGACCCACACGGGAGCACCGGACAGAAATCTCAAGGTCCAAATCAGGAGCAGAAGGAGACGGAGCACGAGCAAGGAACTCAGGACCACGAGGGGTGCACCCACACACTAAGACAATGGGGATGTTCTATTGGGATCTCACCAAGGCCAGCTGGCCTAGGTCTGAAAAAGCATGGGATAAATCCGGACTAGCTGAACATAGCGGACAATGAGGAATACTGAGAATTCAAGAACAATTGCAGTGGGTTTTTGATCCTACTGCACGTACTGGCTTTGTGGGAGCCTAGGCAGTTTGAATGCTCACCTTACGAGACCTGGATAGAGGTGGGCAGTCCTTGGGCTTCCCACAGGTCAGGGAACCCTGATTGCTCTTCGAGCAGATGAGGGAGGGGGACTTGATCGGGGGAGGGGGAGGGAAATGGGAAGCGGTTGTGGGGACGAGGCAGAAATCCTTAATAAATAAATAAATTAAAAAAAAGATATAGTTTTCATTTTCTTTCTTTCTCTCTTTCCTTCTTTCTTTTTTAAAGAAGATCTTGGGACTTCCCTGGTTAACTAAAATGTTGCCTTTTTCTTTTGGCATGTGTACAAGTGTGTGTGTGTGTGTTCACATGTGGATATGTGATAAGTGTGTGTATACACACACATGTAGAGTCCAGAGGTTGCCGTCAGACGTCTTTCTCAATCACTCTCCACTGTATTTACTCAGGTAGCATCTCTCACTGAACCCAGAGCTTGCCAGTTCATCCAGTGCAGCCAGCTAGCTTGTCTCCACGGTGCCAGGATTACAGCTGAGCGCTGTGCTAGCCTGGCTTCTTCCACAGGTGCTGGGAATCCGACTCTAGCCCTTGATCTTGCACGGCAAGCATTTTATCCACCAAGCCATTTCCTCAAATGTCCGGTTAAGAAAGTCTTCCACATCCAGGCCCTTTGAGCCCCTCCTCCATTCCAACAAGTTATTCTGAGATATGGTCACAGTCTCTTGACTTGTAGTCAAACACTGTGGTGGCTTGCATGAAAATGGTTCCTACAGGCCCATGTGTCTGAATACTTGGTTCCCAGTGTGTGGAACTGTTTGGGTAGGCTTAGTAGGTTTGGCCTTGTTAGAGCCAGTGTGGCCCTAAAGGCAGGTTTCAAAGCCCGCTCCACGTCTACTTAGCGCGCGCTCTCTCTCTCTTTCTCTCTCTCCCCGCTCCCTTTCTTTCTCTGCCTCATGCTTGTGGACCAGATGTTAACTAGCAGCTACTACTCCATCACCTTACCTGCCTGCCTGCTTTCATGCTCCCTGCCATGATGGTTATGGACTAAACCTCTGCAATGGTGAGCCTCAAACTACATGCCTTCTTTTTTATAAGTTGCCTTGGTCATTGTGTCTCTTCACAGCAATAAGAAAAGCAGCTAAGACATACTCTGTGTCATGATCATTTGTGCCTGTCCCCACTTATCCTGATACTTACTTTTAACGTGTGCCTCACAATTGTTTTTGACAAGCACTGATCAAGAAACACCCAAAACATTATGCACTTTCGATATTTTAACAACAAAATGCAAATAATTGAAATAAATGAGATAGTCCATTTAAAAAGGTGGATAGAAACCTCTGTCCCACGGTAGATGGCTCATTAAAGGACACCATCTAAATCCAGGGGCCTCGGTTGCTAAAACTCACTGTAGAGATCTACCAACTGAATAGGAAAGCCATGCCTAAGATATCGTGAGAACTATGCAGTTCATAGTTTATAAAGCAAGCAGTGATCCTAGGGGAAACACACATGTGTCATAGAGGGCTCTAGAATACCATGGGTGTTACACCTGCAGAAAACATGTGTGGCTGACAGACATTCTCTGTAGAGTTCCTGCCCAGTGGCTCACAAGCCTAACCTCTCTTGAAGCTCTACGTGACTACCACTCCAACTCAGCAATGAGAGCCAGGCAGAGCTGAGTTGGTCTGTGTCTGGAGCTCGGTCTGGAGCTCTCCTGCTTGTTCCAGCTTCCATGCTTTCTCGCAGTCTTCCTGTTCCAGTGCCCAGGGTGACCTTGAGTTTGGGAACAATGAAGGTAGAGCTGTTAACCCACGTCAGGGGTTCTTTATTCCCTGTATGACGTCTGAGGCAACCTTCAAACACAGCAACCCAAACCCATGCTGCACTGTAGCCTTGGCAAGGTGAGAGTAGACTTAGGGGAGAGAGGCAAGGCAGGGGTCCTGAGGGATGCTGGGAAGGTGGCAGTGATGTTTTCTAGTGTCCGGCTGCTACAGGGACCCTTCTCTGTCTCTATATCACGATTGGCAGTCCCTTTCTAGTTGCCCCGTGCTGTTGCTCCCTTCCACAGCCCTTTTTTCTCTCTGGAAGAAAGGTGCCATGTTTATAACTGGGGTGGATTTTGTCTACACTGAGCAGCCATGCATTCTCTTTCTGCAGTAGGCACCATGTGCTGGTTCTCCTGTGGGGCAGAGTCTGAATGGGGCGATATGGCCAGTGAGACCCACTGTCCTATGAGATCATGGTGGAGCTTTCTCATCTGTGGTGATTTGAATGACAAGAGTCCCCAAGATTCATGGATTTGAATACTTTGTCTGCAGTGGGTGGGGAGGGTTGTGGAACCTTCAGGAGGTGGAGCTGTGGAGCTTTGCTGGAGGAAGCCTGTCACTGGGATTGGGCTTCGATGTTTTTATTGACCTCTCCCCTCTTTCTGCTTCCTGTGTGTGGACAAAATAATGATCAGACAGATTCTTACTCCTGCCACCATGTTTCCCTGACTGGTGCCATGCCTTCCCTGCCACGGAGGACTCTATACCTCTGAAATCATGAGGCCAACGTATGGGAGTCAGTTCTTTCATTCACCCAGTGGGTTCCAGGAAACAAACTCAGTTCATGGGGCTTGGCAGCTAGCACCCTTACCCACTGAGCCATCTTGCCAACCCAACAACTGCTTATTGAAGAAATAAGTTCTGTCATGATGTCTTACACCACAAGCTAGTCTAGAGAAGGACCATGCTTCTTGGGCATATCCTGTGGAAAGGCAGCTGCTGATCTTAAACAGGGTCTTTAGTGACTGAAGAATGTCCCGAGGTGAAATTTGTTGTCCCTTTGGTCCTGTTCATTGACTGGTGTGCTCGCTAGTGTAAAGACACTGATCTGAATGGGTTGGAAGCCTACTGGTAGAGACGTTTTATGGCAAATGCTCAGTTTGTTTCCCTTTCTTGGATCCTATTCTCTGCCTTAATGGTGGTGCTGTGCCTCTCAGAGGAAAGGGGAGGGCACTGGGGTGTGGCTTAAATGCTTTCTGCACAAGCAGGAGGAACCGCTCTCAGATCCGCAGCCCCCATGAGAAGCTGCGTGTGATGACATTCACATGCCAGAGTAGAGGGGTCAGAGACAGGAGAGTCCTTGGAGCACACTGGGCAGCCACCCTAACCACTCCGCAAGCTCCAAGTTCAGAGAGAGAGAGAGACCCTGACTCAAAAATTATGATGAGGAGCAATAGAGGAGGATACCTGTATGAATCTCTGTCTTCCACATAGATATGCATGTTCACACATAACTACAAACACACACATGCACACACATGTTCCTCCTCATCACACACACACACACACATAAAGAGAGAGAGAGAGAAATGAGGAGGAAGAACAGGAAATCTGGTACATCACCGCCAGCGATTTCTGTACAGAAGCAATGCTTCCACTCCTTCCCTCCACGGTAAATCTTTAAATCCGTTTATCGTTTTCTTCCTCTGAGTACAGGGCAATTCATGCTGAGAGTCAGATCCTTGCTAAGGATAACTCTGTTCCCCATCCCCAGCACACCCCTTGAGAGTTGGTATTATTCAGTGTGTTATAGTCTGTGATAAATGATGCCTATTAAAGAAAGCAGTCGTCACCACACTTAACCCCCACACCACAGTTCCGTTCCCATTTTCCTCTTGAATCCAAACCACCCATCTATGCACAGGGCTCTGATCTTTGCTTTCCAGCACCTTCAAGATAACATAGGATATTTGATTAAGCTGGGAGCATAGAACTCGTTTAAGATCAAAAGCATTTCTTTGGATGAGCTGGGTGCTACATTTGAAAGGCCCAAGAGTAAACACTACTGCCGTACACTGATGGAGACTCAGACGCGATACAGCAATCACGTACAGTCTGAGTTACCCACGGGACAGCAGAGGCAGCGGCCTGCAATTCATTATTTAGGTGATAACATCTCTGAGAGTTGCCTAAGTGATATTTATGATATGTTGCCATGACAACTGCTCTTGTTTTGAATACCATTTAGAAAAATCTATCAAACTGCAGTAGTGGAGTTCTGGTTCAAACCACATCTCCTGACGGCCTCTCCCAACCTACGAGTGAGCTGTCTAGTAGAGATGAAGAAACTACGAACAGAGAGAATTTTGAACATGGGCCCTTGAGGGAAGTGAGCCCCTTGCCTGTCTGAGGACCGTGAGATGGTCTCTTGCATCTGTAGCAAATTATCACGAGCTCAGGGTCTTAGTGCGCACTTAAACTGATCCAGTTCTGGAGGGCAGAAATTTAACGTAGGGAAGTCACGCCATAGGGCTTGTGGACTCCAGGGAGAACTCACTTCTCCTTCTCACTGGAGAAGTATCTAGAAGCCACTTGCTTTACCCAGCCCTTGATGCTTTTTTTTGCAAGTCAGAAACACAGGATCTCCCTCCCTCTCTCTCCTTTCCCTTTCTACTTCTTTTTTTCCATTTTCTCTAATCTTCCCAACTTCCTCCCTCCCTCCTTCCCTCCTTTCCTTCCTTTCTCTGTTTTTTCCATTCTTCTCTCACTCTGACCCTCCCACTCCACTATCTTCTTACAAGGACTCTTGTGCTGACTTACAATGGCAAAGCCTTCCTTTGGGCTGTGTGTAGCAGCACACTTACGTGTCCGGGGCTGGGAGGTGGACATTTTTGCGGGAGTCTCCATGCCCTCTAAAGGCTCACACCTGTCATTCTAGGAAGCATAAGAATTTCTGGGAATGAAAATCTGTGGTACTCATCCCTGAACCCCACAGCCTAGCAAAATCTGGAACTGTTCATTGCAGGTCTCGGGGATGTTAAGAGACTTGGCATACCCAGGTCTTCCCTTGCCTCGTCAGCTTGGCTCCTGGCACATAAGATGTTTTGAGGGACGATTGAGGTCCCTCGTTCCAGAGATAAACATGATGCATAGAGAGGTTGTATGGCCTGAACTGTGGTCCTTTCGAATGCATATGTTCAATGTGGCTGTGTTTAGAATAATCAAACAATTGCTTGCTTTTCTGGAGGTGGACTAAAGGTGTCCTTGAAGAGAGGCTGAGCTAACAGCGCTACCAGGGACACTACTGTAGATGGCTGTGTCAGAGATCATGGCAACACAGTCACATTTGTGAATGACGTCATGAAGCTCTCTCCTCCCGCTCTCCCACACAAATGTACATGTACTCTGTCTCGTATCAGTAATCAAACAACTGGGACAGGATAATGTCGTTTATGAAACTCACTGTTGCCCAACAAAACCGGGTTGCAAAAGCGATTGCAAAATCAAACTCGTGATATCTTAAGGAAGTTTATGATTTTATGTGAGCTTCATCCACAGCTCTCCTGGGCTCAGGCAGCTGCAGGATGGACGCATCTCTAAGGCATGTGCTATCAGACCAGCTCGCAGCCATTTCCCACGTCACAAAGGCATCTGGAGACTGTGGGATTGCTTTCTCCTAGTGGCCGCTCTCCTACCCTCTCCTCCCACCCAGTATAGCCAGTCCATTTTCTTAAAAATAGCAGTCAAACAAGATGGGCTTGCCTGGTCCCCTAGCACTCACATTCTTCAGAGAACGCAGGCGACTCCTTGTGTTGTCTTTGTGTTTGGCTAGTCTAAGTCCAGTCTTCCAGATGAGCTGTAGGAAAAGATACAGAGGAGGAATAAAATCCATCTCATTTCCTTTGAAGCAGGTAGCGCTGAATGAGCGTTCTGCTCCCAACTTGCCCGTCTCTTCAGTCAGATTCCCATCATATCCAGGTTGCTTCTTCTTAATGCCAGCCAATCGTATTTTCTTCTGCTTGAGATTCTTTGTGTACTGTGTGTCTGTGTGTGTGTATTTGTGTCTCTGTATATATGTATGTATGTATGTATGTATGTATGTATGTATAGGTTTGTTTTGTGCAAAGGTGTGTGTGTATAAGTGTGTGTGTGTGTGTGTGTGTAGGTATGTGTGTGTAGGTGTATGTCTCTTTGTATGTAGTTTTGTCTGTGTCTGTAGGAGTGTTTCTTTGCATATTTGTGTGTTTGTGTGTCTATCTGTGTTTGTCTCTCTCTCTGTATAGGAGATATGCCTGTGTGTCTATATGTGTGTGTAGGTGTGTGTGCCTGTCTTTTGTTTATCTGTCTGCATGTATAGGTGTGTGTGTGTGTGTGTGTGTGTGTGTGTGTGTGTGTGTGTGTGTGGTCTGTCTGTCTGTCTGTGTAGGTGAGGGGGAGCAGGGGACATCCCTGGGTGTCGTTCTTCTGGAACTCTCCACCTTGCTTTTCAGTGTCTTTTCCTCTTCTGTAGCTTATCAAGTAGGCGAGGCTGGCTAGCCAGGAAGCCCCAGGTATTTGCCTGTCTCTGCCTCTCAGCACTGGGATCAAAGGTGCCTAACACCTTCTATGGCTGCTTTAGACACGGGTTCTGGGGCTCGAGCATGGGTCCTCACACTTGCCCCACAAGCATATTACTTTCTGAGCTATCTCCCTAGCCCCCAGCCTGTGTTCCGTGATGGTTCTACTTCACCCACAGGACGAACTTGTGACTCCTTCTGGTGACAAAGTCCCTCAAGGTGTCTCCATCTTTGGGCTTCATCTCCTCAACTCACTTCTTGACTCCCCCGGGCTCCGGGGAATTCAGCGGCCTTTGCCTGTGTGGCATCTGCTTCCCTTCTCCTTGACGGACCCTCATGCCCTCTGCCCTGGAAAGACCCTCTGACCCATTTGCTGCTTTGCCCCTCTCCTGTTCAGGTGCTGTCAAAGGGAAGTCATCACCGCTGTGGTAGCGGTAAATTTCCTCCATCTAATTAAAAAACCCTCTGTCTCATCAAAGACACACGGAAAACCAATTTGCTCATTTCACGCTGAATAAAGCACTCCCTTGACCTCTTGCTAATCGTTTCTACCTCTGGCATCTAATTCTGACTTCAAATGCCTATCTGACTTAAATAAAATGACGCAGAGGAGGGCCCTCTGGCGTGACTCTGCCTAGGGGTTGTCATATGCGGTTGATTTTTCACATCTGTATTGACCAATGTGCTTCTGTATCCCCTCACCCCTCGAGGACTCCCAAGGAGGCTGGGTTATGATATATCCCGGTTTCTTTAGTTCCATGGTCTAGCTCCAGGCCATGAGAAAATGTGAGCTGGTGTCCAATGAGACCCATGAGGAACGGTGGGATGCAGAACAGGCTTCCCCATAAAGCCTTGCAGATACTGTGTATGGACCTGTAATTGCAAAGACCACCTCCCCTGCCAGACATGGGCAACCCACTGCTTAGGGACCACCAGAGTGTAAGAGGCCCACCCAAAATATAATTTTCCTTAAACATCAGGAGGGGAAATATGAGGTGTCAGAGTCAAAGGCATTTTAATAATTTTTTCCCCACATGAGAAGCATGAGGAAATGTTTAGGGGCTAACATTTGCTGTGCTGCCTACCATAAGGAGGCCTTCAGGGTGGACTTCCTTAGGGCATCTCTTCCGTGTTTGCACATGGCTGCCTCTTCCTCTCTATTCAGATGCTCCTTCTTTGTGCAGACTACTCCCCTGGCATCTAAATGTCATTTTCGGGGCTGAATTTGTGCTCGCCTAGCATGCATGAGGCACATGTGAGGCCCTGGGTTCGAGCTCTCATGCCATGTGAACCAGGGGTGGCCCTACATGACTGTAATCCCAGCACTCGGAAGCAGAGGGCAGGGGTCAGAAATTCAAGGTCATTCTCAGCCACATAGTGATTTTTGAGACCAGCTTGGGATGCAGGAGACCTTTTCCCCCCAATGAGATAAATGAGTACATTTCCTCTCATCATTAAGACACCGACATCCTGAATTAGCATCTCCACTGATGGCCCTGTTTTGTCTTACTCATCCCTTTGATGTTCCTACCTTCAGGGAGTGGAGAGAAGCTCAGGGGTTAAGAGCTGGTTTTACCTCTAGTTAGGGTTAGAGTTCAGTGGCCAGCACCTACACTCTGCAGCTCACTACTCTCGTAACCCAGTTCTAGGGGATCAGATGCCCCTCTTTGGGTCTCCATAGGTGCTTATACTCAAGGACACACCCATACCCACACCCATGGTGGTGGTGGTGGGAATAAAATTTAAAATAAATAAAGGACCCAAGTTCAATGCAGTCAAACTTTAAGGATCTGGAGAGTTGGGGTTCATCACATGAACTTAGAGGGGTAACCATCGAGGCGTCTAAAACTCTGTTATGTTGGGAGGGATCCATGAAGATAGATTGGCCCCCAAAAGCCACCTTTGGCCTTACAGAAAGTCCACTCATTTGATTGTCTGCATGAAAGAGAGGATTGGGAAAGGTCTCCCCAGGAGGAAATTTAGGGGAGTTATTCAGATCTCTGACAAAGACCCCCCCAAACTCAAAAACAACAGCACTCCGTCTTCTCCCATTAGCTGCTCTGTTGGTGCCTGAGGCTCAAAAACACACGGAAGCAACAGACTATGTCACAGCAACTCTTGATTCACTTTCTCCTTAGGAGGCCTTACTCTCTGCCAGGCTACAAGGAGGGAAACTGTATTCTCTGGACTCAGTAAACCTCATGTTCTTTCTTACTGCAATACAAAAGAGCTGAGCTAGCTGCTGCCGGAAAACGTCAAAGGAGACTGCCAATGTGTTTTCTATGGCCCCCTGGCCGACCAGAGGCAGCTGGAAGCAGCTGGGTGACTCAGGAGAGGCACTGGCCCAGAACTTGACTAAGCCAGTGCACAGAAGACCACATCCTGTCTCAGATTTCTGCTTCTCATTAACTGGAGGCTGTGTATTCAGGGCTTTGCAGACGTTAATCACAGCCCCAAACACCCAGGGGGGCTTTTAACACCAAGGAGAAGTATGTGTCCCACAAGGTCAATAGAAGTCATTCAGAAAGTCAGTGGCAGAGGAAGAACCAGGGTTATACTGCCTGGGTGATGGAGACAACAGATGGTTCCAAAGATGCACCAAACTGGGTGCCGGGGGGATATGGAGTCACCTTTGCCAAGGAGAGAATGCATTGAGTTTCTCAGCTTAGTCCCTGATGTCTGTGTGCAGTCTTTCATGGACCTCTGGGGAAGGAAAAGAATCAAAGGTGAGGTTGTGTTTGCAAAATATTGTCACCCTTGTAATTTATAGAGCTGCCGTCCCTCTTTTATTCTGTATAGGGGCCCACTCTCGGGCTTAGTGATGGCTTAGGAAGTAGGTTTGAGCCCGAGTGGGTGACAGTGTCCTACCGAGAGAACGCGGGGAACTACTGCCATATAGAAAAGGGACTCAAGTTCCACCTTGGCTGGGATCAGGTTCTCCACTCCAGCAGGGAATTCTGCGGCTGGCTTAAGTGATCAAAACCATCAGACGAGGTGGAGGCCTTGAAGAATGACCAGAAAAGTTTTCAGGATCATTTCCTCTGAATTCAGCACTGTGGGAATGAGGAGTGTCACCCAGACCCAGGGGCTGCATTGGCTGGGTCAGGAATGAGCTGTTCAGAAAGAATGATTAAACCCAAGTCAATAATTTACCGGGGCTCCAAAGTGACTCCGCGAGGCATTTGCAAAGCCTCTAAGGACGAACTGCCCGTGCTGGTGGGACCTTCAGATGACTGGCCCTGATACAGAGATCAAAGGGACAGGAAGTCATAACTCCTGGTGCTGCTTGTCAAACATGTCAGGCTGCAGTAGAGGCTGCCTCGAAACTGCTTTCTGCTGTGTTCCTGCCCCCACAGGCAAGGAAAGCTTAATGATTTAGTGTCCACCCTCACAACTAGGGCCGGACGACTCTGTGTGATGGGTGTTTGTTTAGAATAAGGTTAGTTGTTCGCTGGGAGTGGAAGTGTAACTGGACAGTCCTGTTAATCGTCTACACAAGCAAGTTTCAGATAAACTTAACGCGATAAACTGAACTAGATCCATGGCGGGAGCTGGAAAGACGCTAAGGGGTCATTCCTGAGCTCCCCAGCTCTAACCACCTCAAGCTTTTCTTCATTGAACCCCCACATCTGAAGCATGATTAATAAAAACTCAAGGTCAGAAATTGGGGTTCAACCTGAAGATCCAAAAAGCAAAACAGCCAGCCACTGGCTCTTTCCTCTACCTCAGTCTGAAATGGTGATCCTGCCTCCTGGAATCTCAGAATTAGACTGTATCTGAGAGTTGTCTTGCCCCGTCCTATGATCCTCCCTAGGGCTGGGATTAAAGGCATGCACCACGTGATTTCTATGGCAACTAGGGTGGCTACTGGGATTAAAGGCGTGTGTTATTGTGACTATTGGGATTAAAGGTGTGTGTTACCATTATCTAGTCTGTAAGGCTGACCCGTGGGACTGTTTTACTCTCAGATCTTCAGGCAGTCTTCATTTATTAATATACATGTTAAATGCCACTACACACATCAAGGCATTACTCATCTGTGATGTGCTCCCAGGCCCTTCCCAATGCCCCCACTCCCCAGAGTTACCTTTTCAAGAGACTCCAAGCCAGGCAGGAAGACTCCACCCCAAGGACGTTTGTCCCACAGCTGACTTTTCTTAAAGACAAGTTGCTAGGAAAGAGAGCATGCTTCCTCCTGCCCTCTCGGGGGCCTATTTGAAGCCCTAGTTTCTGGGGTTCCTACTCAAGGATGTAACCTGTGGAAGGCCAAGGAAAAAGAGGGGACTTGGCCGTTTACTTTCCTTCCATTGTCTATGCATCTCTTCTCCTTACGTCAGTAGACTTGCCTTACTGCTCCTGGTCCCTAGAGAACGCAGCTCTCCACATCTGTCCACAGCTTCAGAACTGTTCCTCATTCAGAAACAGACTGAAGCAGATGATTTGGGAGAGGCTGTGCCCTTTCTTCAGAGGGACTTCTGTTTTATAGAACTATCCATTTCTGCTATCTCAGCCCTACTCGGCTTCCCCAAAGCACTGAGAACTGGGGCCAGGCAAAAGTCCTTTCCCGTCAGGAGCACAGGCAGCGGAGCCCCTTTGGAAGTGTTTCCAGGCAGGGCGGGCTCCTTTGCCGGCAGTGTTTGAGTGTTCAGAGAGAGGAGAAACAGTGTGCGTGGGTTAAGAGAGATGAAGATTATCCAGGCCCAACACACAGCTTGGAAACAGATCAGTGGGGCTGGCGGGGAAACTTCACAAAGAAAATTCAAGCTAAGAATGAGGTCAGTGACTCTCTTCTTGTTCCAGGCCAATAACCCGCAATACTCTGCAGGCGTGGCTGTCCATGGAGGTTGGGCCTGTACACATTTACTTCACTCTTACGTCACCCAGGGGTCTGCTCCCAGGTGTATGACAAGGGACCCCAGATGAGACAGCTAGATTACAAAGAAAGTAAATGCCATGAGTCTCTGCTACAACTGTATATGTGTGGTGGGGCAGGGGGAGGGGGAGGACGGACAGATGGACAGAAGGACATTTGCATATGGAGGTTAGAAAACAACCTCCTACATCTTATCTACCTAGTTTTTTGAGATAAGTTCTCTTACTAGCCTGACTCTCAACAACTAGACTAGTCTGGCTAGCCAGTGAGACTAGGAATCCACCTGTCTCTGTCTCCCCAGCTGTCAGATTAAAAGCATGTGCCACCATGTATGGTACATGTATGTAGTATGAACTGAGGATTGAGCTCGAGTCCTCCTATTTGTTCCTTTGAGTACTTCACTGACTAAGGCGTCACCTCAAACCCTTTGCTACAGCTGGTCAAAGAACGCAGCTCTGTGAGCCCTGCTCTTAAGTTCACCAAGCACAGCTTGTTCCACCAAGTCTCTGACCTACCGTCCTGCCCTGCCTTCAAGTTCATCCGTTTGCAGCAAAGCAGGTCTCAGGTTGCCCATGTGAAGAGCTACCTCAATCCTCACCCCAGCACAGATAGGAGCAGACAGGCCTGCATCCTACCCTCTTCTACTGCCTGAGACTTTGGGGTTTCTCCCTCCCTCCCTCCCTCCCTCCCTCCCTCCCTCCCTCCCTCCTTATATTTCTTTCTTTCTTTCTTTCTTTCTTTCTTTCTTTCTAAAAAATAAAACTAAAGCTTTTTATTTATTTTTTGAGAATTTCACCCAATATATTTTAATATTATTCTTTTTTCTCCTCCAACTCCTCCAAGATTTTCCTCCACCTCCCTACCCACCCAACTTCATATTCTTTCTCTCGGAAAAAAAAAAAAGATAAGATGAATTGGGTGTTGATGGTGCACACTTTTAATCCCAGCACTTGGAAGGCAGAAATAGGCAATTTCAGTGAGATCGAAGCCAGCCTAGTCTACAGAACAGGACAGAACAGTCCCAGGACATCCAGGGCTCCACAGTGAACTCTTTCTCAAAAAAAAAAAAAAAAAAAAAAAAAAAAAGAAAGAAAGAAAGAAAAGAAACTTACGACTTTTGAGCTTGGTCCCTCCATTGAAGAAGACTGGGCTTACATGTTCCAGGAGCTATCAAATTGTACATAGCTTCCTGGCTAGGAGTGGAATTCTGTGCCCATGCCCCTCCTCCACTGTGGGATTCTGTCTGTCTTGTGCACACCACATCTGAGCACATAGGTACGCCTGCCCTGCTGCAGTTGGAAACCTCTGCTTTCTTGACATCATCCACCGCCTCTGACTCCTACAACCACCCCGTGGTTTGCCACACAGAGGAAACAGCTGTTGGGCAGTGTGTTGCCATGGAGACCCTAACTGCTGTCTGGATTACACTGCACCCATCTTCTCTGATGCCTTTTGCAGAGCTTCCGAAATTTTCTAACAAGCCCACTTGCCTGCATCTTATGTGTCCTTCTGCCAGCCTTGCCTCTGGGTAAGAGCTGCTTCAAGGAGAGTCTCATGCAAGTTAAAACGATTGTCCACACCTCCCTGGAGAACAAGGAGCAGGCTTCATTCAGTATTGTGAGCTCCACAGCAGAGCCCTGCCCATATAGGTGCTTGATCAATGTTTTGGGTGGGGTGGGGACCAAGGGGTTGAATATATGGCTCAGTTGTTAAGAGAAGTTGTTGCTCTTCCAGAGGACCTGGGTTCAATTCCTAGCACCACACTGTGACTCACAAGCATCTGTAACTCCAGTCCTGAGGAACCTGATGCTTCCTTCTGTCTTCCCTGGGCACCAGACATAGACGCAGTACACAGACACACATCCTGGCAAACACCCATTCATATAAAATAAAATAAAATAAAATAAAATAAAATAAAATCTAAACATTAACAACCCAACCAGCTTCTAGAATAACCCACACAAAGTAGCTAATATGCAATTCCCTTTGACCTACAAAATGACAGCCCCATGTGGTTTAAAAAAATACGTAAGACTCAGTCACCGTCAGCCTACTGAAGTTGAAGTTTAGTTATTCTTACTAGCTCTCACAGTGGTTCTATTGGAAGATTCTGGGTGGGTAGGTGGGTGGGTGGGTGGTGGCAGGAGAATCCTAGAAGCTCCAGGACCAGTTAGGGTGGTTGATACAGTGATGAAGAGCAAAGGGATCCTGTATGAAAACAAGATGGGAGGTGAGGACAGGCACCCAAGGTTGTTCTTTGACTCACATACATGGTATGTGCATGCCTGCATTCACACACATGAACATGCACACACACACACACACACACACACATGTGGTGGTGCACATCTGTAATCTCAGCACTTGGAAGGTTGAGTGAGGCAGGAGGATCACAGGTTCTAGGCTGGCCATTACTGCAGAGCAAAAGCAATTTTAAGGAGTGAGCAAACAGTGCATAGTTAAAGTGAGCCAGGGGTGGTTTTGATACAATACACACTTGAGAATTTTTTAGATCTGGATCCAAATCTAAAACAGCTCCGAGAATCACTGGCTCATTTTATCCGGTTTGCAGGTGAGAGTCACACGGTGTCTCCTCAGACAGCACATTAGCATCCATGAAGCTATGGAGACACCATAGCTCGAGACATGTAACACTGATAATGAACACATATGTTAGTGGTGCTGTCTGGGAGAGCAGTGTCCTTCATGATACAGAGCCAAGTAAAGGCAAACGGCCAAGCAAACACAATTTTGGAAATTCAGAATAAGGTTCCTTCTGCTGTGTCTTCCTTTTCCCGTTCCCCTTCCGAAATCACTGTGCCTTTTGTCCTAATGCAGGCATCTGGACAGCGAACCGATGCTGTAGTCTGCTCTGTTGTTCTCCCCAATGGCTTTTTGTTGTTGTGGCTGTCTTAGAAAATGGAGCATCCTGAAGTGAGCTCAGCAGACAATGCATCTGTGGATACTGAGAATCGCTTCCAGGGGCAGCCGCGCAAACTTAGTTAAATTATGTTTTACTTAAATAGTCCTTTTACCATCTTGCATATTTAGCTTTTAACTCAGTTTTTGAGGCCAAATCTTCAGACTTGTAATTACCTGTAGAATGCAGGTAAAATATGCTATTTGCATATGCAGATTAAAAATATACCACAGAGCAAGTTCCAGGTCTGCCAGGACTACACAGAGAAAGCTTGTTTCAATTCCCCCAAACACACACACAAACAAAAACAAAAAAAAAACCAGCAACAACAACAACAACAAAAAAACCCCTCCAGCTTTAGTGGTGAGTGGTGGCACACACCTTTAATCTCAGTACTTGGGAGGCAGAGGCAGGCAAATCTTTGAGTTCAAGCCCAGCAAGTTCCAGTACACCCAAGACTACACAAAAACTCTGTCTTGAAAAAATCCTACACACACACACACACACACACACACACATATTTCTTTATCTATGTTCTATACCTTGTTTGCTTATGTGAAAAACTCAGTAGGACAGAAAAAAAAATCGAAGAGAAAAGCTAAGGAGAACAATCACCCAACTTCCTATCTCTGAGAAAAGCTGGTCTTGATTTAAGAATGCGAGTCCAAACCAAAGATTCTTAATGACCGAAGATATATTTAAGAAAAATGGGCTTCTAAAATGCAGCCTGTGCCGTCTGTTTAGAATCTGTGTTTTGACAAGAGCGGCCTTCAGGGCGTGACGTGAGGTCCCTTTGCTGGAACATGAGTCTTCTAGGTTATCAGAAGTATAATACCATCTCCTCCACCCTCCTGAGATCTCTCTGCAGCTTCCAAGATTCTGCTGAGCTCTGATAAACCCCCACTTCCTACTTTTCAGACTCCCCAGCTTTAAAATGAGGAAGCAAACCGCACTGTGTGAAAGTCCCTCCCTGCCCCCACGACTCCTTCTGCGGGTCATTGTCCGTGTTAAAACAGAAAGCCTAGTCCTACAAGGTACTCAGGGGCTTCAGAGGAAAGAGCGAAGCTCTCAAATAAGGGACAGGGTAAGCATCAGAGGGAACCCAAGTCTCAGTTAATAGGATAGAAGAACAATCATGGAAGGGGAGGGAAGAAGGTTCAAATTCAGGAAATTTTATTTCTCAATTTTAAATCCACACCTGTTCTAAATCTTATGTCTGTGCCTTTGATTGTCAACGCAACAACTATATGGCCAATTGAAGTACGAAATTTATAAAAAAAGACATATGTCAGTGGTAGATCTTCAAATTATGCCAGATTGTCCTGTACTTCTAATCTTTGTCTATAGATTGTTTATCACTTAACAGAACAAGTTCCTCAAAGACGTCACTGGGAAAATGGAAAACAAAACAAAACTCACATGATCCAGGAGGCCAGTGTAGCTGGAGTGAATGAGGAGATGCCATCGTCAGAAGAGAAAGAGGGAAAAAGATTGTATTGAATCTCTAGCATCTCACATCTCAACAGATCGGCCCTTTTCTCTTCGCTCCTGTCAGGGAGCTAGTATGCCCTTCCTGTTCATCCGCAGTGAGTGATGGATGAACACATCCCCTCCGGGCAAGCAGGCATGGGAACTGACTACCTGGCCCTGATGGGAACAATTGGATCCTTCATGAACAAGAGTGCCAGAGCTGGGGTCCCTGTAACAAAGGTTAAAATCCACTTGGTGTAATTTTATCTTATGCACACATAGGTTAGTTCTTTAATCCAAATAACTGTGTGGTTCATTAACAGCACACCTTCTGACCCAGCCAGGAGGGAGGAGTCTTTGGACCGTGCAGATAGGGATGCCTGTATTCACAGCTCCTCCATTGAGAATGAACCTGAACAAAGTCTTTAAGCTTCTGGCTGTAAAGACTGCACAGAGTGAGTCAGCACCCGTAGTCTGAAGGGCTTCAGGAACTCCCGGCAGGATGACTCATGTCACATTCCGGGTCACCTTGAGGCAAGAGGGCAAACCAGACTTCTGGACTCCACAGTACAAAAGGAAAACTCATGTGCCTATGTGTACGTGTATGTTTGGGATCCTTTTGTGTGTCTCCTACGGGGTGTCACATGTGCTGGGTGTTCGGTCAGAAGTATGTTGTGCATTCTCCGTGTGTTCAGTATATATGCATGCATGGTATGTTGTGTGATGTGTGCCTTCTCTGTGTATGTGTTGTATGCCTGTACACTGTGTGTTGCATTGCAGGTGTTGTCTGCATTGTGTGTGTGTGCATGCTGTGGAGGTAGTGTGAATACACACACACACACACACACACACACACACATGTCTGCTTGTAGGATAAGCAGAAGCAGATTATACAACCCTGAGACTCAAGGTCAGGCAGACAGGGGATTCAGGGAGGCGGGAGGTGCTGCGCATCTGCCAGGTAGACCTAGAGAACCTAGGAAGTAGGTTGAGGTGAACCATAGTGTCCCACAGGACTGACATTCCCGTCCAGGGGACAGCCATTAAGCCGGGCTCATAGGACGCCTGAAAAACAGACAGCAGAGATCAACCTAAAATTGGCTGAACTGAGTCTGGCCAGACAAAGACAGAAGTCTGGAGAAGGGAGCCCTGGAGTCAGGCTCACGCAGTTTGCTTCCCGCAGAGGATGAGACTAAAATACAATTATAAGCAGCATCATATATCTTATCTGGTCTTTCCCGCATCAGAGCTGTAATTTCCCTCGAAGCCTCCTGTGCCTTATGGCCTAGTGTTTCAATTCATCTTCAAGTAACTGTTTACATTTGCATTCACTCATCTCTAAACCGTTCTGTTTCCTTCGACTCTCAGGCTCTTTGTCCCTCAAATGACAGTGACGCGCACAAAGGAGATGCCTGACTCTATTTATGCATCCCAGCATCCTGACTAAAAGCCTCTCTATTAGAACTTGGGGCAGAGGGGTTCGTCTCTCTTGCATAAATATCTGGTTGGTGACCGTCTCGGGGACGGGTGTTCTGTTTCTATCTCACCTCGGACAGAGGACCTCAGTGGTCCCCTAATCTGGAGACCCAGATGGTCCCCTAGAGCCTCAGGAGAGAAGGGGAACAGATGGTACCATGCAGACCCCAGGATGACCCCACAGAGTTAGGCTGCTTGTCATGTAGGGCTCCACCCCCACCCAGGTGTGAACTCGCATGTAGACTGAGCAGTGATCAATACACCAAGACGCTGCATATGAGATTCTTATGACCTTGATTGTGTCCCTGCAGAAAGTCGGAGAATTCCTCTGTGGAGGTGGTTGAAATGGCCAAAAGACCAGGGGTCCTTGGAGGGCCCTTGGGATCTGACTACTTAAGGGAAAGATCACAGCGTTCTGATTCCAGAAGTCAGAACATCTGATGCCCTGGGCAGATGCTGGGACCCAGGTACATGCTCACCCAGTGCCATCATCTGGTGCCAAGACTCTGACTGCCCTCTGGTACTTTTTTTCCCCTTGACTTTTGGCTCTGCCATTTCTAATGATGAAGTCTGGGGCTAGTTAGGCTTTTCTGAAGCAGCGTTATGAAGGCGTTAAGTGGGACCACACTACTGTAAAAGTCCCTACTTGGAGCATGCTAAGCAGGGCGTAGTTATTCTGCGGATACAAGTTCATTTGTACAGTACAGTTGGAAGAGCTAGAGAGGCCCACTTCTGATTCTAGAAACAGCAAACAGAAGCAGAGCCACGAAGAGGCTTGTCCAGGGTCATGTAAGTGCGTCGGTGGTGGGCAGGACTCGAGGAGGCTGCCTCCTTTGGGGGATTACCATTTCACATCCATCTATCGTCACACAGTGACAATCAAGGGACCTGGGAGGAACTATCCTAGCCGTTGTTAGCCTGAGGTGAGCTGCCTAGCCACTCATCCCTTGGAACCCTCACGATGCACACAGCCTCTGTCTGACAGCTCAGAGATGGACACATGCACACTTTGAGTTATGGGCACAGTCAGAGAGTGGTATGGGAATGCATTTCCACAGGACCCTATTGCTGCTAGATCCTGAGGGCCTGAGGACGAATCTTTGCATTGCAAGAAACATCATGACTTACAATAGCTAAAGAAACCTGAAAATAGGTCCAAGACATTCAGGTCCAAGTCAGAAGTTGAGAGAACCTTTAAACAACTCAGACCAGTAGGGTTAGTGGGTTCTGTGGCTTGCAGGGATCTCCTGCAGCTTGTGGAGACTTGGCTCCAGTACACTGGGGTGGACAGTGGGACTTTTAAGAGCTGTGTTGGTCATGAGGGCTGTATCCTTATCCAATAATTAACGATGCATTCGCAGAAGTTTTTAGTGATAGCCCGTTACCACAGTATCCATACCTTATGAAAGATTATCCTTGTGCTATGATTCCCATCTGTATCCCCCTCTGTGTCCCTGACTGCATCCCTGTATGTAACTCCGCCTGTATCCCGTGTCTTTATCCCTGTCTGCATCCCTGCTGGATCCCCATCTGTAGGCCGTTTGCATCCCCCCTGTCTCTGTCTCCTTCTGTATCCCATTCTGTCTGTATCCCCGCCAGTATCCTCGCCTGTATCCCTTTCTTTATCTCCATCTGTATTCCCGTCTGCATCTTGTCTCTATCCCTGTCTGTCTGTACCCCCACCTGTCTCCCCGTCTGTATCCCTCTCTTGAGTCCCTGTCTCCATCCCCATATCTGCTTCTGTCTTTCTCCTGTCATATCTCTTTTGCCCCATTGTTCTCCACATGAGATGATGCAGTAGAAAGTCCCTCACCAAATCCCAGACCCTCAGCCTTAGACTTCTGGTCCTCTAGAACTGTTGAAAAGGTCTGGAATGAGGGAAGGTCAGAGCGGTGGATCTTAGTGGATTGACAAATGCTTACATGGACAATTGAGCCTTGCTATAGGACACTTTACTGACCACCTATAACATGCCCAAGAGAGAACTAACAACCTTTTTACCAATTCGGTCAAGGAATCACTTCAGTTTCCTAAATAATGAAAATAGCTTTATAGAGATCATGACGATCAGTGATGCTATTCATTATAGGAAAGCTGGTGGGGACAGACCTGGACGGATGACACCCAGCCCCTTTCCTCCTACATATTTCTCTGTACAGAGGCTAATCTGCAGAATTAATTCCCGAGGACTATTTGAGGTAGAAATGTCTGGGGCAGTGAAATACAACTTGTACTAATGCCATCTCATGTTAACCTGGATCTTAAAAAAAACAAAAACAAAAACAAAAAAAGCTGAGATGTCACCTCAGATAAGGACTCAAAAAGACTTCTCCACTGGGGTACCTGGCTCCCCTCCACCGGCCTCCTCCATAACAAACTCTGACTTCTACTCTGACTTCCTGAGGTCTGTGGGGTACCGTGACTGCCATTCATCATGAAGCTGGATCCATAATTAAATTCTTGGTGCCACCGTCTGTTTCAGAAACAGACAGAGCCCTGTTAGAGACATTCCCGTCTGCGGGGGGTGGGACAGCCTGTTCCTTGCAGCACCGCGGAGATAAAGCTTTTGGATCACAGCGTCAGTGGCTCAGAGATAGCGTTCTTTCTGCCTGGAGTAACTGGCGGCATCACTCATGGGCCCCTTGGTTGCTTGTGCTGTGAATGCGTGGATAGTAATTTCTCTCTTTATCTGCCCAGCAAAGTTCTGAGAAAGAAGTTTTCCTGAGCATTCACAGATTAAATGATAAGGAATACGTTTAAATGTTCCTGTTCCGCGTCCCCAGGAGATCATATTCAATGTTGCCATCGCTCCCCAAACATACATAGAGTCCAAAGATTGCTCCAGTCTGATGATTTAACTTAGGATTCTGCTGGAGACGTTCCGTTTCCCAGCTCTGGGGAATATTTTAGGGCAAGGGTACAGTGGCTTCATGTATGTGCACACTTGCATTCCTCCCTTGGCAGGACACAGGCTTACTTCACATAGCAATTGGAAGTAACTGGAAGGCAGTCTTTGATTAAATGTACAGGCAAGTGTCACCATACTTTAGATATGATTGTGATGTGTTCCCTAAGCACCCAAATGGGAGTCTTGGTCCCCAATATTAAGGGGTTGTGGAGTGTTTAAAAGGTGGAGAGCCGCAGAACATGACTGGGTCATTGAGATTGCTGCCTTCAGAAGAAACTGATGTAGGTCCCATGGGACCTCAGCTAGTTCCCACGAGAGCTGATTGCTATAAAAGAGCAAGAAGGGCACCTCCCAGGCCAGGTGATCACCCTGACACAAAATGCTCCCACCACCGGGCCATTGTCTAAGTTCTGGGATGTGGCCAGGAGACTAATGTCATCATCATGTTTGCACGTTCAGCTTCCAAAACTGTAAGAGAAAGAACCACTTCCTTGCCTTGTCCTTTGACTATGTCATGTTATCGGTGGTCTGATTGGAGCTGAAAGCGGGTGCTATCTCTCCACAAAGCTGGACAGGAGCTGTTGGCTGAAGGCCATGACTCTGTCCCATGTAGCCTCTGTACACCGCCAGGCTGCTGTTCACGATGTGGTGGTCACTAGTTAGAATCTTACACTTTGTCTGGTTTCATCTAGATCGGTGGTTCTCAACCTGTGCGTCTTGACACCCTAGCACTCCCAAAAGATCATTGGAAAACACAGCTATTTATATAACAATTCATAACTAGCAAAATTACAGTTCGGAGGTAGCAATGAATGTAATTTTATGGCTGGGGTTACCACAACATGAGGAACTGTATTAAAGGGTCTCAGCATTAGGAAGCTTGATGAAGAGAAATCATGAGCCTGGTTAAGGTTAGGAACAGAAGTGGTATCTGGTGCTTTGGTAACATTTGGTAAAATTTCATCCAGGCTTGTGGGTATATATCATGGCTTTTTACCAGAGTTCTGTTCTGAAATCCACCTAGCTTTTTTATAGAGAAGATATCACTAATAAAGATCTCCAGCCTATCTGATTGTCTGACCACAGCTGCCTCTTCAAACTCTACAAACCTCCGTGTAAACCTCTTCTCAACCTCAGCGCCTGGCATGGCCGTGGGAGCAGCGTGGCCGTGAAGCCCATGCTTACTGATGGGCTGAGTTAACCCGGCTCAGATTTGCCAGCCAAGCAGAGCCTCAGGCAACGATTTCACAGTGAGATCGCTCCCTGAAAGACATAAAGCTGTCTTGAGCCAAAGAGGGGCCATCGTTAGGATGCAGATATAAGCTTGGCCCTAAGCCGTTCATTTTGTAAGTGCTGTCGCAGACACAAGAACACGTTACTCTCATTTGTAAAATCTGTGCTGTAGTAAAGAAGGAGGCAAGGAGTTAGATGCTGTCAAATTTACATATTATGTATTTTGTTTCTTTTTTTAAATATTTATTTATTATGTATACAGTATTCAATCTGTGTGTGTTTGCAGACCAGAAGAGGACAGCAGACCTCGTTACAGATGGTTGTGGTTGTGAGCCACCATGTGGTTGCCGGGAATTGAACTCATGACCTTTGGAAGAGCAGGCAATGCTCTTAACCACTGAGCCATCTCTCCAGCCCCCTGTATTTTGTTTCTTGAATTATTTTTTAAGTACATTATCTTTCTTATAAATGTAATATACACTTGCTAAGGCAGATGTATATAGAAAAAGACATATAAAGGAAAACCAAAACTTGCAATTACCTATCATTAACTATTCCATATTGAAATGATATCTTAATTCAATATTATTAAAACCTTTACAAATGTTTTAAGCTCATTTTGCGTAATTCTGTATGATCATTTAGCTATTGTGCTAATCATATTTCTTAATAAATTTTAATACCATTTTCTTGTGGATGTCTTTCTGTTAAAAACATCCTTTGAAATGTGTTTTGCTTTTCTCATTTTTCATGTTTATGTGTGTGGCATGCATGTATGTATGTGCATTTTTTCATGTGTGGATGGGTGGGTGTGCACGTGTGCATGTGGAGACCTGGGTTTGACACTGATGTCCGAGATCATCTTCCATTGCTCTTCTGCCTTGTTTGTCGAGGCAGGGTCTTTCATTCAAACCCAGAGCTCACAGATATTGTTAGCCTGCTTGCTCTGGGGATACTCCAGTCTTCTTCTGAGCCTAGAATTCCATGTGGGCCACTGTGCCCACCTAGCAGCTAAGTGGGTGTACTCAGGACCCCAATTCTAGTCCTTACATACGTGCAGCAATCATCTTAACTACTGAGCTGCCTCTTTGGCACCTAAAATTGCTTTTTAAAAATGTTCCCCCAACAGGGGTTTTAGTAACTTGTTTCATTCCACAAATGTTTATTGGCACCTACAGTAGCTCCAGCCAATGACTGACTACCAGCTTCCTTTGCACCAGGCACCATGCTAAGTAAGGGTCTATAATCACTTGATTAAGCAGGTGTAACAAACCATGGCTAACTTGATGCTTTGAATGTATTAGCAAGGTTGATGGCTTGGTGGAGACACCCTTCCCTGCCTTTTCTTAGCTTCCATCCCCAGAAAGCCTTGACCATCCTTGGTTAGTCCTAAGTAACAACGGCCTATTACTGCACAACTCTAATCTCCATCCTGCACGCAGCCTCTTTCCCTCTCTGTGTCTCATTTCCCTCTTGCTATAGATTCTTGCCTACAGGATTAAGGACCACCCTGGGTCCAGCCTGGCTCGGTATCAGTCATGTGATCGCATCTGTGTGGATCCTATTTCCAGGTAAGGTTGTGTTTACAGACTCCAAAACCCAACGCTCCACTCAGGCAGCATCCCACGAGGATTCGAGAAATTAGTGCTTTTCTGGAGTTGCACAATAATGAAGGGTTTTGTGTTGCTTTGAGGCAGGGTCTCATTCTATAGTCTGGCTGGCCAGCATGGCCTTGAACTCGTGGGAGATCTGCTTGCCTCTGCCTCTCAAGTGCTGAGGTCACTGCTGGACAAAGTGCCACCAGGTGGGGCAGAAGAGTCACACAATGATAATGAGCCTCATAACCAGGATCTAAGGCAGGTCTCTAGCTCCAAGGCCCTGCCCCCAAAGGTCAGCCATCTTTTTCCAGGAGTGGCAGGGGTGGAAGGGTGGGGAGAGCTTGGGGTGGTGGAGGTGGTGGGAGGGGATGGAGGTGGAGGATACTGTAGGGAGAGAAGAGGCAATGTTTCCATCAGACCCCAGCTGATCTAGGGGTAACCACTGCTGTAGTTCTGAGGCTAAGGAAGCCCAGACTAGTGGCTACAGTGAGCTCACTCCTTATTTTTCTCCTTCCTGAAATGCCGGGGGAGGGGGGAAAGCCTTGGAGAGGAAGGAGAGTGGAGTGGAGAAGAGAAGGAAAAGAGATTAGGACAGGGGTTTCTTGCAGGTGGACAACCCCTGCTTTGAGGCATAAGGCATTCGGGGACAGGAAGGGCTACTGCTTGTGTTGACGCTGGTGGCCACAGAAGAGAAGTTAACTGTCAGCTGCTGTGACTTTCCTTTCCTAATGAATTCTGTATTTTCCTGGTGAGGTCATAGACTGGCTTAAAAATAGCATCTGTGGAGCCCCTCTGAGTTTATCATTTCCACTTTTGCATCCTGGATCCACAATGCGCTGCTCCAAATTCCAAGCTCACAAAAAGTGGAGGAAATTGCCTTTTGGGAGGTGGTGGGCTTAACACGCTTCCTGGCAGACAGATGAGACTTATTTTCTGCTGCCCTCCACCCTAAACTATTTTCAGTGTTCATAAGAAGGTGGCAGGGACATTTTGTTTCCAGTCACTGGCTCTGAATGGAAAGGAAATCCCCTGAGAAATGAGTTTCTGGGGAGAATCGGGTCCCCACTTGAAAGAGAAATTGAGGGTCCAGGACTCTGAGAACATGGTCTTCCTGCCGGAGATGACAGCTAGGAGCAATGAGAGGGCACTTGCTATTCCAAGGCAATGGCTTGGGTTTGTCCTTGGCTCCTTCTTGCATCCCTGCATGCAGGCCTTGCCAGCCTGGCATTCTTGACCCTCCTTACCTTAGAAGCAGCATGTTCTCTGGTTCTGTTCTGACTTTAAAAAGTAGACTTTCCTGGGACACTGAAGTTTCAGTTCAAGAGATGTGCAGAGCACAGCACTCAATGTGTCTCCCCTGCCCCAGTTCTGAACCAAGTAAATGCAGAAAGAAGAGCTTCGGACACCAGGAATGGCACATTTCAGTGGCATGTCAGGGGCATGTGGGGAATCTCTGCAAAATGCCAGGCAAAGGAAATCGGCCAATAGGGCTGCAGCATGAATGACGTAGGGGTGGCCCCTTCCCCCTGGGGAGGCAGTTGCAGGTCTCCTGCAGTCCTTTTGTGCCATTCTGCAGAGATGAGAGACAAAGGAAGGGAATGGCAGGGAGGAGGAGTTCCTGTCTCTTGTAGGGTCCCCTCTGGGGACAGGAAGTGGAGTCTTAAGGCTGAGGATGATGCCATCACCAGTGGCTAACCTGCAGAAACTCGGCAGCAGCTGAGAAGCAGCCAGTGACCCAGCATTCCTGAGCAGAGAAACTCTTGTGTATAGCATAAGCAGGACAGTTCTGATGGGAAAGACTTCCCTGGTGCAGGTGTGACAGCCGTGAGGGGAAAGGCTTCCCCAGTGGAAGTGTTGCAGCTCTGAGGGGGGAAAGTAGCCTGGCAGTCAGGAGCCGAGGAATGCCACAAAGTCACAGCGCACAACAAACCTCATGGAAGAGATTTATCGAGAGTGACGCAACAGGGTGGCTGCCTCTGCTTGGGTGAGAAGCAGCAGGAAACTGAGCAGAAGACAGGCTTTATAGGGTTTCTTAGGGGAAGTCGGGGCAGAGATTTCCTGGTGGCCTGGGATTGGGGAGATTGGTGGGATTCTGTGTTCTGATCTTGGGGCAAGCTTGGGGGATTGGTGGGATTTCGAGCTCAGGGATTGGTGAACTTTTATGCTCAGGGATCAGCGTGTTTTGGTGAACATTTTCATCGTGGAAGCGGGCTTGGACCTTTGACCCTCAGCTGCTATGAAGAGGGTTATGACCAGACAGTAAGAATCATGACTGGCCCTTTGGATGTCAGTGTGGCGATTTCTCAGAAAATTAGGAAACAACCTTCCTCAAGACCCAGTAATACCACTTTTGGGTATATATCCAAAGGATGCTCAATCATGCCACAAGGACATGTGCTCAACTATGTTCATAGCAGCTTTGTTTGTCATAGCCAGAACCTGGAAGCAACCTAAATGCCCTTCAACCAAAGAATGGATAAGGAAAATGTGGTACATTTAATAATGACATCTTGAATTTTGCAGGCAAATGGGTGGATCTAGGAAACATCACTTTGAGTGAGGTAACCCAGATCCAGAAAGACAATTATCATATGTACTCACTCATAAGTTGTTTTTAAACATAAAGCAAAAAAAATCAGCTCACAAATCATAATTCCAGAGAACCTAGACAACAATGAGGACACTAAGAGAGACATACATAGATCTAATCTGCATGGGTAGTAGAAAAGACAAGATCTTCTGAGTAAAATGGGAGCATGGGGACCTTGGGAGAGGGTTGAAGGGGAGGGGAGAGGCAGGTAGGAGAGCAGAGAAAAACGTAGAGCTCAATAAAAATCAATTTTAAATAAGGTGGCATGGTTTAGGACACACACACACAAAAGAATCATGGTTGGCTATGGATCCTTCTTTGATCACAAGTCCTTCTAGCAGGGCCCTCTCGTCCCTCCCACTTCTTACAGATGCTCCAAGGTACAAATTAGAGGTACTCTACATAGTCCATGAACTGAGGTCAGCAGCCAATGTCTGAAAGCTGATGGTGACTGACTGTCAAATCCCTTTCTCCTGGGAAGAAAACTTTGGAGGTCCTATGACTCATGCATTCAAGCAGGTGTTGGATCTGTCAGCAGGGAATGGTGTGGAAGGGGTGGGGCTTCCCTCATCCAAGTATTGTATGAACAGAGCTATAAGGAGAGAAGCAGAAGGAAGCGGGAAGGCGAGCTGAGATGCCCTGGGATTCTAGAGGGAGAGTCTGCAGAGGTGAGTGAGACGAGCGTGCTGAGCTAAATAGGCAAGAGCCATACTGAGACAGGGTCCAGGAGATACACCGTGCCCAGCATCAGAAGGGATCAGCAGCCTGAGCCAGAGCAGCAGCAGGAGTCTGAGAACTGTTCACCCAGCTACCCCTAGAGAGTCTTCAACAGACACGCTCTGAAGCTTCCTGCATTCACAATACAATCCCACCCACATCGCCCCAGTTTGCCATGCTGGAGATAGGCAGCCTTCTGGGCTTCATGGAGATTCCAGTTGAAGGAATCCCCTTGGGTACTAGGAAGAAGGAGGAACTTGGCTCCTCCCTGGATGTTCTAGATTTGAATTTGGAGGGGTAAATGGTCCTGAAAGTTGAATTTTGCTGGGCACTTGAACTTTTCTGCTTGATCATTTCAGACTGTAAAAATCCACATTTCCTATAAGGTATTATTAAGAAATTTGGATGAATTTAACAATTTACTTTGTTTTTGTGATTCCTATATTTCTAGTTTTGTCATTGCTGTCCTTCCTGGGAGTTCTTTTTCTATTTTTTTTTTTATCTTTTCTAGATTCTGGGATTTACCCTTCAGTTTACTGATTACCCATGTGCCAAGTAATACAATCTTTTAGAAGAAGGAATAGCTCAGCCTAAGATAAGCCATTGGATAAGTCATGTGTAAAAGCTGCATGTTCTAAAATTGGAAGTGACCACAAGATGACTCCTTCCATTAACCGAAACATCCATGAAAACTTCCTTCACCTAAGTTTTGTCTAACTTGGAAAGAAATTTGAAAACAATCTTAGAGCCTGTACAGACCTGAGTACCATTCCCAGAGAGATATCAGAGGAGAGAGATAAAGCCAACCTTGGCAAATAAAGAACAATACAGGCTCCAAAGCCACAGAGAAACCCTGTCTCAAAAAACCAAAAAAAAAAAAAAAGAACAATGCAGAGCTGGCAAGGGCATTTAAACCTGGAGATAGAATGTGGCCCAATAAAGAAAGATGGGATTAACTTCTAGAGCCCACCCTTGTAGATCAAGGTGGCTTGAGGTGCAGATACCACATCAATGACAATCTGGGCTGTGTGGTTGTGTGCTTGTGGTGGGGTGTGTTCCATCTGAAGGGCGATGCCGGCTCTATGGGATGGCCAAGTTGCTGCCTCTCTAGCCAAACTCTCTCCCATGGTTGTATTAATTGCAGTTTCCAGCAGGGTGGGGGAGGGGGAGCTATATCTGTGTTAGAGATTCTACGAGCCTGAATAACTAAGTAGAACTTCTATGGCTGTGGAGAGTTGTCATGTTTTAGGTCCAGAGCCAAAGATTCTGGAGCTGCCTTAGCCCAAGTCTGTGTTTGACCTACCATCTTTGTGTATTAGTCAGATCCCTTGGAGTCTGCAGACCACCTACCTCCACCAATCCAAGGGCTAAGGATGTCACCATATATTATCTGAGGCATATAGCAGAGAGAACTGCACCTGCCTGCTTGGTATTTCCATATATGTATCTGAAAAGTGTCTTGGTTTGTGATTTTCCTTGTCATGGTGCTATGAAAACTCTATGAAATCATGACTATGTTGACACAGTATTGGGAGCAAATTGAACCTGGATTCCTGGTCCATAGTCAGCCATATTTGACTCCAGGACAAACTATTGCTTATACCCTTTAGGATGAGAGGTCTTTTTCCTGTGTTGACAATTGGAAGATGAAGGGGTAATGAGCTTTGAAGCTGAATTTGGAAAATGTCAGGTCTCAAATCATCCTTTATCCTGCTCTCAAAACTCATTGCCCAGAGCTGGAGAGATGGCCCAGTGGTTAAGAAACATACTGCTCTTACAGAGGACTTGAGTTCAATTCCTTGCACCCATGTCTGGTAGCTTACAACCACCTGTGATTTCAGATAAGGGGAATCTGATATCTCTCTCTCTCTGTGTGTCTCTCTACACACACACACACACACACACACACACACACACACACTTAAAAGTAATAAAAAGAAATCATTTTTAAAAAACCCTTTCTCCAACACAGATAAGCCCTCTGGCACTGGAGTCCAGCAGAGAGGAAAAAGAAGGCTGCACTGTTGGCAAAGTAGACAGTATGTCTGTAATCAATGTATTGATCCTTCTGCTCCAGTCCAGCGGAACTCATTGTCCTTACCCTCACTGCTCCTGGCAACAGTTCTGTGATCTCATTATTAAATTACCAACAAGAGCATTTGGAACAGTTTCTGCCAGGCACTGGTTTGCACTGGTCCTCAACAGGCCTCTTCAGAATATTTGTTGTTCGTCCTGGGATGGTAGGCATTTAATCTCTTTTTGAGGTCAATAAATTGAGGCTTTGGGAGGTGAGGTAAATGGCCCAAATATTATGCAAGCTTTGCATAAACAGAAGAGCTGAAAACAGCAGGGCCCCTGGTCTCCATGCATGTGCTTGATTGCTTAGCCAAGATACCAGCTAGTTGGTTTAAAGTTTGCCCTTTCACCCAGTGCTTATAAAACTGCCCATAAAGTGCGTAAAACCACTCAGCTCTGCAAAAGTGGACTGCTGATTAACCGACTGCTGGAACATGGGTTGCAGCTTCCTACAGACGGGTTTCCTTGCTGCTCTTTGCAGCTTAGCTTTCATTTTAATGTATGGTTACATGTCCACGAACGAAAGATACGAGTGCAGAGAGTGACTCTTCTCTCTCAGCAGCCACCAACTGCCAGTCTGACAGGAATGGGAGCTTGGAGCTCTTCCCCTATCCATTCTGGAGTTTGACAGGGTTGGCCTCATGTGGGTCTCGTGTAGGGAGCCACTGGGGCTATGAGTTGGTGGATGCAGCATTGGTGTCGTGCCCCCAAGTCAGCCTTTCATAATGCTCATCTCTGCCCACTAGCTCTCACATTTTTCCTGCTCCTGCTCTGTGAAGAAACTGGCCTTGAGATAGTAGCGAGTTGATGCAAATGACTCAGAGTTAGCACTCTGGCTGGTTATGAGTCTCTGTATTGCCTGCTGTCTATTGCAAAAAGAGTCTTCTCTGACCAACGTTGAGAGTAGCCTAGATCTATGGGTATAAACAAATGTTTAGAATGAAGTCTGACAGCGTGACCATTTAGGAAAACAATGGTCCGATCCCTCTAGGTCCTATGATCTTCCCAGTCATGGACTTAGTCTAGGTTTATAGTACCAGGCATGAAATCCATATAGTGGAGCAGGCCTCATATGGAATCAGGAGATGACTGGTTACATTCATAACGGCCATGCCACTATTGCAGCAGCAGGCACATCTTGCCAGCAAGGCAGTATTGTGATATACAGGGTCCAGCCCTGGCTAAGACCATTGATACCTTTTCTCCCCTAGCAGACTACACGGCACCTTTTGGCACTCTGTAAGCTAGCCAGCAGGGAGAGTGCTTCCTGCTCATCTTGAGGTTGATTTCTCTACGCCCCACATCCAAAACGAGTGGTGTCTTCAACAATGTGATCTTATCAGTACTTGTGCTGTGCAGCCAAGAGCTGTGATAACAGCCTGTATTACTGAGTGTCTTAGTCACCGGTCCATTGCTGTGGGGAGACATCATGACCAAGGTAACTGTTACAAGAGGAAGCATTTAACTGCTTAAAGTTTCAGAGGTTTAGGCAATTGTCATCATGACAGGAAGCAAGGCAGTATGCAGAGAGATGCTGGAATGGTAGCTGAGAACTAGAACTCTCCATAGGAAGAGAGAGAGAAACTTTGGGCTTGGCATGGGCTTCTCAAACCTCCAAGCCAGTAACACAGTTTCTATAACAAGGTATTTTTAGTTAGAGCTTCTATTGCTGTGAAGAGACATCATGGCTACAGCAACTCTTATAAAGGAAAACATTTAATTGGACTAGCTTACAGTTTCAGAGGCTTAGTCTATTATCCACGTGGTAGGAAGCATGGCATTGTGACAGCAGACATGGTGTGGGAGAAGAAATTGAGAGTTCTACATCTTGATCTGCAGGCACCAGAAGGAAGGACTGTGTCCTCATACTGACTGTAGCTTGAACATGACACCTCAAAACCAGCCCCCCATAGTGACATACGTCCTCCAATAAGGCCATGCCTTCTAATAGTGCCACGCTCAATGGACCAAGCATTCAGACAAATGAGCCTCTGGGGCCATTTCTATTCAAATCACGGAGCAAGGTCATACCTACTCCAACAAGGCGTCATCTCTTAATCCTTCTGATCCTTTTAAATAGTTTCACTCTCTGGTGATTAAGCATTCAAATATATAAGCCTATGGGGGGGGGGTCATTCTTCTTCTTTTTTTTGTTTTGTTTTTTTGTTTTTCGAGACAAGGTTTCTCTGTGGCTTTGGAGCCTTTCCTGGAACTAGCTCTTGTAGACCAGGCTGGTCTCGAACTCACAGAGATCCGCCTGCCTCTGCCTCCCGAGTGCTGGGATTAAAGGCGTGTGCCACCACCACCCGGCTAGGGGATCATTCTTTTTTAAACTACCACATGGGTATCTCTGGGGCCGCCATGGCCAATAACTCATAGGGAGGTACCACACACACAAAACTAAGATTTTCATTTAATAATCCATGTCTTCTGAGAACAACTTTATCTACTCATGCAGGGTACTTCTGTTCAAACAGCCTTTTAAAATTGCATTTTTAAAATTAGCTTAGTGATTAGTGGATTTCTGTAATGTTTCTCCGTGCATCCTTAGTTCAGGCTAGCCTACCCTTACCATCTCCTCTCTCCATCCCCTGCCCGCATCCCCACTTAAACCTTTAACCTTCGAAGTTTCTTCTGCCTCCTGTAATGTTGCCTGTGTTCTACTGGTCCTTTTGATTTTTTTCTTGGTCTGGAGGGTCTTCGGCTTTCACATGGCTTTCTCATATAACCTTGATATTTCATTTTTTAATGCTCTTTTCCCCTCTAGAATTCATCTTCGAGTATGGGGAAAAGCCAGTGATAAAAGTTTATTTTTTCCCAAAGTCTAATAAATTGTTGCAATACCATGTATCAGTCCAGTTCTTTTATCTCTATAGACTTGAAATTACAGAGTACCTAAAGTTGAGGGGGCTGCTTTCATATGAAAATAACTGAATGAAATCAAATTATAACAGAAAAAGTGAACACCCTCGCATTTATTGAAAGATTCTGGAGAGAATTATATGCACTATTTTTGGAGAATATTTTCATTTTGATGCTTTTATATAGCTCCTAAAATCCCTATGGTTTCTTGTATCATTTTATAATCAGGAAAACCACACATCACATATCATCTTAAACTATTGAGCCTTTGATTGAATAAGGAAAAGGGTTTATAAATTCAGCCTATTTTCTTCATAGAATTATTTCCCCAGCCTTTGTGATACTGTAGAACATTCTCCAAATTCCGACGACAGTGCTAGCTAATTTTCAGCCTTATAATGCGCCCATATCTCAAATTCATCACCCCATAAACTTTGCAAGCAGAGGAGATAAGTGCGTGTTTTTTTTTCAAGTGAAGAATTATAGCTCACTTTCAGAGGGAACAAAGTAAAACCCCAGGCGTGCGACTGAGCCATGCAAAGGGAGAAGAGCAGAGGCAGGGGAATGCCGCTCACCTCACGTCAGCTGTCCGATGACATTCTGCTTTCACTTGCTCTTGGCTTTGACAATTTTGAAAATACTCTACCCGCCTTTTCCTCTTCCCCTCGTGTTTTGAGAAGACGAGCCATTTTCCATTAAGGGCATAATTATAAATGCCGTTCCTTACATCTCAAGATGGGGCTCTACCCAGACATGACATGCTACACTAGGTCTGTTGTTTGGGAAAGTGTGCATGTATGTTTTTGTATATTGGAGTGTATATATATATATATATATAGATAGATAGATAGATAGATAGATATAGATATAGATATAGATTTACCACACATATGTAAACATGTGTCTCATACCCAGTAAGACATTATTCTATTGTTTTGTCCCTTTTGTAAAGTTTCAAGTATGAAGGTTAGTGGCCATGTCATTAATGGATGGCACAAGGAAATGCAGGACAAAGGCCCACTCATGCCAGGGCTCAGCTATAGGAGGGTACAGGGCATTGCTCCCTGTGGGGTTCCTAATGGACAGAGGCATGGGAGGTGGTGTCGCTGTGAACGGAGTCTACACAGAGGAGAGGAAGGAAGAGAAGGAAACTCAGGTGACTCCAGGGGCCAGATCTCACGTTCACCCAAGTCCAGAATGTAGGTGGGGACATCACCCCTCTATGCTCCTTGCGTCTATTCTGTGGGATAGGTCTGTATAGATGGTTCAGATGGGTTCCCTAATCCTGTGGTTTCTGATTGGTTTAAATGGGCAGGGATGGAGGGTAGGGAGAGAGATGAGGGTACTAGTTCTCAAGCTGGCTTCATGCCAGACTTCCGGCCATGGCTAGCTACTCTTTCTGATACCATGCTTGGCTCTGGGTACCTTTGCCCTCTTCCTCTTAAGGACCATAATTTCCTGATGCTAGCAGCCATATATTATAGCTCCTCCTCTTTCTCTTCTGCTTCTTTTTTTTCTTCTTTTTTATCTGTGCCCACACCTCCGATGGCCCCTTTGTTAAACTGTTCTTTCTGAACTAGACACTTGTTTTCCAAAGCTGTGTGTGTGTGTGTGTGTATGTGTGTGTAGTTGTAGTGTGAAAATGCATGTGTATATGCATATTTTCATGTGTGTGGGTGCATGTGTGTGCCCAAAGTTAATGTTTGGTATCTTTCTCAATCACTCTCCACTCATGTATTGAGACAGGGTCTCTTGCTGAATGCAGAGCTTTTCCAATCTGGTCATTCTGGCTAGTAAGCTTATTCTGGAGGAGAAGACATGGCATGCCAAGCAGTCACCCTCTCAGTGAAGGACCTGTGTCCCAACCTCCTCTGTCCACAGGCCCCTGCTCCAGCACAGTTTCTCCTGTCTATGACACTCAGCCTACTTCAGACTGACCCTCGAAACACCCTGCACCTAATAGCTAACCTGCACCTGATATTTTTGTCTGGACAGCTCAGTGCTCAAAGACCCATGTCTTCTGCTCTGGTCTCGATAGGGTTTTCTTGCCCCTATTAGCTGTTATCAGGACAGTTCTGATTTTAGGACATCCCCTCTGAACCCTGCAGGTCCTTTCTTTACATAAAGACACACAGTGTGTGTGCACACACACAAGCACACTGTTGTGTAAGATGTAACCTGTGACCCAAGAGTAACTGTTTCTCATTAAGCTTAAAAGAAAGGATCTCATTGTTGCCAACTATGAAGTAAAATCCAGATTCCTCAGCCAATTGCAGCCAATGAAAATGATGCAGCTTGTAAGTTTATTGTTGCCCAATAAATTGAGACAAGTGTGACTGTCTGGTTCTCATTCTGTCACGCTCCAGTCTGAGGGTGGTGTCAATCTCGTGCACAGCCTTCTGGTACTAGTCCTATTAATGATATCATTATAGCTCCTGAAATTATGCTTGTTCTTGATTTCCACTGAATATGTAGATTAGTTCTATTTTAAGACTCTGATGGTCATTTTTGGGCTAGGGAAGAACACTGCCCAGAGCTGAGTCAGAGTTTTCTACCCTTTACTCCATGAGCCTTTTGCTCTAGGAAACAAAAATATGTGTATTAAATTAGAAGAAGCCAAGGGTGGAAAATGCTCACTGAGGTGCTTGTGGGTGAATCCCTCCCCACATGAGATTGCAATGTCTCTCTCTCTCTCTCTCTCTCTCTCTCTCTCTCTCTCTCTCTCTGGATGTGTGTGTGTGTGTGTGTGTGTGTGTGTGATATGACTACGTGAGAAGGTTAAGAGGGGAATGAGAATTAGGAACAATTGGCTGTGCACCTCGCTGCTGTGATAAAATACCTGACCAAAGCAGCTTCAGGAAGGGAAGGTCCATTTGGGACTGACAGTCTGAAGTTAGAATCTATCATGCAGGGAAGCCGGAGAATCAGGGGCTGGAGGCAGCTGGGCATACTGCATCCACAGCCAGGAAGCCCAGAAGTGTGTACTGGTGCTCAGTCTTCCTTTCTATTCACTCAGGGACCCCACCCCAGGGAACGGTGCTGCTGGAGATCAGGGGGGATCTTCCCACTTACACAACCTAGAAGCTCATTCCAAGTCATGCTCCAAGGCTTGCCTCCTAGGTGACTCTGGGACCTGTCCAGTCTATAGCTGATGCCAGCCCTCATAGGAGCACACTTTCTCTGAGGGATCTCACATGCTGTGGAGATGTTACAATCTGTGTCTGCTCTGGGGTCCTCTGGCCCACTCTTTAAGAACTGCTGACCTACAGGAGCAGGACTGAGACAGCAACCTAGGTCAGAGCAGGCTTGAGGCAGCAAACACCACAAGAGCATGACTGAGCTAGCGATGTGGGTTAGAGTGGCCTGGGACTATGAACTCTATTGGAGCAGGAGCTGATCCCGACCAGGGACATTTACAGAAGCAGGACTGGGCCAGTGACCTAGGCCAGAACATGCCTGAGGCAGAGAGCTCCACGGGAGTGGGAGCAGATCCAGACCAGGGACATTTGCAGAGGCAAGACTGAGCCAGCAACCTAGGCTGGAGCAGACCTGAGACAGCAAACTCTACAGGAACAGGTACAGGGGAGCAACTGCTGAATGAGTGGGCCAGAGCCAGAGACTGCTGCATGTCCAGGCATGAATCTAGGACCTTTGGGGGAGTAGACCTGACCCAGGACCCCTGCGGGTCTGGGCATGAGTCTGGGACCTCCGAGGGAGTAGGCAGGAACCAGAAACCTCTGCATGTCCAGGCATGAGTCTGGGACCTCTGAGGGAGTAAGCCTGAGCCAGGTGCTCTGCAGGTCTGGGTGCACCCATGTCTGGGACCTCCAAGGGAAAAGATCAGAGCCAGAGACCTTTGCAGGACCAACCCCAAACCAGGGACCTCCACAGGAGCAGATCCAGAACAGGGACATTAACAGAAACAGGTCTGAGCAGGTAACCTAGACCAGAGCAGGTCTGAGACAGCAACTCCACAGGAGCAGACCAAACCCCGGGAGTGCTGAGTGACCTCTAGGAACATGGAATGACCAATGGGGTAACTAGAACACTGGCACTGACTATACCACGAGGAACAACCATCTGAGCCTTGGATCCACTGGCATCTAGAAGATTAATCAACAGAATTGTGGACAGCCCCAACCACACCAATTAGATGAAAAGATGAGTAGACAAGCTAAGAACACACGCAACACACCAGTAAAATCTGGAGACCCTACAATAGCAAGACTTGAACAACCAAATATAGATGAAACAGAGAAAAATGACCTAAAAAATAACTTCAGGAGAATGTTTGAGAAATGAGAAATTTCCTTAAAGAAATGAAGGAAAAGACAAACAAAAAATTGGAAGACATCAGAAATCCCTTAAAGAAAACCAAAAAAAAAAAAAAATCAAACATTGTTTGAAAAAAACTATTCAAGACTTGAAAACTGAAATAGAGACAATTAAAAAAAAAAACACAAGCTGAGGGAGTTATAGAAACAGAAATCATGAGAAAACAATCAGGAACCACAAATGCAAACATAAACAGCAGAATACAAGAGCTGGAAGACAGAATCTCAAGGGCTGAAGATACAATAGAAGAAATAGACTCATCAGTGAAAGAAAGCATTAAATCAAACAAAAAGCTTAACACAAAATATCCAGGAAATATGGGACACCATGAAAAGACCAAACCTAAGAATAATAGAAGAAGAAGTTCAACTCAGAAGCACAGAAATTGTATTTAACAAAATCATAGAAGAAAACTTTTCCAACCTAAAGCAAGATATGCCTATGAAGACGCAAGAAGCATACAGAACAATAAAGAGACTGGTTCAAAAAAAAGTTTCCTCAATATATAATAATAAAGATGCTAGACATACAGAATAAAGAAAGAATATTAAGTGCTGCAAAGGAAAAAGGCCAGGTAACATATTAAGGCACACCTATCAGAATTACACCTGACTTCTCATTGAAGACAATGAAAGCCGAAGGTTATGGTCAAACGTTATGCATACATTATGAGACTATGGATGCCAATCCAGACTACTATACCTAGCAAAACTTTCAGTTATCATAGAAAGACAAAACAAGAAATTCCATGACAAAACCAGATTTAACCAATACCTAGCCAGAAACCCAGCCCTACACAAAGTACTAGAAGGAAAACTCCAACCCAAGGAAGTTGGTTACATCAACAACAACAAAAAAAAAAAACAACAGACAATTGATGACCTCACAGCAGCAAATCCCAAAGAAGGGAAAAACAACACACAAATTAACATCACCAATAACAAAAACTAAATTAACAGGATATAACAATCACTGGTCATTAATATCCCCTAATATAAATGGACTCAACTCACCTATAAAAAGACACAGGCTAACAGATTGGATATGAAAGCAGAATCCATCCTTCTACTGCATACAAGAAACATACCTCATCCTCAATGACAGACATTCTCTCAGAGTAAAGGGTTGGGAAAAAAATCCAATCAAATGGACCTAAGAAACAAGCTGGTGTATCTATCCTAATATCTAACAGAATAGACTTCAAACTAAAATCAATCAAAAGAGACAAAGAAGGACATTTCATATTAGTCACAGGAAAAATCCATCAAAAGGAAATCTCAATACTGAACATCTATGCCCCAAATACAAGGGCACTCTCATATGTCAAAGAAACACTTCTAAAGCCTAAATCATCCATTAAACCCCACACACTAATAGTGGGAGACTTCAACACCCCACCCTCACCACTGGATAGGTCAGTCAGACAAAAAATTAACACAGAAATAAGGGAACTAACAAATGTTATGACTCAAATGGACTTACCAGACATCTATAGAATATTCCCTCCAAACATAAAAGAATATACCTTCTTCTCAGAACCTCATGGAACCTTCTCAAAAATTGACCATATACTCGGAAACAAAACAAACCTCAACAGATACAAAGAAATTGGAATAATTGGTATCTTAAAAGATCACCATGCCTTAAAACTAGAATTCCAGAAAACCCACAAACACGTGAAAATTAAATAATGTTTACCTGAATCATCAATGGGTCAAGGAAGAAATAAAGGGAGAAATTAAAGACTTCCTAAAATTCAATGAAAATGACCACACAACATACCCAAATTTGTGGGACACGATAAAAGCAGTGTTAAGAAGAAAGTTCATAGCACTAAATGCCTATATAAAGAAGCTGAAAAAAATCCCACACTAGTGAATTAACAGAACATTTGAAAACTTTAGAACAAAAAGAGGCAAATTCACCCAAGAGAACTAGAAATAATCAAATTGAGAGGAAATCAAATTAGCAGGAAATAATCAAAATGAGAGCTGAAATCAACAAAATAGAAACAAAGAAAACAATACAAAGAATCGATGAGGCAAAGAGTTGGTTCTTCAAGAAAATCAACAAAATAGACAAACCTTTATCCAAACTAACCAAAAGGCAGAGAGAGACTTTCCAAATTAACAAAATCAGAAATAAAAAGGGGGGCATAACAACAGACACAGAGGAAATACAGAAAATCATCAGGTCATATTTCGAAAACCTGTACTCCACAAAATTGGAAAACTTAAAGGAAATGGACAATTTTTGGATAAATATCACTTACCAAAATTAAATCAAGACCAGATAAGCAAATTAAACAGACTTATAACTGCTAAAGAAATAGAAACAGTCATCAAAAATCTCTCAGCCAAAAAAAAGCCAAGGACAAATGGTTTCATCTCAGAATTCTACTTTCAAAGAATAACTAATACCAATACTCCTCAAATTATTCCACACAATAGAAACAGAAGGAACATTGCCAAACTCTTTCTATGAGGCTACAATTACCCTGATACCCAAACCACAGATAGACATTACTAAGAAAAAGAATTACAGACCAATCTCACTCATGAACATTGATGCAAAAATCCTCAATAAAATAATAGCAAATCGGATCCAAGAACACATCAGAACCATCATCCACCATGATCAAGTCGGCTTCATTCCAAAGATGCAGGGATGGTTCAACATATGAAAATCTGTCAACGTAATCCACCATATAAGCAAACTGAAAAATAAAAACCACATGATCATCTCATTGGATGCTGAAAAAGCTTTCAACAAAATACAACATACCTTTATGATAAACGTCTTGGAAAAAGCAGGGATAGAAGGAACATACCTAAACATAATAAAGGCAATATACAGCAAGCCAACAGCCAATAGCCAACATCAAATTAAATGGAGAGAAACTCACAGCAATCCCACTGAAATCAGGAATAATGCAAGGCTCTCCACAACTATTCAATATAGTTCTTTAGATCCTAGCTGGAGCAATAAAACACCAAAAGGAGATCAAGAGGATACAAATTGGAAAACAAGTCAAATTCTCAGTATTTGCTGATGATATGATAGTTTACATAAGCGATCCCAAAAATTCTACCAAGGAACTTCTACAACTCATAAACACTTTCAGTAATGTAGCAGGATACAAGGTTAACTCAAAAAAACAAATCAGTAGCCCTTCTGTACACAGATGATAAATGGGCTGAGAAAGAAATCAGAGAATCATCAACCTTCACAATAGCCACAAATAGCATAAAATATCTCAGAGTAACTCTAACCAAAGAAGTGGGAGACTTGTATGACAAGAACTTTAAATCTTTGAAGAAAGAAATTGAAGAAGACACCAGAAAATGGGAAGATCTCCCTTGCTCTTGGGTAGGTAGAATTAACATAGTAAAAAATGGCAATCTTACCAAAAGCAATCTACAGATTCAATGCAATGCCCATCAAAATACCAGAAAAATTCTTCACAGACCTCAGAAGAATGGTACTCCACTTAATATGGAAAAGCAAAAAACCCAGGATAGCCAAAACGATCCTGTATAATAAAAGAACTTCTGGAGGCATCACAATCCCTGACTTTAAACTCTAACAGCAGTACTGAAAACAGCCTGGTATTGGCATAATGAAAAAAGAAAGCATATTTAACAAATGGTGCTGGCATAACTGGATATCAACATGTAGAAGAATGAAAATAGATCCATATCCATCACCATGTACAAAACTCAAGTCCAAATGGATCAAGGACCTCAACATACAGCCAGCCACAGTAAACCTTATAGAAGACAAAGTGGGAAGTACACTTGAATGCATTGGCACAGGGAACCATTTCCTAAATATAATTCCAGTAGCACAGACACTGAGAGAAACAATTAATAAATAGGACCTCCTAAGGCTGAAAAGCTTCTGTAAAGCAAAGCACACAGTCAACAAGACAAAACGACAGCCTACAGAATGGAAAAAGATCTTCACCAACTCCCACATCAGAAAGAGGTCTGTTTGATCTCCGAAATATACAAAGAACTCAAAAAATTGGTCATCAAAAGAACAAATAATCCAATAAAAATAATGGAGTACAATGTGCGTGTGTGCGTGTGTGTGTGTGTGTGTGTGTGTGTGTGTGTGTAGTTTCTGCTGTGAGGCATAAGTTACCAGAAGGCCTTGTCTACTGCATCTTAGATGCAGGCAAAAGTGCTTAGTATTTTGTTGATATGAAAACTTCTCATATATAAATTGATTAAAAGATTTCAGTTAAGACCAATAAAAATGATATTAACATGATAATTTGGAAACCTCTTCTCTACCACATGTGAGCTGCTGTTTAACACAGCTGGTATATCACACCCTATCTTGGTCTCTCTCACTTTCCTCTGCTCTAACACAGGCAGTAGACCCTACATAGCTATGGCTGTCCATGGCACAAGGCACCATGGGAGTTGTAGTTCATATGAGTAAAGGCACAACTTCTCATTCTATAACCTACAGGACTTGTTCTTCCTGTAATTTATTGCTTCAGGGCATCCAAGGCAGTGTGGTGTGCACTCGTGATTGATTGTGTTTTGAAGTGGGGGAATGAAAACGCAAATTGTAGGGCTTGACAATTTCTGTGATGAAAATGCCACCATCGGGCCGATGTTAACCTGCCAGTTCACGGAATGTGCTGCTAGGAAGCTGTGCCCACAACCAGGTCTCAAGCCTGTAAGGGTCGTCTGCACCCGCTACTGACAAGACCCAGGCACTCCAGGGTCACCCCATCTCAGGACCCTACCACGTTTGTGGATTTACCATGATTACAGTTTCCTCCCCAGGTGGACCAGAGGTGTTTTATCATTTTTCCCAGGTTCTAATGGAACCCAGTTTTTTCCTGGATGCAGCAGACATTAACTTCAATCTTTCATCTCCTCTCGTAGAATATCACACAGACCCAAGATAGAGAAAGTGGAAGGCTGCCTCTGGCCTTTGGCTCGAAGAGACACACACTGATACTTTTATTTTGCCAGTCTTGAAATCGATATAAAAGCCCAAAGATTATATTGTGCCACGTGCTGGGACGGCCAGTCTTTCTCTGTGTGGCCGTGATGTGAGAACAGCTAAACAAAGGAGGATTTTTGTTCCCCTCCCATAAAAAGCTCAGCTCCAGAGAACAACATAATGACCATTTTTCACTGCCAAAAACTAGGGTGCTGATTTTCTGTATCTTCAAAATTCATAATGACGAGCATCTTTGGATGCTTGCTGCATGAGAACAGTGAATGCGCCACCAAGAAGTGGCTTTTCTGTGATGAGCAGGCAATTCTTTTCTAAGCAAGGAAAATAGACTTAAATGTCATTATGCGCAGTTTGGATGTACCACATGGTCAAAATAACTTCAAGATAAAAAAATGAATAGGGCAGGGATTTGAAGGTCATCAGACTGGTGACTTGGATGGTGTTCGCACTAGACGATCAAAATATTTGAATTTTTTTTCTTCTACTTTTTAAAAATTTTCCAGATTTTGTGGGGGAAGGAGAAAAATAAATCTGGATTTTTTTTTTTTAAATCCTGAGCATGACTTTGACAAAGGAAAACAATATGGTTGAACTGGTAAAGACAAGAAACAAGCAAAGAAATGGTTCGCCAGCAGAGAAGGTCCGAGGGAGGCCTGTTGCTGCCTTGAACTTGTATCTGGGGTGTGGGTAGGCATCGCAGACTCAGGGTCAGCTCCTGAAACCTTGCTGACTTCTTTGGCATCGCTGCGGCCTGCCATTTTGCTGCAGGAACTGAAACTTCCTGCCTGGACCATTGGTCCTAGTGAGACCCAGGGGAGGGATGTCAGGGCTCATCCGGGAAAATGGCCATAGCTGTGTGTGATGGCAGCATATGAAAATCGCAAATGATTTGGAGAATATCATAAGCCGGAAATTAAAGCAGAAAGCGTGAGTTCCAATAACCATCCTGGGAGATGGACCAAAGGGAGAGGAGACAGAAGACAGAGAGGCCTCAGATGTCGGAAGTCAGGGCAGACAAGAAAGTGTGTTGACACATCTTGTGTAACCGGGCTTAACAGTGAAGGGAAGAATCAGATTTGGGACATCATTTTAATGCGGGTGCAGGGAGTCAGGGTGAGAAAGAACCAGGTAGGTGTCCTAGTTTCTAGTAAACACTAGCTGGGTAGGTTCCCTTGGTTGAGAGGGACATGGCTTGGGGAAAACATCACCCATAGGGACTTCCCATTTAGAGCAAGACGGACACACTCCTTCCTGTGTGAGGGGAAGACGGATGCTTGGGCAGGTGGGTGACTGTAAGAGCTGGAAGATGGAAGACACAGGAGAGGTTGAAAATGGAAGTGGGTGCATAGTCACAGATGTTTCTAGAAGGTAGTAGAAGCCTGGAGTGCTGATTGTCTGCTGCCCGCAGAAGGGGCTAGTGGGGTGAAGCTGGGGAGGGAGACAGGATGCAGGGGCAGGGTAGAGAGAGGGTGTTCAGATCTGGAACCATGAGAAGAGAAGGATCCAGAATATCAGGGACTTTGGAGCATCACACCACACACACACACACACACACACACACACACACACAAATGTGCACCACCATGCCTAGCTTTTTTGTCTATTTGGATTTTTAATTTTTGTTCTTGTTTTGTGCTGCTTAACGTGGTCTCTGGGTATTGGACTTAGGTCCCATGTTTGCAAGGCAAACACTTTATGAACCAAGCTATTTCTCCATCCCAGGACTTCCTTTGGCTGAGATGTCTGATTTCTTTCTGCTAAGCTTTGGCTTCTTATAGGCTTGTTTGAAGCTCAGGCTATGAGACCAGAATCTCTACTCATTCAGGCTTTATGAAGGAGTTGCAAATCACCTACCAACTGTCCTCCCTGACTGGCCTACACCCTCCATCATCCTCCTGCCTCTGGCTGGTGGCCCTGTGGCTGTGGCCTCTCTCTCCCAGTTTTGGCTTCCCTGTGTAACAGGAGAATCTTCTCAGAAGGCTTGTGTTACCCCCCTGCCAGGTGGTTAATGAAAGCACCACTGGCTCCAGGCACTCACTCATGACACCATTACCTATCTGTCCAGGCATCCCTGCTCTCCCGGACGGACAGAGAATTGCTGTCTGATTACAGCTTTGCCAGAGCCACGGTGACATAATGAACTTGGGCCTCTAGCTGACCATGGCTTAGAGATGACGGGGAGGCAACAGCCTCTTTCCACAGCCTGGACATGTACTCATTGTATGCAACAGGCGACTGTGGTCAGAGTTGAGCATATTATTCCTTAAGATGCTTTTGTCGCAATATGTTGGCTTGCTACACACAGCTGAACCCACTTTTATTATTAAATCCAAGTCCATTTTGCTCACCGCAAAGTATGCCAATTGCCGAAATTAGGAGTTTTGGAAAAAGAGAAATGGGTTATTTCTGAGATAACTTCACTACAGCGAAGTGGGAGCCTCCTTGAGTATGGGGCTTAGTGCTATTTCCAGGGCTTAGAAAAGCAGGGTGAATGAACTAAGGCATGGAGAAAGGTGGCCAGAGGGAAGGGAGCTTGAAGTGAGTAAGGCAAGTGTTAGCATCAAATTTCACTGATTATAAGACTAGGATTCAGAAATGCCACCATTCGTGTGCCCTGAGGTCTGGTCTTCAGGCCTTTGATGTCTAAAGGTCACTCATCTGAGACCTGCACAGGCCGAAAGTGTCGGTGCTTTCAGTCCATTTGAAGTGGAACAAAGCAACCTCCACTCTCTTGAAAAACAACTTAAACAATCGTTGCCATAGTGACCACACATCAGAGGTGTTCTCAGGCAAAGCTAATGATAGTACAAGACTCAGGTACATGACCTCGAAAATTAGGGGTAAAAGCAAGCAACTCAGAGCCAGTAAAGCTGGGGTTTATCAAGTTCCCTTCTGCTTGTTGTCACCTCCACAGGGCTTCCTGTTCCTGGAAAGTGTATGGGATGAGCTCTCATGACGGGGAGGCGGGGCTGATAAGGTGCTGCTCCCAGAAGGATGGAGTTCCTTAGCAACCACCGATTGATTGTTTGCTCTTGTCTTGTCAATCGATTCTCTGTACACGGCTCTCTGGGCCCCACCGTTTTCCAGCTCATCACTAGAAAGAAATACTGCTGAAGAGCTGAAACCAAGGTGCGCCCCTCTCCAGAGGAGACTAACCACAGGGACACATTGGTCTAGCCTCGCTGCACCTCTGATTCCAAGTGCTAGCCAGTAGTAATTAATGTTTTGTACGAAACTCCAGATGTGGGTGCTATTTAATGTCTGCAACAATTATAGCTAATAGAATGGAGCATGTACACACACACACACACACACACACACACACACACACCTGCAACTGTGTGCCACTTTCCTTTCTTTGATTACTAATATATTAGTAGAAGGGAGATTATTTTGTTCCTATGTCCTAAATATGTCCCGCCCACTTTTCCATAGAGATGGCCTTTGTTCCTGGAGTTGACTCTTCTCCCTGAGTACTGCTGCCCAGCCAGGTCAGTGGGCGTTCCACCAGGGCCTCAGCTTCTGTATCAGGAAGTCAGACCTGAGCCAGAGACTGTGCCCTGAAGACTCTCGTCGTTTGAGATTTGAAGATTTACTTTCTTTGGCACTAGAAATAAGCGTTGAGCAGGAAAAGCACAGAGGTACTTTATTTCTCATGAAAGAGAGGTGCGGAGGACCCCACTATTTGGGAACAGGGGCTGTAATGTTCTCGTCTGAGGCGGTGAGATGAGATCATAAGTAGAAATGGCCAGTGTAGCTGGGCGGTGGTGGCGCACGCCTTTAATCCCGGTACTCCAGTGGCAGAGGCAGGTGGATATTTGTGAGTTCAAGGCCAGCCTAGTCTACAGAGTCAGGGCTGTTACACAGAGGAAAAAAAACCCTGCCTCAAAAAACAAATATAAAACCAAAACCAAGACAAACGAAAAAGGCTGGCGTAGAGCAATAAGGAGGGGTGCGGGGATATCTAAATCAGCTGTGTGAACAATACAGGTGAGTCTGGTCCCAGTCTCTGTACGCTGGCTTTGCAGCTTCTCAGAACCTACCCACAATCCCAGGTAGGATGACTCCCCAGGCCTCTAGAAACAGACTGGACCCTCTGGCTTGCCTTGGCTCCTGGAGATAAGTAGTCTTGAACAGCAAGTGAAAACATGTTCCGTGTCTTTCTGTTGTCACCTCCCTGTGTGTCTGCCATTGCCCAGGGCAAGACAAGCTGGCCTGCTGGCCCTGAAAAGAGAAAGAGAACCCATAGGGAGCAGAGCCATTCCGTCAGGCTAACCCCACCCTTCAAGGCTCAGGAGCTCAGCCTGTTGCTGCATGCTGCGCTGGGTGAATTGCAGAGTTAAGGTCATGGTTTTCTGAAACGCAGCAAACCTGCTTGAGCAGGGCTAATATCAGCCTCTAGGGCACCAAAGCCTGATTACAGAAATAGGCATCTGGAAAATTCCAACATTGGCAGATCCAGACACTGGCTTGAGAGTAGGGGAAGAAAGTCCAGTAGGTACCAGGGGAGTAGAAAGTTCCAGGTGGGCCTTCTGATTCCCTAGTGGGGAAAGGAATCAGGGAGAATCACAGCCATGAAGCTGAGTGTTGAGAATGAACCCCACTGGAAGCCAGTTACAGCACTTGGGATTGTGTAAGAGGCAAGGGAGGAGGAGCGCCACACCCCCAGACTTGTTTGTGCCTGAAGAGACCCTGACAACAGGGCAGGAAGGAAATGGGTCTGGGCCAGGTTACCAGTGGAATAAGTTAAGCTTCCCAGTGCTAATCACAAGCCTCTGTGGGGCTCAACCTCTCGGTGGGGAACCCAAGGCTGAGAAGCAGCAGAGATAATAAGAGAGTAGCCATCATTGTACCCCTGAACAACATCCGTAGCTCATCTTACCACTGGCCCTTAAAAACAGCATTGTCCTTCTTTGTTTTCTGTTGGTGTAACAGAATGCCATGCACCAGGCGAATTATAAGGAACAGAAGTTTATTTCCCTCATCTTCAAGAGGCTGAGAAGGCCAAGACCAAGAGACTATTTCTCGAGTGTCTTCAGGCTGCATTAGAACAGGCAGAAAGCGGCACAAGGGATCAGATGTGCTGGTTTAGATCTCATTCTGTTTGGAAAGCCATTGATGTCGCCACAGGAGCTCACGCTCATTACCTTATCTTACCCCTCAACTTGTGACTCCGAGGGCTGAATTTCTAACGCGTGACCTCTTGAGATACCTGTTCGCACCCGGTAGACTGATTTTACTTTTGTTCAGTGTGCACCAAGAACTCTGATTACATTTTCTTCCTTGTGTAGACCTAATGGGGAGGTGATTTTCACCAGCACTTCTATGGGGTTCATTCCACGGTCCCTGAAAACCAACAAGCTGTGTCCTTTGCTACTCCAGGTACTGTTGAATATCATCAGGAGGGTGCTGTGAAGAACTCTGGCTGCTTACCTGGTACGATGCCAAAGCAGAATGTTCCCCCACACACGCTGCTGCTCAGCCGGCCCTGCAGGTCCCCTTCCCAGACAGGATTCATTCTTTTTAAAAACCCCTTTTATTATACTTATTTAGTTAATTCATGCGTGTGTGGTGGGGGTGCACATTTGCCACTGCCTGCGTGTGGAGGTCAGAAGGCAACTTTGGGGAGTGGTTCTCTCCTTCCATCCTGTGGGATGCAGGGGTTGAACCCAGGGCTTCAGGCTCAGTGGCGAGCGCCTTTACTGCTGGAACAACTCGCCAGCCCCTTGGACATTTCTGAGCCTTCAGATGCTTCAACTGTGGAAGGCAAACGTGTGACTGGGCTGGAGAGCCTGTGTTGGCGTGTGTCCTTAGATTTCACTCCACCTTTCTTTCACGAGAATAGTCCACACCTTTGTAACCTATAGTGTTCACTTGGTAGCTGTCAGTAGCTACCAAGAATAAGGGCTAAAATAATCATCATCATCATAATAATAATAATAATATAATAATGGAAGTAGAAGATGCGAACAGTCTATATGCTGCCCATGCGATAACGCCCAGCAGGCTCCGAAGAAACTCCAACCCCACCAGCAAGATGACACATTTGTTTTGCCTGAGACACACATCTAAAGTGTACGTGCTCTGTTCCAAAACATGCTCTAATGGGGTTTGTTCAATTCCGCTGGCTCCCAGTCCAAGCACTTGACTGCTTTAGCTGTCGGTGACTAATTGCAGGTTTGTATTTGTGCAGGAATTACTCAAGGCGACTCTTAAAGCCTCTCTGCATTCAGTGTGACTCACCTCCTCCAGCCCCACAGTCAGCAGGATTGCACTGAAGGAAGTGTGTGAGAGTGGCCCAAGGTGACAAGCTGCTCTGCTTCCAGACATTTCCTTTATTTTTTTATTATGTTTATTGAGTATGTGTGTGGATGCCCGCAAGCCTCCAGTGTATCCCACAACACAGATATGGAGGTCAGAGGACAATAAAGGGGAGCTCAGTTCTGCCCTCCCTCCACGTGAGTTCCCAGGTCAGAATTCAGGTGGCCAGGTTCGGCAGCAAGTGCCTTCTTATCTACTGAGCCATCTTACTGGCCTCATCCTGCTTCTCTCCTCTTGTTTTTATTTCTTTTCATTGTATGTGTGTGTGCGTGTGTAGACATGCATGTGAGTGTATATATATTCATATGGATGCAGGTGTGTGTGTAGACAGGCATGTGTGCGCATGTATGTTCATATGTATGCAGGTGTGTGTGTGCGTGCATGTGTGTAGACAGGCATGTGTGTGCATTTATGTTCGTATTTATGCAGGTGTGTGTGTGCGTGCATATGTGTAGACAGGCATGTGTGCGCATGTATGTTCATATTTATGCTGGTGTGTGTGCGTGCATATGTGTAGACAGGCATGTGTGTGCGTGTATGTTCATATGTATGCAGATGTGTGTGCAAATCTAGATGTCAACCTCAGGTGTCACTCCTCATGATCTGTGCATGCATCTTGGTTTTTGAGAGCAGGTCTCCCACCTTCAGGGTACCCTGGCCAGTGGTTCCCGGGGATCTACTTATCCCCGTCTCTGCAGTGCTAGGATTTAGGTGCACTTTACTGGCTAAGCCATCTTCCCAACACCTAGCAATGTTTGTTTATTACTTTTACTGAAGTGCAATATGGTAGACACAGACACAGATAATGAGGATGCCAGTAAAAGGGATTCCAGTGTGAGCAGACCTAGGACAAGAGCATGAGCATCTGTGCCTGGAAGCCCCGCCCCTTCCATGCCCCCCCCCCCCCCCCCGCGGTCTGCTGAGTTCTGGCAACTCTAAGGCTCTGTGTAAATGAAGTCAGAGTCTAAACTCCTTTGTTCTCGTTCTCACTCATTGTTGGTGAGTTTCATCCATATTTGCTTTGATTTTTGTGTCTTTGGTTTTTAAGATGGGATCTCGCTAAGTTGCTACTGTGAGCTTCAATTCTGTGTCCGAGACCTCACCATCCTAAAGAGTGGATTTCAGGGACACCCAACCACACTCAGCTTTCACAATTGCTCATTTTTATTGCGATTGTAGCCTTCTAGAACAAGGCACTATTTGTTTTTATATCGTTAGTTCTGACCCTAGTAACTAAAAACTGGGATTCCCATTTTCAAATACTTATCAGTCATTATCCAACGACACATCCATTTATCTGACTCTTCTTTCTTTGAGCTTTTTGTTTTGCTTTGTTTTTTATTTTTTCAAGACAGGGTTTTTCTGTGTGGCTTTGGAGCCTGTCTTGGAACTTGCTCTGTAGACTAGGGTGGCCTCGAACTCACAGAGATCCTCCTGCCTCTGCCTCCTGCATGCTGGGATTAAAGGCGTGCACCACCACCACCCGGCTCTTTCTTTGGACTTCTATTGTTTACTTTAAGATAATAATTTTTAAGCTTTTCATTTTAGAAATATTTTCATCTATAGAATCATTCCAAGAGTGCAACCACTCTGGAAAGCAGTGTTTCGGTTTCTCAGGAAATTCGGGATCAACCTACCCCTGGATCCAGCAATACCACTCTTGGGAATATACCCAAGAGAGGCCCTATCATACAACAAAAGTATATGCTCAACTATGTTCATGGCAGCATTGTTTGTAATAGCCAGAACCTGGAAACAACCTAGATGCCCTTCAACGGAAGAATGGATGAAGAAAGTATGGAATATATACATATTAGAGTATTACTCAGCAGTAAAAAACAAGGACTTCTTGAATTTTGCATACAAATGGATGGAAATAGAAAACACTATCCTGAGTGAGGTAAGCCAGACCCAAAAAGAGGAACATGGGATGTACTCACTCATATTTGGTTTCTAGCCATAAATAAAGGACATTGAGCTTATAATTCATGTTCCTAGAGAAGCTAAATAAGAAGGTGAATCCAAAGACAAACACATAGGCATCCTCAGGAATATTAACCTTCATCAGGCGATGAAAGGAGACAGAGACAGAGACCCACACGGGAGCACCGGACAGAAATCTCAAGGTCCAAATCAGGAGCAGAAGGAGACGGAGCACGAGCAAGGAACTCAGGACCACGAGGGGTGCACCCACACACTAAGACAATGGGGATGTTCTATTGGGATCTCACCAAGGCCAGCTGGCCTAGGTCTGAAAAAACATGGGATAAATCCGGACTAGCTGAACATAGCGGACAATGAGGAATACTGAGAATTCAAGAACAATTGCAGTGGGTTTTTGATCCTACTGCACGTACTGGCTTTGTGGGAGCCTAGGCAGTTTGGATGCTCACCTTACGAGACCTGGATAGAGGTGGGCAGCCCTTGGGCTTCCCACAGGTCAGGGAACCCTGATTGCTCTTCGAGCAGATGAGGGAGGGGGAATTGATCGGGGGAGGGGGAGGGAAATGGGAAGCGGTTGTGGGGACGAGGCAGAAATCCTTAATAAATAAATAAATTAAAAAAAAAAAAAAAGAATCATTCCAAGAGTTATCGGAGGGATGCACATGTCTCTGTTTGCCTAAAGTCCATCAGTGGTGAGCCCTCTGTGACAGTGGCTGAGGACCCTCTCACTCTCTTCCCACCCCGTCTCTTTCTCCCTCCTTTCTCTCCTACTTTGACTGGTCAGTCTTTTCTGAGCTTCATCTCTAAATATTTAAGGACAACACCTTAAAATACAAGGGTTTTTCTTAAAAATCCCAAACCTGCAATAGAATTCAAACACTTTAAGATCTTCAGGCTACTATTGCCTGACACGTGAGCACACACAAGTTGTTGGTTGTCTCCATCACATGTGCAGTGGTCTTCAGACCTGACCTGATCTGGGAGCGATGGACACTTCCTTGTCACAGCTCCTTGGTCCTGTTCGGTCTGGAGGAGGTCCTTGTCTTTCTCCTTTCTTCGTTTCTGATGACAGCGACATCTCTGAAAAGCATGCGCTGCTCCCGTTAGGACCAGTTTGAAGACGGGGGGTGTTTGTTGAAACTCTCTGTTTTGGTTGGTTTCTGTTGCTATAACAGAATAGGACAGATGAGGTTAATTTGCCAAAAATAGAAACTCATTTCTCACAGTTCTAGAGAGCAGGAAGCCCACGGCCATGGTGCCAGTGTCTGCTGAGGGGCTGTTTAGAACTCCCTGGCCGTGGTGAACGTGTTGGTGAGGGCTGTTTGAAAATCTCAGGTCGCAGCACATGCGACTCCAAGGTGAGTTCAGCAGGCAAGTAAATGCTGGGTGATGTCTCTTCCCTAAGAATCTCAGTCCCACTCAGGCGACAGGAGCCCTCCCACCTCATCACCACATGAAGGCCCTTGCTCCTGAGACCCTCAGGTCAGCATTATCTGAAGTTTGGAAAGGACACATTCAGTTATTACGTTCAAATCAAAGCTGACAAAGTTGCGATCTGTTGCCTTTATCACGGAAACTGCAGGCCACATTTGCTCCTGTCTTAGTGGGGTGACGGCTCTCAGGGCGGAGTTTCCTCTTTTCGGCTGTTTTTTGTTGGTGACGCCTGGCTTATTTACTTATTTCTGTCATTGTTCTTACCGTCTATTTTGAGATTGGATCTCTTGTATCCCAAGTTGGTCTTGAATCCCCGAGGTAGCCGTCGCAACCTTGAACTTCTGATTCTCCTGCCTCTACCTTTTGGCTGCCGGCATGCCCCAGCTTATGTGGTGCTAGGGTTTGAGCACTGTGCGCTGAGCTTTATTCTCAACCCTTTTGATTGGTTGTAAAAATCTCTCTATTGAGAGTAGAGCTGGCATAGCCTGACAGTATTTCTCCAGACTGTCATTTGCCTTAGTTATTGGTGACAGCTTTTCTGTTTTCCAAAGACCCTCATATCTGCACTCGAAGCATGACCTTTATTTCTGCCTTTGATATTTTGCCATTTTTTTTTGGATGTTAGATTCACCTAAATGCCTTACGTTTTACCATTTACTTTTTTTTGTCTCTTTATTTATTTATTTATTAAAGATTTCTGCCTCCTCCCCGCCACCGCCTCCCATTTCCCTCCCCCTCCCCCGATCAAGTCCCCCTCCCTCTCAGCTTGAAGAGCAATCAGGGTTCCCTGACCTGTGGGAAGTTCAAGGACTGCCCACCTCCATCCAGGTATAGTAAGGTGAGCATCCAAACTGCCTAGGCTCCCACAAAGCCAGTACGTGCAGTAGGATCAAAAACCCATTGCCATTGTTCTTGAGTTCTCAGTAGTCCTCATTGTCCGCTATGTTCAGCAAGTCCGGTTTTATCCCATGCTTTTTCAGACCCAGGCCAGCTGGCCTTAGTGGGTTCCCAATAGAACATCCCCATTGTCTCAGTGTGTGGGTGCATCCCTCGTGGTCCTGAGTTCCTTGCTCGTGCTCTCTCTCCAACAACCTAGATGCCCTTCAATGGAAGAATGGATGAAGAAAGTATGGAATATATACATATTAGAGTACTTCTCAGCAGTAAAAAACAAGGACTTCTTGAATTTTGCATACAAATGGATGGGAATAGAAAACACTATCCTGAGTGAGGTAAGCCAGACCCAAAGAGAGGAACATGGGATGTACTCACTCATATTTGGTTTCTAGCCATAAATAAAGGACATTGAGCCTATAATTTGCGATCCTAGAGAAGCTAAATAAGAAGGAGAATGCAAAGACAAGCATATAGGCATCCTCCTGAATATTAACCTTCATCAGGCGATGAAAGGAGACAGAGATAGAGACCCACATTGGAGCACCAGACTGAAATCTCAAGGTCCAAATCAGGAGCAGAAGGAGAGAGAGTACCATTTACTTTTAAAAAATTTTATTTATGTTTTAAAAATTTACTTATTTCATATTTATGAATGTTCTGCATGCATGCATGCCTGGATGCCACGTGCATGCCTAGTGCCCTCAGAGGTCAGAAGAGGGAGTTGGAGTCCCTGAAACTGTAGTTATGGGTGATTGTGAGCCAACCTTATAGTTACTGGGAACCAAACCAGTGTACTCTGCAAGAACAAATGCTCTTAACCACCAAGCCGTCTCTGCAGCCCCTACCTTTTTACCTTTAAACATATTATTTCTTACTCATTTTAGAGTAAGAAGAAAGAGATGTAGCTTTTGTCCCCACAGTTAGCTTAATTGACTCAATGTGTTTGTATATGGACAAGAGCATACAGATCGATTGTAAGAAGGCCACTGCCTTGGTGGGGAAGTACAATAGGACTCGCGGGCTCATTAAAGACCGATTCTCAGGGTTCATAAGTCTAGGAAGAAAGGTTCATGCTGTTATTAATTATAAGTTGATTCTTGAGGATAGAGTTGTCTTCTGCTAACTAAAAGCTTGTATGACAATAATGGGTGATTTGATCCTCCGACAGACCCCGTGCTGGAGCGAAGGGCTGGTGGGAGGACCAGCGTAGCACCCCTGTGGGCAGTGGAGCTCACAGAGCTGGCTCTTAGAGAAATTTCCATCCGGGACATCAGGGATGCAGTGGCTGAGGAGCATCCAACAGGAAGTGGAGGGAAACAGCCTGGAAAACAAGACAGGAGAGCCTCAAGTCTCCCCCAAACCCCGGAGCTGAGAGTACACTAGACTATGCGGTATGCGGAGGTCGTGAGTCACTAGCCACATGGAGAACCAAAAGTGAGGCTTTGAGGTACAGAGTGGCATGCTCTGAGGAGTGGAGCGTGAATAAAATCGGGGTTCAACCAAGACACCAGAAAAACAAAGCAGCCAAGCCACTAGAGAAGTCTCACCTCTCTCTCTACCAAGGCTGGGCAACCACAAGCTAAGTAGTCTGAGCCTCTGTCTCCTCTCATTTTATAGTCCCTCTAGTGCTGGAATTAAAGGCGCGTGACTTCCTAGTCCAGGGATTAAAGGTGTAGGCCACCATCACCTGGATTTGGTTTTGCATTGATCCTGTGTAGCCCAAGGTAGCCTTGAATTCACAGAGATTCATCTGCCTCTGTCTCCCAAATCCTGGGATTAAAGGTGTGTGTTACCATTTCCTGACCTCAAAAAAAAAAAAAAAAAAGCTTTAGCTTTGCCTCTGGTCTCCAGAGAAGATTTATTTATTAAAATGCAAGTATAAAGTACAAACAATACAAATAATATAGATTACTATAGAGGAGTGTGATGCTGAATGCCCAGGCCCGGCAGACGGCCACTGGAGTCAGGAGGGTTTAAAAGTATAACGGGCTTGGTGGCTTCTGAATGACCTCAGTCTGTCAGCATGGGGAGGCTGCAGTGGGGGCCTTTTCTATGTTGTGGAATGCTGCCGGCTGCTGAAGTAGGAAGGGCTTTAGCTCCCCATAGGCCTCTTAGATAAGGACACTAATTTCCAATGAGAGCTCTGCTGTCAGACCCAACCTTTCCCAAAGACAGACTCACTTGTTCTTTTCCTCCAGGGCCTAGTGTTTTAACTTTCTTTTTGGCAAGGGACACAGACTTCTGAGAAGTACAAAGAGAATGCCAAGTGCCGAGGCCCTGGAGAGGAACAAGCATGGCATGCCAAAGGACAGCTTTTCCTCTGTGTGTGTGTGTCTGTCTGTCTGTCTCTGTCTCTCTCTCTCTTTCTCCTTCTTTCCTTTCCTGTTTCCTTCTTCTCCCTCTCTGGAGTGTCCTGGCTCTTTAAGAATTCAAGTGGTAATTCATCAAATGCCTCAAGCAGGTAATTGTCACAACAAGAAGAGGTGAGGATTCTTAGAGGGCTCCATTTGAGGAAGGGAGTTGAGGTACAGGTCAAGACTGGTGTTGAGTGGACAGTTGTTGAAGGCTGGTTGCCTCGTGGGAAGAGGGCCATTATACAGTTTTCTCTACCTTCTTGTTGGAAGTTTCCAGAACAAAGGGTAGAAGAAGGTATCTGGTAGGCAGTCTGGAAGTGACAGTCAGACGGGGGCAGATCATAAATGCCAGTAGGCCCACACCTTCGCTGTGCAGCTGAGGATCCGCTCTTAGAGCAGGACTCCAAACCCTCCAGCCACCTGCCTGACATTTCATGGCACCGCGATGAAATGGCTCGAGCTGATGTGGAGGTCAGATGATTTCTGTCTGCTCTGCCCATGACTTCAGCCACTGCCGCCCAACCCCCTCTTCTTCCTCTTGGAAGATGTTCTCACTGAGCCGACAGCTGGGAAAGTCATATCCAGCTCATGGAGAGTTAAACTAACAATGTGATCTGCGTGCATGAATCTTCAGAACCTTGCTGCAAAGACAGAATGAGTTGCGAGCCGTTAGTGGAGTAATGGCATGCTCGTCTGTCTGATGAAAGGTTTGCATGGCACACTCCAGTTCTTTTACATGAACGCACAGCCTTTTAAAAAGTCATTAAAATCGTATCTTGTGCAAACAATAGTCACCTTCTCAGTCTCGACTCCTTCAGTGTTATTAGAGGTCTCTGACCACACATGAACATCAGTATTGGAGCGTTTTATCTCTGTTTGCAGGGAGAATGACATGCATTTGTATTCAATGCTGTTCCCATCTCTCTTTCGCATTCTGATGGCTCCTTCCTCTGTGTGAGAAAGAATAGCTGGGTTATGGTAGTCTGGGTCAGACCCAGATGGTTTTTATTTTTCCAGTGAGTACCTCCCAATATTAGTTTTGCTGCAGGAGATTAGAAGTTCAGAGCCCTGTGCAGTAGATTTGGTAAGTGACTATGCAGAACAAAAAAACAGAACAGCAAAATGGACTCCCTTCAGTTCCTCTCAACAAAAGCTTCTCCCTAGGAGAACAGCGTGTGGGCTGAGAGAGGATCCACTCTCTGGTTCATAAGTGCATCAGATGCCAGTTTTGTTAAATGGTATTGATAATGATAGATTGGCCTTGGGTAAAAAGGTTTATGGAAAGAGGTAATTTTATTGATTTGGAACTGACTGGTTTGTTGGAAGTTACAACATCATTTTCAGTAAATCAATTGTGCGTGGTTTGAGAAGGTTTTGCACTATGTCTGTCTTAAATTATATTTAAATAATTGATCAGGATTTGTATTGTTAATAACCTTTAACTGAACTGTCATTGGCCTGTGTTGGTCCCCACAGATCAATTTTATGGGTGGCTCATTTGTCTTTGCAACGTTTCCAAAATGCCTCGTGGTTTTCTATGTTTAAACTCTCTTCAGTGTTTAGTTCAGAAGTCAAGGGTTGGTTTATTATTTTGGCTAAAAAAAATGTGTAGAGATAATGAGTTTCTACCCTCTTTTACAGAAAGACCATGAATGTGTTTTCACAGTGTGTTTGTTTAAATTCAAGTCCTTATTCATAAGGATGCAGTCACATTGGATTAGGGTCTACACTAATAGCACCATGGGGTTCCCCAGTTCAACCCATAACAAAGGATGACTAAAGAAATCACTCAGGAGACAGGAGGCAGATCTGAGATCTTGGGACACAGGTCTTTGGTGGAGAATTCCAAGGAGCGTGAAGGACTAAAGAATGAATCCTTCCAATAAGGAATTCCCGAGTCTATCCTGCACTCATCCCACATCTCAGGGTCCACCCCACGCCCTGCACACAGCAGCTACGTGCAAGTGCGGTCTGGGGAAGAGGGCAGCCAGCTGAATCCTTTGAGGGCATTGTTTCTCTGGTTTGTTGGCTGTGTGTCTGGGTCTTCGGCTAGACTAAAGAGAAGACTGTCATAGTGGTTCTGTCCCGGTTACCTTGAAGAATAGGGCCCGGGAGCCAATAATATCCCAGAAAGTACTGCAAACTAAACACATGATGGAAAATACATAGTAGTATTGGGAGAAAAGACGATGTTTGCTGTAGAATTGGGAGAAAAGATGATTGGAGCTGATGATGGACATTTGTAGGGAGTGATAGCCAGCTTCCTTCTGATGCAGATCCCAGATAGAGCCCTGACTTGCCATGATCCATGGGGTGTGGCTCGGATATGCTCATAGGACCTTAATGGAAAAGGTTTCTAGAAGTTGATAGAACTTGGGAACAACCACATGGAGGGGTTTTGTTTTGCTTTTTGTTTGTTGCAGCATGTTATTATGTTACCCAGATACGCTGGTTAGTCTTTTTGTCATCTTGGCAAATGAGGGTCATTTGGGAAGAGGGACCCTCAAGTGAAAAACTATCCCCACCAGATTGACCTGTAGCAAGTCTGAAGAGCATTTTCTTGATTAGTGATTGGTGTAGGAGGATCCAGCTTTCTGTGCTAAAGGCCAGCCCTGGACAGGTCGTCCTGAGAGGTTTAAGAAAGCAGGATGAGCGAGTTATTGGGAGCAGTAGGCAGAGCTCCTCCGTGTTTTCTACCTCAGGCTCCCAGGCCTTGAGTTCCTGGCCTGACTTCCCTCAGTGATGGACTATGACATGGGATCGTAGGACAAATAAACTGTCCCCCCACCCCAAGTTGTTTTTATCACAGAGACAGAAAACAAACTAGGAGATAGTCTCCTGGCCCCATGCCTCTACCTCCAAAGGCGCTGGAATTACAGGTGCGCACTCCCACTCCTCCGACCTAAACACATGATGTAAAATGTCGGATAGGCATGGATCTTGGGCATAATTGATGAATTTTACTGCCATTTTCCAGGCTACCCACATGTCAACAAAACACAGCTTCTGCTGTCTGGCCAAGCTTCCTAGTATTTACCGTCAACTTAGTGGCACTGCTTTCCCTGACCAGCAGCTGTTCATAGGCTTTTCTCTGTCAATTAATTTTACCTATTTGTAAATGCATATTAGTAAGATAAACAGCATATAGTTTGGTATAGTAAGCTGTCTGAGAGGCTGACTGACCACTTGGTATTGGATAGCCAACTGGTGTGCTCTTCCCTGGGAAAGATGATTCCTCCCGCTCTCAGCTCTCCTTCGCGGCCTCTAGTTCTTCATCCGGGGTGTCTTTTCAAGACTCCCCTGGTGTGGCAGCCACCTTCCCACTTCCTGCAGCAGCAGGCAAGAATCCCAGCTCACAGCCTCTGAAGCTCCGGGTTGTCTTTCTGTCTTTCTGACTTCTAGCATGCTATTAGGGATGAGGTTGTGACTGACTGTGGCTCCAATTTGTGTTTTCTGCTATGCAGTGAAGTTGAACTCTGCTCGGGTGCTCAGGGGATATTTCACATGCCTCCTCCTGGGGAATTCTCCTGAAGCTATCTGCCCTTGCAGATTATTGCGTTATCTGTCTTTTAAACTAACTTTTGCGAGTTCTCTCCCAGTACATTTTCATAGACGCGGCTTACAAGTACCGTTTCCCAGTTGGCAATGTCCTTCCCCATCCTTGGCAGTCTTCCTCGGCATAAGTTCTCTGTCTTGCTGGTGTTCCTTCTTGCCACTTCAGAGTCTCTCCTGTCCTTGAAGACTAGGCCACTTGGAATGCTTCTCTTGGGACCGGAGATGTAAACTGTGCTTCCCTCCAAAGAAACCAGCATGAGAAAATCTCACTCCGGGCTCCTTCCTGTCACTTCGTATCCGCATGTCCTACTGTGCCCAGAGCTCTGTTGTGGGTTCTGGGGATGCTATGAAGGTAAGCAAGACCTCTGCTTTCAGTTCCTCTAGTAGAAGAAACACAAGCTAAACACAGAAGAGAAACATCTACAAGGAAGTCAGGACCACGAGGGGGGCACCCACCCACTGAGACAGTGGGACTGATCTATTGGGAGCTCACCAAGGCCAGCGGGACTGGGACTGAAAAAGCATGGGATAAAACCGGACTCTCTGAACATGGCAGACAGTGAGGGCTGATGAGAAGCCAAGGACAATGGCGCTGGGTTTTGATCCTACTGCATGCACTGGATTTGTGGGAGCCAAGCCTGTTTGGATGCTCACTTTCCTAGACCTGGATGGAGGGGGGAGGTCCTTGGACTTCCCACAGGGCAGGGAACCCTGACTGCTCTTTGGACTGAAGAGGGAGGGGGAGAGAAGTGGGGGGAGGGGGAGTTGAGTGGGAGAAGGGGGGAGAGAAATTGGGAGGTGGAGAGGAGGCAGAATTTTTTTCAATAAAAAAAAAAATGAGCCAAAAAAAAAAAAAGAATTTCTTTAAAGGGTTGATAGAGTGTTCGAACTCAAATGAACTCACTAGGAAGGTCCAGAATGTATGTGAAACTCAGCTATGACTTAAAGAAAAGCTACAGCTTGTGCAAAGGTCCTGGGGGCACAAGCTTCTCAGCATGTAGAAGAAGGGCTGCAGCAAGTAGGGCAGAGATGAGGGGAGGGGAAGATAATGTCAGAAGCTCCACCAAAAAAAAAAAAAATGCTCCCAGGCCATGGTAGGAGGAGACAGATCTAATTCCCCTTTCAACTAGAAGCTATTGATTGGTTTTACATCAGAGTAATCTGTTCTGGTTTCCATTTGGAAAAGACCACACTGATGGCCGCGTCAGACTGATTTGAGCTGAGGGGGGTAGAGTCTACAGAAGTCCGTGAGGAGAAGGGTGTGGGTGGCTTTGACTGGGATGGTCATCTCGGGGAGGGGGCTGAAGTGTGGTGTGGTTACATCCTAGCTGCTAGATGATACGGGATTCGCTGACGCTGAGGATGCAGGGTGGAGAGTTGGAACAAGCGCATCCTCGTCGGCCTCCAGTTCAGGCTGCAGAGTCGCTGCCCCACCCTGCAGCAGCAGAAGCGGAAAGGCAGGGGGAGATTCTGGGTCCCTTGGCAAGCAAAGGTGTAAAGGTCTGCTCTGCTCTGGTGGCAACGGTGTGACAATGCCCATCCTGCATCTCTGACATGGTTCATCCCTGGGAGGGCATACACTAAAGAGAACGTGTCAACGGCCACAGGGCTACCCTCTGTATCCATGGGTATGTTCACGTAGGGTCAGTCTTACTGTGCCCCTAGGTCTTCAGGAAGAAAGGAAGCAGAGAGAGTTGGTTCTGTTTGCATTTTGAAAGGATGGCTGATTAGCATTTGGAACAGATTATTTCAATATTAGAGGCTCTGCACCTTCGTATTATTTGATAGCTAAGGAGGGGATTGATCTACTTAGCCCGGAAGATTGAAACAGCATCTTCTGCATGAATTAATATATGAACAAATTTTAAGAGAAAGGAACCTTCCACATGGCTGAAGAAAAGCAAGCGATTATAAGCCAAAATAGCTCTTAAAGCCCTTTATAATTGCCTGCAGATACCTAGCCGGTTTGTCAATTATAAATAAGGTGGGTTTCATACAAAGCTATAGTAAACATTCTCTCCAGCATGGTTGACCTGTGTAAAGGTTTTTTTTTTGTTTGTTTTTGTTTTTTTAATCATTGAAAAGAACCTTAGAGAGGGAGAGATCCTTTGTCCCTGTGCCCAGGATGCCCCCAAATACCACTGCTGTTCTAGCAACTGGTCTACTCAGCCCCTTCAGGCACCAGCGACCTGACTGTTTTATAGACATACAAGAGACCGATAACTCAGATCCTGAGAGAAACGCCTGACAAAGCCCAGCTCCTGGACAGCCTGTGCCACAGTTGCAATAACACAGAAGCTCCAAGAACCTGTGACAGACGACTGGAGTCTAGGGGAGAATGACAGCACAGCACGACATGGTGTCCTGGACGAGGAGGAACTGAAGAAGTTTGAAACAATGGCATGGCTCCAATGAAGACTAATTAGCTGTAGCAAACATGCCATATAATCTAGAATATTAGTAGTCTGGGAAAACAGATGTGGGTAATCTTAGTATTCCCTTTTTCTCTGTAAGCTCAAAATTGTAAAAAAAAAATTATTTATCATGTGTCTATCATCTATGTCTATATATCATTCATCTATCACCTATCTGTCTGTATGTCTGTCTATCTATCATCTATCTATCTATCTATCTATCTATCTATCTATCTATCATCTATCCATCAGCTTTTCTAGGATTATACAGGGCCTTACAAGCTGTAGGCAAGTATTCTAGCACTTAGCTCTATCCTCAGCTCTCAGTAAATTAACTTTAAAGACAAGGGAGGTGGAGGTTTGGGAGAGGGTTCCGACAGTAGAGTTCTGGCCGCACGAGCCTGAGGATCTGAGCTCATGCAAAGTCGGGTGTAGCAGAGCATGCCTGTAATTCCAGCTCTGGGAGCGGGAGGCGGAGAGACTCCTGGGGTTTGCCAACCAGCCATTGCAGCCCAATTGGTGACCTGCAGGTTTGGTGAGAGAGCCTATCTTTCAAAATATGGCAGAGAGTGGTAGAGGAAGAGATCTGATGTTGACCTCTACCCTCCACACACACGGACATGTGCACACACATACAAAGAACAAAATAAGCAAATGGGACATGTGAACGTAAAGTGAGCCAGAGACAATCCCGGGGCTCCTCCGGGTCTTTAGTCTACTTCTTATTAGTTCTCTTTCATGCTGCCCATCCTGTAGCTTTGTGTTTTATGTATAAGGAGACACTTTTATAAACGTATTCTATCATCCAGAGCTTCTGAGGCTCTGTGATATCTCAATTTCGTAAATAATTAAAACGTCAGGTTTAACAACTTTGATTCATCATGTTTCACATCATAAAAACAACACGCAGTTGTTAATCAACACAGTAACATTTGGAATCTCTTCCCCTCCCTCTACTTCAAACGCAGCGTGTGAACACTGGCCCCTTTACCCGGCTTCTGTGCGGGATGCTCGCGGGCATCTGCTGATGCAGCCCACGTTTGCACCTGCTCCCCAGACTAACGCAGGGCAGCGTGAGGAGGGACCAGGCAGGGCAGGCCGAATCGCCCTGATTGTATCTTCAGTTATTTATGACTCAAGGTGAGAAGCAAGCATCCTCATTTCAGCCTGAAGTCCCTGGGCAGGGATGGGGTCAATCTTCCCTTCACAGGACCATAACACATTTTTCAATCTAAAACTGTGTTCCTCGGAGGAGATGAAAGAGGAAGGATGTTTGCATGTCTCCCCGTAGGAGGTGTTCGGTAATACTTGCTGGCTTCTAATAAATATCATGAACGTGTGTGGCAGGTGGGAAGGAGGTGGCTACAATGCCTCAAGCTCAAACATCTGCATAATCTGAGGCTTGAGGATGCAAGTTCCTCTTGGACCAGTGTAACATGGAGGGCCTGGCTTGTTTGCTTGTTGTTGGGGTTTCTGTCCTGCCCGGCCCCCCAGCTGTTTAGTCCCAGAGAAAAATCCACATAGATCTCTATAAGTTATAAAACTGATTGGCCCATTAGCTCTAGCCTCTCACTGGCTAACTCTCACATCTTGATTAACCCATTTTTCTGATCTATGTTAGCCATGTGGCTCAGTACCTTTTTTCATCCTGCTGCTTCCATGGTCTGGGCAGGAGTGCGAGGAATCAACTTCCTCCTTCCCAGAATTCTCCTGTTCTCATTACATCATTTCTACTTCCTGTCTGGTTTTCCCACCTATACTTCCTGCCTGGCCAATCAGCATTTATTTAAAACATGATTGACAGAATACAGACAATTCTCCCACAGACCAGTATTCTCTTGACCATCCTGCCATCCTCATGTCTTCTCGCTTGCATTCTATCTGACACTCATATTGGTGCATCAGCCTTTCCTGGAGCTCTGCACAGTGGCAGTGCTGCCTCTGGTTTTGCAGGATCTGGGAAGGGTCAGAGTATCCAATTGTGTGGTCCTAGGCCTTGGACTAAGGGTACACCTGCTGCCAATCTGTAGGTCCACAGAAGGCATTAAGAACCACTTGGGATTAAGTAACGAAAGAATGTCATAATCTCTGGCATAAGCTAAAACTTGGCCCCGTGAGAAAGGACACTGAATCAGGTGTAAAGGGGCTTATATGTTCTGACTTTCCCTTAGCTGGATGGTTTGAGCCGGGTGGCCTCCCTGGAGAGCAAGCCCATGCTGAAGGTTAAGTGATGTCTTGGTTAGATTTCCTATTACTGTAAAGAGACAGCATGACCACAGAAAACTCTTACAAAGAAAACATTTAATTGTGGTGGTTTGCTTACAGTTTCAGAGGTTCAGTCCACCATGACGGAGACCATGGTGGTATGCAGGCAGACATGATGCTGGAGCTGAGACTGCTACATCTTACAGGCAACAGGAAATCGACTGTCACACCGAGTGAAGCTTGAGAAAAAGACCTCAAAGCCCCCCCCCCCCAGTGACACTTCCAACAGAAGGTACGGCCCAGATTAAAGGTACACCCTCCAACCTTAAGGTCTGGCTTAAAGGTGTGGCTCATCCAGCTTCCAACAAGACTGTGCTTCCTCCAACAAGGCCACACCTCCTAATAGTGCTACTCCCTAAGAGCTTATGGGGGCCAAACACACTCAAACTACCACAAGTGGGAAACACATACAAGTCACCCTATTAGCTTGGACATGGCTTGGTTGGTACAGTGATTGCCCACCGTACATAGAATTCTCTAGAGTTCCATCTCTGGAAATCACTTAAACCAGGCATGGTGGCACCAGAACTGGGGAAGTGGCAGTAGGAGGTCAGAAGTTCAAGGTCATTCTTGTCTTGAACAGGTTTGAGGACAGCCTGGAATACATGAGAACCCGTCTCAAGAAACAAACAACAAAACCAAACACAGAAACAAAAATAAGCATTCCAACAAACCAATGGCATGGACACTTTAATTTGAGGACATGCAGGGTGTTTTTTATTGATTTTTATTGAGCTCTACATTTTTCTCTGCTCCCCTCCCCATGCAGGGTTTTTAAGTGAACCTACTGGAAATGTCTCGCCTGCCAAACATCACACCTTGTGTTTTGCAGCGAGATTTGCATTGGAAACAACTTCCAGAGTGAGGATCCTCCTCTTGAAAATGCTAGTGGTACTTACTGATTAGGTTCTAGGAATCGAGGTCATCGGTATTTCTCAAGACTCCTCTGCTGTTTCTGTATCCTTTGTCTCCAAGGACAGTAAACCTCTGGCTGCTCATCACTGGTGGCCTACAAGCAGAGGTGTGTGCCAACGTCTTCTGAAGGGCCCTATGGCTGGTATTTGTCATTTGCTCTGTTATGGCCACTGAGAGCAAGCTTTGTGTAAAGACCCTGTCTAATTGTGGCTTATGTGGAGATGAAGGGCCACACGGTCCCTGCAAGGGTTGACTACTCAAGATTGAAGGGTCTGTGTCTCATCTGGCTTTATATTTTCATATTCTGTGAGGTTGGGGTATCTCACTAGAGCTCCACTCTGGCTCACAGAACAGCTACGAGAAGGTGTTCATGCTGAGAGGCCTTTAAAGGGCCCCGGACTGCAAAAGGTTCCATCATCTTCACATATGGCTTCCAAGGCTACCATGGCAGTCTTCATCCTGGTCAACCAGAAAGGAAAAGGCTATGGAGGAGGGTTCTGAGTGTAGAGGAAGACCACATGAGCCCAGCTCAGAAAGGGACATGCTTGTCTTCATATCCCACTGACTAGATGCCTGATGTGTGGTTGACCACACCAAAGAAAGCCTTGGAGATTAGATATGCTGGTCTCTAGAGGAGGGCAAAACAGGTTTCAGTCAACAGATATTTGCTGAGGAGCAGTTATCTGTCAAGTGCAGAGGAAGTATTCAACAAATGGTTGGCCCCATTGAATAATTTAAGATGTTTAGATTAGGGTGATATTCAAATAACCACAAACACAGTTCTCCAAAAAGATCTTGAAATATGTTGATTTTCTTTCTACAGTTTCTTTTTTATTTTTATTGAGCTCTACGTCTTTCTCTGCTCCTCTCCCTGCTTCTCCCCTCCCCTTCAGCCCTCGCTGAAGGTCCTCATGCTCCCAGTTTACTCAGGAGATTTTATCTTTTTCTACTTCTCATGTAAATTAGATCTATGTAAGTCTCTCATAAGGTCTTCATTGTTGTCTAGGTTCTCTGGGATTGATTGTTATTTGTGGGCTGGTTTTCTTTGCTTTATGTTTAAAAACCACTTATGAGTGAGTACATGTAATAATTGTCTTTCTGTATCTGGGTTACCTCACTCACAATGTTTCCTAGTTCCATCCATTTGCCTGCAAAATTCAAGGTGTCGTTATTTTTTCTGCTGTGTAGTACTCCATTGTGATGAATGTACCACATTTTACTTATCCATTCTTCGGTCGAGAGGCATTTAGGTTATTTCCAGGTTCTGGCTATGACAAACAGTGCTGCTATGAACATAGTTGAGCACATGTCTTTGTGGCATGATTGAGCATCCCAATCATACTACCCAAAAGTAGTACTGCTGCGACTTGAGGAAGATCGTGTCCTAATTTCCTGAGAAATCACTACACTGACATCCAAAGGGGCTGTACCAGCTTGCATTCACACCAGTTTCTAAAGATCTCACCTGGAACAGAACTGGTTTATTTCATCCTGATTGGGTCGTTGTTGTGTGCAGGACACCAAGCTCTGGGCTATAGATGTTCCCTTCTAAGTAGCACCAGGCTCCTGCCTCTCAGGCTCCCGCCTCTCAGGCTCCCGCCTCTCAGGCTCCCGCCTCTCAGGCTCCCGCCTCTCAGGCTCCCGCCTCTCAGGCTCCCGCCTCTCAGGCTCCTGCCTCTCAGGCTCTTGCAGTCCATGTTCCCCAGCACACCAGTGTCTTCTTTCTATCAGACTGGAGGCATTTGCCTGGGAGAGTTGCACACTGTTATCTTCGTTCTCGGGCTTGCAGTCGCCTCGGTGGATTTATCTCAAATCCTTTGACACAGAACCATATGTTGGAATCCTTGATGGAATATTAATCAAATGTTTCTATGCAGGCTCTGCAGCCCTGATTGAAAATATGCTGGTAGAAGTAGCCTTTTTAGGAAAATTACCCATCTCACACTGAAGCTAGTAATCAAGTCTTCCCACTGCTTTACAATGGAGGCGCAGAGACGGCAGCTTATCCAAATGAAAATCGGGGCGACTTCATTCCATCAAGGATGCTCAGCTCCAGCAATTAGAGAGAAGTGTGCGAAGTTCCTGAGATTTGCTTTTTGCCTCTTTGAGGAGATAATTCTGAGGAAATATGGTAAGCCTCCAAGTCCTGCGGGAGAGGGTCAGAACTGGCCTCTGGCGGACTTGACTAGAGTAATGAGAACATCTTCCGTTGTTGGTTTCTGCTTAGCAAGGGGCAGCTAATGCCAGGAGCAGTGAGAGCATGACACCTGCCAAAGAGAGGAGCATTGTACTCCTGTTTTCACAGCAGTCTGATGGTTTGATATCAGGGACAGCAGTGGACTGAGAGCTACGCACCTGTGCAGATAGGTCACCAGACCAGCAGCAGAGATCCTACTTAGCAAGAACATGAAACATGGTGGGAGAGAGTTCTGGAAAATCTATCACTAAGGAGCTGGAGAGAGGGTAAAGGACTTACTTTACAAGTGTGAGGACTTGAGTTCAGATCCCCAGAAACCATGTAAAAAGCTGACTGTGGTATCCTGTGCCTCTAATCCCAGAATCGGCAAGACAGGAGGTAGAGACCAGTAGCTCCCTAGATGATTACAGGCAAGCCAGTCTGGCAACGATCCAATCCAATGGGAGACCTGCCTTAACTAAAAAGTGGAAGGCACCCAAGGCTTGACATAGAAGGTTGTCCCTACCTACCTCTCCCCCTGTACCATGCACACACATACATGTGCATCCACATCACACACATACAAGAATATAGTTGACTCACATTGCTCTGTACCCATCCTAGAGTGTACCTCTGCCCACCAGGTAGCCAATGGTGGGCACTGCTGCCCATCCTCGCTTTATTCATGTTGCCTAGTACAAGACCACGCAACACTTTGAGTATTGGCCAGCTTTCCACCACTGCGACATACTACTCGAGAGGAGTCAAGTTAAGCAGAAACCTGTGGTGAGGCAGAATGCCATGGTGGGAGGGCCTATTAGCAGGCTGTTGCTCATCTCATGGTGGATGGAAAGCAGAGTGAAGAAGAGGCCAGGATCTGATACATCATTCTGTGACCTACTTCCTCCACTTGGGCCCCATTGCCTAACATTCTTGCCCTTTCTGCCTAGGGCCACCACTGGGAGCCAAGGTTATAGCATATGGGCCCTTTTGGAACACTAACCCTCAAAGCACAGCACTGGGCATGCTCCTAGAGTCCTTGGATCTATCCCTCACTTTTGCTTTTGATTTCAAGGCACCAGCTTACTAAGGGTTATAAAGAATCATTTCCCGTTTACACAGTGCAGTCCCTTCCTTAGCTGGAGGCAAGGGACAAGGGACAGGCACTCCTTGTACGATAGCTGCACACTCTTCCAGTCTCTCAGTTTGTGGGGGCCAGAGTTGAGTATGACACCAAGTACAACAAACTAAGGAGTGATTAGGGGGTGTGCTGACCAAATTCAAGTGACAAGACCAGGTAACAGAAACCGCGTGCAGATGGACCAGACCCAGGTAACAGAAGTCAGATGCAGATGGACCAGACCCAGGTAACAGAAGTCAGATGCAGACGAACAGCATCTTCCTTGTTTATAAACCGGGCTGGGGGTTGGGGTGAGGGAGGAGCTGCAGGACGAGGATGAGCTGAGACTTGTCTGTGGCGAGGTTGGTTATCATCCGTGAGAGCTTTGATTTGCTGGGTATCTTACGCTTGGTAGGAAAGGCTCGACTCAAGAGGTGGAGAAGAGAACACCTGTCCACCTCTGTCCTCTTGCCTCTTCCCCCAGTGAAGCAAGTGGTGGGAGGAGAGTAATTTTGCAGACGTAGGCTTTTTCGTTGCAGCTGTGTCTTCCATACTGTCGTGGCAGAAACAACTGAGGGGAGGAGCAGGAGAGACAGTTGACTGAGCTAGCAGTTTCGGAGAGTTTCAGCCCGTCATGGTGCAGTGGAGTTCACAGTGGTGGTGGGGATTCTCACATCGTGGTGTGACAGGGAATGGAGGGAAGACGGAACCAGAGCACAGGCTAGACCCTTCGAAGACCCGACCTGCTTCCTCCAACTCATTCTCACTTCCTACAGCCTCCACAGCCTTTAACTAACAAACAGGACTAGTTAGGAAGATGGGACTAGTTAGGAAGACTGGACTAGTTAGGAAAGGACTAGTTAGGAAGCCAGTTTCCCTCACAAGTCTGTGATGGCCACAAGAAATCTCCTAACTAGTGAAGAACAGAAAGAGAGAGCGAAAGAGAGAGAGAGAGAGAGAGAGAGAGAGAGAGAGAGATGCATGCATACCAGAATAAAGAAGAAAACCCCTAAGATAAAATGACGCTGATGGAGCTCAGTTGTGACTTGTGAATTTAAAACTTCTACTCAAAGCCTGTACAACAAATCATGTGTTCCCACACGAGGATGAAGAGAGCTGGGGGAAATGGAAAGCCAGCAGAGGGCTTGAAAATTCCCTGGACACTTACTAGACCTGGATGGAGGTGGGGGTTCCTTGGACTTCCCACAGGGCAGGGAACCCTGATTGCTCTTCGGGCTGAGGAGGGAGGGGGACTTGATTGGGGGAGGGGGAGGGAAATGGGAGGCGGTGGCGGGGAAGAGACAGAAATCTTAAATAAATAAATAAATAAATAAATAAATAGAAAATTCCCTGGACAGAGTTCAGAAAGGTTTCCACAGAGAACTTGCACACTGGCTCCACGCAGCTCGGCCCTTCGGTGACTAAGCCTGTTTGAAGCAGGCGTAAACACTGACACCGATCTCGGATCTCTTGGGCTACAAAGAAGTGAATTCATTGTCTAAACATTAGGCCTCTTGAAGGTGACGTGGCCAGCATTCTTCTATATGTGTCGGATAACTCCGAGAAAAGACCACCCACGATTCATGATGACTCCTATTACATTCATGGCTAGCAACCCTAAGGAAGCTGTTCTGGGCATGATCACTTCAGGGTTTGGTGATACGTTTAACTTCCCTTAAATTTTCATATGGAAATTAAACATATCAGCAAGTATAAATGTTGCATTAAAAACTTAAATGAGGCCTGCCGAGACGGCTCACCATCTTGGTGGCACCTGCCACCGAGCCTGATGACCTGAATTTGATCCTCAGGATCCACCTGGTGGAAGGAGAGAACCAACTCTTACAACATGTCTTCCACAGGCATACGGAAGCACATACGTATGCACACATACATGTGCACACCAAAATTAAAAATAAAAGTGAAAGAAAACTTAATGATTAAAGAACAATTCCTATGCATCTTTTCTAGAACCTTCTAAGCCCACGAAGCATTTAGGCCCTTTCAAGCAAGGGGGAATATATTTCAGTATTCAGAGCAGCTGTCTTAGCCCCGGGGGGTATTTGCATGAGGAAATGGATGTAGATGCACAGCTGGCAGCAACAGAGGTGGACTGTGGTACTGGGTGTGAGCAGTATGAACTCATCTCCTTCGAGAGAACATCGACAGTGATGAGTATGACCGACCCACTGCCGTCATCGCTATCTGGGGGTCACATCAGAAACCGGTGGCTTGTGTCGCTGTACCATCTCTTACCCGGGTGCCATTTACTCTGACCCCCTAACTGCTTCTTAAATGCACAGTCTCCGTATCGTCATTGTTACTACTGTCAGTTAGGCCTGCATAGTTTCCTACCTGGCTTTGGATGACAAGCAGAAACATTAAAAGCTCAGTAGACAACCTGAATGGAGCAGACAGGCAATGCCCAACAAGCCCATAGAAACACACTCAACCCTATTAGTCTCTGAGAAAGTAAATTATAAAACCAAAATGAGGTGCCGCTTCACACCCAGGTTAAGATAAAAAATAGAGAGAGTATCAAATGCTGGCCAGGTCTTGGAGCAGCAGCAACTCTGGCATGCCATTTGTGAGACTATCAAACCATGCAGTCGCTTTATAAAACTGGTGGAGGTTTTTATTAAGTTGAACATATACTTGCCCTGCATTTCAGGAAATCTCCTAGGCTCTTCTTACACGTCTACTAGAAATCTTGCAAGTGACAGTACATAGCAAGGTCATTTATTCTAACCCCAAGCTGGAAAAAACAAATCCCAGTGTTCGCCAGCAGGGGCCATGATGGACAGACTGCTGTTCCATCATACAATGAAGAAAGATAACTACAGATGCATCCCCAAGGCTTATGGCAAGCCAAAGAAAGCAGAGAGCTTTGTACAGTGTGTTCCATTTACCTGGGGCTCAAGAAGAGACATAGTTGATCCACGGGGAGAGAAATCAAAACTGCAGTTGGCTCTGGGAGCAGAGATTGGCTGGAAAAAGAGCTGTGTTTTCTCAGATGAAGACAAGCTAGAGTCATCCAGGAAGACAGGCAAATCTATATGGGCATTTTCTTGATTCATTATTGATGTGTGTGTTGGGGAGATCTCAGCCCACTGTGGCTGGGGGCACCCTTGGGCAGGTGATCCTGAGATGTAAAACTAATCAAATTTAGCAAGCCATGGGAAGTAAGCCTATAAGCAGCATCCCTCCATGACCTCTGCTTCGGTTCCTGCTTCCAGGATCCTGCCTTGAGTTCCTACCCTGACTTCCTTCATGATAGATGATAAGCAATAAGCTGAAATCAATCCCACCTCAAGCTGCTTTTGCCCATGGTAATCACAGAAATAAAAAGCAAGCTGGGACAAGCTGCAAACGAGTGTACTAAAACTTTGGATTTTATTCTATCTTATTTGCACGACCAGATTCATAGACTGAGATGGAATTTTACTGCTTCTTGGATTTCAATTTTTTAAAAAAATGTTCATGCAGAGCATGCTATTTTTCTGGAAATTTACCCTGTAATTAGTGAATCTTTTCCAATTTCAGAGCTGCATGTTCCTGAAATATAGGAAAATTTATCCCATACACTGCATTCTTATACCCAGACTGAATCTAAGATATTAATCTTCACGTTGGGAGGTGACTCTCATCAGCTGGACACAGCTCTCAGCTCCTCCAAACCCCCCAGTGGGGTTACTTCACTCGTCTCCAGTATACACACTGGAAAGACAACACTGGCCCTGCTGGCTCCTGTACCCCTCGTGGGCTGTGTGGCTTCACCACAGTGGTCCTCTCTGTTAGTGTGACTTCCTGGACCCCGGCCCTGCTTACTTGAAGCCTTGCCAATCAGTCTCCCCTGCTGTGGAATAATCCTTCTGTACACTGAAAATGTGTGGCTCTCGCTGTTTATAAAAATCTGATTGACCGATAGCTAGGCAGGATTTGGGGGGAAGAGAGAATTCTGGGAAGAAGGAGGAGGAGGAGGAGGAGGAGGAGGAAGAGGAGGAGGAGGAGGAGGACTGGCCAGCAGGAAGTGTAGAAAATGAGGGAACAAGCCATGGGCCACATGGTAGAACTTAGATAAAAAATGTGGGTTAATTTAGGTTGTAAGAGCTAGTTTGTAACAAGCCAAAGCTTGTTACGGAGCATTCAGAATTAATATTGAGTCTCTGTGTAGGTTATTTGGGAACTGGAAGGCAGGAAAGAAATGTCCACCTACACTCCCCCATTAGAAAAGTGTTTGCAGAAAGCCCTGGAGTCTGTGAAATCTTTGGTCCATGGGTGCCTCTTTGTTTCTCCCCCTGCCTGTACCTCTGCCATCCTGGGGATGTGGTAGAATCCTGGAGTGCCACATACTCCCAGAACTATATCTTTATCTCTATCTTGGGCCTTGTCTAAGCATGAGAAGGATGTCGTGTTATTCCTTTTATATTATGTTACTGTAAGGAGACCCTTTAATCAAGACAACTTATTAAAGAATGGGTTTAGTTGGGTTTGCAGTTCAGGCGTGCAGCGAGGGCAGCAACTGCAAACTCACTCTTGATCTCCAAGCAGAAGGCAGAGAGAGAGGAGAGACACACTGGAAATCCTGAGAGACTTTTGAACTCTCAAACCCCGCCCCCAGTGGCACACCTCCTCCAACAAGGCCACACCTCCTAATCCTTCCGAGACAGTTCCTCCAACTGTGAACCAGGTTTCAGACCTATGAGCGAATAGAGGCCATTTCTATTCACACTATCACATATGCTTTCTATCTTAAAAAGCCTACTTTGCAATATCCTACTGTATACTGTTACTTCTTTTCTATCAGTTCTGATGTCTTCTACAGAAATTCAAACTGCCCTCCTATCCACTACATTCTCTGGACCTTGATTTTGTTCCTTCTCATCTATACTCTGAACATTTCCCTAGACGGTTCTCCACATCACACATATTGACTGTTGCTCTTATGCCTTGTGCCATTTGAATGGCGATGCTCTGTCTAGAGCCTATGACCCTATTTCCACAGTGTGAAGTGCCCCTTAAATCCTAGACCCCTCTCCGGGATGGGAGTGAAAGACACATGCCTCTGTACCCAGGCTGATCTCGCTTGTCAACAGAGGCTCCATCCTTCACTGTGTAGCCCTGGGAGGGGTCATTTAGTTTATTGAGCTTCTTTTCTTGTTGACAGAAATGAGAATTTTAGATGCAGCAGATTCCCAATGTGGTCACAGGGATTTTGTTTGAAGGATGCTGGACATGGGTCCAGGATGAGTGCATTGAATGAAGGCTAACCCTCCTGTATCCGCTGTAGCATCCTCAGCCTGGCTGCTACGTCTTGGCTCCCTGCTCCCAGGCACAAAGCTTCTTCATGGTCAGGACACTGGCTGACATGTGGTGAGCTCTCTAATAATATCCATTGAGAAAATAGACCCACTTAGTTCATAAATCAATGCAAAATATGTCCTTCATAGAAACCACAGAGTAACGAGTCAGTTAATGTGTCCATCAAAATACTGCTGCAACGTTAGCCCAACAGAGGCTGAGCGATGAACACATCAGGGATAGAAAACCAGTTTCCTATTGCATTTTTATTTAGACATATGTATGGTGTTACCCATGAGAAATAAACTTCACGCAACTGGCACTTTAGGGTAAAAGTTGTGTACCTAAGTAGCTAAGATGCTATTTATTTCTTAAATGCTTTGACCATTTATGTGTGTGAAGGTATATGTGTTGGTGTGTTCAGATGCATGTGTGTGCATGCATGTTGAGATCAGAGAATCAGAGAGGTCAAACTTGGGTTGTCATTTTTCAGGCAACATCCCCCTTGATTTTGAGACAGGGGCTCTCACTGGGGCCTGGGCATCAATTAGACTGGTCTGGCTAGCTAACGATCCCCAGGAATCCTGTCTCTGCCTCCCCCGAGCTGGGACAGTAGGTGACCACTATGCTCAGCTTTTTATGTAGGCTTATGTAGGTGGTGAAAGCTGAGCTCGGGTCTTTAGGTCTATGTGACAAGGTCTTTACTGACTGGATCACTACCCCAGCCCTATTTTTAAAATATTTTTAAGATGTGTCTAGCTCTTAGGGGTTTTTTCTCTCATTAAATTTCAAAATAAATTACCAGACAAACAACAACCAAAAAAAGAAAAACCCAACCAAACAAAAACCCAAAACAAACAAACAGCCATTTCTACCTAGTGTCTTAGAGTCTAAGGAAATCCCCACCCCCAAAGGTGATGGTGTAATGAAATCTTCAAAACAGAATCCAAATACAAGAATGTGATCTTTAAAAAAAATGTTCCTTTATTCTTGAGAATTTTATACATGTATACAAAGAAATCTAGTCATATTTGCCATGCACGTCCCCTACCCCATCTCCCCGTCTCCATCATCAAATCCTTCCCATAAACATTTCATGTTTGTTTGCTTTATGATTACCCACGGAGTGGCGTTTCTGCAGGCAATAGAAAGCAAGAACTTCCACTTTTGAAATTTGCAGTCATCGGCTTGAGCCATGGTGGTTAGGTTGCCAGCCCATTTCCATGCCCCTCTCTTGACTTTGCCGTTGTTGCTAATGTCCCAGCATGCAGGCCTAAGGCACTGTCTACCAAATCCAGGCTTGGATGGGGACCATTGGAGCCAATCACGCTTGACAATGACACTGAGGCCCCCATGGTCACCCCAGCTCCTTTCTCTTCCTAAGGAGGCTTAGCATTTGCAACCGGGACCTGGGCCAGCGCTGTTGACACCATGAACACTGGGCCGGTCCTGGGCTATGGCTACAGGACAGCACCCCACCTTGCCTGAGCATTCAGTGGTGAGCTGAGCGGCAGGCACTCCTGTACTGGCTTCCAGAGGAAGCAGGAGTGGTGATGGGTGCTCCAGACACACTCCCCTACCAGATCAAGAGGCTCTGAGTGGTGCTCTCAAGAGAACAGGAAGAGGGCTAAGATGAAAATTCAGACACTGTCACAGAAGCCTTGGCTAAGTGCCGTCCTTCCTCTTAACGAGTGGCTGGGCTGAGAACATCTCTGAGAGGCTAGAACTCAGTGAAGAGGTACTTAGGGTTTGGATTTTCTTTTTTATTCATGTTGAATAAGTTGTGATCTAACGTTTTCCAAAACTGTGCAAATCATCCCTGTTCTCCCTCATTGATTCTCTCTCCCTCCCACTCTCTTCCTCTTACCAGGTATGAGCTTCTGTGGTAGTGAGATGGACCACAGGGAACATCCTACCTAGCCATACCCCCATGGAAGACACATGCATCCGCCACATGTCAGTGTGTATTTGTGAGTTTTATGGTGGAAATTCTTGGGTCAAAGTGTGTTTCCCACATTGGCACCATTACGACTTTCACTTGAAGTGAAGTTAGGTTTCCTGGGTTTGCTGTGTTTTCTGTTTGTGGCTTTGGTTTTTCTTTCTCCCTTTCTTCTCAATCTTACGGAGTTTACTCCTTTTCGGTGTGTGGAAGAGAGTAGCATTCTGGACATGGAAACTGTACACAAAACAGTGTGTCTGAACCCACCCTCCTGCCTGGTCCCATCCCAGTCATCGGTCTGTTCTCACTCCACCCGTCCTGCCTGTTCCCACCATTTCTCATACGGGGCTCTGATTACAGTCTACATCACCAGTTCCACCCGTGTCTGTCTTTTTCTCTGTGTGTGCATTTCTCCTTTCAAAGGCCCTGACGTCACTTACCGTTTTATAGGAGACTATTTTGTTCTCGTCACATGGTCTTCTCCAATACTCTTTTCCTGTGGGCTTTTTCCAGGGTACTAGTGGCATCCTCAGAATATCATCCATGCTGTCTGCCCACATTCTGTTCTTTGGAAGCATGCCACCAAGTCCACACATCCAGGGTAGGATTGTGTTAACCTACGCCGAGATAACAGACACATATTTTATTCTTAGGTTTATGTGCACTTGTGTGCGTCTGTACATGAGTGTGCACATGTGAACGTAGGTGCCTACAGAGGCCAAGAGAGGGTGTCCGATCCACTGCAGCAGTTGTGAGTCGCTCTTCATAAATGCTAGGAGCAGAACGTTGGTCCCTGAGGAGAAGGAAGTGCTTTTAGCTGCTGAGCCACCACTCTAGCCCAATATATGTCGCCGGGTAAACCAAAATACATTGCATATGTTTGAATGAAAAATCAGGGTAGAAAAACGAAAGTTCTTCCCCCACCACAGAGTGGGCCTACAGCTCTCTTTGTCTCTCAGCCAGACTGGCTCCTCATCATTATGGTATAGAGGAGCCCCTGACAAAACGGAAGCCATAGCCTGAGGTACAAAGGGCAGAGTGCATGACCAAGAACTGGAAAGTGTGTGTGTGTGTGTGTGTGTGTGTGTGTGTCCTGCTGTTGGCCTCAGAATGGATTGACTCTCATCCACATAGCCATCCATCACCCATCACAGCCTCACCAGTCCAGAAGGAGAGCTGGGCATCTGAACTGACTGGGAAGTGAGGCTGCGGTTTGAGGAGCACCCTAAAGTTTGGGGATGTGGCTTAGGAATGTTATACCTGTGCCTCGCTTTGATGTGGATTTCAGGGGGGCTCATTTTTTTTTTAAAGAGGATAATTTGAAAACACGGACATCCCTGTACTTGCACAGCTGCTGGGGCCTTCCTTTGGCATTCGCTACGGTGCTCACTGTGCTGTGTGGGATCTGACCCTGCCCATCTCATCAGGAACCCAAGGCTCATGGCCTGCTTAGAATGCCCCAGCAGAGAAGCACCAGTCAGTCTCTCCCTTGTGGAAGGAAGCTTATTTATCAGGCAAGGTGTGTGAAACAGTACCATTGGGGAAAGCGTGCTGTGGGGTTGCTGTGGAGGAATTTCCCAAAGGATGCTCCACAGGACATGAGTCGCACGGATTCTTCCACAGAGAGAAGGTAGGACAATGCAGACCCACTCTAGACAACACCGTCAGGGGTTACACCTGTGTGTTGGTACACGTGGGCTCCTACAGTGGAGAATAAGCTCTTCCTTGACCCCTGCCTTACAGAACTTGATTTAACCCAGCATTTCCTGGAGGCCTCTGTCTTTGGAACACATAAGATTTTAGCTACCACAACATACAATTTTTCATTTATTCTAGGAAAGTTTCATATATACAAATATGTATTCATTAAGCCACCCCCACTTCCCCTCTCCAACTCCCCCTGCAGGACCTCACTAACTTATTTTTTCCTCCCAATGTCACATCTTTAAATTATTTTGTCCTTCTGTCCAAAAATATGATTTTAAGGTGCGTTTACTTGATGTTTGAGGTAGTTATAAACCTGTCTAGTGTTCATGAATATGCTGTTTTTGTGTTTCTCTGCTCTTGAGTGCTAAGTGTATGAAGACCTATTGAACTGAGTCTGTTAGCTGGGGCTGGGCAGAACTCCTGTACCTCCAGTTAAGGCTCTGTCTACCCAAAGTCGGGATTAAAAGGCTGAAACATTCACACTGAAGTCCATGAACTGTCTCTCAAGTCTGGCCTCTGTACTGTATGCACACTGAAACTCTGTAAGATCACACAGACTGGGGGTTGGTCCATCAGTGCATGGTGACCGAACTAACAACTCATGATTGTTTATTTACTTATTTTCTGGTATTTTCATAACTGCTTCAACTTGCATTCATGGTTTCTCTGAGTCTGAGTCCTTTTCTTGCCTTGCCTTTGCTGTCTGTCTGTTTTACATGTGTCTCATTTGAATGGGGTATAGATAACCCCCTTACTAAATTCAGCAGTTCATTTTATCTCTTGTCAGTGTGACCTAGTAAGGTCTAATTTCCATCTCATCTTACTTATGTTCTCCATTTTCCTGTTGCTTCTCTAATTCCCTCTGGTTTGAATGACTCGGTGTGTTGCTCGTTTCCACTGTATTATTGCCATTGTCTGGTGGCTGTCCTGCTCATCATCATTTTCTCCCTTTGAGGCCTTCCTTTCTTCCTTTGTGTTTTTGCTTTTTGAGACAGTTCCATAGAACTCAGGCTAGCCCCAAACTCACTGTGTAGCTAAGAACGACTTTTTTAAAAGGTCGTCTCCAATTGCTGCTGGGATCACAGTCAGGTACCATCATGCTCTGATTTATACAGGGATGGGAGCTGAGCATCCTCCATGCTAAGCAAATACTCTCCCAAAGGAACATGGCCTAGGCCCACTACTAGTTACAAAGTTACTATTTCTCCTGGTCCTTTCCCCCCTCCTGCTTCCCTTTCTCCTTCTTTGTCTTTGTCTTTCCCCTCATCGCACTTCTTCATGACCAAATTTGGAATTTAGTTCTAGTGGATTTTTTTTGTCTGATGCTAATCAGCATCTTGACCCCTCCCGAGTCTCTTTTCACATATTCTGACTCTGTTAGTCTTCTGGTTTTTAGCCCTTGGTTCAACAGCATTGCCGTTTTATCTAGATTTTGACAATTTGCCTACTCGCTTAAAAAACCCTTTCGCTCTGTGTCTTTGACACCAGATTTTCTTTCTGGAATAATTTTTCTTCCTGGGATTTTCCTTGGACTCCTTCTGGTTAAGGTCTCTTAGTGGTTAGAAACAATGACTTTGTTCATAAAAATCGTCTCCAATTAGTCATTGCTTTGATGTGCACTTACTGAGTTGACAGTGTTGCTGCTCTGGCTTGCTAAGGATTATCCCTGCACGTTTTCTGGCTCCATCCAAGCTAATAAAGCGGCGGAGGATTTGCCTCTGCATGGAGCAGAGCTCTGCTAACCTGAGCTCTCCCATCCCCCTAGAGCAGCTTCGCCCTGGGTTTTGTTAAAGAGAATTTGAGATTAAAGAAGCAAAAACCCAACTGGTCTGTGGGCAGATTTCCTTGGGTCTCTAGGGCTTGTTAGACGTTACCGGATTTGGCTGCTCAAGACAAGTGGGTGGGGGCTCAGGCAACACAAAGAAGGAATAACTATTTTCCTAAGAGAAACCGCACCTTCAGGATGAGGTTGAGACAAAGGAAAAAACGATCTGTGTGGTGAAGCACCACACACAAACGCATTCTTTATCTGTGACGCCGTGTTCGTGAGGTGAGTCATGGACCAGCGGCGTTAGTGAGAGCCGAGCTCCAGTGGGAAGCCTTGGAGTTTGAAGTGTTGGCCAAAGAAAGAGAAAGCACTGGACTTCATGGTAACTTAACCTCTCAGGAGGATCGCAAACATTTATTATCAATCATTTCAACCGAGTAGAGAATGCCGTGCCTGCTTCGTATTTAAATCTAATCACATTGAGTTCTTCGGCTATTACAAGACGTTAAAAAGCCTAATGCGATTTCTATTTATATTGACTAGACTGAAAAAAATTAAAAGATTAAAAAAAGAACCACTCCTTTTCTTTGCGAGTCATGGATACCATCAATAGCAGATATAAGGAATTTTAATCCCTTTTCGTGTTTGTGAGGGGGAAGGTGTGTTATCATGTGCACGGGGGCGGAGGATGAGCCCCAGTGTCCTTCCTCAGGTGCCATTGACCGTATTTTTGAGAAAGGGTCTCACTGGTCTGGAACTCATCAGGTCAGCTAGGATAACTGGTCAGCAAGCCCCAGGGATCTGCCTGTCTCTCCCTCCCCACCTCTGGGATGACAAGCCTGCACTACTCTGCCCGGCTTTTCAAAACTAAGCCGTCTTTTGTTGTGCTTCATATGAAGGGTGAAGTCATTGCTGAGTGAAGTGTGGGGCTTTAACAGGCAAAGTGAAATCAGCATCGCTTGGCTGAGGCCTCGGATCTGACCCTCACAGAATCTGCAGGGACCCCTGTACTCTGGGACCCTGCTGTCTCATATGGGAAGTGAGTTTCTTTAGTCTAGAACCTCCTCTAGCCTTAGAACGCAGAGATTTTCATGAAAAAAATGGCAATGGTGATCGAATTAAGAGGCACTGAAGGTTGACCCAAAGCTCCCTCCTTGTACCTTATGAAATCCAGAATTTGAAGCATGAGGCAAGAAACATTTAAATGCGACTCAACCTGCTTTTAAGCAAGGCATATGGTTGAGAGGAACACAAGTCCTGTTGACACAGAGAGGTAAATAAAGGAAGGAGAGGACCCAAGCCCCAACTGGCAGCTATTCAAATTCATTTAAAAACTGTATTTAGTGCTGTGTGTGTGCACGCGCGCACATGTGATGTGTGTGTATGGGTGTGTGTGTGTGCACGCCACAGCACACATGTAGAGGTCAGAGGACCACTCTTGAGGTCCCCTTCTCTGCTTCCACTGGGGCTTCAGGGATTGAGCTTGGGTCATCTGGCTTCTGTGCAAGTCCTTTTAGCCATGTCATGGACAGATAAACAATCCCCATTCTTCAGAGGACAAAGGTCTTCTGAGCTCAGTGCTGATAATACTGATGTCTTCAGATTCTGTGAAAATGCAGTAAACGAGCTCGGTGAAGTTCCAGTGAAGGAAAAGGCACAGGTGCTTTCGGAGATAGGAGTTCTAGAACTCTCCTGGTAGCCTAGTTAGAGACGCAACGGTTCAGCACTTCATGGGTAACTTTGGTCTGGAGGCTACGCATGCTAGAACGTTTTGTAAAGACAGAAGAGCCCACCACATTTAAGAGTGTAAGGAGGTGTGGTGACACACACACACACCCTGCCAGCATTGCGGCGCAGAGGCCGAAGGATCATGAGTACAAAGCCAGCCTGGGCTACAGAACAAATACACAGTGGGCCAGGCTGACCTACACAGGACTCAGGTATTTAAAACAAACAAACAAGCAAATAAAAAAACAAAATTCCAAGGTCTGGAGAGGCAGCAGATGCTAGCCCTCAGCTTGATTCCCAGTCCTGGATCATGACACCAGGTGACAGCACTTTCAACCAGTAAGCCTTTGCTCTAAGTGACAACTCACCGCTCAGGCATTTGGAGAGAAGGGTTTGGCCCCGACAAGTAGATTTTCAACAATAAACAATGAAAAGGAAGAACATTCTAGAGCCTGAGGCTGGTTGCTTCTGGAAGCCTCAAAAGCCTGCCCTGATGTCAGCTCTGTCTTCAAACAGGCCCTTGTCCTGCCAGCCCTCATTTTCCAGGTTAGCTGTCCTGGGTGAAGTTGGCTGGGAACCATGAGAACACTGGCGGTAGCTGCAGGCCAACTGCGGCTGAGTGTACCTGCCAAACTTTCTGAGACTTGTTGACTGAGAACTCATACTCGTCGAAGGGAGGTGTGACTGGGAGTCTCTTTGCACTCCCATTGTGCACAAATGGTTTACAGTGAGAGGAAAAGGCATGTGTGTTCAGTCACCCCAGCACTGTCGCCTGGCATGAGCCTTGTCTTGGAAGTACTGCTGGTGGCCAGATCCTCCCAGGACCCCCAAGCAGAATGGGAAGACTCTGGCAGCAGAGTCTCAGAGCTGCTGGTCAAGGCAATGTTTATTCATCACAGGGCATCCTATCCCCTGGGAAGCTGTGAGCCTTTTCTCTCATGCTTATCTGTCCCAAAGAAGATCCCAACTTCTCATCTACAGTGGAATGGGATATGGCTATAGCCAAGAAAATGGTGTCAAGGGTTTATTAAAGCATCACTAGAGTCAGCCCTTGCCCAGTACCAGCCTAGAGTTAGGAAATGAAAAGATGCAGAATGCATGGTCTTCTCCTCCTCCTCTTCCTCTTTCTCCTTCTCCTCCTCGTCCTCCTCCTCGTCCTCCTCCTCTTCCTCATCTTCTTCCTCCTCCTCCTTCTTCCTCCTCCTTCTTCCTCTTCTTCCTCCTTTTTCTTCTTTTTTTCGAGCCTGTCCTGGAACTAGCTCTTGTAGACCAGGCTGGTCTAGAACTCACAGAGATCCTCCTGCCTCTGCCTCCTGAGTGCTGGGATTAAAGGCATGCGCCACCACTGCCCGGCTATAGATGGTCCACTTCTGAAAGCAACAGTAGTGAGATGGAGGACTGCAAACAACTCATGGTCAGCAGTGTCTTAGTTACTTCTCTGTGCTATGACAAAGCACCATGACCAAGGCAGCTTGTAGAAGGAAGGGTTTACTGGGCTGACGGTTCCAAGGGATAAGAGCTTCCATCATGGTGAAGAAGCGCCACAGCAGGCAGCAAGGGCAGAAGCGAGAGCTCACATCTCTAACTGCAAGTATGAAGCAAAGAGAGCCGTCAGGGAATGGTGCAAGTCTATAAACTCTCCAAGTCCACCTCAGTTGGCACACTTCCTCCAGGGAGGTCACACGTTTAAAATCTCCCAAGCAATGCCACCAACTGAGGTCAAGTATTCAAATGCCTGAGGTTATGGGAGGCAGCCCATCCAAACGGCCACAAACATCTTGAGGAATGCCTCTAGGTGGTAATATTTTTCAATCCTGCAAAAACTGGTATGTGTTTGCTAAGGTGTGTTTAATGTAATTAAAATATATTGGCTGGATGTGGTGGCATGTGGAGGCTGGGGCAGGAAAATCCTAAGTTTGAAGCCAGCCTGATCTCGGACAACCACTGCAGAATGAGGTTTGATAAGAGAGAACCCAAGTTGGAAGAAATTCTCCATAGTACTTTCCATTTGTATGGTTATAAATGCTCTGTTGCCAAGCTGAACACCTTAAATCCTGAGAGCCCATGCAACTCCATACTGTGGCGTTTATCCAGAAGGAAAATAATAGCCCCAATCCAAATGGCCCAAAAACTCAACCCCAACTCTGACCTAGTTCCATGGGAACAGCAATCGGGCATGGAATAAGCAATAAAAACCAGAGATTCTAGGGAAGTTCAATAATTGTTCTTGAAGCCTCTACATAGTCCTAGAAAATGGTAAGATCTGCCACCAACCAAAGAAGGACCGACAATTACAATCAGTCCATAGGAAGCTCCCAGGAAACCATCCCAGATTAGTTCCATTTCTGGGGGTAGTTTGCTCTGGACACTTCCCACACGTGTCTGCCCCTGAACTGACTGACATCTCCTGCTTCCTCTTCTTCCTGGGGTAAGGACCTGGGCTCCTTTTTGGACCTGTTTCCTGGGAGTCTTGTAACTGGGAGGCAAACCTCACCAGGCCTCTTTGCTGGCTTAGAATCTAGTGACTTGGTTGTTGAAGCGTCTATGGATTCCTGTTGAGTTTTAAGAGACTAAGATACCCTGGAAGCCACAGGTCAACCTTGGGGGTCATGCCTCTGGCACCGTCCACTTGCTTGAGATAAGATCTCCCATGGACCTGAACCTCACCAAGTAGGCTAAGCTGACCGGCTGGTCAACGCCAGGAATTCTCCTGTCTCCACTTCCTCACCACTGGGATTGCAATCACATACCATGATGCCTTGCCTTTTTTATTTTAAACACGGGATCTGAGGATTCAACCCAGTTCCTGGCGCTTTCTGGGCACTTTGCCGACTGATCCATCCCTCTAGGTTCCATCTTTGTTTTCTTTTTGATCAACTAGAGGGCCAGCTCCCAGGGCGAGGACTTGTCTGCTTTATGCTGCTCTCCTGGCTTATCTTCTGAACGTTCTAGAGATTGTTCCTTGGCCTTCCATCGAATATCAGCAGAAGAAGTCATGATAAGACTGGATGCCGTCCCTGGCCACTCTGATGCTCAAGCCTCATCCCCATGGGGACACTTCCCAGTGTCACCTTGTCCTTCACACTACCCACCTGACTTTTCAACGTATGTCTGTGCTGGGGAAAGAGCAGTAGAATTTATAAACATGGTGATTCGAAGTGAACTTGAACCAAAACTTGCTTCCTCAAGGGATAGTTAGGGCTGAGGAGTGAGGGGCTGTGCAGGCAGAGTGAGTGAAACCGGCCCTCCCCAGACCTCGCTTCCATGCTTACCAAGCACTGGGCAACAGAGTCCTGCAGGGAGCGAATCCAATTGTTCTCGTCTCATTCTTGGCAGCCCAACACGTGAAAATAGATGTGTCAGTCATTTTCACAATTTCCAGGGAGACTGCCAAGTTCCCAGCAGGACCAGGGGTGGGAGCTGACGTGGTCCGTGTGCACCTGCTGTTTCCCCATTAACATTTTGCTGTTTGGGGCTATGATTCTGCCAACTTGTCAGGAGATTTAATCTGTTTATATTATAATGTGTGAATTCCACTTTTTTGTGTGTTCAAATTTTTTAAAAACAGATGAGAAGTTTTCTTTTTAAACAAGATTATAGAATCTTGGCATTCTTTGGAAAATACATATTCCTTAGGCAGAGACTACAATAAAATAAAATAAAAGCCACTAATCTTAGATCTATGGACTCGCCACACCTGTAGGCACCCTCTCCTTCCATTACGGCTATTTGAACCAATGAAATTGCCAGAAGTGCTGCTGTTATATGGCTGTATTTGAAGGTGTCCCCTGGTTTCCTGTGCTAGGGTCCCTTTAACTCAAGTGTGTTTGGAGATGGGGCCTTTGGGAAGTAGCAAGGGTTAAGTGGGTTTGTGAGGACAGTGATGACATCAGTGGTGCCTAAAATGAGGGATGAACTGGAGCAGCTGTCTCTATCTCGGCTATGATGCCCTCACATGCCACATCATACGTGCGGAGGTGGTCAGGGGATAGTGTTTTCGAGTTGATTATCTCCTTCTACCTTGGATTCCATGGATCCAGCTCTAGCCATTAAACTTGTGTGTCTTTTCTATCCACTGAGATATCTTGCCAACTACTCTATTTTTTTAGACAGTCTCAAGCCAGACTGGTGTCAAACGCACTATGTAGCCAAAGAAGAGCTTCTAGTCTCCTGCCTTCACACCCCGGGTGCAGGGATTACAGGTGTGTGCCACCACACCCAGTTCAGATGGTGCTAGGGATGGAACTCGGGGTTTTAGCCATACTAGGAAAGCCCTGTACCAAGCTTTCATGCTGCTACATCCACAGTACTTCCAAATTGTGCTGCTTATCTTAAGGTTTAACTAGACGTCTTGTATTTTATTTGGTAGTCTGGCATTGGCAGTGGTTGTCTAGGTTGGGCTAAGAGGTAAAGAGACTGCTCACAGTTAGTTCAACAGAGGAAACTGGAACACTTGTCCTGGGCAGGAGTGCAGTGCACATCACTCCCTCGTGTGGTGTAATCTGGGGAGACGGAGCTGCTACCCTGTGGGAGGAGTGGATCCCAGTACCTGTTAAGGTAAGGGTGATGCTGGTCACATGACATGCTTTGCTGGTCCCACCTGCTGAGTATCCCAGAGAGAAATGTTGCTCCTTAGAGTCCTATTCATAGTCCTGTCCACTCAAGAGGGTGGGTGTCATCTTCCCTGACTTGAGATTCTTTGTCATTGACTATCATTGGCCCAGGAACCTTGGTGTCAAGTCTTGCGTTCACCTCTGCTGACTGAGAAGCTGCTTTATGAGGACATCACGTGGATGTGGACTCACTAATGGGTCCCAGGGAAGGTTGTAGACTCTATAGTCAGCAAGAACCATTCAAACCACTGCCCATCTACTCACAAGCAGGACAGCTTAGGAAAACTCCTTTACCTGGGAATCCTGGGCTGTCTATAAAGATGCAGGCAAGGGCAGTGATGGGGCTTGCTGGGACTCACATGGGTTAATGAGACAGCAGAGTGCTGGTAAGATGCCATTAAAAATGTACTGTTATTTTATCATCATTGGGGTGGGGAGCAAGTTATAGTGAGGGAGGCAACCAAAATATAATATTTTGGTTCACTCTAATAATATTTTTGAGCTCAGAATATTTCTGTATTAATTTGAAAAAGTCAGTCAACAAGTGCATATTGAGCCTTTATCATGTGCCAGGCACAATTCTAGACTTGGCTAAAGGAGCTGGTATCTCTGCTCTTAGGAAACTTACATTCTGTGTATACATGTTTTGTGTGTGTGTGTGTGTGTGTGTTATATTTATTGTATGTGTGCATACTGTGTGTATGTGCATAGTAGTACATTTTGTCAACCACCAACTCATAAATAATGACTTTTCTATAGAAACTTATTATTAATTATGAAAGCTTGGCCTTTAGCTTAGGTTTGTCTCAACTAGCACTTATAACTTAAATGAACCCATTTATATCATCTATGTTGTGCCACGAGGCATTACCCCTCTTTCATCTTGCACCTCCTGTTTCCTCTCCATGTCTGGATGGCAACTCTGCCTTCTTCTTCCCAGTATTCTCTCTCTGCCTGACAGTCTGTCTAACTCTCCTATCTATTGCCGATTCCGCTTTTTATTACACTAGTCACAGCAATATATCTTCATACAGTGTGCAAATATCCCACAACATTTCCCCCTTTTGTCTAAATAAAAAGGGAAGGTTTTAACTCTAACCCAGTAAAACCTTATACAATAAGAACAATTATTAGGTAATAATTCTATTTACAATATCCAGTCTATCTATATTTGGCAAATTCAGAGAAAGTACTGTATCACCTATCCTATCTTAGTCCAAAGTTTTATGCCTAAACTACTTTCCATAACTTGTATTACCATCCCCAAACTATCTTTTCAGACCTCAAAACATTTTCTTAGATAAACTGTTTAAGCTTTTATGTCTCTCAACCTCATACCCTTTATACTTTAACTTCTTTTGTGAGTTTTTCTCTGAATTTGGTAACAAGGAAAACCGTAACTATAACTATCTCACCTTCAACTCCATCAGAGACCTGATCAGGCTATAATATTACCCAAGTACACAGGAAGTGCAGAGCAAACAACTTACAAAACTAAGAAATGGCAGAAGCAGCTGGCTGCCTAGACAGTCACACAAGGATTTTCTGCAGTGTTGGGGCATCCATCTTTAGCCTACAGGCCTAGAATATCTGACAGGCTTTTCTGTGAAGCAGGAATTTTGAAGGACTCTCCTACTTTGTCTTGGCAAAGTTTGGAAGTTGTCTTCTTTTGTGTACTGCTTGTCCAATTTGGACAGCGTACTGTTAGCAGTAGACATAAAGACAATTTCTTTCCCAGTGGCTAAATTTGCCACAATTAAAGCAAACATCATATGGAGGTTCTTTAATGCTTATCATTCTTTTTGAAGTAAATTGGTGCTGTCAGGAGTAGATGTGTCTCGCTGCTATGAAAAGCCTTAGGTTATTAAAACATCTTAAATGCTATATTTTGTAGGTTTAACTGTTTGAAGTATTTAAAGGCCACCTACCTATCTAAACTATATCTGTTTAACCTTGAAAACACACCTAACATGACTATAAATTTGATTATTATAGATGACTAACTACTAACCTATATTTCTTAATTGTCCTAAATAGTTTTCAAGGACAAGAACTTTACATTACATTTTTAAATGAGCTGCATAGGTACAATACCTTAAACAAGAATAGAAAAATATATATATGTATAACAAAAGTAGCCTTAATTTTATATCAATATACAAGAATAATAGTTGTTTTATCAGTTTAAAAGTAGATTCAATAATCTACCCCTTTATCCTATCATTTTTATATCCTCCTTTTTCTTTTCAGAATAAGATTCCAGGATCTAATCTCATTTGCTTAATTTCCTCCCTTATTATGACCAGAAGCAATTTGCAACAAACCCCTCTAGACTATGACAAACATCCATAACCCACCAAACAACCACTAACCACCCATCTCACCTCTTGGGAATGTGGGCTTTGTGTTCTTAAAATTACTTCCTGTTGTCCTGGGGCAATGACATCTTTAAGGGACCCTGAGAAAATTGAGATAATGGTCAAGTCCTTGGAGGGATAGCAGTATTAGTTTTGTTTAGTCTCTGTGTGATAGGGAAGTGTACAGTTTATCTGAAGTCCTGGTTGAAGTTGTCTGTGAGGCTGGACCATCTCAGCTAGCAGCTTGAAAGTTGTTCTAGATGTAGAATTCTGAGGAAACTGCAACAGAGGCATTCTGAGGGGCTACTTGTCTTTATTGGTGTCTGGTCCTTTGTTTCTGAAAACACACAGACTCTTAAAGGTAACATATATATCTGCATTAACACAAGTATGGGATATTCAGTGTGCACAGGTCAGTTAAAGATATTTTTTTTGTTTTATATTTGAGTAGGTAAAAGGCATCTGTTACCTTTATAAGTTTGTTTGGACTGTATAACTAGTCTTTGTCCATGCCATACAAAAGGATGATATGTAATAGTAAGTCATGAGGACTCTGTACCAGTCCTCTCATCCACCCTCAGAGCTGTTTCCATAGTAGAAGGATTAGCATATGTCACCTTTCCTGTAGTCTTTTTGGTTTTTTTTTTTTCATGTCTGTAGCCAAGATTTTTAGCAGTCCTCCCAAACCAAATCTGATCTTCATTAATTTTGGAAAGAACCTTTTTGTTTCCTTGAAAACAAAGGCATAACCTCTCCCCTAACACAACAGATTATCTGACTTCCATTTTGAAGTTAAGACATTCTTAAAACATATAGGTTGGTTTAATTTAGCAGTTTCCATAATCCAATGTGTCTCAGCAGCTAGTTTTTATTTATTAACATTTAAAAAAATTCAAAGTTAACAAAGCACCATACAGGATCCAGACACCCTGGGTATTTCCCATCTTTATATTGCTTAATCTTTTTATATTACTTTACTGTTTCTTTAAAGGCTTTATTATTTTAAGCTAATTTTTCTATGATTTTCTAGACCCATTTTCTTTATCATCTAAGCATATTTTTAAAGATACTGTATCTTTTTAGAGTTTTTGTGTGTGTGTGTGTGTGTGTGTGTGTGTGTGTGTTTGTGGACTTGGCTTTACTAATCTGCAGCATTCTCTCACTTTGAGACGAATCTTAAACTGCCATGTCAGCCTCTGTGTGGCTCAGCTAAGCTCATGGTGCTGGCAACTGGCTGCAGACTGCAGGCTATGACTGGTCGCTGCACCTCTGTTATTCTGAGCACCACCTGCCTGGGAGGCTGCAGGACTTAGGAAGATGAATGAATCTGGCTCTGTTTGCATGTTTGAAGCTTTTTTTTTGTTGTTGTTGTTTTTTAAGCTTTCTCAGGTCTGATGTGGAAATACATGGCCCCACATTGGACACTGTATGTAGTCAGATTTTTCTTTGGGCTGCCAGCTCACGAATAATGACAGAGACACTTATTATTAATTACAAAAGCTTGGCTTTTAGCTGAGGCTTGTCTCAACTAGCTCTTATAACTTAAATTAACCCATTTCTATTAATCTATGTTCTGTCATGTCATGTTACCTCTCTTCCATCTTGCACGTCCTGTTTCCTCTCCTTGTCTGGCTGGCAACTCTGCCTTCTTCTTCTTAGTATTCTCTCTGCCTGGCAGTCCCATCTATCTCTCCTGCTAACTATTGGCCATTCAGTTTTTTATTACATTAATCAGAGCAATACATCTTCACACAGTGTACAAATATCTCACAACATGTTTATGTGTGTGTGTGTGCCCTGTGTGTATTGTGTGTATGTGTTTGTGTGTGTCCTGTCACTCTCCACCTTAGTTTTCGAGTCAAGGTCTCTTCCAGAACCTGGAGCTCACCAGTTCAGCTAGACTGACTGGCTAGCACTCTCCACGGGTCCTCTTATCTCCACACCTCCCCTTCCAGTCCTAAAACTTAGTTACACCTGTGCGCCGTTGTGCCAGGCTTTTCCATGGGTGACACAAACTCGGGTTCACATTCTTGTGCGGCAGATACTTTACTAACTGAGCCACCTTCCTAATCTGAAGGCAGAGAGGGAGAAGCACAGCTGAGTGCGAGTAGCGTGGTGGTCTTAGAAAGAGTGTCATTTACAGTCCCCATCCAACTACTAGGCAGCCCACGTTGCACTCATCAACAGTTTATAGACACACATCAGGCTCCTCTGCATTGAACACCGAAAAGGTGAAGCAGCGTTCGTACACCCCACAGAGGATGAGAAATGCCAGCCACAGTGCTGCTCACTCTCATGAGAATCTCACACCTTTAAGCTCAGAGGATGAGGCAAAAAGCTGTCCCCCGCTTCTGCAAGGAGCTTAAACTCATAGACAGCATTTCTGGGATGCCATTAAGCCTTCCACTACAGAAAGTTCTTCTGATCCAAGAGATCAGAAGACGCCGTTTTCCCCGGCTTGCTCCTGCATGTCGCAAGGGCATGTGTGGGAGCCAGCTCCTGACAGGAGAACCTGGCACCGGCCACACAGTATTCGCTGTGGGATTCTTCCTGCCGGGAAGACTAGTGACTCATGGGATGTGAGATGGTGCTGATGGGGAAGGGAAGGCACACCAAAGTCTGCAGCAAGGGGAATGGGCCCCTTAATGTCTGTGCAGCTGTTTTCCAAAGACAAGAATCAACTTCCCAGTAGCTGTCCTCAGAATTCCTGTGATTATAGACAAGGGACAGTGAGATGAAAATCCAGTCACCAGCACCTTTCAACTTGACATTTGTAGTTACGTGTCAGGAAAGCTGTAGTTTACAGCCAGGGGAAGAGAGAGAGGGGTTTGGCAGGAAGCTTCATTCACCTGAGATCATCTTCATTAGCAGGCAACGAGATGCATGGAAACCAGCCCTAGCGGGGAAGTGAGACGGGCAGGTGGTGGCTATGACTCTTATGCCTAGAGACAGGTCCATCCCTGAACCCACGGCTCCCACCTGGGAATGGAATGAAGACCTTGGAAACTGCAGAATACCACATGAAGGCAAATTTCATTTCAGTTGAGGGTTTGCTTTGTTCCATTTATTTGTGTGTGTGTGTGTGTGTGTGTGTGTTTTCACAATCATGCTGCGGCGTGAGTGTGGAAGTTAGCTTTCTCCTTCCTCCATCTGGAACTCGGGTTGAACTCAGGTCACCAGGGCTTGGTGGCAAGCACCTTTACCTGCTCAACCTTCTCCGTGTTCCCGGTTGAGTTTTTCAAACTGCCACTAGTAGCTCACCTACTATGGATGATGAGCAGAGAACCATGCCCCGTATACCACAGTCATGCTCCAAACACTATGACCATACTTCATAGACCATGACCATGTCATATATATCATGCCCAGGCCCCATATACTATACCCAACTATTATGTCCCCTACCCCATGCTCATTCCCTAAGCAAAATGACCAAGTTTAATGTACCATGACCATGTCCTTTGCCCCATGCTCATACACCATGAGCATGTACCGTGCATGATGACTTAAACCTACCCCAGGCTCAGGAGCTATTAGTAATTGATAGCCGCCTGGAAATGGAGAGTTAGGTTGCTTTTTAAGGGTGTGTCCCATAGTAAGTCAACCACACTCCAGTTACTGGATATCTACCCAAGATTATATACATAGCATTAATTGGACTCAATGTGTTTTTTAAAATTAAGGACATCGTGTTTTAGGAGCACTCCTTCCTCATGCCACCCCCCTCTTGACAATTTCCTTGGCTTCCTGACAGGCCATGTCCTTCTGAACCTAGCCTGACTGAGTTGTAGTGTGTCAGTATCTAGCCACCTTTGAACACTAGTCCATCCCTAGACCCCAGGGGAGTAGCTGCCCTCTCCATGCTTTATAGAATGGTTAGGGCCATGAGCCCACATGTGATTCACATGGTAGAGTGGCATCTCTTCTGACTGCTCTGCTCACCCAGCCTGACCCCTACCTTCATCTGTAGAGGAGAGAAATGCTCTTTGACACCAATCAGCTCTTTAGTGGACACTGGCTCAAAAGCCTGTAACTCATCTCTACCTAGAAGCTAGAATCATATCCTACAGGGGTATGATCCTTAACCCCAGATCCAGGGTGAGAAGTGCCCTAACAGACACTTGTCACAGGTTCTAAGTTGTCGTCTACATTTCTGACCAACTGGATTCCCACAGCCTCTTCTTGAGTCTGTTTAGTTTCCTAGCACAGTTCAAAAAACTTAAGAAAATACTTTATCCATGTCTTAGGGGTGTTATTGCCAAGGACACAGAAAAAGAGGGTGGGGTGTTTGGAGCATATGGAAGGGGTATCTAGGCTTCCCCACCCTGTGCCTCTAAATCCTATTGGCAGATTTTAATAGAGCTTTGTCTTTAATGCTTAGAAAGACACCGTTGTCGGTGCTAAATTCCCATCTATTGGCTTGGTCCCTGTATTGCCATACATTTGCCATTCATGAGGGGTTGTTAGCATGCGCTTGGGGTAGAGTAGCTTAATACCAGCGCTTGACCTGATAATAAAACTAATTAGTCCATCCTATAGAAACAGCAGTATGAACAAATGTGAGGAGGCTAGGCATTGTTAGTACTGGAGCAGAGGGAGATGGATAAAATAGAAGTGACAGAGAGATTATCTGGTTTGCAAGAAGGAGCTCTGGGGTCCATCCCCAGCACCACAGAAATGATACAAAATGAGATGTGTAACCAGGTAAAATACTACAAACTTATCCTCATTTCTTTTCCTTTTGGCCTTTGGAGACAGTTTCTCTGTGTAATAGCCCTGGCTGTCCTGGAACTCACTTTGTAGACTAGACTGGCTTCTAACTTAAAGAAATCTACCTATCTCTGCCCCCGCCTCAAGTACTTAGATTAAAGGCATACGCCACCACCGCCCGGCTCATCTTCACTTCTAACAGAGGACAGTGCTTGAATAAATCACTGAACAGCTAAAGAGAGGGAAAGCTAGACACCATTAAGAATCACATAGTTCTAAAAACACTGCTGCGGAAATATATCAGTGACATATTAAGCTGTAAGAATTATATGTTCACAGGCATATGTATACATAATAATCCTGTTTTATGTAAGTGTGTGTGCTATGAATATACATAGGTCTGAGATAATTAGCATAGACTCAGGAAGCTCCCCACAGATTTTCAGGAGGATCCACATGCTACACAGCACAATAGGAAGGAAAGAGACTTGTCCTTCAATCTTTGATTTCTAGCTAAGTTTGAAAATAAAAATGGCTAAAATGGAGGAAGTCTTCACAACCCAAGAATGAGATGGACACAGATTTATTTTTAAATAAAATACTCTGGATCTTTGTCCCCAGTTTCTGCCACAAAGCTCTTAAGGCCCCTGGGTGACCTTTGCTATTCTTACTGAGTCTCTCTGGATCATACCTGAGCTTAAGGTAATGTGCTGACTTAGGCTCCGCCCACAGACAATCTCAAGATGAAGCTGGTCACTAGAGAAACCAAGTGATTGAAGGTTGGACCTTTTGAGACAATCTGACCTTTGGGAAGGAAAGGGAGCCGGGTGGAAGTTGACTGCTATAAAAATTGATGTCTGTGGCTGTTGTCATTTCAGTGTGGTCCTCCTCACTGTGACAGGGATGTGTGAGTTGAGATGTGAAGGGTGGGGGACAGTGAAACAGGCCTCGGGACACTGCCAGAAAACTCCTTGCAGACAGAACCACAAACACAAAGCTCAATGGCAAGAGGGGCAGAGGAGTAGGGAGAACTGTGTGCTTGGTTGTCAGGACTCTCAGCACTTGCTTTATGAAACCGCAGTCAATCCCTGTCTTACGGTTTCTATGCTGCAACAAAACACGGTGACCGAAAAGCAAGTCGGGGAGGAAAGAGTTGATTTGGCTGACACTTCCAAGTCACACTGTTCATCATCAGAGGAAGTCAGGACAAGAACTGGGCAGGAACCTGGGTGCAAGAGCTGATGCAGAGACCATGGAGGGGCTGTTGCCTCTGAGATATAGAGATTCTCTTGAGTTACTCTCAGATAGGATCTTTAAATATCTGGATCGTTTTTCTCATTAGTCTGTTTTGTTTTTTGACCCAGGCACCCGAGCTATTTTGTGAGTGATATAGAAGAAAACTAATTTTTCTCTCTGAAGTCCAAAGTGCTGGCTTCAACTACTTTTTCCAAAAAGTTCTAACTGAGTGGGAGACTTCAGCGCTACTCATGGAGGCCCATGCAGCGGGAAATAAAGAGCACATCTGAACTGTAGATGATGGAGAGGAGGAGGAAGGGGAGCAGGGAGAGGAGAAAGAAGAAGCTTTCTAGGTCTTCCTCCCTCCCTCTCTTCCTCCCTCCCTTCCTCCCTCCCTCCCTCCCTCTCGTTTCCTCCCTTCCTTCCTTTCTTTCTACACAGAGTCCCATGTAGCCCAGACTGACCTTCAGTATGAGGTGTGCTTAGATTTCATGGGGTCACAGAGAACAAAAGGTGTTGGGTCCCTTTCTTCTCTAGCTGGCAGCTGGGGACCCCCTAGAGTGGGAGAATTATAGAAGTCTGCTCTAGAGTGACTGGCCTATGAACAGAAAAGGGGACAGTCTCAAACCCCAGTTTACTCATGAGCCAAGGCTCTGTGTCCTGCACCAATAAGATGGGGAATTTGAGAGGAAGATATGTCCTTCAGGCCTGTGGGAAAGAAGACAGGAATTTCTCACAACCAGGGAACTTTAAAAACTACTGTTTTGGGCCAAATTATCACTCTGGCCAATTTTTTTTTAAACTTTTCTGTATGGGCATTTCTTTCTGTGGAATGTCAAAAATTGATTTGCTTTCACTATTCTCTTAAATTTATTATCTTATTTCCCACACTGGGGATGACACTAAACTCTGGATCTTCCGGTCCTCATCTCCCAAGCTCTGGGATTACAGATGTCACTAGGCCCTCTTAAGTCTACTTGTCTGGATCCTGAGAGTGCCTTAGCTATGTCTGGTGAGGACCAGGGCTGTCAGGATCTCATGCTGCATGCTAGGACATGGTGGCCTTGGAAGGACGAGATGGATTTGAGCAGATTGGACTTTTAAAAGCTGGTCTTGGTGCTAGCTAATTTTCTTTTTTCTGTGACCAAATTCATGATGAGAAGCAGTAGGAGGCAGGAGGGGTTTATTTTGACTACAGTTTAGGAAAGGATGCAATCCGCCTTCACAAGGAAGCCATGCCAAGGAGCCATGAAGTGACACTGTATCTGTAATTTGGAAGCCAAGAGAAGATAGGAAATGGGGCTCTAAACTCTCAAGAATCACTTCTTAAGTCAAGGTACCACTTCGTGAAGAACCTTCCAAAACATCAGCCACCACCTCTTTTTCCTCTCCTTTTCTTCCTCTCCTCCTTTTGGGCATCTTCCTCCCTGGCTCCCTTTGCCTCCTGATGCAGAGACAGGGCAGTGCTGATCCATGTACAAGTACAGACTTTCTCTCTAAAGACACAAGTCTCCTACAAAAGAGACAGCTTCCAGAGCTTCTCCTGTGTCTATTTTTCCTCAAATAACCCTTGTGCCAAAGAGGTACGGAGGAAACGGTGTCCTGAGGTGCACGACCACAGGCGGTTTTCTTGGCTGTTGTGTTACACTGCGCTGATGTAAGATGCTGCCGTGGGGGAGCAATATAGTAGCAATGTTTGCTTTCTTCCAACTGCATGTGAACCTACAATTATCTCAAGATAGAAGGTTTTATTTTTAAGAATGTATATTCTCCCAGAAATGGGCTTAAAGAGACGTAAATCATGTTGGCAGTAGTAGGTAAGTCAGAGAGAGCGATTCAAAAATTGACAGACACGAAGGTGACTCTGCTGTCTTGGTCAGAGAATCCTGACTCTTTGATGCCAGAAATGCAGTCATATGTTACTTTTCTATTCTGTCAAAAATAACTTCTTCATAGCTTCCTTCATCATCTCAAATATCTCAGTATCCAGCTCTGCAAAGCCAACAGCTTAGATGTGGATGATAAAAGATTTTCATCCCAAGATCAAGCACAAAGTAGTGTGTGTGTGTGTGTGTGTGTGTGTGTGACAGCTACACAAGGAGAGATGCCTTACCCATCCTTGGAGCTGTTAAATGGCAGCTGTGGAATTCAATACCAAGGTGATGGAGGGGCTCTCAGATTAAAGTGGCCTCCTGTTCTTTGAGACCAGTGTCACAGTGTGGTCCCAGGTTCCTGCTGCAGAGACAATGGCGGGTGAGCCATGGTCACTGTCACAGTGTGGTCCCAGATTCCTGCTGCAGAGACAATGGCGGGTGAGCCATGGTCACTGTCACAGTGTGGTCCCAGGTTCCTGCTGCAGAGATGATCGCAGGTGAGCCATGGACACTGTGTGTTAACCCGGGAGGGAGCAGCTGATAAAGAAACCACAGTTATTCACTCTAATAAAAACTCAGACTTTACTTTTCTAGCTCCAGTTTCATTGTGGCAGCTGTTCATGAAGCTAATATTTGCCATAAAGAATATGCGTGTGTGTATTTCACGTTTCACATAGCTCAACATTTTCTGTGCACACCAATTCTTAGGTAGTGCTTAAAGTCTACCACTCAGTTCTATTCCTGGAAAGAAAAGGTTTCATGCTGGGCGTGGGTGGCACATGCCTTTAATCCCAGCACTCAGGAAGCAGAGGCAGATGAATCTCTGTGAGTTTGAGGCCAACCTGGTCTACATACAAGAGCCAGTTCCAGGACAGCTAGGACTGTGAGACAGAGAAACCCTGTCTCAGAAACAAACAAACAAACAACAAAAAAAAGCAAAACAAAACAAACAACAAAAAAACACCACTTTTCCGATTTCTACACTGTTATTTGGTGCATAGATATTTGTATATGTGTGATGTCGCTTAAGCAGGAATGGCTCTTTCTTTTCTCTATAAAAATAACTCTGGTCCCTGGTTCATGTTTTCTGTCTAAAAGACCATGCTTTGTGTTAATTTTCAATGCCCTATTTTCATGAGTACACTATCAGAAACTTGGGCAAATACAGTTTTGTCTTTCTATAATGTCATAATTTATTCATTATCAATAAATTTAGGAAAGCTATGGCTGTTTATTGGGAGCAACAGGCCAAGCCTTGTTAGTCTTGGTTGTCTTTCCTTGTTAGTCTTGGTTGAGGCAAACACAGGTCCCATTGTTTCAATTTTATTTAATAACTTTGAGAACATATACTGCACATTGCACAGTAAATATCTACCTGCCTATCATCTATCTAGCATCTATATATCTGTCTCTTTCTATCTATCTATCTATCTATCTATCTATCTATCATCTATCTATCATGTCATACCTACTTATCTATATTTTATCTATGTTTACCTACCATCTATATCTCTATATCCATTTGTCTACCCCCTATTTATCTACCTATGTATCTATCCATCTCTAGCTACCTACCTAGCCACCCATCTTTAGGTGATAGAGTGATTAGAAAGGGTTAAAAGGACCACAGCAAACCTCAGGAGGTTTCAAAGGTGTGGCTATTTGTGGTTCATGCTGTGGTCAGGTTGCCTCTGATTCTGAGCAGCGGTGGGAAAGAGGTTTGCTTGTTTTGTTCAAGCTAAGAGAAGACAACAGATAACCTGCCAGCCACCACCCAGAGGGGAGACAGAGACTCTGGGTAAAGCGGTCGTACTTAGAGGTTCGTCAACTAACACCCAAGCACTGGCTTCTTCTTTCTCTCTGAAAGCTTGTAAAATCACTTGAGCGTCTGGTCAGTCTGGGTGCTGCTAATTTTCAGTTATGTTTGTGAAAACCTTAATACCATTGCTTTTCATAATCTAATCTGATTGAGACATGAAAACCCATTTGGGAAAGTACCTTCTGCCCTGAGCTGCTGCTGTCTCTTCGTTCTTCATTCGTACCTTCTCTCTGGGCTCACTGTTGGACCTGCTCTCCTTTGAAATGCTTCCACGTCCATTGTTTTGACTTTTATATGGTTATCCTCACAGGCTATTTCTGGCTCTTTTTTTTTTTTTTTTTGGTTTTTCAAGACAGGGTTTCTCTGTGGCTTTGGAGCCTGTCCTGGAACTAGCTCTGTAGACCAGGCTGGTCTCGAACTCACAGAGATCCGCCTGCCTCTGCCTCCCGAGTGCTGGGATTAAAGGCGTGCGCCACCACCGCCCGGCTCCTGGCTCTTTATTTTTATTTTATTCGTTATTCAATTCTCTGTGTGTGTGTGTGTGTGTGTGTGTGTGTGTGTGTGTGGTGTTTTGTTACCTGGTCTGTGGCTTATATGTGTCAGTCAGAGGACAACACTCCTGAGTTAGTTCTCTCCTCCCATCTTTTCTCGAGTTCCGGGCATTAAACTAAACTTGGGTTTTTTAGGCTTGTACAGCGAGCAATTTTACCCATTGAGTCATCTCACTGGCCCTTGGGACTCTTTATCAAGGTTTTCGTCCCCAAGAGTCTGTTTTTTTTTTATTTTGCATCAGGAACAAATCCCTACTCATTGTCATCCCCGTGGCATTTTGTTTACCAACTACAGTTCTTTTAGCCCCCACGGTCAAGATCTTATATTGTGCTGTTCAATCCTGAACCAAGGGCTTCGCATGCGCTAAGCCAGTATTGTACCACTAAACCACACCCTCCACCCCACATATTACAGCCACAGTCCTACGTAAGTACTGATGAACAGAAAGAGGAACTTGCCTTCAAATATCTGCCTTTTCATTACTAAAATGCATCTGGACTTCCTCATGGCATAATCCCCATGAGTCAGCTTCCTTAGTGGGTTTCTTACTTAACTCAATTCCCTTAGCGCACCTGAGAAGGGTGTTCCCGTTGGTAACATGACCAGATAGTCCCTTTCCACTGGCATCCCCACTGCTACAGCTGATTTGTGACTGTAGGGTGCTGAGTGCCGTGTCTTAAACTTCATCTTTAAAGTGTTGTTTCCCAGATTGTATTTCTGCTGTAGCTATTTTTACTTCTATTTGTGTCTGCACAGACAGGAACACTGTAATGTAGACTGTGAAATCCAAATGAGCTCAGCAATATGTTTCTTCTTGTCCCCACAACAGAGGAGGCTGCCACTGTGCCCGATTCCCTGTTCTTCCTTTTCCGAGAAGCCAATCTTCTTGGGCTTCAGGCACGTAAAACACCCTCCCCCCATCTTCAGACCCAAGAGTTAAGGTATTTATTAGAGTCTAGGTGGACTGGCCACCTCGGCTCTGCCTCTCCCTCTTAAGGCCCTGTCTTCAGAAAGTCTGCCAAGAGGCTGCTCCTCCCCGAGATGCTCAGGACCAGGCCTACAGGGTACTATGACCCAGACCCTAGACCTGCCATGGGAGTTTCTCTTCTACTTCCCCCAAGAGTCACCCGGGAGTTGTTTCACTCTGTCTATTAAACCTGGTCATATTAGTTCGGCTGGATTTGGCTTATTGCATCGGTGGAGAAACCCACAACCGGGAATTTCCAAAAATACTTATCAATTAGGCTAAAGCCTCCATGATCCAACCTCTTCTCCAAAACCCATGAGCTGGCAGTTAAACCCCAGCATGGAAGCCCAGCAGGGACACCTCATACACAAACTGTGACTTTTTTTTCTCTGGTCGCTAAAGGATCAGGACTGCTTACAATGCAGAATATATCCAGTCTATCTCTATAGTTTTAATGGCCCAGCATAACTTAAAAGCTCAAGCTTATAGGCTCAAGACAACCTCTTAGCTCTTAATATGAACTCCTGCAAGTCTCTAAGAGACATTACATACTTCTAATGTACGAATGCACAGAATAAATGTTTCTTTTCAAAACGGAGGAATAGAGCATTAAAAAAGTGTGTGTGGGGGGGGGGAGTAGTAAGATCCAAACAAGACTGAAACCTGGCAGGGCAAACATTATCTTGTTGTGGGATGCCCCTCTGTATGCTGTAAATATGTTTTATTACCATTGGTTAATAAAGAAGCTGATTTGGCCAATAGCCAGGTGGACTAGAGCCAGGCAGCAAATCCAAGCAAAGACACAGGGAGAAAGAAGGTGGAGTCTGAGAGATGCCAACAGACACTGGGGAAGGAAGATGTGAGGTAACAAGCCATGAGCCTCGTGGTAAAACATAGAAATAGAAATGGGTTTATTTAAATTGTAAGGCTTAATTAATAATAAACCTGGGTCATCGGCCAAACTTTTATAATTAATATAAGCCTTAGGGTGTTTATTTGGGAACTGGGCAGAAGAAAAACCTCCAGTTACATTATCCTGTACCTCTGGGTGCACTAGCATACTGGGTTTGTGGTAGCTGAATATAGTTTGAATGTCTTGTACAACCCCACCTCTCTGACATCGCCTGTCACAGTATGATGCATGGCCTCTCTTCTGGAGCATCTTAGCCAACTTTCCATATCCCTGGCATCCCTTACTTCTCCACCCTCACAGTTCCATGCATTGCCCTCTGGGGACTGCCTATAGGCCATCTGATCCTTTCACCCCTTGCCTTCCCTCCCAGTGTTCCTTTTAAATCTCTGTGGAAATCTCCTTGGCCCTATAACTCCTGAATTCTGCATGCCTGTAAGACTGGAATCCGTGGATTTGGCAAGCTCAGCCACCAATTTAAGAAGTAGCCAGGGCTCCTTAAATCACTGTGCCATCAGCCTATTTATTTGACCGTAGTGAAACAAATCCTAGAAAAGCCTAGGGATGGTGCCGCCCACCATGGGCCAAGCCTTCCACCTACATCAGTCACCAATGAAGACAATTCCTCACAAGCAAAGCTACAGGCCAGTCTGATGTAGACAATTCTCCCCCTGAGGTTCCTTCTTCTCCCATCGCTCTAGGTTGTGTCAGGTTGACAATAAAAACAAACCATGACAATAAGATCCATCCTTCCAGTGCCTGTGGGTGGCTTGCTTTCACTAACCGGGCCCCACCTCCTACTTTTGAACTCACATTATGACTCCATCAGGGAATTAGTCCATTGAGTGTATCAGAGCCCTCAGAATCCAGTCACTTCCCCCAGTCATTAGCTGTCTGACAAGCCCTTAATGCAGAACACCTCAAACCCCAACCACAACATCACTCATCTTTGTTGGAGGGAGGGAGAGAAAAAGACAGAGTTTCTTTTATATAGGAGCAACAATCAAGGCCATCTTGCCAAAGAATTAAGAAACAGAGACAAGAGGAAAAATTGGCTTTTCCATCCTGTTTTACAAAGAGAAGGATAGCAGTAAAAGAAGTGGTGTAAGGGCTCGGGTTTCATTAAGAACGCACTGAGTGTGTTTCTGAGTTTGGCTGGCATGGACATGATTAAGGCTGGAGCCGATGGCGTGGGTTTGGAGGGCAGAGAAGATGTCGGCATTTCTGAGGGAGGGCTGGAGCCAAGGACAGAACGGGAAGGATTCATCCTGGCCATGAGGTAACACTATGACTTGAGAGCTGTGTGATCCCCAGCCTGGACGGCTGCCTGCGATTTCTCTGTGGCTTCCTGTGAGTCAGGAGACGGTCAGAGGAGGACTAAGGCAGGAGAGGGTGACTAAGCAAGCTGCCCTCTGAGTTTGGGAGCCGCAGCTGTGTGCGTCCGAGCTCTACTGCCAATCAGTTTGCTTGTCTTTGGGCAACTTGTTTAGACTTTGTGGCCCTTTGTTTTATCATCTGTAGAGGGGTCACATAACCCATGTGCCACAGGTCAAGGATTCCAGTGACATAAGATGACATATGGAATTCCTAGCACCCAAGAGTTCACGACACTGGCTATTAATATCCTCCCTGGGTTTAGGCTATTCAGTACAGCTGGAGGTGACGGCATCCAGATGCCAACTGCATGGAAGACTAGCACGAAGGCCACCTTTCAATTATCCAGAGTCTTTGCACTGTATACTACTTCCGGATCACAAGAATCGATTCCGCCTTAATCACTCCTTCTCATTTCTCAGATCACAGACACCATCATATTTGTTTTAAAGGTACTCTGGAGAAATAAGGCAAAGAGGGAGAGACAGACTCAGAAAAATTTTCCTTACACGTTCTCCCCCTGCCCCGTTTTCTCCTTACTGAGTCTACCTGCTGACCCTGGCTGAAGCCAGGAGCAGGCAGCACTCTGGACTGGAAGCAGCTCTGTGACAAACTAGGTCCACATGTTTCCTTCACTGGACTCTTTAGAACTGGTGGAACAGTCTCATCCATCATATTCCTTAATCTTAGATCTCGAATTGTATTGCCTAGACTCAAATCTCCAGTGAGGGCCCCCTCAGTCCCAGGAGATTCAGACAAGTCAGTCAGTCTCCAGTGCTCTGGACCCAAAAGATAGGCGTAGGTGCCATGCTATCCAGGCATCGAAACTGGAAGGGAGCTTGGTCAGAGTCTCCCTGTCCACAGGTAAGGGAGAAGATGCTAGGGTCATTTCTTCTGTCTAGTTCTTCCTGTTCTAGTTCATCACCTGTCCCACGTCATCTAGGTGTCTCTATGACTCTCGCTCTTCCAACTGTCTGTCCTGATAGAACCTGAACCTTGTCTCATGACAGCGGCAAAAGTCACAGGCGTTTCCCCGACTTTGACACCCCTGCCTGCTGTCTTTATTTAAATTCCAAACATGACTTTTCTCCATTCTGCTTTTCTTTTTCCCTTTCTACCCAGCCCCCTCCCCCAATTTATTCTCCCTGCTAAATGCAGTGGCGGCTAAAAGAAGAAGCCGTATCGCCCATGTTGTGACAATGCAGCAGGCAAGCGCACTGGCTGAGTCTGAATGCAATGGGGGGGTGCCCTGGGGGAGCCCCACTGCATGTGGTACCTCAGTCTGAGACAAATGAACCTCCTAGGGACACTGGGTGGTTCTGAGATTCCAGAGCCAGGTGACAGATGTCCCCACCACTGAAGCCTCTCCACTTTGCTTGTGCATGGAACCTTCCCCAGAAACCATTTCACTGTGCAGCTCTGGGTCCCAGTGTTCCATGATCTTGATACGTTTTGTGCTTTATCACGCAACACGCCTATCTTGGTTCCCTTGGCTTTTATGGATAAGCCATTCAGTATGGAGGTAAGGGGTCAGATGCTCAGCCCTGTGGGTCTGGAAGTATTTGTGTCTAGGATGAACTAGACCGAGGGATTTGCTCCTTGTATCCTCATTCACAGGCACCTACCCCACAGGGAAGAGGAGAGGAGCCATGGGAAACCAGCATGTTGCTACAGAGAGGGTGAGGATGGCTGAATGACGAAGCCAAGCCATTCTCCTACAGTTCCCCTTCACTGCCACTTCCCACGATGCCTCACGGAAGTTTATTGATATAAATCACCTCAGGGTGCTGACAAGGGGACCTCAGAACTCTGCATTCATTCCTGTTAGCCTCTTGGAGTTCCTGCCACGGAAGTGGCCTTCCCCTCTTCAGTTCACATGTTTCTTCTTGCCATCTCTTCGGTACCAGGGTGCAGTGAGGCACACAGTACTCAGGTGCATGGCCTCACAAGAGAACACCTACTCAAATTCAGTACCCGTGAGCCTGATCTATTTCAACCCAAGAGCTGATCTCGCTGGACCCACCTCACTATGAATCTTCCCTATGGGCCCCTTCTCTTCTCATTCTGTGGAGCTCTGCACTGGCTGTCTCCCTCCCCGGGAGAGAACAGTGACCCTGGAATGGACGGTGTGTTCCCACACCAACTATGATGCCATCTCACCTACCCTCCCACGCAGCGTCCTCCTTCCTCACTGGAACCCTGAAGTTGGTCTGAAGGCGCCATGTAGGAAGTCCAACTGCCGGTGGCTACCTTATATGAAAGCAGAAAGCTTGCCCCCTATTGGCTGTGGTAGTTAGTTTTAACTGTCAACTTGACACGGTCTAGAGTTGCCTAGAAAGGAGTCTCAGTGAGGGACTGTCCAGATCAGATTGGCCTGTGCGCCACTGTGGCTGGCCCCAATCCCCAAGGGGATCTTGGATTGCGTAAGAGTGGAGAGAGGGTGAGCCGAGCACAGTATACATTCGGTCCCTGCACTGCTTCTGACTGTGGCTATGATGTGACCAGTCGGTTGCTTTGAGTTTCTGACTCCTTGCTTTCCCGGCAGTGATGAACTGTAGCCTGGAACTCCCTTCGGTTGCTTTGGTTGCAATATTTCATCACAGCAACCGGCAATGACACTAAGACCCTGGGCACGTGGCGGGGAAGGAGCCAGAGCACTTAAGGAGATAGAGCTGCCCATTCTTAGTCTCCATTGCTCAGCCCATCCTCCACCCATTCTATGTGAGACACCAGCCAGCTGAGCTCTTCCATAACCCCATCAAGAAACTGGGCGAGATGATAGCACCGTCCCTGCTTTCCCAAAAACTTTGCTACTAAGCCGATTGGTCTTCTCCCAGACACGCCTTTTAAGTGTGAGCTACTGATTTCTCCACTGACTACAGCTTCAGGACGTAGAATTGGGAGGATTCTGGTGTCTGTTCATTCTTTCAGGTCTGCGGTGGTAAATACGGTGAAACAAACATAGAACAAATAAAACTAGTATCGACAGGGGAGCATGAGTGAAGACGCTAAGTCCAGTTCCGCACTGTGGGAAGGAAAATTGGGACAACCATGTCCTTGGGGGTGGGCAAGGGCTCCAAACCACCGGGACCCTTTGGTGTCTCTGGGCAGGCCGAGGAGTTCTGACTCCTGGAGAAGATCCACCGCCATCTGCCTCTGCTGCCTGCCTCAGTTCTGCAATGCCAGTTGGAGAGAATGCAGATTTCCAAATGGGCCTGCAAATGCCCTGACTCGGAATATCGAGAGAAGGGAGGAGTGGCAGTTTAGCCCCTCTCCTCTGGAAGGGCTGGGGAGACACGGGAGTTGCTGCCTTCTGAATTCCTCCTGGATCCTTTCTTTGCGGCTGTACATGCTAATTTAAGCAAAGAGCGTTAGTGTGGGTGGGCTTGAGTTCTCCCAATAGGGCAGAGCGAAGAAACGGCAGCTGGGATTCCTCTTGGGGGGGTGGGGCATGAAAACCGTGTGCTTCAAACAACTGAGTAACTTGCCTTTGCCCCGGTTTCCTCACCTGGAAAACAGCAATAAGAATAACACGGAACTCCGTGAGGGTTCACAGAGCTGAGTTACAATCCTGGTACAGACCCGAACAGTAGTACTCGCCGGTATTTAAATAGCAACGATTTCAGTAATATTATTCCAGTTACTCAGTATTCACTTTTTGTGTTTGGGCTCTCAAACTCTGGTTCCTCATGCCGCAACCTCTCGTGTTCTGAGACTATGGGCATTACCGGTCTGGTATCACACCCGGCTACAACGGTTATTAGAGTACAAGTATTATTATTTAGAATATTAGTGGATAATAGTTGAGTATTAACTGGTTTTAAACTAAATGACTGTTTTTTTTTCTTTATTATTTCAGTGTGTGTGTGTGTGTGTGTGTGTGTGTAAGACAACACATTTGTGGAAGTCAGGGGACGACTTGTGGGTGTCAGATTTCTCCCACCATGTAAACTGTGGGGATCGAATTAAAGCCATTAGACTTGGCAGCAGACACCTTCAACTGGTGAGCTGGTCCAGTGGCTACAGTTTTCTTCCCATTCCAGCAATGCAACTTACTTTTTTAATAGAGTAAACAACGCAGAATGGGGAGGGGAAAGGGCCACCAACAGCACCAGGCGTGAGAACCTGACTGGGAGCAGCTGTGCCCCTAGACAGACAGATAAATCTGGGTGGCCTTTGAAGTCTCTCAAAGCCGAGGGCCTGGATGAGTCCCGGCTTCCCCGGAGCCTTTTCATCATGCTTAAATTGGAGTCTGCTGCAAACGCCCTTATCAGCAGCTACAAGCACACTTCCCGGCATAGCAGTTAGAAACCCAAATAAATGCTCTCATTTCCCAAACGCTCAGCTCCGGAATGTGAGCCCCTGAGACACAGTCCTTGACTCCAGTGTAACCTGGCCTTCAAGGTGTTGGCCAGAGTCACAGCACCCTGACCCTGCATCACTTCTGTTCTTGGCAACTGGCCACTGTCTCTGTGTAGACAAGGTTCCTTCCTCACACAGGAGCTGCCCTGAGAGGGCTTCACAAGTTGCGGGGCTCCGCGGGGCAGCCCATGGAGATCTTAAACCCAATGGAGTCATAGATGCTAGTAACTGTCACCACTCACACCTTTGAAACAGTTTTTGGGAAATGTGGTAAGCCTGCCGGAGAAAAGACAGAGCCCTCCGTGAATCACTTTGGCAAGCCTATCCTGATAGAAAAGTACAAGCATACATAACAGCAACAGGAGAAAAGCAAGGGTAGTTGATCGGCACAGCAGAGGGGGCTCTCACGCCACAGAGCCCTTTCTGGGGGAACTTCTGCTCCTCAAGTGACCTCCCTGTATACTCTCTGGGACCTGTTCTGGGATGAGATAGGGATGTTATTGAATCCTAATGCTGCTCAAAGCCCCATCTGGCTCTCAAGTGAGCCTGCATCCTCTTTCATCTTCATCATGCTATTTGACCCCGTTGGTCCTCTCTGGTCTCATTCTTGGTGCTGCAGTTTCTATGGGGAAAGAAAGGAATTGCGGGTTCAAGGGCCCTTCAGGGACTTCAACCATAAAAGCACATGATGTTCAGCTGTTCTAGTAATGAGATCAATGCACATGAAAACAAAGGTGAGGGGGTCAGGGACATGGCTCAAGAATAAAAGCACTTGCTATGTAATCCTGAGGACCTGAGCTCTCCCCAACATCCATTCAATAGCCTGGCATGGCAGTACCTTTCTAGTAATCCAGAGCTGGTGGGGATGAAGACAAGACACGTGAGGGGCTCACTTGCCCATCAGTCTAGCCAAAATGGTTAGTAAGTTCAGTGAGAGAACACTGTCTCAAAAATACGGCGGAAATAGAGGAAGACACCTAAGTCTACCTGGGGCCTCCAAATACACACACCTACGTGAGCTCATCCACTCACACACAAGCATGCGCACTCTTTAATTGAAAATTAAAAGGAAAGGTTTCATACACACACGCACACCAGGTGGATATTCAAAAGGCATCAGAATAAAGGGCTCATTCACACACCGCTGTGGTGAGAGCCCTGTTTTCAGACTTTTCTTTCCCACCTGCTAGTTCCCAAATAATTGACACAGAGACTTAATATTAATTATAAATTCTTGGTCAATAGCTCAGGCTTATTACTAGCGAACTCTTACATTTCAAATTAACCCATATTATTTATCAATGTTTGCCATATGACTTGATACCTTTTCTCAATATGACATGCTCATCTTGCTTGCTTCTCCCTGCATCTGCTAGCGACTCCAGACTCAGCCCTTCTTCCTCCCAGCATTCTCAGTTTGGCTCTCCTGCCTTTCCTTTTCTGTTCAGCTATTGGCAAGTCAGCTTCTTTATTAAACCAAATCACAGCGACATAGTTTGGCACAATGTAAAGGAATATTCCACAGAGCCCCACCGCCCATCCAGGAGATAACCACATCCATCTGAATTTTAACCTAGATCCTTCCACCTCGTGATCTGTCTTCCAGGACTTTACTCCAGTGACCAAGCCTCATGTATAAGGTTTGTCCATGATGGTAAGCTCTGAGAAATGTCCATTGGAAGAATGATGACCATCAGGCACAGGGTGGGGCATGATAAACAAGTGTAGGAGATGCAGCTACATGGCCAGCTACAAAAGGTATTAATATTCTGTTGATTATTACTAAGAATGGAAAAATATGATGCTACCTCAAGGGTGGGAAGGGGCTGCATGAAAATGCTGGTGGTTTCACATCCTGGAGACTCATTTTTATTCTCACAACTATATTTCTCTACATTCTCCATGTGATAAGAAAGTATGTTACTTTAATAAAAAGGAAACTCATCATGACCAAAAGTTAATTCGGGATTGAGAAAGGCCTGATCAGACATGGAGGACCTGGTGGTTGTGCAGAATGGTCCTTCTTGTTAGATGACAAGGTACTAACTACATGCAGGTTCAAGTATACAGTGCTGTCTCCAAGGTCAGGATCTATTTCCTAGAAGCTTCTATTTCTCCCTTGCCTTACCACCCTCCACCCCATGCCCTAAATCAAGCACTTACACTTACCTTGCCTTTTTTCCCTAGGGTCTGCCCAGCAGCCTGGGGGAGTAGTCCCCCCTCTGACGGCTGAGCCTGAGAACGGGCTGTTCCCGTACAGCCAGAAGAGGGCGCTGTGAGGCAGAACAGGTTTCAGACTGCCAGGTCTTCCGCCCAGGTTTTAATTTAGTCTTTTAACAAGTGCTGTCCACTGGACAACAGAGCCTAACACCCTCGCCGCTGTTGCTGCAGAGGTTACATGCAACATTTACACTTGATCAGTTTACAAGCTGTCACAGAGATCTGTGGCTACATGGGACCGTATAGAGGGAAATTATCCCTACACTGTCCTCTTAGAGAGTTCGGTCTCCAATCATGTACCCTTGCTTTGCCCAGACTCTCACCTTCCAAGACATCTTTCATCTTCTTCTTGTATGAACAGAGACCCTGTCCCTGTTTCACTCTTGCTCGTAGGGATTTAGGGCCTGTTTGTGCATGCTTGCTGGACCCTGTGCCTGCATCAATGTGACCAACAGTTTGGGCTCTGGAATATCACACAGGCTAGGGAAGAAGACTCTGGACCCCCAGATCAGGAATTACTGCCTAATACTTTGGACTTTGGACGTGGGGACAAAGCCAGATGCAGAGGGAACAGATGTGCAGGAGGAGAGATAAAAGCCACAAGTCATGTAGCAACGCCAGATGAATGGAAATAAGTTAATTTAAGTTATAAGAGCTAGTAGGACAAGCCTAAGCGATAGGCTGAGTTTTTATAACCAATAATAAGTCTCTATGTTGTTTTTTATTAGTTGGCAGTTCAAAAAATAAAACTTCTGCCTACCGAGGTGTCTCAGACACAACTAGACACAAGCAGGAGGTGGAGGACAATAGGCAGAATGATGGGAGGCCTGGTTGCTGAATTCCTTAGCCTGAAGTGCTTGAAATCACTAGCTCCTTTAGCAAGTCTCAATGTGCCACTAAACAGAAATTACACTGTCTACCTGTGAAGGGAGAAAGGGGCACACTGGGAGGCCGTTAATGGGCCCAGAGAAGGACAAGGTTACGAGACAGGAAATGCATGATCAGGCTGTGGGAACCCTCTCATCTAGCCAGGGTCAGAGGCTGAATCTCCACAGCTGGCTACTTGGCCTCTGGAGCAGGGTCTGGTGATGAAACTTAGGGGTAGAAACGTCTGGGGACCAGGTGGTCATCTGTGCATACTCAAGATACCTTATGCCAAAGACACTGTAGGCAGATCAGTGGAAGTGGGGGAAGACCCTGATGTAGCCTCCCTGCTCAGCCACTTTCCTGCCTCCCCTCCTGCCATCCCTACCTAGAGCTCAAGTGAACTCCTTCACTATCTGCATAGCCATGGTTACATTTACCGTCTTCAGCAATCACTGGAGATCATAAAGAGCCAGGAATTCTTCACGGATAGGAGGAGGATGAAGGTAGACAGCATCAAGCTGTAGGGAAAGCTCTCTGATTCACTTTGCTGCTTTGAATCGACAGCAAACCTTCTCCAGGCAGAGAATACCACATCTTCAGAGAGTATGACAAAAACTAAGACACCACAAGAATGACCATGGTGACAATCTTGGAGTTTGGATGCCATAAGTAAGAGCTGTATTTGCTCTGACGCTGCAACGGGCAAGAGAAAGGCGAGCTTCAATGACAGCATAGAGACAGGAGAATGATCTCTTCTGGAGTCTTTTAGAGAAAAGTACAGGTGCCTGACCACCTCTCAGGGCTTACATCCAAACCCAAGGTTCTCTTTCAACGTTATAGGTGAAAGATACTGGGGGAGGAAGGCTGGACTGTTACTTCAAACTCTTTGAGATCGTTGTAGATTAACACGGTGTTGTAAGAAAAAGCAGAGAGGTCCCTGTGCCTCACACCTGGCTTCCTCCAATAATAATGGGTCATACAGTTGTTTAACTTCACCTCCGGGAAACAGGTGCTGATATAATGGTTCTGTGTTTGAACAACTGAAGATCGCTTATTGAAATACAGAAAATACCAGACACCTGTATGAGAGATCTAAGGCACCTGCTCAGTAGAGATACTGAGATGGATTATTGGAAGGAGCTTATCAGAAAAATTAGCACTACGGACAGACAGACGACAACATATCGGGGACTCTGAAAAGTGTCAAGGCCCCATCCCCAGGATAGACTGTCTGGTTGTGCTTCTTTAGAGAGGAATTAGGAGCCCATGAGTCAGGAGCAGGCTGGAGGTAGGGGGTTGAAGGTGGGAGGTTGGTGGTTCTCTTCTTATAGCTCTGGGGAAGGGGGCTGGTTTCATAGCAGGGGGTTTGTAGCTAGGCTCTCTGATCTCCAGGCAAGAGGTGAGGAAGGAGTAAGAAGCAGGATGTGTGGCCACCAATACCTCCTTTTATATAGACTTACTTCCCAAGGTGAGAAATCTAGGCGCCTGGAAATGTGTGATCTGGGGACTCACAATGTCTAAGTTGGGTGTAGGTACACTGATGAAGGTATTGTGGCCTGAGCAACAGTCCGCTCTGGATTCTAAAATCACATTCTAAATTACATATCTTGAAAAAAATCCAAAGTTAAATAAGCTTATCTTATGACAGTTAAATGGAGAGAAAATATCTAGCAAAGAGTTCACATCCCATCCATGTAATGAGCATGTTCACACATATGTGGTACTACAAGCCTGTAACCCCTGCCCTTGAAGGCTGAGGGTAGAGGATCAGGAGCTCCAGGCCAGCCTTGGCTACTGTTGTGACTAAACTTTCCCTGGAGAGACACAGTACGCATGTCTACTCACCCTAATTGGAATCACATGACACACCAAAGTACGAACACCACCAAAGTCCAACTTGGTGAACTAATGAGTTTTATTGGGGGTATTTACAGGAGTATGGGTGAAAGGTATTTGTAGTGTTTTCCTCTTTTGGCTTTGGGGGGCACCACACAACTCCCAAATAAATCACACACAGAGGCTTATTCTTACTTATAAATGTCCAGCCTTAGCTTGGCTTGTTTCTTTCCAGCTCTTCTAGTTTAGATTATCCCGACTACCTTTAGATTCTGGGCTTCTTCCCTTTCTTACATCTGTATATCTGACTTCCACTCCTACTTCTGGGTGGATGGGTGGCTGGTCCCTGATGGCCTCCTCCCCTTGTTCTCTCATTGCTTCTCCTTTATCCTCTCTGCCTGCCAGTCCTGCCTATTCTTGCTTCTGCCTTGCTATTGGCCATTCAGCTTTCATTAGGACTTTTCAGGTGTTTTAGACAGGCAAAGAATCACAGCTTCACAGAGTTAAACAAATGTAGCATTTTAAAAAAGTAACACATCTTAAAATAATATTCCCCAGCAGAAGGGTTACCTACAGGAGCAGAAATGAGTCAAAGACAGCTACATCACCAAAGCCTCCCCCAGCATGGGTAATAGCTCATAAAGCTGGGAACCTGGAGCACACTGCACAGCCTGCAGGTGTTAGGGTCTGCAGGTTACTCCACAAAGACCACCACTCACACATGCAATCCACAAGAGTGTTTGATTCTTGAAAGCAAATTCCAACATGCAGGGGTCAGGCACACAAAATGGCAGGTACCCCGAGAGAGAAGTTCATAGGCTCCCTTTATACACTGCTAGTGAGATTCTAGTTAGGTCATCTCTAGCAATCAGGATTGTCTAAGCAAGCAACGGTTATATTGGTTTAACTTTGATTGTATGTGGCACCCTTGGACATGTCAGGGCAAGCCTGGACATGTATTAAAAAAGGGGTGGGAGTTGCTTTCAGAATCTGCCTTTTTCTAATTGACTGGCTCTTGCCTGCCAAGACAGGCAGACTGCGGGGCTTGGGAGCAGGCCTGGGAGGAGATCGCAGTCCTGGCCTCACTGGAGAATGGCAAAGTGGCAAACCAGAAGTGAAGCTGGTGGCCTGTACCAAATGATGAGGCTAAGGCAGGCAGAACACTGGCCAGGGTCCAGCTCCCAGCTCTGTGCCCACACTCACCTAGGGTAGCCTGCTTCACCCATGGCTTGGCACTGGCTCTGCCACACAGCCTGTGCTTTGGTGTCTATGCTGCTGGCCATCTCACAGGCAGCTCAACAGGTTGGAGTGTTCTTTCCACATGACTCAGTTTATCTAAACCTCTTCTAGGCAGCTCAGACAATTGATTTCTGCTTCTTCCAGGCAACTGATCTGAGTTCAGAGTCTTTCGGTAGCTCAGCTTCCTTTTGTCTGAAAGGGGCTTTCTTTTTTTCTTGTTTACTCTGGTAGAGAGGAGTCTAACGAATCTAGTCAGTTTTAGGAACTTCCTGAAGCAATTTTGACTTGCTTAACTTCCTGCTTAAGGAGCTTCCCAGCTGGATAGTGATGTGGGAGTGTCGTATATCAATCTGTTGATTTCATTGGTTAAGCAATAAAGAAACTGCTTGGCCCTCATAGGTTAAAACATAGGTGGGAGGAGTAAACAGAACAGAATGCTGGGAGAAAGAAGCTGAGTCAGGGAGTCGCCATGATTCTCCCACTCCAGGCAGACGCAGGTTAAGATCATTCCTGGTAAGCCAGCTCATGGGCTACACAGATTATAAGAAATGGGCTAGTCCAGGTGCGAGAGTTAGCCTAGAAAAGGCTAGATATAATGGGCCAAGCGGTGTTTAAAAGAATACAGTTTCCACGTAATTATTTCGGGTAAAGCTAGCCATGTGGGCTGCCGGGTGCCGGGGATGCAGCCCAGCCGCTCGTATTACAACAGAGTGGCGCCCAACGTGGGGCGCCAAATGTAGCAGCATAAATAAATGCAGGCAGATATATTAAAAAATATATACAGCTTTAATGGTTAAATAAACTTACAGAACCAAGGTTCCCGTGTAGCACAGGAGGCAGGAAAAAGAGACCGCACAGGCTCCGTGCCCGATTTATCAGTCAACATTCGCCCGAGGCAAACCCGCCCCTAAGGGGCTGGCTTAACCCTACAGGATAGAATGTTTCAGTCTCAGAAAAGAACTGTTACACAAGAACTCCACAGGAAGTATATGCCTGGCTGGGGCTAGTGGCTATGTGAACAACAACAAAACCAATGAATAAATAAATAAAATTAAGCAAACAAAACTCATGGCCTTTCTTGAGTCTGTTTTGATGGCTTATAGAATTACAACTAAAAATTACCACAAGATAGAAATGTCTAGGCATTTGTGAGGGTGTTAGATGAACGTACTAGCTAAGATAGGCTTTTGTCAGGAATTATTGTTGTCTTCATTACTTTTCATTTGCTGTGATAAAACACCATGACCAATTTATAAAAGATGGTATTTAATTTGGGACTCATGATTCCAGAGAGTTTATGACCATCATGGTGGGGAGTGAAGGGACACGAACTTGTGGTTCTGGCAGGCCTTGCCCTTCTCCCATTCACTCTGCCTTGCTAAATACCATTAGATTACATCCCTGTAGCTAGCCACTCAGGTCTATTCCGTTATTTGGCCATTTCTTCCTCCTGAGGGTGACTACCAAAGTCCAGCTCTCCAAGTATTGAAGTCTGGCTATCAGAAGCTCCCTTTGGTTCACCTAATTAACATGTCCAAGTAAAATTAACACCTCATAGTCCTAATGCGGAGTTTCCCCCTTTACCTTTATAAACCGCCATTTGCCCATGGGCCACGTCTGTCTCCTCTCTGTGCAGAAGCAGTCCTTTGTCTCTCCATGACATATACCCCAGCCCCCTTTCCCTGGTCCCCTTCCTCTTCCTTTTCCCTATCTGCTTTACTACCACATCCTAACCCATTCTGACACCGACCTCTCCTTTTCTTCTTAAACGTACACCCGAAAGGTCCTTGGCTCCTGTTTTTCTGCCAGTCAGAAAACAGCCACTTTAACTTTTCTTCCCTGCTTAATAAAGGATGTGTGGGTGTGGTTTATGTCTAATCGGGGGTCTGGGAGGGAGCCCCTACTGTGTGGTAGTCCCCTTCAGGGAGTATGGCAGCACACAGGCCAGCAAGGCTCTGGAGCAATAGCTGAGAGTTACTTCTGATCCACAAGAGGCAGCTTACATCTGACCCACAAGTACAAGGCAAAGAGAGCTAACTGGGAAAGGCAGAGACTTTGGAAACATTAAAATCCATTCCCAGTGTCAAACCTCCTCCAACAAGGCCACACCTCCTAATCCTTCACAAATGGTTCTGCCAACTGGGAATAAAGGATTCAAATATATAAGACTATGGGGACCATTCTCACTCAAACCACCACAGAGGTACCTTGTGTGTGTGTGTGTGTGTGTGTGTGTGTGTGTGTGTGTGTGTGTCCCAGTCTGTTTACATGTATGTGTATTCATGTGTGAGCATGACAAGGCTCCCTGTGGACATCAGAGGACAACCTTGGGTATCTGTCTCCACTTTCTATCTTGTTTTAGGGAAGGTCTCTTGTCACTGCTGTGTATGCCTGGCTAGCTGGCCCACAATACATAGAAGTACTGCACTTTTGTGTCTCTGTGTCCAGTGCTTCTGTGGATTCTGGGGATCTAAACTGCCATCACCTAACTTGTACATAGACTACTTTATCCACTAAGCCGTCTACCCAGCCCTGACATGGCCTTTCTCATACCCTCCACCATTTTCTCACTGGCTCCTGCCAACACTGGATTATAAATTTCTTATGTCTTTATATCAATTTGTTCATCTAATAAATATTTATATAGAACCATGAGCCAGTTAGTTTTCTGGCTGTTGGGAAAGCAGGCGGGAACAGAAAAGTCTCCTGGGGAGGCAGCATTCAAATCTGCCCCTCCCGCTTCATTTCATTTCATCATAATTGCTCCTGTTTGAGAGCCTTTCCTCCCAGGAGGGCGCTGCAGACATTCCAGAGGCATCCTCCTGCAGCGGGTTCTCTGTGTGTCCCGTCAAATCCTTCCAGACATCTCTGATCCATGCTCGGTGCCCTCCCCACATGTCTGTCATTTTGCCTGCTTCTGTCCAGGAGCCATTCTAGCCTTTTGTTGCCTGGGGTCCACCCCCATCTCCCCACCCATTTCTTTCTTCTCCCATCTTCTTTTCACTCCACAATTGACTCTGGCTCCCTGACCCTGTATGTGGCATGCTTTGAAAGAGTCCTCCTCTGACTTTCCTGCCTGCAAAACCCCTGCTCATTAACCTTTTAGTCTAAACCCGAGCTCTGTCAAATGGAATAGAGAAAAATCTCACTTAGCAGAGACTTCATGTACTGGGAGACAACCGAATGACTATGTATCGATCCGTTTAATGTGCGCTTGCTTTCTTTGCTAGAGCAGACCTGTCTATTTCAGTATTGTTTGCATCTTAATACACATTGTACCATTATAATGTGCCAGCCGTTATCCTTCAGGGAGGGGCCAGAGAAGGTACTGAGTAGTGTCTGCATGTTTTATTAATATTTTTTGGCTCAAATAATAGTCATTTGAATGAAACTGTTTCAATTTTAAAAGACTAAAAAGGAGAGAACACCAAAATGTAGCCACTTTTTAGACTGAGCTTATTGTCACTATTTTTCTCACTAACACACACACACACACACACACACACACACACACACTTTGTAAACCCATGTGGGTTTTTCCCACTTAAAATATATCAAAATGAATTAAGCAATAACACAAGTTATTGCATTAATTTCCAGCAAGGTCCTGAGACTTGACTCTCCCATATGGAATATGAACGTGCGGCAGACTCCGCTCTCCTCAGCTGGCCACTGTGGATGCCGCACCAGTCACTACATCAAAGGCAGAGGTCGTTTCCCTTCCCTTCCTTTGACTCTTGTCAGAGCCTGTGCTGTAGGCCCTGTGTTTCACCTTTCTGCGTTTGCTGAAAATTTTTTTGCTTGTTACTTAATGAGATGCCATTGACTTTTTCTTTATTGTGCCCTATGGACAATCAGTTGTTTAAATCCTTTCTTGAGCATATGATCTTTCCTATTTACTGAAGAACTGACTATCTGTGGGGTGTGTGTGTGTGTGTGTGTGTGTGTGTGTGTGTGTATGTGCGCCTGCGCATTTGTATACAGACCCATGTACCTTTCTCATTTTAATGCCTTCTCTTGGTTTCAAACTAAGAATGTCTTTATTTCAGCTGGAGATCAGGAGTTCTCTTTCTCTCTCTCCTCTCTTCTCTCTGTTTCAGAATATTCCTTTACACTGTGTGAAGATTTGTCGCTGTGATTGGTTTAATACAGAGCTGAGTGGCCATTAGCTAGGCAGGAAGAGGTGGGACTTCTGGGGACAGAGGCTTCTGGGAAGGAGAAAGGCAGAGTCACCAGCCGGATGCCGAGGGAGCAAGACATGCAGGAGAAGAGATGAATCTAGGTGTGTGTGTGGGGGGGGGGCACCAGAGGACACAGACAGAGAACAGGAGGTGCAAGGTAGAAGAGAGGTAAAAAGCCATGAGGAAAAGTGTGAATTAGTATAATGGGTTAAATTAAGTTATAGGAGCTAGTGGGACAAGCCTAAGCTATAGGCTGGGATTTTGTAATTAATAATTAATTAATTAATAGTTAAGCCTCTGTGTCATTTTTTGTGAGCTGGTGGCCCAAAGAAAAATCCATCAATACCTCTCCTCTTCTCTCCTCTCTTTTCCTCACCTTCTTAAAACAAACAAATAAAATTTTTTTCTTTTTTTTTTTTTTTAAGACGAATTGACCTACGGTCCTTTCCTGGAAAGATGATGACTCTGGTCCCCAGTTGTCTCCGCTCTTTCTAGTCTCTGTTACACTGTAGGCTTGAGGGTAACAGCAGACACACTCCATCCTAAACATCTCCTGTCTTTGAAACAGAAAAATGAGAGCTTGTTTTTAACATTTATTTATAAGGGAGGGGTTCCCAGGGTTCAGGTGTTAAAGCTGGTGAACAACCAGTTAGAGTCAGGCCCTGTGTGTCCTAAGTACAGCCCTCGGGTCCCCCAGCAAGGCCTGTACCCACTGAGCTATCTTGAAGCATCTTCTGGGGTCTTGGATGCATAAGATTTCCCGCACATTCTGGATCTAGCAAACTATTGGCCCCTAGGTCCCTTCTTCTAATAGATGAAGTACGGAAGGTTTTCGTGCATTCTCCTTGGAGATTAGCTCTGAGCTCCGACTCCTGAAAGCCTGTTGATCACGTTGTCCTGAACAGCCACGGCATGTTTGACTCTTTCCCTAACATCAGAATGGCTTGAATAACAAATCTGCAAGCACCCTGGGTTTCGTTTGCTGTGTTTGCCCGTGCAGTCTCAATTTCCCCTGATGGCTGACCATGGGCAATCACAGATCCTTTTATTCTAATCTTCATTACTAATATTAACTCTGGGGTCACATGGAATGGCTTACACAGTAATGGTATCTATTAATATGTATATGTGTAGGTTATAGAATGGGTACTAAAGGGTTAAAGGGGCCCTCAGAGTTCAATGGAGCTTCACTGGAGACAGAGGTAAGGCAGAGACAAAGAGTCACTGAGGGTGGGTAGATGAGATATTAATGAGCCCAGCTGGAGATCTGCCGAGGGGTGGAGAGAGCTGAACTCAGAATGAAAGGTCTCAGGGTTCAACCGAGCCCAGGGAGCTAAGACCCAGTGGTGTGCATAGGACCATATAATTTAAGCACAGGACCGGGCGCTGACACTCTGGAGACAGCAGGGAGTTCTCCGCTTACAGACCAGTTGGCTCACACTCCCAGTGATCAGATGGCAGGGTGGTAGGCTGGCTCGTTATCCTGTTTATAGGGTCCTGGTAAGGATGCTGTGCCCTTTGTCATCTGGTGTGCCTGGTCACTTAATACTTGGCTTTTCTGAAATGGTTTTTAATACACCCGTGTTTTTATATGTGCCTAACCCAGTTTAATAAGTTTCTAGGCAGTGCCTCTTTTACTTATGGATAAAGTTTTTCAACAGCCTATACTCCCACGTACGTGAAGAGGTGCAGGGTCATCCTGCCTTGGCATCTGCAGTCACAGATAGAATCAAAAGCTGCCTCTGGATTGGATTCATTTAGGGCAAGGCAGCTTGAAGCCACTGTTTTACACCATACAGGATAACTTAGAGCAGGGCACAGCCTGCTGTCTTTCTCATATAGAGGAATTCTGCCCATGGAAATGGGGCTAGGTGGGGGTTACTCTTTAACCTATCTCCTTTCCCTCCACGGCTTTGTCGTGGAAATGGTCGCAGAAGCTGTTTAGCTCCAGCCATCACTTTGTGCCCTTTCTCATGCGTTTGTCTGGGCAGTGCTCTGTGCCAGCCGTCCTGGGACACACACCTGGCTGCTGACTCTGATTGCTGGTATTTGATGCCAGCCATCAAGGGCCTGCCATGGTGAACAGAGTCAAAGTCAGAACCCCCGCTGGAATATCCTCCCCTGCAATTGATGACCAGATCCCTATCGGCCTCGTGCCCCTCCCTCTTTCTCTTCCTTTCGACTGATGCTGTAGCTGTCTGAGCAGGACACAGCCACCAAATGTGCTCCCTCAGCACGAAATGACTATCCCTTCCTCTAGTCGCCTAGCCAACTATTTCTCGGGCTCCACACTTTGTTGTCTCACTTAGGAGGCTCTGCCTGGGCTGTGCCTGCACAGAGGTGTTCCTCTCTGTCTTCTGAGATCATCATCGCATAGGCTGGGTCCCTGCCCATCTCTTGTGAGCTCAGGAGCCTGAGACCATTCTCTGTGCCCAGTGCACTGCCTAAAACAAGGACGACAAGGAGGGAACTCAAACCCTATCTCATTTCGCTGACTCTGGGTTCCCAGAATGTGCCTCTCTGGTCCTAGCCTCTGCCTCTGCACAAGTGCCCAGCTTCTTCTACACTTAAGTGTGAACTTTTTCAAACATCTTTTATTCACTGAATAAACATGAGCCATGTGCTTATGATAAAGTCTGAGCATTGACAGCTTTGACCTAACCACACATAGGTGTGTGCACACGCTCACACACAGGCATACACACCACACACACACACACACACACACCACTCACACACACATAGGCACCCACACATACATGGACACACCTGTGGGCTTGGGGAAAGTTACACTCTATATTAATCAGGGTTCTCTAGAAGAACAGAGCCAACAAAATGAATATGTATTAAAGAGGTATTTATTAGGTTGATTTACACAGCAGGGGTGGGACTTTCCAACGATGGCTGTCTGGAGAAGTAGTTCTCTCAGTCCAGGAGGCTGGATGCCTCAACAGTCCCAATCTGCCACCCAGGGCCTGAAGGATTCCTGGCCAGCCACCAGTTGTCTGTCTACCTCGAAAGGCTGAAGAAGCTGGAGTCTGAAGCCAGCAAGGTGGTGGTGGTGGCAGCGGTGGAGGCGGCAGTAGCAACAGCAGCACTACCAGGGATGAACTTACCAGCACCATGCATAGGCAAGCAGGCAGAAAGCAAAGGCATTGTCATCAGACCTTCTTATGTCTAGGCTTCGGGAAGAATGTGCCACCAACTTTCAGGATGAGTCTTTCTAGTTCAATTAAACCTCTCCTAGGAGTGGCCAATCCCATAGATTCCAGATCCAGTCAAGTTGGCAGCCAGGAGTTCCCGCACTCCTTGATGGTGTGCCAGAAATAGCACTGTGTTTTGGAGTATGAAGGCCATGCCCTTGACCTCCGCTTTGCAGAGGCTGCACACAGATGCACCGGTATTGTCATCAGTATGCAAAACCTTACTCCAGGGTCTCAGAGGACACAAGCCACTGTCATCAGAGACAACAAAGTATGTTCATCTCTAAGTAGGGCTCCCTTGAGAGTTATCCATCCTTGCCCCTGCACCTACACACTGGCCTACTTCCTCTCTCACGGGAAGTTTAACAAAAACCCAGACTTTAATGTTTAGTTGATAAATTGCTCCAACTAGCATTTACAGAGGAGTTTTCCATCTCCTTTCCCTGGTCCCTACCCCAGGCCCTGCATCTTGGCCCGCCCTTTGTGGGTGGAGTCTGTGGAGGACCATGTCTACCAATCATGTGGTGCTTCCTTATGCCTTCCTGAGTCTGATGTAGACATTGCCCTATAGCGGCTAGCTTGCAAATCTCTGGAGAGAGGGGCCCTTCCACAACCAAAAGGGTAAAGATAATCACCACTACGTTTTTCTCCAGGCCCACACAAAGATAGAAACAAACAGACCAGCCAAGAGGCCAGAGAAGCAAACAGATCCACAAGGAGCTCCAAGAGCCTCTGATGTGCGTGGCTCAGACAAACAGAGCAGATGAGCGGGGTGGTCAGCGCGATCTTGGCCTTTAATCTCTGCTTTGATTTACCAAATCCTGCTAATCTCCCAGGATCAGCTAGGAGGCTTGTGTAAATCATTGATTTAGAGACTCTGGGCAGGAAGATATTTGGCATTCAGAGGCGATTTCATCAAAAGCTACCACAGACTCATAAAACAATTACAGTGTCAAAAAAGGAAAAAAAAAACAAACTTGGGAAGGGTTGGGGTTGTAACTCAGGCTCCCAGCACTGGTATAGCATGTGCAAGGCTCTGGGTTCGATCCCCAGTATGCCTGCCTCAAACAAAAAAGATTTGAAGACGCTATGTCAGACTTTCTGGTACCAACGAGGCCTTTGAGGCTGCTCAGACGATGCCAGGAACACCCCGTTCCTCTACCCGGAGATTAAGATCCAGGTTTCCTGATCTGCAGGTTGTATCTAGGACAATATATGCAAGATATGTTGTTAAGCAAAAATAAAATATGTTGTAGACAATACATTTAGTTCGTCAAGTTTCCCTCTCTGCGGTGTGTCTGCAAATCAAAGTTCATTATCAGGGAGTGATGTTGAAGTCTTCAAGAATCCTTTTGTCTTTAAAAACGAAACAGAGCCAGGCAGTGGTGGTGCCTGGCCTTTTAATCCCAGCACTCAGGAGGCAGAGGCAGGTGGATCTCTGTGAGCTCAAGGTCAGCCTGGTCTACAAAGTGAATTCCAGGACAGCCAGAGATACAAAGAGAAACCGTGCCTCGAAAAACCAAAAAGAAAAAACAAAACAAACAAACAAACAAAATACCAGAAAACTTGTAGATGTCTTTTAAATAATAAAAAAAAAAGTATCTGAGCTGGAGGGCTCAGTGGTTAAGAACACTTGCTATTCTTGCAAAGGATCTAGGTTCATGGTGGCTCATAACCATCTATAACTCCAGTTCTAGGACAACTAACCCTTCTGTCCTTGTGGGCCCTAGACATGCACATGGTACATATATTCAGGCAAAATACATATAAAATAAAAATAAATCTTTACAGAAAAGATAATAATATCTAAACAAGTGAACTTTCTATTTCTAAAACAAAGATTTATTTGTTCGTGTGTGTGTGTGTGTGTGTGTGTGTGGTTGTACAAGACAATGCACACACACGGAGGCCAGAGAGGTGTCTGGTGTCTCTTTCACTCTCTGCCCATGCCGTTTGCGGCAGGCTCTGTCTCTGAACCTGAGTCTTGTGTTTTCTCATTGAGGCGGGAAGCCAGCAAGTCTGAGCCGTGCTCCTGTCCCCACCCCAATTAAGGTTGGGGTTACCCATTCTTAACCACTAAACCATCACCCCAGCATGAACCTTTTAAAAAGAAAGAAATCTGTTTTCAAAGACCCCAAAACTAGGACTTGATCTTCCATCTCTGCTGAGTTGACGTGGCACTAGAATCGCCATGTGTCCCCAGTTCTCAGCCGAAGTTCACCCTTGAGTCACATCACCAAAGTAGAACTCTAATTCTTGGAGTCCTCTGACCTGCTCTTGACCTTTCCTGAAACTGCCTCTTCCCAGGGCCACCTCCCTCCTGGATGACATGGCAGAGGACGCTTGAAGGTCATGTGGCATCTGCTACCCTGAGCCCGCACTGGGCAAGCCATTCTGCAGCACGATTCTGTTGCCAGGTGCTGAGCTCCCTACAGCCCGAGCCCCCACGTGGTTTGGAAGACTTGCTTATTTGCTCATTATTTATTAATTCGGGCATTCATCGGGCAAATATTTATATAGTACCTAATGTGTCGGGGCATCTATAGAAACAAAAATTATCTGTGAGGCTAAATAGAAAACACTAGAACGCCGCACGCTCCCAGGGGCTGCTGGGTTGCTAAGCTGAAAATAGTATGAAAAGGGGCGTTTCTCCAAGAAAGCCAAAGAAAGGCAAATTAAAGCATATCGAAGTGACATTTTCACTTGTCAGTTATTAAAATGCCATGATAAAGTTCAATGCCAGCTAAGATATGGTAATATAGATGACTATCTTTTCAAATGTGCATATGGTCTTAGTGCATGTGTGTACGAGTGTACAGGTGGGCCTGTCTGTGTGTTCTGTATGTATGCACCGGTGTATATGTGCATGCCTATATATGTGTGACTGTGCCTTGTGTTCCTGAGTATGTGCCTTTGTGTATGTGTGTGCCCATGTGTATGTATGAACCTGTTTGTGTATGTGCATGTACATGCTTAAGTGCATGTATGTGCCTGTATATGTGCTTGTTTGTGTGTATGTGTATGTGTGTGTGTGTGTGTGTGTGTGTGTGCCTGTGAGGTCATTTGTGTGTATAGATATGCCCATGTGCATGAGTCTACCTGTGTTTATGTGTCTATGCATGTGCCTAAGTGTATGTATGTGCCTGCGTATGTGTGTGATAATGTGGTCTGTATACATAGATATGCGTCTGTGTGTGTGCCAGTGTGTACGTGGGGGGGGGGGTCATGTTGAGGCCAGAGGACAACCCCACGTGTCATTTTCAAAAACACCATCCACTTTCTTTGAGACAGGGATCTCGTATTGGCTTGGAGCTCTCAGATTTGGCTGGGCTGGTAGGCTTGTAAGCCACAGTGATCCTCCTGTCTCCGCCTTCCAGGGCCTGAGATTACAAGAATGCGTCACCAATCTGACGCTTGTGTGTGGGCCCCAGGGATAGAACTTGGGTCCTCACCCTTCCAAAACCAGCGCTTTACCACGAGCCTCTCCCCAGCCCGAGGTAAGCAGTGTCTACCGAGTACACGGGACCAGGTGTGAATACAGACGTGTTGGGCTCAGTAACCCGTCCATATTCTTTCAAGGAAGATAGGCTACATTAGTTTATCATGGCTGTGGGACAAAGGACTGCCAATTTCGTGATCTGAGACAGAAGCCAATTGGTAGCTTGCAGCCTTTGGGAGGGCTATGCTTGGCCTCTGCCTTGGACTTCTGAAGTAAGGTCAGTGGTCCCAGCGTTATGTTCCTATTGGCTGCCCTGGGGATGAATCCAAGGTTGGGTCAACTAGTCTCTCTCTTTTTTTTTTTTATTGTGGAGGCACAGGTGCCTGAGTGTACTCGTGAAGGTCAGAGGTCAATTTAGGGAGTTGGGGCTCTCCTTCCAGCTTGTAAGTCCTTGGGATTGAATTTAGATTATCAGGCTTAGCAGTAGGTACTCTTACCCACTGAGCTGGTTCTCAGTCAAGTTCTTAGCAACAGACATTTCCCGTGGTTTGGGGACTGTGGTCCCCATTTTTTTTGATGACTGTCAGCTGGAAGCCCTGAGTTCTTAGTATCTACCCAGCCACCTGCCTCTGAAGCCAGTCTTGCCTCAGACTGTAACGTGAAAAAGATGGCAGCCATGGGCATTGGAGTGCCAGGTATATGGGGAGTGTCTGCCATGCCTTTGCTCTCTGCCCGTCGAAAATTAATCCCACCCGTGCGTGCGTTTCAGTTTCTCTCTGTCCCTGCAGAGAACAGATAACCAGCAACTTTGCTGCCACCCTAGATAGCGCCCGGCTTTAACCAGCCCCTGCTTTAAAGGCTGGAGGCTGCAGGCAGTAAACCAGAGGCTCTGCACCTTCCGGGTTACTGAGGGCAGAGGCGTTCGGATCACACAGGCAGAGGCTGGGCTATGAAGGGAAGGGGAAGTCTGGAGGCTGCGTCCTAACATGAACGCGAGGGTTACAATTGTGCAGGGTCAAGTCAGTGACCCTTCCTCCTTCTCACTTCTGCAGGAGGAAGAAGGTCCAGCTGGCCACAGGACATTGATGTCACACTCTGGTTTCCAGCACTGTTAATATCCAGAGACATTTTATGTTGGAACGTGGGGTTATCTCCCGAGGAATGCCCCTGTGAAGCTCCCCGCTGACACCAACTTTCAGACCGATGATCCTTCCGCCTCTCTCTCTTGCTGCTTCTGCCCCACCCTGCACGCCTTTACTCCCAGCCCCCTTGAACCCATATGCACGTGCTTACACATAACCATGCACATGAACAGACATGCACCCTCTTAATTTACATGCACACATTAAAGTCATACACACATACAGATACAGACACATGGGAAGACACGTGTAGACATGCTCAGGTACAGACAGACATGCCTGTACACAGGCACGTACACACACCCATATCAGTGTAAGCACACACAGCCTCCACCACAGAGACACATATGCTCAAGGGTACACACACTTGCAAGCGCACATGCAGGCACATGCTTCTTGCAGGTGCTGTAATCCACAGCCCACAGTCGCCAGCCAGATTTTGGTACCCAAGTGTCTGAAGCTCTTCTTCTCTTCCTGTGAAGTTGGGTGCAGGGAGAAAAAAAGAGATGACATTGCCCAACAGTACAGCAACCTCTGCAATCACAGGCAGCCCCTGAGCACACCAGGAATTATGCTGACTTGAAACTAGGTTTAAATCATAGTTGACAAATTTCAGTGCGCCTATTTTGCAGGTGTGTGTGTGTGTGTGTGTGTGTGTGTGTGAGAGAGAGAGAGAGAGAGAGAGAGAGAGAGAGAGAGAGAGAGAGACTATGTAGGGCTGGTTCTCACCTGTATTTTGCCATGTAGTCAGGATGGCCTCAAACTTACCGCTATGCCCCTGCTTCCACCTCCTGCCTCTACCATTCCCAACCTTTCCTTTCCTTTTGCTTACTTTCCCTCCTGTGCACCTTTCTTCCATGCCAGAGCCCTTGGTTGTTTTTGGTGCTCGAAGCCTCTCCTATAACCCCTTCATCTCTCCACAGTACGGATGTGGTCCCCTGACCCTGAGAAATGCCCAGGGCCCCTTTGAGTACCAGGTGTCAGCTGCTGAAGGGTGCTGTGGGGGACAGAAGCTGCCTGCTGAGCTTTGGTTGGATTTGAATTCGTTTAGAAAGGGGAATTCAAGCACTGGTGGTTAGGTTTATGGGAAATTTTTCCCTGTAAACACTAGAGGGAAGTCAGCAATGTGTGCCTGTGCTTGACTGAGCCCCAGCTGAGGTTTCCATCGAGACAACAAACCGCATGTTTCTGCGAAATCTGTCTTGCAAGACAAAGCCCTCCACAGTGGTTTCTCTTGTGGCTGCGATTTTCAGGACCATCTCCTCCCCGTTTCTGTTACAAGGCACATCACACAGTGAAGATGAGGTGCAGCAGAGAAAGGCGCACGTGCCAGGGTCTCTGCAGTCCACACTGACATCTGGCATCCCTCCTGCCCTGTTGGTCTTTGCTGCAGAGCTTCTCACACAGACTCCAGCCTCTGAGCGCCTGGTTCTCTCCTTTTACAGCCCCTGAATCCCAGTTCAGGAAGATACTCTACTGTTCTTTTCTCCTTCTGATTAACTCTGGGATGGACCAGAGGCTGCTGAGGACCCAGCTTTCCTCCCAGCTTCTCTGTGAAGACCTCTGGGCCGACAGGAGGAAGAGAATGGCACCCAGGACCTTGAAACCCTTTACCAGAAAACTCCACCAGACACTAGGGCTCACCCTCATCACAAGCATGTCTGCCTGCAGCTTGGGAAGAAGCCCTCTAAACATCCCCTACTTTGAGAGTCATCCCTGTAGTGTGTATAATAAAAACCAGAAACAGATACTGGGGTTCAAGCTGAAAGATCAGAGAAGCAAAGCAGCCAAACCACTAGAGAGCTCTTACCTCTATGAAATCTTCAGACTGAGAAGAGAGCAAGTTCCTGTCTCATCCTGCCTTATATTCCTCCTAGTGCTGGGATTATAGGTGTGCACCACCACTGCCTGGCCCCTATGGGTGACCAGTGTGCTTGTTGAGATTAAAGGTGTGTGCCACCACTGCCTGGCCTGTATGACTCGCTAGTGTGGCTAGTTTTGCACTTTGATAGTCAGGCAGGCTTTATTTGTTAGATTATAAACAAACTATCATTACACATACCCACCTGGCTCTAATCCTAGCCTTGGACCAGGCACCTCCCAGGTATCTCTATACACATTCTCACTCTGTAGCTTGGCTAGCCTGGAGCTCGCAGAGATTGCCTGCCACTACCTCCCGCATGCTGAGATTAAAGGCACGTGCTACCATGCGTGGTCTCCAGATGTCCATTTCAAGAGAGGTCTCCAGGCTCAGACAGTAACATGGCCTGATACAGAGACTGAAAAGATTACATTGGTGTCATAGATAGAGGCACACCAGCATAGAGGGCTGTCACATGCTGCCACTGGGGGAAAAAAACGTCAAAGACACATGAATTTCTCTGTGTGCACACAGCCTTCAAGGTTTTTTTTTTTTTTTTTTTTTTTTATGAAGCAGCCACAGCGCACACAGCTTCGGATGCTGTGAGGAGCCTCCGCTCCCTTTGGCTCCCTTTGTGCTCTGCCTCCCTCTTGTCCCCCTCAGATTAGTGATCTTGCTTGGAGTGGATTTCCCTGCTTGTGGTCTGGAGTTCCTTGAGGAGGCTGATTCTGGAAACTGCTTGCTGGATCAGCTGCCACAAACACAGTTGGAACAGACATTCTCAGTAGGGCTTCCTCAGTAGGTCACGTCACCTGTCCTGCAAGCAAATGTCTCACGGCAGCATACAGGGTTGGCCGTGGTGTCAGAGGTTCAGAGTGAATGGCTGAGATGCAAGGATGTGACCCATGTGAGATGACATGGAGTAGAGAGGCTGAGTGAGATCAAACCCTCGGGAGGTGGTGATGGGCGGACAGTCGCTACCTGCCTGGAAAATGCAGGAAGGGAGGGGTGATTCCTGGAAGAGGTGGCCAGGGTGGCTCTCTAGGAGGGACCAGGACAGGAGTCTCATCCTTGGCTAGAATAAGACTCTCCTGCCCATTTCCAAACCCAGTTAATCTGCTGGGCAGGATCTGGATATTAACCTGGCACACACCAGGAAGCAGGCTTTGCAGCACACTAAGCCGGTGTTCCCTCTGAATAAGGAGGGAATAGGAGGTGAGCAGAGCTGCATCTGGCCGGTGTGGACTGCGGTGGGTGGCAGACCAGCCTAGTGAGTGCCCTCTCTCGCTTGACTATGGGGTACCTCTCCCCCAAAGAGGCAGGGTCTGTTTTCCTACCTTAGTCTGTGGCCTTGAACATGAGACCTAATGAGACCCATGATACACAACCGTGAGTGGTGCCCTGTGCTTGGTGGCTCAAAGGAGACCCTGTGTGCACATCTGCAAGCTCAGCCTCTGATTTGCTTAGCACTGAAAGGGTTCTTCCCAGATTTAAATGCTGTTGTCCTAGACTTTTGAAAACAAGAGAGAATGCAAGTCCAGCACTTAGTTTGATGTCATGATCTATGCCTCCAACTTCTAGAGATATATGTCTTAGGGTGTTACTCGGGGTCACAAAAACATAACTTCATGCAGAGAAGAGCTGACTTCCCTTCTTGGAAAAATGAGGAAACCACAGACCAGCGCCAGCACAGACAGCAGCCACAGCTTTGTCTGGATCCCGTGGAAAGATATTAGTCAACCCAGGGTGACTGAGGCGGCGCAGGCTTGCTCGGAGCCATGACGAAATCTCTGTGCTCTAAACCCAAATACGGGGTGCCAGAAACCCTGAGTGTGAACAGCAGCACCCCAAGGCAGAAATGGCTCCGGCTGGCAAGTTTTAATGAAGGCATGACGTTTATGGAGTCACAGGAAGAAAGGGGCTGTGTCATCAGATAAAAATAAGACCAAGCAGTCAGGGTGGGGGGTGGGACGAATCACATGAGTGTGCTGTCTTTCGTTTCATGGGTTCATACATCTGATGATAAGAATCCCTTATTCTAGCTAGAAGACCGAGTCACCTTCCATAGGTTCTGGCTACCATCTTCCAGATGAAGTTATTAGCGAGTGAGATATAGTTAGCCTGGGGGAGAGGATGGCGGCTCGGTTGGCAGAGGGCTTCCCTAGCACGGGCAAGGTCCATTCCCAGCACTGCCTAAACCAGGCATGATGGTGCCCTTGTGGAATCCCATCGATGGGGTAATAGAGGCAGGAGGATGCTCGAGGTCATCTTGGGCTGCATAAAAAATTTGAGATCGGCCCAGGATTCTTGAGATTCTATTTCAAAAACAAACAAGGAGTTTACACAAGTAAAAAGCGAGGGTCATGCCAGGGCTTGGTGGAAGCAACCGTCTGCCTTTTCATCCCCTGTGTAGAACGGTGCACCATCGCTGTCTCTGGCTTCCTAGCACGTCACTCTTATCCTGGAGCTGTTGTCCCTCTCTCTGTCACAGGCAGAAGGACATCGTGACTTTCCTCACAGAACATTCTAACTGCAGATGTTAGACACAGCGTTCCTGCCTGTATTGCCTGTGACCATGAGTGTTCATCCTGAAGGTTTATGTCAGCACTGGGCATGTGTGGGAAGCCCATTAAAGACTCGGTAGATGTTGGGAGCTATTGGGGGCTGTCGACCCCCAGACCCTGAATTCCCTGTGAGCCGCTTGTTTTTTCCTATGCATGCAGCTGCTCTGAGCAAAACAACTTGTTTTCCTCTGCTCTGAGAAGGTTGCAGCTGCTCTGAGCAAGAGACCTTGAAAGATCCTGAGAGCTGGGGTGTGGTCAGGGCCCTATATTAGCTTCCCCTGAGCACAATAAACTTGACATTCTTGTATCAAGGGTGACCTGTGTCCGTGTCTCTCTCTGTCTGTCTCTGTACTGTGTCCGTGTCTCTCTCTGTCTGTCTGTCTATGTGGTTTTAAGTCTCCAGGCACTGTTCCCAAGGTTCACGTACCTACCTGTAGTGTCAGGCGCACTGCAGGTCTAGTGCAGGCATAGTACCGTATAGCATGTGGTACAGGACCATTCAGGTTTTTATAAGTGGAGGCCTTCAGTGAGATCAGGAACTATGGATCCCTGAGAGACCGCCCATAATTATATAGAAAAGGGGCATTCTTGGCATTCTTGTCTCAAGGATGTCCCTGTGGCCCCGTCTGTCGTCTGTTCGTGTGTTTTTAAATTTTCAACCTAGTTCCCGTAGCGTGCAGCAAGTAGATCGCAGGAATGGAACCAGTGGAGTTTTACAGGTAGATGAAGTCTCACCCTATTTCCTGCTCTAAGAAGCTGTTCCACAGGGAAGAGAAAGAAACAAGTATGGGAGAAACCGGTGCTGGGGGGCAGTAGTTGTCTGCGCATTTCCTCAACGGTTTGAGTATGTGTGTGTGTGTGGTGTGTGTGTGGTGTGTGTGGTATTTGTGGTGTGTGTGTGTGTGTGTGGTGTGTGGTGTGTGTGAGTGTGTGTATAGTATGTGTGTGGTGTGTGGGAGGGGTGTGGTGTGTGTGAGTGTGTATGTGGTGTGTGTGATGTGTGTGTGTAGTGTGTGGTGTGTGTGTGGTGTGTGTGTGGTGTGTGTGTGTGGTATGTGTGGTATGTGTGTGTGTGTGGTGTGTGGTGTGTGTGTGTGGTGTGTGTGAGTGTGTGTATAGTATGTGTGTGGTGTGTGGGAGGGGTGTGGTGTGTGTGAGTGTGTATGTGGTGTGATGTGTGTGTGTGGTGTGTGTGTGTGTGTGTGTGGTGTGTGGTGTGTGTGTGTGAGAGAGAGAGAGAGAGAGAGAGAGAGAGAGAGAAAGAGAGAGATCCAGGCTCACCCTATGCTCAGTGTGTCACCCACAGGGCTCAGTGCTTAGGTATCTATAGCAACCCTGCCTCTGGGGCTTGTGATCTGCAGACCAAGTGACACAGATTCCTGACTCTGCTTCATCTTCCAGGGACCAGAAAAGCAGCTCTATTTTCTTTTTAAAGGAAGAGAAAGGGGAGAGCCAGAACATAGTAAAGTAGAAACACCATTCAAACTGACCCCGAGACACTTCCCTGGGACTTCTGGGAAAATCGGCAGCTCTTTCACAAGTGTTCGAGCAAGGGAGGTCTGGAAGGAAAGGCCTGGGCGCCAAGAATGGGCAACATGCAGAAGGCAGATACCTTAGTTTTCCTGCCTGTTGCTGTGATAAAACGCCCTGACAACTTAAGGGAGAGAGGGTTTGTTCCAGGGTGCAATCCAACACTGTGGGGAAGTCGAGGCAGCGGGAGCAGGAGGGTGTGGGTCACACCTCATCTGTAATCAGGAAGAGAGAGCAATGAACACACACAGGCCTGCACTCAGCTCACATCCTCCACCCTTACACACTTCAGGACCCCTGCCTAGTGCCGCCCACAGTGGGCGAGTCCTCTTGGCTCAACTAACACAAGCAGGACAGCGCTGCCAAAATTGCCAGGTTGAGGAATCAACCTGATCTAGACAACCCCTCACTGAGGCTTTCTTCTTAAGTGATTGGATAGATTCTAGAATTAACCATCACTTGCAGGGAAGTCTGGAGGCCCAGGGAATAATAGCGAGATTCTGCAAGAATGACTGGCTTTGAAACTTTGGGTCCTCATTCTTGATCTTTGTCCAAACTTCAAAACTTCTGCATGCAGGTAAATACTATCCTGGAGAGGGTTTGGGTTGAGACAACCTTTTCACCCTCTTGGGGTCATCTGTATCGATGAGGAACTGGGCTAGATCGCCATCAGTGCTTTCAACATGCCGGAGATAAAATTCGCTCTAGTTTTCTTCCCCTGCCCCATGAGGCTATTTCCTCCTCCCGCTTCACTGCTTTGATGATGGTAATATGGAAAACCTATGCCCAAGTAGGAACATTGTCATATAAAGTCACGTGACTGCCCCTACTGACCTAGAACACACAGACCAGACCAACATCGAGAGTCAGCCTGGCCTCAGCATGTAGGAGTCAGCTTGGTCTCCCGGTGGGGAGACTGAATTCCGTCCAGGCTGCTCATGAGTTTTTGCTGTCCTCCCACATCGACATTTTCTCCCCTTTCCCTCTTCCCTTCTTCCTTGCCCTCCGTGCTCCTTCTACTCCTCCCCATTCCTCTTCACCCCTTCCCTTCCTCCTTCCCCTGGTCCTCTTCCCCCTCTCCTTCCCCTCCTTCCTTTCTTCCTCACTATGATGTAAGCCTCTCCCACTTTATCAGTTGATTCTTTTACAACAATTTCTCATAGAAATATTTGATCTGAGAACATCTGTTTCTGCCTGGAACATATTTTCCCCGGTACTTGACTTTGCACTTCCTATAGCTGTCAGCTCAGCGCGTCTCACAGATTCTGTGACATAACTCCGTATTACCAAGCAAACATCAATTGTGCTTCTGGCTGGAGCTGTGTCAATCTGCACACAGAGCACGGAGCTGCCTCCCTTGCTGACAGACGTCTTCATCGCCGTGGCCTGGTTATGCCGATACTGCAGGTAGGGCTGTGCATTGCCACTTGAGAAACAAAACCGATACCGCAGGCAACTTCTGGCGTGTCACTGGTCGGACCAGGTCAACATGTGAAGATGTAAATTTCAGAAGCAGCCCGTGACACCTCGTGACACATGACACAACTGCCATGGAGGAAAAGTGATGACACCCTTATGAAGGGCCGTGGCTCCCTCTGAGATCTGATCTCCCCCAAATCTGTCTGGAGGTGGCTCTCATTGAAGTAACTCTGGCACCAAACTATTTTTTGCTAGGATGGAGTCACCAAGAGACTCTGGTTGAAGTTCTGCAGACCCTCTGAGTGTTCCTATGACACTTTCTTATGTGTCTCACTGTGCTCTGTGGTCAGAACACCTTGACCTCCTTATGTCTGTGGTGTTGGGAATCTGTGACTTTTAACACACAACAACAACAACAAACACTATCTCTATTCCCATCCTTCTTCCCCCCCCCCCTTCCAAAATCTGTGCCATTTGAGATCCAACAATCTTCCCCTAAAATCCTACAAGAAAAAAATTGATTGTTGTTTGAGACCAGGTCTTACTATATAGCCCAAGCTACATAGTGGTATTGAACTCACTATGTAGCCCAAGCTGGCTTCAAATTTTTGACAGTCCTCCAGTCACAGTTACTCAGGGGCTGAGATTACTGGAGTCAATCACCATTTTTAGACCCTCAAGAAAATTCTGAGCCGCCCATTGTCTTTTGAGAAAGCTTATTCAATAGCAATTAAGATAATAACTAAGTATTATTATCTATAGTTGTCACTGTGGGGACATTCTGACTAGAGTCCTTGTCAATATTCCTTTCTGTGTCACAAATACTATGCTTGCCACATTGGGCAGAGGGGATGGTGTTTTCCCTGTGTGTGCCAGAACCTGGCAAAAACCAGTTGCCTAGTGATAAACATGACCTCATACATGTTTAATGTTAGCACACAGGCTCTTTAGACCTAAGGTCTCATGTTGCTCACTAATGCATCCCCTGGGGACGGAGCAAACTGTGGCCCGTGTCCGCTGCTTGCTGGCTGGCACCAACACTTTATGCTTACTATTCACACTGAGGACTGGAAGTCACTGATCACTCCTGTGACAGCAGCTGGTGCCACAGCTACACAGATCGGGAGCATCATCCCAAATGCTGAAAAGAAAGCAATCCTTCAAACACATCGCAGGCAAGCCACCTCCTTTCCTGACTCTCCTCCCTCTCCACTTCCCTTCTTCCTCTCCTTTATAGACACAGAAGCAAGGTCCGATATAGAATGGCTGAAGGCAGAGGGCAAGTTCTCCCTCCCAGCACATCTGAGGCCTTGAGCAAGTGTCACAGGGAGGTGAAGCTGCGGAAGACTGACCACCAGCGTGAGACAGCACACACCCTTTAAAAGTGATCACCCTGGGGTCTGAAGAGATGGACTGATTGGTGCTTAAGAGTGCCTGTTGCTCATGCAGAGGATGAACTGAGCTCAGTTCCCAGCATCCTCTTGGACGCTCACAACCACCTGCGAGTCCAGTTCCAGGGGAAATCCCATGCCCCCTTCTGGACTCCTCCAACACCTGCTCTCACACGCATATACCCACAAACATACACACGATTTGAAAAGCAAACTAAACCTCCAGTCTTTGGTCTGACCTCCAGCAACAGAAGCAGTATGTGGGATCCGTTGTATGCTCTGCTCACTACTGTGGGGGTCTCTGCAAACTCCAGGCTTGGCAGAGTAACCATCTGCGTGAAGCAAGAAGGAAATGTGGATCAGCATGACCAACAGCTGGTGTTGGTTGGAACTTCTAGAGTCTCACCCAGGCCATTTGTTTTAGGTATATTTTATTTGGGAAAAGTGTCATGGTATAACATAACCACCTGTGCACAAGGGAGCATAATCACATCAAAACTCCCCTCAAAGTACGTGCCACTTCTTCCAAGAAGATGGGTTCTAGAGACAGGCTACAAGTGTTATCTTAAGGGACTAAGGAGAGAGTCTGGTGTGGCGTTGGCCATGCAAATGATGCAGAGGTCACCTACATTAGCCACTTCTGGTCTTGGTGTAGGGGCTTGGGGGAGACAGGTATGGCCTGATACTACAGACAGCACAGGGTTGCCTAGGTGATTAGCCAGCTCCATTCCCAGCCTTCTGGACAGAAAACAGGCTATGCATCTTTACTTTGAAAAGACATCCCTGCATGTTTACCACCCCTCGTTTCCCTAGCACTATCTGTGAGTACCAGGACCTTTGTGTGCCCAACACACTACTCTTAAAATGAAGATAGCAAAAAATTTACTGAATAATAAAAGTGGAAACTATTTAATGATGCAGCCAGTGGAGTCTTAAATCTGTAAGTAAGGCAAACGTTGATATCCTTGTACGAGCCTTCTAACGCATTGGAAGTTGCAGACCTAACTTTCTTCAACTCAGTGGGCAGAAGTCCGACCTAAACAGACCAGCTAGAAAGAGGGCTGGGGAGTCTTGTTTTGCTTTTGTTTTTGGGAAAACTCGGAATATTTTACTATGGAGTAGGTACAAGATAGAATTAAATGTATTATTAATTTTTTCATATATGATAGGTAAGTATGCTTTCTTAAAAGTCCCTCTCTACTACAGGTAAATTTGCACAAATCCGTGATATTTGGTTTTGCTTTAAAGGTTTTTAAAATGTGAACTAGAGAGGTGTCTTTGTTGGTAAGGGCACTTGAGGTGCAAGCCTGGTGATCTGAGTTTGAACCTTGGAACCCAATGTTGTAATTATAATTATGTCTGCCTGCCCTGTCACCTGGGTATCCTGTCCCTTTAAGAGACAAGTTCTGCCCACTCCTAATCACCCCCCCCACACACACACACAAGCTAGTCTCCATTCTCTCTTCCTCGCTCTGTCTGTCTCTCTCTGTTTGTTCTTCTGAAGAGACAGCCTCTGCAACCCTCCCTTCCCCCTCTTCTTCTGTCCCCCCCCTCTCTTTCTCTCTCCCACCCATATCCCCTATCTTTATACCCTCCCAATACCCACTAAGTAAACTCTTCATATCCAAGGTATGGTGTATCTGTCTGTCTCCCACCTGCCGTGGTCTCCCACCCACCATGGGATCTGCCAGGGTCACCTGCGCCAAAACTCTCTCCCCCATGGAAAGGAGGAAGGATAGAACTGACTCCACAAGGCTGCCCTCTGACCTCCATGCACGCACACCATGGCATGTGTGCCTACGTGCGAGTGTATGCATGCCTGCACGTGAGCACATGCACATGCAAAGAATAATGAAATGTTTTTAAGTGGGAGTTTTATCGAGATAAAGGAAGTGGGGAGGGAAGAGAGAAAGAGAGAGAGGCAGAGACCTGCTTGTCTCTTCAGAAGAACGGGAAGAGTGAGTAATGAGGAATTTTTAAAAAGTAAGGTAGAACAAAGTGAGACAGGATTAGAAAAATTATAATTGCCATAACTGAAGCTGAGTAAAAGATGGACTCTTTTTTTTTTTTTTTTTTGGATGTTTGCTTGGTAGGAATGGGGACGGAGCCTGGCGTGCTCCACATGTTCCCTCCAAAAGTTCCTTCCTTTGCCTCTGCAGCCCTATCTATTCTGGCTTTGCGACGTCTTTAATGCCACCACAGACACAGAAAGGGGAGAGAAGCTCACCAGCACGCAGTAACGAGACTGAAAGTAAATGCCACCCTAGCCAAGCCTGCGGCCTCCTTTCCTCCATTCCAGCGGCCATTGTGCTGTTCCTGCGGCATCCGAGAGGGGGCGTGTGTGTGTCATCCTCTGTGGTGGGAATGCGGTCTTTCCTGTCTCTCCTTCCTAGAAGAGAAGCTGCTCTTCTCTAGTTCTGATTCCTGTCAGAACCTGATGGTGCCCGTTCCCCAGAAGTCAGCCCCTTCTTCCCTGGTCTGGCAAGTGGGGAGAGATCTTTAAGACGCGGATCCTGGAGTTAGAGAGTGGGAGAGAGGGGCAGGGAGAATGCTGCCTTCAGAAAGACCCCCACTCTCTATGGTGTCCACTTTTGGGGTGTCACAGTCTAGACACATACATGATGTGACAGATACATGCATGATGTGACATAGCCACCCAGGGGAGCACCTTAGAGCTGAGCCATTCTCAGCTCCACGCCCTGAGCCGCCAGGCAATGAGCTATAAGCCACATTCTGGACTTTGGACATCCCCAAAGGCTGGCATTAAAGGCTTGGTTCCCAAAATAATGCTATAGAGAGGGAGGGTGGAACCTGGAGAGGTGGGGCTGGAGGGAAGATCTTTCGGTCACGGTGGCCCTGTCCTGAGAAGGTGATCTGAAACATAAGCTGTCCAACTCTCCCTCCACCCCCACTTTCTCACCTTTCTCTGCCTCCCACCCTGCCCAAGGCCACAAAACAACAAGGCCAATGTCCCTGCACAGGAACTGTGAGTTCGAAGACATTGCCATCCGGTGTGAGTTCAGCATCTTCTCGATTTTGGTACAGTGGAGAAAACTAACATGTATATAAACCTCTTTTCTTTTTAACCCTAACCTGCCCTGGGGGTTTTCTGGAAGTGATCCAGATAAACTCATACACTGATTGGTCGGTATATTTAAAATAGAGAATCAGAATTCTACTTAACTCTAAGTTTTTCTCAGTAGCAGAAGAGACAGGAGAGCATTAGGGATTTAAAGGCTCAGGAGATGCCTAGAATTAATGAAGAAAGACCATGGTTTCATTAGGTTTAGGCTAGGGACCACTGGGGCCACACTCACCTACAGTAGCCTCTCTTCCTCTCCATCCTTACTATAGCCGCTGTAATAAATGCCTGGCACCCTATCGTGGCTGTCTGATGGGTCTGGAACCCTCATTTCCCCAAAGCAAATTTACCAAGCATCCCAAAAATTGGGCGTTACAGGTGCCACACCCTGAGTGGTGGACACTCATTGACTAAAGGGCTCAGAGGCAACCCAACCACTGGCATGCTTACGCTGATTGTTCATTAGCTCCATGGCACGGGCTCTCCTGCTCTTTGAAGGGCTTCCCCTCCCCCACCTTGGCTGTGGCTCTGAACTCTCCTTAAGACCCCCACCATGCCTGTCTGTCTGTCCATGAACTTAATGATTCTAATACATTTCTTATCCTAAAGGACAACCTGCCCCAGTGCTGCCTTGAAACCGAGACTATCCTATTTGCAGCTCACTTTGAGTTGGGAAACTGTATTTGTTGTTGTTTCCTCATTCCTAAGGCCAAGAGCAAAACACAGAGTATGTTCAAGCCCCTCAACAGTGAAACCGGCAGCCTGTACCTGTGGTGGTCACTGAGTGTCTGAGATAAATCTCTAAGGATTACTCTTGGATACTCAGTAACACTGGCAGCATCTTGGCACCTGTCAGATGGGTGACAGGCATTTAAGTGACACCTTTCTGAATTAATCTCCTATGAAGTCTGAACACCCATTGTTACCCAGAAGTCAGTAGGGCCTGTTTTGTGGAAGGCTGAGGAGCTGTGCTCCAGGCATTTTGGTTTTTGAAAGATCTGATTAGGGTGGAAGACACCAAGATCTAGCAAGCCATCTTCGTGAGCTCTCCGGTCACACGGGTTTCTTACACTCTGGGGTGTAAGTACCGAGTGGAGAAGCAGGGTGCCTTCTCTCCCAGGCTGTCTGAATCCACTCCAGCTGCCCTGATATAGAATGCCAGCTCTTTCCCAGTCTCAGGAACCCTACCTACAACATCAATTCGAAGCACTGATGGCCTCTGCTGCGGGACACCCCTGGGTTTTAACACACTAGGGCGTTGTTTGAAACCATCTAAGCACAGAATATCCCATCCCCTAACTTGGCTGGCTGCGGCATCCCTTTCTCCCCTGCTCCCCTAAGTGTCCCCACAGCACATTGTTGGAGACTCTACAAGCATTGTAAGCGTGGCTCTCACACTATCTGCTGAGCCAAGCACACAGACCCCTACCGGGGGACTCACTGCAGGTGTCGGCTAACCCCCTTCAGCCTCTCCCAACCTTCCACCGAGACACCCAGGAAGGCACGTGCATAATTGCCAAATTGCAACTGCACCAGAAGCTAAGAATATCAGTGATTGCCCGGCCACAGTTTGGGAGGGATTTCTGCCAAGAGCAGATGCGGATAGACCGGGGAATTCATTAGCTCGATACACAATGCTGAGGTCAGGCACGGGGAGCCAGATCCACGACACGGGCTTGGCAGGTGCCAAGGAGAGGCTGGGCGGCGTGCTCTAAGCCAGGTGCTGGTTCAGAGGGAGGCTGAGGACACATCCATCTCCCCACCTGACCAAGAGTCCTGCCGAGGCGTGTGCCTTAGACACTGGCATCAGGACGTCATGGAGCAGTCCTGGCTGCAGACATCCTTGTCTCCTCTTGCAGCAGGAGAGGCTAGAGACCCCCCCCCCCCATGCGCGCGCGCGCGCGCGCACACACACACACACACACACACACACACACACACACACACACAGCCGAATCCTGTTGATGTTGGAAGCATCACTGCTGGTGTGACCTCAGAGCCGTGCCGGAACCTTGCATAGCTCAGCTCCAGTGCAGCATGCTCTAAGTGCGGTGTAAGGTTGCACTTTAGGAACTGTGAAGTCAGAGACGATACATCGGGTTTGGGATACGCGGTTAAATAACTTGTAACATGGAGATAGTGTTAGTGCAACTTTAGAAGGGCATACTGCAAGAAAAGAGGCAGAAAAAAACAAAAGAGAAAATCAAATATGTGTTCTAAGGGAACAAGATGACAAGCCAGCTAAACAAAACGTATTTTTTGAGATAATAAGCAAATAGTTAGAGCCTCCGTGACAGAAACACCAAGATCAGGTCAAAAAGAATATGTGTGTGTGTGTTTGACAAAAGTCACCTAAAACAAAAGAAAAAAACTAGACATTTTTAAAAAGGTGAGAAACAGTTGTTAGAATGTTTTCCTAGCATGCCCGAGGCCCTAGATTTGATCCCCATGACAGCAAAGACCAGGCTTGATGGCACAAGTCTACGGTCCCAGAATTCAAGAGATAGATGCACAAGGATCAAAAGTGTAAGGTCATCCTCAGCTATATGGCAAGTGAGACAAGCCTGGGCTCCTCTGAGCTCTCCCCTGCACCCACCCCCCCCCCACCTAAAACACAGAATTAAAAAAAATTAATGGAAGTGAAAAGAAACTACCGAAACTTGAGCGACAGTAGGTTGCACACTCATAACTGACATAAAGATTTGAAAACTAATATCATAGGAAATGATACAAAGGAAAACCACTGGACAGGAAAGTATGTTTCCCCCTGATTGCTGGGTGAGCCTGGAGGACAACAGCAGCCACGAAACCTTCACTCACCAAACATAGTGAGGCAAATGCTGCTGACAGTCTAAGGGACGTTTGCATCCCACTGAGTACACTCTAGGTGTCTTAGGTTGGGAAGGATTTCACTCCTCACAGGAGCTCAGAGGACTCCGATCTTCCTCAGTGTCCCTGATGGAGGCACCACGGGATGCCACTCACAGCCCAGGACACTGCGCTTGGAACAATTGCATCAGAAATGGCAGCAGGAAAGGCCGAAATAATCTCTTATTAAAAAGACTGTGAACACTATGGAGCATTTGTGCTTCTAATTTTCCTTTTACAAATGAGCCCATCTCCACCAGTGACTCTATAAGGGGAGCTATAGGCGGTTAAAATTGTTTCTTCTTCTTCTGTGTGATTCTTAAATTCAAAACCATCTAGGTGGGAGTTACACAGTACACAAGTAACATCTCTCATTGGAACATTCCACTACAGGAAAGCTCACCCATGCTGGCTACCACAGGATTCCAGGAGACCAGCGACTGTCTGAGAATCATCAGCCCCATCACTGAGGTCACAAGCCCCATGCCCACGCAGGTGAGGTCTGCTCAGGTGTGAGCTGTTGAAGTGTAATCTGCTCAGGTGGGATCTGCTCAGGTAAGGTCTGGATGGGTGGGGTCTGCTCAGCTGCTCAGGTGAGGTCTGATTAGATAGCATCTGTTCAGGTGAAATCTGCTAGATACAGCCTGTTAGGGTGTGGACGACTCAGGTCCATCCTCCTTGACCCTCAAGGGCCAGTCTCCTGATCAGTGGTTGCTAGAGTCCTCATCGGTGAGGAATTTTGAATACCTTTTCCTTCTTAGCAATCAGAGTAAACATTTCTCTTCATTCCAAATTGTGGATTAAAACCCATGTAATGTGTGAAGAGTCGCAAACACAACGGTGCTAATTGGGCACACGGGTGGATGAACTTTTGATGACTTCCAGGGCTACTTCTCTGGAGAGCCCTGTCTTCTCTCTGCCTCCTCCACCCAGGACATCTCTAGAGGTCAGGGAAGGCACAATAATGAAGAAAAGTTCTCCCGCATGTCCCCATTCTGATTCCACTAGCTCAGTCAAGTCTTAGTGGAAGGGAGGCCTTCCAGGTGAAGGGGTAGCCCAAGGTCTAAGGGCACTTGAAGCTCAAAGACCAGGTGACTGAAACCAGAGAAACATGGGGTATCGTGAGCTGGGGTGGGAGATCTAGAAACTCACAAGCAGGATCTTAGAGGCTTGTGGAGGACTCAGGGCTTTGACTGAAGGATGGTAAGAAGCCACTGAAACCCATAAGCAAAGGCTTCTGTAACCAGACCAGAAGAGAGTTTAGAAACTATCAAGATGGCTATAGAGGGATATATTAAGCTTTTTCATCAGCCACCAGCTCACAAATTATGACATGGAAACATATTATTAACTATGAAAGCTTGGCCTTTAGGCTTGTCTCAACTAGCCCCTTTAAATTAAATTAACCCATTTATATTGATCTACATTTTGCCACATGGCATTCATTACCTCTCTTCTATCTTAAACTTCCTGTTTCCTCTCCGTGTCTGGCTGGTGACTCTGTCTTTCTTTTTCCCAGCATTCTCTCTCTGCCCCAAAGTCTGCCTATATCTGCTGCCTAGCTATTAGCTGGTCAACTTTTTATTACACCAATCACAGCAACACATCTTGACACAGGGTGCAAACACCCCACAGCAGAGGGATCATATACAACTGCTGCGGGACTACTGTAGAGTTCAGGGGGACAGGGAGGAAGACAGTGGGTGTGTGAAAGAGAGAAGCAACATGGCGCTTCTAAGTCAGATGAGACCTTATCCCTGTGCACATTGGACAAAGTCTAGAGACCAGGGCAGGCTCAGGCCAGAAATATGGGGGACATTTGCCTCTTTTCCTTGCTGCCCACATCTGATGCATCAGTGGGTCATTTGGCTCTCATTCCAAGATGACTTTTACCTGTTAACAAAACGCTTTGTGCCAGTGACCTTAAATATGATGACATCATCTTTAGGTGCCCTAGAGAAACAGGGCAGTGTCTAGGACTCTGCTAGGTCCTGGGACGGTCCTGGGCTCCCAGGAAGTGACTTAAAGAGTCAGAGGGAAGTCAGGGGTCTTTGATGTTGCATGGATATGGTTTGTCTGCCGTGTAGTTCAGTCTCCAGCTTCCGGCACACAGGAGTTGGGGATGTGATTATGAAACAGAGACCCGGGCCATTGAACCCCAACTGAGTGAGCTCGTCCTTAGAGCCAGGCTGGCCTAAGTCTAGGGATTAAATGGTGCCCCACCACTACCATGTGACATTCTCAAATGTGGACCCAGCCTTGTGACTCTGTGGCTCCTCTCATTTTCTACACTGGCAATGGAAGCGTGCAATGCCTTAGTCGTGGTTGCGTATAGGAAATCATCTGGGCTGGGACTGGCCCCCTCCTGGCCGATGCCTTTGCCTGGCTTGATGGATGGTGTGCTGTATTCACTCACGAGCAACCTGCGCTTCAACAGTGTGAGCCCAAGGGAAGGATTTCCCCTCTGTTGCCTAAACTAAGACTATGAACTCTCTGCTGGTTTCTAAGCACATGCCGCTGATCGTCATTTCAGTAAAGTTCCCTCTATGATCCAGGTAAGAGGAAGAAGCTCAACCAAGGAGGTATGAGGGAAGCGAGCTTGTGATCTGACCGCTACATTCGGAAACTCTGTGGGCTATGTCTCACGACAGAGAACCTGGAAGAGGATGATCCACCTGAGGTTGGGGGGATGAGGGAGGAGTGAGCATCCCTCTGAGAGCAGATGACAGATGCTCCCAGAAAAACCACAGTCATAATGACTGCTGTCAGGTGACCTTTGGGTACTCTTGGGCTGCTTAGGGGGTTCCCTTTTATAGGAAGGCAGTTTCATGGAACTTACCTCTTCAGGCTTCTGGTGGAGGTTATGACCCTGATCCGACTGGCAAGGTCAGAGAGGAGCCATTTATACCCCTCCTTTCCTCTCTCCCTGGGCATTTGGACTGACCGCTCCCCTGAGAAGACAAGGCCTCAGTCACTCACCCTGCACATGTGTGTGTGTTGACAAGGGCTGTGTGCTCATTGCTGAGATCTGACTTCGGGAAGCCACATGACTGCATGTCCAAGCCCGGTTTCCTCTGTGTGTTCTCTAGCACCAGAGCTCCCATTGGCTCTAACCCTACTCCTTGTTGGTCCATTTCAGCTGTTCCCAACTCAGGACATAATTCAGTGCCCCTCCCCTGCCACACTCTGCAAGCACTGTTAGGATTCCCCTTCTGTACTTAGATGATCCCCTGTACCAGTCATGGCAGAGAGAGGAAGGCCTAGAGGCTCCGAGTAGAGCAGGAAGGCTCTTTGTGTGGCCAAGGCCCTCACTGTGGTCAAAGAACTGAGGCCCTGTGATCTGCTCAAGGTGTGCCTCTGAGGGGGATCAAAGTCACGTGATTGAATGTGTAAAATCACTTGGGGACCAGTTTGTGCACAGAGACCCACTCACTCCCAAAAGGATCGGTTGTCCCCCTTTTAACAATTTCTTTAAGAAGAGGTCCCATACTTCCTTTCTGCTCTAGGCTCTGTAAATTGGCTGATCCTAGGGTTAAAAGCAAGGTCAGAATTCATCCCCTTGAGCAACACTATGAGTGTTCTACTCTTCCAATCTGATGGCCAAATGCAAGGGAAGCTGAACCCACGTTATAAGAGTCAGAGCTGAAGCCAGAGCCCGAAAGGCCTGATAAAAGACATCTTCAGACGTCCTGGTTGCCCACCATATGTCTCACCCAATCCTGAGTGCTGCTGGATGTCTTTTTCCAGTAAAAGTCTATTTCTGGGGCACTGGATGGTTCTCCTGTCTGGATTTCAGCAGCTTGTAGCTGAGTCACTCAAAGATCACACAACCTGGATGGGAAAAGAGGTTAGGAGAACTGGGAAATGCTAGGAAAAGCACAACAAGCAGAGTTCAAGAGACATCTTGAAGCATGAGTGATAAAAGCTCAGAGAGAAAAATCTGGTGGGGTTCCACCGAAGATCTGAAAAGCAAAGCAGCCAGCCACTGACTGGTTCTTACCTCCACCTCAGTCCAAAATGGTGATCCTGCCTCCAGGAATCTCAGAATGAGACTGTGAACTGTCTCCTCCCATCTTATAATCCCCTCTAGTTCTGAAATTAAAGGCATACACCACCCAGTTTTGATGGCAACTAGTGTGGCTACTGGGATTAAAGGCGTTCGCTACCACTGCCTGGCTGTGAGGCTGCCCTGTGGGGCTGTTTTACTCTCCTGATCCCCAGGCAAACTTTACTTATTAAAATACAACTGAAATGCCAGCACAGCATCTGCTAGCCTAAAGCAGGAGGCCAAAGCTTCCTTGGTTGCACCCTGCATCCCATATCCCTCTCCTGGAGACTACAGTGTGTCAATTTTTATGTTATGTTATTTTATTTTATTTTATTTTATTTTATTTTATTTTATTTTATTTGGCAGGGTTTCTTGGTGTAGCCCCGGCTGTCCTGGAACTCACTTTGTATACCAGGCCGGCCTTGAACTCAGAGATCCACCTGTCTCTACCTACCTCTGGAGTCTGGGACAAAGGTGTGCCCCACTAACCACGGGGCCAGCCTGTGCATCTTAAGAACACATTGAGGAAGGAAAGTTGTTTCTGTTCATTCCGATGATAGAGTTTCTTAACCACAACAGTGAACATGCAGCCTAGGGTGCTGCCTTGTGATTAGAGTTTGACATAAAGGTTTCTAGTTTCCGTATGAGTGCATGCGTGTCTCTATGTGTATTTCTATGTATGAGCATGTAAACAGGTGCACACATAAGTGTGTATAAATGTTCCTGAAGGCCAGAAGACAGGCTCAGGGGTTTTCCTTCATGTGCTACTCATATTGATAATTTTTGTTGTTTTCAAGGTTTTTTTTTTTTTATTTTTAGTTCTCTGTAGGTATGTGGGGCGTATTGTGTGTGTGTGTGTGTGTGTGTGTGTGTGTGTGTGTGTGCATGAGCTCTCATGAGTGCAGGTGCCCTTGGAAGCCCTGGAACTGGAGTTACAGATGGCTGTGAGCCTCCTGATGCGGTGCTGGGAACTGAACTCTGGTCTTCGGGAAGAGCCATCTCTCCAGCCCCTTTCCATGTTGTTTTCTGCAGCAGGGTCTCTAACTTTTACTTGGACTTTGCTCATTTTGCTAGGCTGTCTGGCCATGGGGTTCCAGGGGTCCCCCTGTCTCTGCTTCCCCAACCCTAGGTCCCAAGCACTCCATGTTGTTGTTTGTTTTGTTATATTTTATTAATGTGGATTCTCGGAGTGGACTCCAATCCTCGAGCTTGCTCCTTCCTAAGTGAGCTCTCCCCACCCTCAATGTTCTTTTTGACCATTTCTTCTGCACCAATTCCTGGTGTCTTTGAGATGTCTTTGCCATCCTCTCTTGAACCACAGGTTTCTTCTTGTTACATTACTCAACTGAGCGTGAGACGCGTGTCTGTCAGCAGTGGAGCTCTTCATCCACTAGCGATACCCTCTAACTCCTGAGTGATGCAGAGAAAACAAGCTGGGTGTCCCTGGCTAACCTGTGTCCGCCCCACCAGGTCCAGGCATGGGAGTCTGGTTCAAAGAACAAGGTTCTTTGAACCTTCCATGTTTGGAAAACATCAATTTTATAATCCCTCGCTCTTAATTTATGCTCAAATTGTTTAGCCTTCTAGGGACTGAGCCAGTGGGGGAAAATATCAGCTAAAACCGTGCATCCACCTTTTCAGAATGAAACTTTCACAAACATGTGTTCACCTGTTCTCTTGTTTTAGATCCAATGCCTTCTAGAAGACTCAAGGCCCCTTATAGAAAATGCTTTCTCCATGGGGAAAGAGCAGACTGCCCAGCACAGAGCATGGAGTGGAGTTGGAGTCTTCTGTGCACAGGGACCTCAGGGAGAGCGAGTGCATGAAGGCATCACCAACCAGCCTGTGGCCCTGTCCACTGGGAGAGAGACTCTGGATTCTTCCTTGCAACTAAAGGAAAATTAAAGAAAAAATACCATTTACCATCCTCCCATCCCTTTCCAATTCTGGACACTACTGGAATTGCTTTTCTGGTCGCATTTGAGCAGTTTAAAATCTCAGGCAATCAGTCACCATGATTGTAATGGATTAATTAAAAATGCTGCAGATCCCTGGCGGCTGCAGTGGCAGAAACGCTGCAGGTCCCCAAGCAGCATCAGTGAGCAGCGGGCCATGTGGCGGCAGGCAGCAAGCCCCAGAGCAGCCAGTCCTAGGCAGGGACGAAGCACAAGACCACGAGGAGAGACAGACAGACAAGACAGATGGGCATGCCACCAGACCATGAAGGCGGCTGGTCCCAGGCAGGGAGCCACGGGGTGGGCAAGAGACGTGGATAGGCATGCCATGCAGAGTGAGATTGGATATTTATTTAGTGGGTTATGGAAGGGAAGGGGGAGAAGGGCTCTGTTATCTCACTCCTAGGAAGTGTTTCACTTTACAGAGTGGCCCGTTGATGTGAGACATGGGCTCTCCCTTCTGAGTTACCAGGGAGCTATGACTGACCATCACCCACTGCCGCTTCTTCTCCTTTGGGACAACGAGAACTCCTGCCCCACCTGCCTGCCAGTGGCCCAGGAGTTGTTCCTGATCTCAGGGCCTGCCTCAGCAGTGCCTGCTTTTAGGCTGTCCTGTACAGGCTGGTGACAGCTGCCTGCTGAGGAGATGGAACTTGGATAAAGACAGAGGAGGGAGATGGAGCAGCATGTTCTGGGTGTGCACAGGGGACAGGGCGTGAGGCAGCTGATGACGCTCTGGGCCTGTCCTCAGACAAAGCCACAAGCACCCTATCTGGGGCAACATGAATGTTTCCACAGAACCGCTTAGTCATCTGGTCGCCTTTCCTGCCCCTCATCCAAACTGACACTCTCTGGAGCAGCAATTAAGGAGCCCTTAGCTTCTGTTTTGTTTTGTTTGTGTTTTTGAGGCAGGACCTCACAACATATCCCAAGCTGACCAGGAACAAGTGGTCCCTCTGCCACACCCAGCTTAACAAAGTGTTTAACACCAAAATGAGGGGTGGGGGAGGAAGCTCTTCCTCATTCTCCAAGGAGGTCCCCTAGGCCAGGCGGAACCTGTAGCCTCCAGCGCCCATCCTGTCTTTCCTGCCTTCACGGCCCTGTCCCATGGCTTTCCTTACCAACCTGTGAAGTGCCACAGTTATGAGGCACAGGGAAGGAATGGGGATGTAACCTTTATCTAACTTATCTCCGCCCCTTCTGAAGCCTTCTTGGTGTGGAGTGTGACTTTTATATTTATTTACACACTTATGAGCTTTTTCAATTTTGTTTGTTTCTGAGTCTGACTTCTCAATTTGGGCTGTAGCAAACTTGATCTGTCGGAAAGCATGGTTAGACCAGAGCAGGCTACAGTGTATGCTATGTGAGACACTCTACCCTGCTCATGGGAAGGAAGTCCCACAGGCCTGTCACAATACCCTGATCCCAGACAGGGTTCAAGAAGATATGTTAGTGAGGGGACTGCTTTTCCTTCCATGGAAAGTGAGACAGGTCCTGAGGGATAAGTGGGAGGAAGAATCCATCTGCCAAGCAAGGGTGTGGTGGCCCCCAGAGGCAGCTCCGACCACGTGCTCAATCATAGTTAGAGCCTAATAAACCAGGTGGAGCCTTCTCCAGGAGGTCATGTGTCCACTACAGCCAGACATCATGGGGACATTCCAGACTGGTCACCAAAGCCACACACCTACTCTCAGACACATAGACTAGCTCTCAGTCAATCAGGGATTCTGAATTGGCACTGGTTAACTCACAAAAAGTATGTGCATGTGCTTGTGTGCGTGCGTGCATGTGTGCATCCATGCGTGTGTGTGTGTGTGTGTGTGTGTGTGTGTGTGTGTGTGTGTATGTGAGTAAAATAACAGTAAAGTAATCCCCCGGATGCCCACCACCTCCAGGATGAATAGTGAACTATTGCCACTCTCATGGGGTCCCCCGACCCCATGTATAGCACTAACCAATAGTTTTTTAATTCAGCCAGATGCAGCATGGCTATAATCCCAGATCTGGGGGCACTGAGGCAGGATGACTGCTATGAGTTCAAGCCCAGTTTGGAACACATGGCAAGATGCAAATTTGAGATAAAACATTCGCTTGGTTTTCTTTATACATATGTGTATTCTTATGTTAGCTTTTCACCACTGTCACGGATTCCTGGGATAATTTATGAGGAGAAAGTTATCTGAGCTCACCAGTTCTGGAGATTTCAGTCAGTGGTTGACTGCTACATGTTTTGGGACCTGTAGTAAATCATTATATCATAGGGAATGTGTGGCTAACTCCACATATCCAGAAAGCAAAAGAGAAAGAAAGGAAGGGACCAGGGTCTTGCTGTTTCTTTTGAGGTCACCCCCAACCCCATGATCTAAAAGCCTTCATTCTGCCATCTCCTAAAAGACCCCCAAATGCAACATAGGCTGGGATCAAGTCTTCATTCAACACATGAGACTTAGAGGACATTTACCCAAACCATAGCAATTCCTAAAACAACACATTAGTTAAGGAAAACTGTGTAATAGGCACAAACTGAGTGGAAAAAAATACCCTGTCATAGCTAGTCACATGTCATTCCCAGCAGAATAAGTATAGGCCTTTGGGGTCACAGTCTGGCTTCGGCTGTTCATGAGGGTTTGTAATGTCCCTTATAGGATAGTGGAGAACAAGATCTTGAACACTGGAGCCTTGAGAACCAACATCTTTTCTCAAAATCTCTAGTAAGCTTTCTGGTCCCTCCATTCTCAACTTGGTTTTGCTCCTATCTCCTAGCTCTGCTGATCTTTCCCCGGAATTAAATTCTTTTCTAATTTGTGGAGCAGTTCTAGGGATCAAACCTAGGGCATCATGTGTGTGAAGCAAGCACCCTCCCACTGAGCCACAGCTCCTGTCCTGGTAAATGGATCTTTCTGCCTCACTTTTGCACACCAGAAATACAGCCACCATTGCAATTAAGACATCTTGATGTTATAGTTCAAATGACCTGTGGTTATTGCTCATGGCCTCAAGCTTTGAGCTCTAAACTGTGAAGAGAGGACACTATATGTATATGTGGAATTTGGCCAGGAGCTGCTGTCTAAGCCTAGCAATGTGTCAGAGGATGAATCACAAGACCTGTGGCCCTCTCAGCGGGAGACTCATGGGAGCAGACCTGTGGAAGGGAGGCAGACTGAGTAGTCATCCAGTAGATTCCTGAGCTACAGAGGTCCCCTCGAAAAGACGTGATCAATAACAAGTCCCGGATAGAACTTAGGGGAAGATAGGCTGTGGATGGAGCTTGTCGCTAGGTTAAATTTACTGATCATCTATTCTTTGTTTGGTTACTGAGGATGGAAACTGGAGGCTCCAATAAGCTAGAAGCACTCACTTTACCGTCATTGAGCCATATGCCCGGCACCTTTTCTGCGGCCATCACTAATCTATTCACGAGGGCTCTACCCGAGTGACCGAGCCGTCTGTGTTAGTCACTGTTCTGCTGCTGAGAAGAGATGAAGAGACACCATGACCAAGGCAGCTCTTCTAAAGGAGAGCACTTAACTGTGGGCTTGCTTACAGTTTCAGAGGGTTAGTCCATTATTACTGTGGCAGGAAGCATTGTGGCATGCATGCAGGCACCGTGCAGGAGCAGTACCGGAGAGCTTTACACCCTGATCCACAGGCAGAGAGAAAGAGAAGAATGCTGGGCCTCGTGTGGGCTATTTGAAACCCCAAAGCCTACCCCAGTGACACACTTCCTTCAACAAGGACATACCCCCTAATCCTTCTAACCCTTCTCAAACAGTTTCACTCACTGTTGATTAAGCATTCAAACATATGAGTCTATGGGAGTCATTCTTATTCAAACAATCTCTCATCATCCCTGTCCCTAGAACACACAAAACCTCTGGGCATTAAACCTCTGTCACTCCAGAACCACAGCCTACTGTCCCATGTCCTTCTCATGTACAAAATGCATCCACCCCCACAGCAGTGGCTCCAAGGTCTTAACTTGTTTAGAATCCATTCAAAAGTCCCAGATCTAGAGTCTCATCTGGCTGAGAATCTGAGAAATACGACTAGCGGTATCAACGTCAGAAGTTTAATGGCGAGACCAGCAAAGAACATTGCAAAAGGTAGAACCAGGCCAGAGGAAAAGAATTAGAGGTCCCAAGTCAGCGCAGATCCCAACACGGAAGTAAGAACAAAGGCCCACATCTAGCCACCAGGAAGACTTTGGGCTTAAATGTGACCTCATGACTTCCGTTCTCCCAGTTGGAGTTGCATGGTGGCTGCTCTACAGTTCTGGGGTCTCAGTGGTGACCCCAGTATCACAGCTGCATTGTCTGAGTAGGGTTCCCTGCAGAAGCTCCGCGTTTCACCCACTTCTCTGCTCAGCACTCTGTGATGGCTTCATCCCTGTGACAAGCCTACCTGTGGCCTTTGAGGGGGTAAAGGTCACATCGCATTAACATTCGCTTCCTACACACCCTGACTTGAGGAGCTCTGGATGTCACTAAGGCTTGTCATCTCTACCTTCTGGACAGATGAGTTCAGCGAAACCTGGGGCTGCCTAGGCCACCCGCTGGGTGGTCAACACAGTGACGGGGTTCAGGGAGTAGAGAACCAAGATAGTCTGGGACAGTGGATCTGTGAAGGGGCTCCCCAGCCTGTCCCCTGAAACCACCCTGCCCTCTGAGAGTGCTGGACCTGTTAGAGAAATCACAGCTTTGAAGACCTCTGAAATGCCTTTGGGGTCTTTCTCTCTTTGTCACCATGAATGGCCTCTGGCTTCCTTCTGCCTATGCTAGTTTATCAAGTGTAGTGGCTCTCAACCTTCTTAAAGCTGTGACCCTTTAATCTAGTTCCTCATGCTGTGGTGACCCCCAAACCATAAGATTATTTCATTGCTACTTCATAACTGCGATTTTGCTACTGTTATGAATCAATGTAAATGTCTGATATGCGACCCCCAATGGGGTTGCGACCCAGAGGCTGAGAACCGCTGATCTAGGAAACCCTGGCCACACCTTTACACACACTTTTTTTTTCTTTCTGGATACTTCTTCCACTTTACAAAAAACAAGCTTTCACTTTCCAAACCTGTCTGCTCTGTTTCCCTTTCAATTACAGATTTTTGCCTTTGCATGTGTTTTTTTTTTTCCCCTCTGGCATCTTTCAGTAAGTCAGACAGGGCTGGGGAGAGAGTCCAGTTGGCAGGGTCCTTGCCTACCCTGTGTGAGGCTCTAGGTTCAGCCTCCAGTACCACAAGCACATCCCTGCTATGCTAGCATTTCAAAGGGGGCAGACAGGAACCAGAAGCTAAGGGTCATCCTTAGCTCATGTGGAGCTGGAAGATAGCCTGGGCTACATGAGACCCTGTCTCAAAATAACAACAACAACAACATTCTGGTGTTTAGATAACAACTTCCTTCCGGTGTCCAGTGGGTCACTCTTATGCCCCTTTCCACGGAAACTTGGGCCCGTGTCTCTTGCTTTTTTTTTTTTTTTTTTTTGATGCAGTAGCCTTCCCTCTGGTTTCCACCTGAGACTTTGTTGTAATGGTCTTTGTTATCATTTATGAACATATGGGGGACCAGAGATTGGTGTCACAAGGGTCACCCAAGACCTCAGCAGGTACCCTTGACTGGTGAGAGACAGATATTCCATGCAAAGAGAGTTTGGATATAGAGTTTATTTAGTGAGTTATGGAGAGGAAAGAGAAGGGGGTAGGGAAAAGGGGAGAGAGAGAGAGAGAGAGAGAGAGAGAGAGAGAGAGAGAGAGAAAAGTGTGGGGGAGAGGCACAGAAAGAGAGCAGACTGGAGATCCACTTGCCTCGGTGGGGGAGGGGGAAGTGGGTGGGGCTTGTATCTTAAAGGGACAGGCTACCCACGTGACAGATTATAACAGTCTTCACCACCCACACTCCTACCTGTCTTCTGGGTGCAAGTGCCTAAGTCTTTCTCCTGACTGCTCACCAGAATCACTAGAGTGTCCCCTCGGAGACTGGTGCATGAACTTTATAGATGGCTGTGTCATATGGCCATGTCTAAAGGTGGCCATGCCAGCCTCTAGACTGCTCCTTCGGCCTTCCAGCTACTGCCTATATTTTTAGATATTTGCTTCACAGTCGCCCGCTCCTTGGCTCTGGCTGTTAGCCAATCCAAGTCAGGGAAAACCGAGGGCCTAGGTCTTCCCCTACAGCCAGGGCATACGTACTCTGACACCAGCCGCCTAGGATGGGCTTCTCCCCAGAAGGTAAACAATAGCCTGGCAGCGGACCCCAGCTGGGTGTCCTTTCATTCATTCAGCTCCAGCCCAATCTACCCTGTCATGGTGTCAGGTTCCCCAGAGCAGGAAAGGGGTGTTGGCATGGGTGGTGGTTATCCCTAAGATTGTCCTTCATCTTAAAGCCAGCCGCAGACCCATGCTGTTTTACCTGCTCTTTCTACCCAGTGACTATGAAATGAGTTCCCATCACTCTCCCTGGGTCTGATTCACATAGTTGGGTGGTTCACAGGGCTCAGGGTTTCATTTACTTGTCTCTATAAAGGACTCAGCTGCAGAGATTCCCGGGGGTGGACTGGATGTGCACTGTGGTCCACAGACGTCCAGACACTCTCAGAACCCTGTCTTTGAGCCCTTTAGTGGAGACTTCAGGGAAGAGGCACGGTCTCAGATGAACTGGGTGTGGGACCCGGCAAAGCCAGTCTGTGCAGATTCCTTTCTGTCTCTCTGTGTAGCTTTTCCTCCACTGGGGTATGGGCCGGGACCCTCTGGAATGAGGAGGTCCCTCTGACCTAACCCAAACTGAGGAAAGTTTCTTAAACCCAGCTCCAAGATGTGTGGGGGTGAAGGAGGGGCAAAGGGGTGGGAATAACAGCCAAGTGGGAGGAGTAGGGAATGGGGAATGGGCATTCTTACTGGTGCTGCTTGCCTTGAGGAGTCCAAATATTATTTCACATCATAGCCTATTTTCTGATAGGATAGAAATTTATAAAGAAAAACTATTTATTTCTTATTGTTCTGGAGGCTGGGATGTCAAGGAGTTGGTGCCAGCCAGCATAGAGCTAGCCCCTGGCCATTCCCAACCCCCATGCTGCACCTTAGGGATGGAAGGGCAGCCAGCATGTGGAGAGAACATCGCAGAAAGGCTACCTCCGAGGTGACCATTTCTCTGAGGAGGAAGTCGGTTTATCCATGGCCCCCTCACCTCCTGGAAGCCCTCCTTCTTTAGACTGTTATGACAGCAGTTACAATTACGTTCCAGTAAAGCATTTGGAGAGCTTTGTCTGTAGCAAAATATCCAGCAACGGCAGCAGGGCAATGTCACCAACCACCTGAGTGACACCGAAGTTCTGCCTTTGAACATTGGTCTTGTGGTTTAACTAGGAGCAAGCAGGTCTCTCTAAGAGCTTTGCAAAGAGAGAGTCCTGAGAAAAGTCAGGATTCCCTAGTCAAAAAGAACGAAAACTTTAGGAGGAAGAGGAGCTGGGGGTTTGGCTCGGTTGGAAGAGTTCTTGCCTACCTTACATGAAGCTCTGGGCCAGTTCACAGCAGCCTATCACCTTGGGTGTAGTGGTACCCATATGCAACCCCAGCACTCTAGGTGTGGAAGCAGACAGATCAGAAGGTCAATATCCCCCTTATGTGCAGAGGGAGTCTGAGCCCAGCCTGGGATATGTGAGACACTGTCTGAACTACAGTAACTCCAGGGAGGAAACAGCAAAGCATCCAGCCGAACACAGACTCTTCTGTACCTAAGGAACGTGGGGCTGGCCTGGACACACATCTGTGGAGCTGGTTGTAAGACAACCACAAGAAGGAATATTTGTTCACACACAGTAAGATACTATAAGAATACAAACCAAGTATGAACACAAAGTTTGTTTCTTGTAGGCTTTACACAGAATAACTTGAAGCACCTTTATATAAAATTTTAAATAATTTTATGCTCCACCCACCCAGCTAAGATATGAACGTTGTTGTTTTTGTTAGTTTGTCTTTGTTTTTCCGGACAGGGTTTCCCTGTATAGCTTTGGAACCTATCCTAGAACTTGCTCTGTAGACCAGGCTGATCTCGAACTCACAGAGATCCGCCTGCCTCTGCCTCCCAAGTGAAGTTGCTCAGGCTTTTAACTCCAGCTCTCCTGGTAGATGGTCTCTTATGGCTATGCTGGCAGATTCGGCTTGTGTAAATTAATATTTGAGACTCTCTAGTAGGTGCTGGCATTAAAAATCGTGTTTATACTGTGTTGCAATTTTCCTTTTGTAGTTCTTTTATTGGCAACAAAATACCCAGAAAGTCCCAGCCTCTGAGTCTGGAGTACCTGATATCTGTAACTACAGTATCCATCAGTGACCTCGGCAGTATCGGTCAGTGACCTCAATAGTATCCGTCATGGCGGTATTCATCAGTGACCTCCGCAGTATACATCAGTGACCTCCGCAGGATACATCAGTGACCTCGGCAGTATCCGTCAGTGACCTCAACAGTATCCGTCATGGCGGTATTCATCAGTGACCTCGGTAGTATCCATCATGGCAGCATCTATCTGTCAGTGACCACCTCGCTGCTATGGTTTCTCTTTTCTAGGTTTCCACCCCTAGAGTCAGTGTTTTGTTTTGCTTTTCTGAGTTTTTTTTCTTCATTGTTTTTGAGACAGTGTCCCATGTAGCACAGGCTAGCCTCCAACTCCTTGTGCATCTGAGGAAGATCTTGAACTTCTGATCCTCCTACCTCCACCTCCCAAGTGACAAACAAAACTAAAGATGCATTATTGCAAAGTGCAAGGAGCTCACATTGGCGCCTTCTCTGCCCCTTCCTTCCTGTGGCCTCCAGGGAGCCTGTCCCACTGTGTTCTCAGGAAGGAGCAGTACCGCAGCCCGGCCTTGGTGTGAGGAGGCACCTTTGTCCTGTGACTGGTGAGAGCGGTATTGTTGCTGCCTCCGGTTTCTCAAGGCTTGAATTTGGAAGTCACAGAAGGTCACAGAGTTTGTTTTCTGTTTCAATAAGATTGGCCATTTATCGAAAAGGAAGCTTTTCACTGTGGTCCTACTTTTTTCTTTCTTTCTTTTTCCTTTTTTTTTTGTAATTTGAAGACTACAAATACCAGCCTGCCTTGTGTTTGTTTTGACTTTTGAAACCAGCTTTCTTTTTTCAATGATGTGGTTTGGGGAAAGCAGACTTTGTGTTTTTTTTTTTTTGTTTTTTTTTTTTTAACTTTTAGTGTTTTGCTTTGTACAACAACTGCTCCTTGGGTGGGACACCTGGCCATCACCTGCCACACAGACGGTGGCATTCTTGTCTGTGTTCTCTCTCCTTTCTGTAAATTCTGGGAGCCAACACCAGAGAGAGGCCCATGCTCGGAGTCACATGACCCAGCTTTCCCCTGAATCTCTATAGGAGACAGCGATTCCTACAAGTGATCCTGAGTGAAGGGTGCATGGTCAAATCTACAGATTTTTGAGAGCAGGCCCGAAAGTAAAAGAGCTAAAGGAGTGTCCCATTGAGTCAAATCCAGTGTCTTCAAACATTTCAGTATGTAAACCTCTTTATCACCTCCCAATGACATTGTCTATCAAACACCTTGAAGAACCACTGCCCTTACTGGGCACACATAGGAGAGTGCTACCCCTCCCCCTAAGGGTTCCCTAAGCTCTCTGTCTTTATAGCTCTTGGTGGTATGTTCTAGATGCATGCAGGCATGCCCTCATCACATGTGTGTAGATAGATCATGGCTTAACTTCAGTTCAGCCTGTCTCCGTGTTTGCTGTTTCATTAACCAAGGGCCTTTCCGGTATTTTTGAGCCCAAACCCTTGTTGCTTGTGAACTCTGTGCTATGTGTGCCCTACCTGACTCTAGAGCCAGGCCCAGCACAGCTGTTCTTCCTGTGGAGGCTGAAGGTATTCTGCCATTGGGTGTGTTGACAGCTCATGGGGATTATTAGACCTCTGTGCCCCCAAGGCTGATGCTCTGAGTTAGTCACCTGTGTGAACCAACGTCCCGTCCCCTTTGTTCAGCCCAGCACCTGTGTGTTTGGCCACAGCTGGGAGAGTTGCCAAAGGGTCTACAGATATGGCTTCTCCACACCCAAAGGAGGAAGGGGTTTGGCCTCTCTTGTTGCATCCCGTTTTTTACCAGGCTGCATTTTCCAGAAAGCCTCAGGGATGAGGAGGATCCCTCACAGAGGGCTGTCCTCCGCTGTGGCCAGGTCACAGGCCTGCAAGGGCTCTGAACTTGTGACAGATGAGTTAGCCGTGAATCACTGGCCCCAGCTTGAGCCCAAATCAAACACAGCTCCCACCAGGCCCTCTGAATAAGCAGCTCCCAGTGGTCTTTGGGCCTGGCCTTTCACACCAGCTCCCAGCATGCTTTGCCTGTGGAGATGCAACTGATTTCCAGAAATCCTGGTTGTCTTATTCATCCCCAAGACTTGGAGCCTGAGGGACAGTTCAGACCTCTTCCTTAGGTAGAACAATGCCTCTTCCACTTCCTGGACTGTGGTCCGTCCCTCCTCACCTGCTTCTCCTGGACTGGGGTCCATCCCTCCTCACCTGCTTCTCCTGGACTGCGGTCCATCCCTCCTCACCTGCTTCTCCTGGACTGCGGTCCATCCCTCCTCACCTGCTTCTCCATAAGAGTTCCTATCTGCTCATCATCTCTGTCCTTCCTCTGAGTCACAGCCCTGGACACTCAGGAACAAACGAGGCAGGAACACCGAGAGGGCTCTGGATCTGCTGACAGAAAGCATCACAGAGAAGCAGAGCCTTCCGCACTCTCCGAACCACTCCCCAGAGCAGGCTGACCTCCACCATCACTCCATAGGCCTGTGACATGAGCTCATGTGTGTCCCATAAAGATCGGAGTAAACTCCTCCAGGCCTAGAACCTGTGGAGAGCTTAACACCACATGCACACACACACACACACATACACACATACACCGTACACATACCATACACCCATGCACACACACCACACACATATACACACCACACACACCACATACACACACATACACACACACTCCATACACATACCACACACCCATGTACACACAGCACACACCCATGCACACACACCACACACATTACACACACAGCATACACACATACCATACACGTACCACACATACACACCAAGCCTCTACACATATCATACACACACACACCATTCCCCCCATATACACCACACTCAACCACACACATACTCCACATGCACACACAACACATCCACAACCATCCACAACACACACACACACACACACACACACACCACACCTGCCAAGAAAAAGCTAAACTGAGACTCTTGTCTCTTTCAAAATGGGAGACCTTTACAGACTCATGTTCCTCTGCAGGTCAGACTTGAATAAAAACTGTCTCTGCAAGAGAGAACTGAGGGGCTGGAGTTGACCTGGGAACCAGGTCCCCTTCTCCATAAGAAAGTACCCTATGCTAATGCGTTCCGTAGGAAATTTACATACTCTAGACTTTGTCCCACGGTCCTCTGTGATCTGTAACACAGGCACAGCATGGAGGAAATTACCCCCAGGTTGACCACACCATAAGTGCATCCATTTTCCTTTACCGTTGTCTGTTTCCTAGTATCTTAGGAATGTAAAGAAGTAGAGACAGAAGGTTTCTGGTGTCCTCAGCATATACCCTGCAGGCCCCCAGAGACAGGGTGAAACCACACTGTTTGCCCGTGGACCTCACCGGTAAGCAGTAATACCAATTCCTTTGTGGCAGATCTTCATCCAATTTTTTTTTTTTTGTTGTTGTTGTTCATTGTCAATCACAAGATGAGGCTTTGTTACCACCTGCAAGGTTGTCCAAGCTTACCTGAGCCCGGAAGCCTAATGGAGGAGGAGGGGGAGGAGGGGGTTGGCATGTGTGTTTGTACATGGACACAGGGCATAGGGTGGATGTCATGGACACACGTGTATTTGGATTTGAACATGTGTTGTGTGTCTGTGTGAACTGACCCCACTGGATTTGTGTGACATTTTCCAGAACACTTTTGGGAATGAAACAATGGGGGGGGGGGTTTCACCCCAGGTGCTACACCAACACTTTGGTGACATATTTTCTCTCTAGATGGGCAGGTGACCGCCATATCCATCTGCATAGCTGACATCCCTGAGAGGATTCCAGAAGCAGAGCTGGCCCAGGCCAGTTTTCACGTGATGCGGAAGCCTGTAGGAGTTTGTTCTAACTCCAAAGCAGTACTCCAATATCCCGCCTTGTATGTCTGTCCGGCCTGAGGTGTGAAAGGCAGGAGGCAGATAATGAAAAGCATCTAAGGAAGGGCCTGTGGTCTTGCGCTTACAGGAAATAGGAATGATTATGTTTCTGTGTCTCCAGCTTCCGCCCCACCCCCTCCCAGAACCTTCAGACCACCCTTTGTTCCTGATTACTCCGCTGTCAGTTTTGTTCCTGACCCCTGGATTCCTCAGGTGCACAGGGCCCTCAAGCCACTCAATTAACCGTGCTGGGCTTTGTTTATTTATTCGGTGGGGGAAAATGGACTAAACCGCTCCCCCGCCCTGCCAGCCATCCTAAATCATACGCCTTGCCGACCTCTGGGGTGGGAAACCCAGCTTCGCCAGTGAGGGTGCCAAGAGAGTTGAAGACTTGAAAGAGAGCTCAGCGCATTCCCCGAGGAACCACCGCTAATGGTACAGCTTCTAGTCATGCCGGGAAAAGCCCTGGGAAAAGCTTGCTGCGGTGTGCTTTTGTTTGTGTTTTTCAAAAAGCTCTGGAAACCACACTGACGAGTTCTGCAAGCCACAGCGTCTGGAAAGCTCAAGGCTGTCCCTTCAAGTGACAGCTCAGTTAAACCGCGGACACCCCGGTGGGAAAAGAGACTCAGGAGGGAGCTGGAAAGCCCTTCGTTTTCATTAACTCTTAGAGTTTCTTATGCAAATTGCACGGGGTTTTTATGTTTATTTGTTTTGGTTTTGGTTTTTAAATTGGGACCTACGTTAGAAAACTTAAATGGGTAGAAAATGTGAGGTCGTGAGTGGGACATTCTCTCAAAGATAAATATCTCCAAATGGCATAGCGTTAGGATTTTGTGCAGAGAAAATTATTTTTTCAACTCCACCTCAGCCTAAAAGTGGATTTTTAAAAAGGGGGGGGGGGAACAAAAAAGAAAGAAAAAAAAACCCACCCTAAAAGGAAAGTTCAATCTTTGCACTGTGAAAACTTGCACTCAGAGGCCTGGGGAGTAAAGGTGGGGGTGGGGCGTTTTGTAGCACACACTCTGCCAGGGAAGCAGGCTTCTGCCTGGGACCGCTGGTGCCAAACAGTCCTGTCCTGTGAAGTGTTCTTTGCTGAAGAGCTGACATTTGAGCAACTGCAGATGAGGACCAATTGACAAAGCCCCACCATGAGTGATAAGGGTTGGCCTCTGGGAAGGGTCACATCACCTCCCCCAGGCTCTGGGTTGAGTGGCTGCAGGGGCCCCCTGTGTTTATTCACCTTTGATGTATCTTGAAGAGGAGTCTCCTTTTGTGTGTCTTGGGCTGGACTAGAGGAACTTAGATTGTGTTCTGAAAGTGGCGCTTGGGTCTCAACAGTATGCCCACCATGTGCTGGAGGATACAAATACACAGGAGGAGACAAAAGCATCCTAAGGGAGAAGGGGTTTATTTAGCTCATGATTCTGGGGCACAGTTCATCACGGCTGAAAAGCCAAGGCCGCAGGGAATTGAAGCATCAGCAGGTCACATCCACAGTCAAAGGCAGAGAGCAATGAATGAACGCTAGTGCTCAGTTCACTCTCTTCATTCCTAGGCAGTCCAGGGTCCTCTGCCTAGGAAATGGTGCCACCCACAGTGGGTGGATCTTCCCACCTCAATTAATATAATCAGGATAATCCCCTACAGACCTGCCCATAGGTCAGCCTGCTGTAGACAATCTCTAGTTGAGACTGTCTTCCCAGGTGATTCTAAAGTGTTTGAAGTTGACTATTAAAGCTAAGTACCATGCTCAGCTATACACATTTCCCCCATCCTATTCTAAAGGTTCAGGCTATTTGGGGGACCCAGTTCTCTCATGGCTAAAGGGAAATGAGGAAGAAATCCAAGGAGAAATACCCCCCAAACCCTTGAAGTTTCAGTCGAGAATGGAATTATTTCTGTTATTTCTGCTCAGGATTCATTGCTAAGGAAATCACATCTCCAAGATTCTTCTCAGTGGGATGGGTCACAGACTTCACCCACAGAAGGTTCTAGATCCACAGGAGACTGGCAGTATCAGGAGCTTGTCCCTTGAAATCCATTGAAAATTGACTACTTACTGAGCCTGAGGATACTGGGACCCACCGACGTTCATATCAGATCCTCTAACATTGATGTATAAGCTACCATATCTCCTGTCTTGTTTTAACCATCTCTGGTTATGTATAACACCTGATGAGGTGTGTGTACCTTAGGGAATAATGGTGAGGAGAACATGGCTATGCATGTTAAAACAATGTGTTTTCTCCCCAAAAACATTTGCAGTGCCTGACTAATTGAATCTTAAGATAAAGAACCCATGAATGGGGGAGCCAGAAGTATGGGCTCTATATGGGAAAATGTAGTAGTTTGAGTGAGAATGATCCCATAGGCTCATATATTTGAATGTTTATCACCCAGGAGTGAAACTATTTGTGCAGGATTAGGAGGATTGGGGGTGTGACCTTGTTGGAGGAAGTATGTCACTGGAGTAGGCTTTGGGGTTTCAAAAGCACACCTCAGGCCCGGTCTCTCTCTCCCCCATTCCCTGCTGTTGGTATATAAAGATGTAAAACTCTCAGCTACTTCTCCAGGGCCATGCCTGTCTGCTTCCTGCCATGATGATCACGGACTAACCCTCTGAAACTGCAAGCAGGTCCTCAATGAAAAGCTTTCTTCTAAGCATCTAAGAGTTGCTTTTGTTGGGTGCAGATGACACACGCCTTTAATCCCAGCACTCGGGAGGCCGAGGCAGGAGGATCTCTGTGAGTTCGAGGCCAGCCTGGTCTACAAAGAGAGTGCCAAGACTGTTACATAGAAAAACCCTGACTCAAAAAATAGTGCCTCGTTACAGCAATATAACAGTGACAAAGGAGGGGAGAACAGCTAATAACAGAACAGTAATTAAAGCAACCTGTAAGTAGCCATGTTTGGAGGCTAGAACTGGAAGCCCTGACTCCCAGGCTTCAGCCTTTAACCCTGTCTATTACTCCCATAGGGTTGATTAAATCCCTCCTGATTGGAGCACTGACCTCACACTCCTTGCCTTTATCTGCTGTGGGCACCACTTAGAACCATCTGACTTCTATCTGTAAACAGGACCTCTGTATCTTGACTGCAAGACCAGAACAACATGCTGCCCACAAAACATGGACTCATGTCACTTCAACCTCAGAGTCTTTTTTTGGATCCTTAAGTGGTTGACCTTTGTCTCCAAGGCCTTCAGAGAGATTGGCATCTCTCTCCTACCTTGATCTTCAGCTTCGCCAGCTTCTACCACCTCCTCATCCCTCCACTGCAAGATGCCAGCACACCACAGAGCTAAGTCTAAGAAAGGAAGATGCTCTGCTGGCTAGGCTACCTCCTCAGAGTCAATTCTTTGTAGACAGAGTCTGTGCTTCTGTTTCCCAATTGCCCAGACTCGAATAATCACGCAGAAACTATATTAATCTCAACACTTTTGGTCAATGGCTCAGGAATATTCCTAGCTATCTCTTACATCTTAAATTAACACATTTATATTAATCTGTGTAGTGTCACGAGGCTGTGGCTTACTGGTAATGTTCTGGCATCTTTATCCTTCGGAAGCTACAAGGCATCTCTACCCCGCCTACTCTTTCTATATATCTCTATTCAAATTTCCTGCCTGACTTTACTCTGCTAAGCCATTGACTGAAAAAGCTTTATTCATGAACCAATAAAAGCAACACATATACAGAAGGACATCCCATATCACTCCTTCAAGGTGGGTATGCTGGACACTTGCTGTCCTCCAACAACGGGGACTGGCAAAGGACAGAACACATTCTTGCCCTGTCCTTCTATTATCTGTGGAGTGTTAGGGGAAGTTCCTATTTGTTAGCCACAACAGGGAGATCGGTGTGAACAAAATTTCTGGGTTTAGTCTTTGTCCTGGCGGACAAAGGTAGCCAGAGAAAACAAACAAACATAGATAATCACAGACTGGGTGTGAGAGCTTACAACTGTGATCACAACACCTGGGAGCCAGGAGGATCACGAGTTCAAGGTCAATAGGTTTAATCCATAGCATCATAAACAAAAACAAAAAAAATTGAAATAAATAGATGAATGAATTCTCTGGTTTATCCCCCAAAACAGCATCAACAAAGAACCCTCCAGGGTTATCTTTGACTACATAATAAATTCTGTGCCAGGCTGGGGTATCAAGAAATAAAATAATCACACCAAACAACAAAACCCTACACAAACACACCACATAACTTAAAACAGGAAAAGAAATCTAGTAATCCAGAATCTAACAGACAAAGAAAAGCACCTGTCGCCTCATTATTGGCCATCCCTAATATTGTTGAGGGTTGTTTGGTTGTTTTGTTTTTTTTTTTTTTTTTGCTTCAGATTTTATCCATAAGCTTAATGAAATTCAAATGCCTATTTACATAAACTGACATTCAGTCTGTCGTCTGGCATCAGTAGGCATTCTTCGTGAGCTAGCTTTTAATCTCCCTCTCATTTTCTAGTCACAGAAAGAGTCGGGAGTACTCTGTAGCTTCTTTAGCCAGTCCCCGGTGGCTTAACAGACTGTTTTCATTTTTGAAATAATCACCAATAAACTATGAAAACTTTTACGTATTTGTATTGTTGCATAAATGCAAGCCTGTGGCTACCCGACTCATAGCAGTGGGAATAGAACACAGTATTTCATGTTTTCAAGAAGCCTAAGAGAATGACAGCTGCTTTCTAGTGTATCTGGAATCTGTGGGAAAAGTCAGCTCTCAACAGAGTATGACACAAGGTCTGTAGCCTACACTGGAGTGTGTTATAACAACAAAACTTGGGTGAACTCAACCTGGCTGGGCGAAGGTGAATCAACCTGGGTGTATCAACCTGGGCCCATAATAGAAAGAAAGTGTGCGGATTCATTTAATCCAGACGTTTCTGGATTTACCATGGGGTTACATTCCTAGAAACCCTTCTAAATTGAAAATATTGTTAGTTGAAATTGCTCAGTGGGTAAGAGCACTTGCTGCCCAAGCTTAAGGACCTGAGTTTGAATCCCTAGCACCCACGTAAAGAGGCAGGGATGGGCGCACATGCTCAGCTGTAATCCCAGTGCCCTGTGGGGTGGAGATAGGAGGCTGCCTGGTGTCTGCCAGCTGCCAGCCTAGCTCTGGGTTTAGTGAGAGACCTAAACCGTTCTGTCTACTAAGCAGGCATGTTCTTGTATTCAGTTAATGTAGCCATGTTAAACATTTACGTAACGTCTATATTCCTAGGCTGGATGGTTTGTCGTTTTTCAGCTCAGGAGCTGAAACCAAAGCCTAGCAGAACCAGGTACTAGAGAGTTAAAGTCATAATAGGGGCCAGCTGCTCCTTGATTGCGTCCCATCCTTTTGGTCTAGCCTGGCCTCATGGGACATTTCCTGGGCATTGTACCTTTTCCTCTCTTTGTATGCTATGAACCACGTTTGCAAACTGCCATTTCTCTGTCCCTCTAAACCATCCTGGGCTACTGCAGCCTCATCTTTTTCTCGTAGTGAACCCCTTATCTCCCAGTATCTCTAACACTTCCCTGGTCCCTGGTAGCTGTGAAAAATTCAAAGATCTGAAAGAAACGCTTTCCCCAACAACTGCAGTTGGGGAAAATGTGACTTGACTGAGTTCTGGTGAAACCTGATGTAAGTCAGATCCTTGCAATGAAATCACCTTCATCTGCCTCTGTCTTTGGGCTGCCTGTAAAAATTCAGGCTCTCTGGTAAAATCACCTTCATCTGCCTCTGTCTTTGGGCTGCCTGTAAAAATCCAGGCTCTCTGGTAAGCCTCGGTTTCAGACAAACATCAAATAACTTTTTGCAATCTGAGTATGTCCCAAATCTGTTATCCCTCTTCTTCTCCCAAGTAGAGAATCATTGCCTTGGCATAGAACCACCTATCTGCAGAGACCACACCTACTGGAGGCTTCAGAGAAGGGCTGGTGTAGATAAGATCAGAATTAGCCGCTGGACAGAACAGCTGGCCTTTGTTTCTCTGTAAGGACGGGATAATCCTACTCTGTCAGATGCTAACATTCCAGTGGATTTAGCTTGAAGGTCGAATTTGGTTTTATTAGTAATCTGTGGTTCTGGTGGTACCCCAAATCTGGATCTGAAAGGGTTGAACTAACAGGCTGGTTTTGGTATCATTGTTTGAGTAGTATTAATTAACATCAGATGGTTCTGGCTGCCTCCTCACAAGACCCAAGTCCTCAGGGGTGAGTGTCTGAGCACACTAGCAAAAACTGGCATGTGCTGTTTGGCTGCCATCTCTTTGCATGCGTAGATAGGTTGATTGGCATGAAGCTTTGACATGAGTGACTCCATTTTGGTTTTAGTCTTTGTAGGCCTGCAGCCAGAGTTCTGTCTGAAACAATGGCCTCCCCCAAATCTGATTGAAGGGCTCTATGATGGCTGCTTGGGGCCCATGGAGAGAAGGCAAGTTTGAGAAGATCTCAAAGGTGATCCTGACACTCAGTAGTATATGGGTTCCCCTCTCTAGGGTTGGGGCTTGAGGATGTAGAGACTGGTTGGTTCCCTCTTCTCCCAATTCCTCCAGAAGGAGTCATGCAATGGCCAGGAAGGGAAAGGGAGACAGAGGAGGAAAGAGTCAGCGAAGCGATCCTCTTTCAGCCTCCAAAGCTGTGTAAGGAGGAACCTCAACTGGTGAAGCTTCGCTCTCCTTATGTGTCTGAGGCAGAAGCAGCCCACAGATTCACAGGTGCTTAGGAAAGAAGCAGGATGGAAGGGGAGGCTGCTGTTAAGGTCAAAGGCAGCAGGAAGCTGAACGCAGTCAGTTGTGCTCTCAGAAACCACAGGTTGAGCAAAGCCAGGGTTCTTGACAACACTGAAGAAAAGAACCTCAAGATGAATCAAAGTTGAAGCAAAGTCATTTTAATGCAGACTTCAGTGTAGGCTGGGGGTGGTGAAGAGTTAAGAAAAGGATGGCCGTGCACATCGAAGGATGGGATGGGATATGGGCTTCCTGCGAAAGAGTCACATCCAAGGGTCTTAGCACCCCTCCAAGTGTGTGTGTGTGTGTGTGTGTGTGTGTGTGTGTGTGTGTGTGTCCGTGTCCAGAAATCCTAGGCAGACAGACAGTTGAAGGGATTACAACTTTGAGGCTAGCCCAGGCTACAGCGTGAGACACCCCTACCCCTACACACAGTGTCGATAGTCTTACTTTTACCCAAGGATCTCTCGCTTTGAAAGACCCTACAGGCCCCCCTCCACAAAACCTGCAGCTAGCATGCTCCTGGGGGAATGTCCTGTTTGCTTTTAAAAAAATTCTCCGGATCAGCAGCCAGCTTGCTCCCATAAGAACATCCCATGTGCCTGTGAGAGCAGGATATCTATGAGATAGAGATAGGAAGACTGCAAGGCAAGATGTCAATAAGATAGGACATCAACAAAGCAGATTAGCTATAAGATAGGAACAGGATGACTGTTGCCAGGCATCCATGCTGAGAGAGGAAACCATTCATGCCCCCGCCTCATTCCGATAACCACGCTTTTGCTTCTGTAAGCTTGCTTTTGCTCTCCCCTATAAGAAGCCTGCCCTCCAGTTGGCAGGTGCGCAAGTCTTCCGAGAGATCTTGCCGCCGCAGGTACCTGTGTCTACTCAATAAACCTCTTGCGATTTGCATCCGTGCGGTCTCGGCCTGTTCCTTGGCGTTGGGGAGGTCTCCTCCCAAAAAAGGTCCTCGTCGAGGGTCTTTCAGCTTGTAGGCTGCTAAGGCCTGAGAAGAACAGGAGAGCATGTTCTTATGGTTCTGCTTTTCTTCACTTCCCGTTATTCCTTTGAGAATCCCTTACCATGTGCTTTGATCATTTCATCCTCTGCCCCAACTCAAAGATCCCTGCCCTTTCTCCTATTGGTTCTTTTTTCTTTTTCTTTTTTTTTTTTTTTTGTAAGCCCATCAAGTCCAGTTTATGCTGTCCTATCTATACTCTTGGATATGTGACCTTCCGCTGGAGGTTAGTCAGCCTACCAGACGCCACACCTCTCTCTCTCTCTCTTTCTCTCTCTCTCTCTCTGTTTCTCTGTCCCCCCCTCTACCTCTCTCTGTCTCTCTGTCTCTGTCTCACTCTCTCTGAAACTCTGTACTACCAAAGGCTCCTCAGCTAGAAGTGGGGCTTGTGCCCTCCTCCCGATTCACACTGAGATTCTGTGACTATGTCACAAAGAGGCCAGCAACCAAGTTTTGACTCTAAGTCTGTGCTGGCTAGTTTTATGTCACCTTGACACGAGCTAGAGTTATCCAAAAGGACAGACCCTCAATTGAGAAAACGCCTCCATAAGATCCAGCTGTAAGGCATTGCTTCGTGATTGATGGGGAGGGCCCAGCCCATTGTGGGTGGTACCGTTCCTGAGTTGGTGGTCCTGGCTTCTATAAGAAAGCAGGCTGAGTGGTCCCTGATGGGCAAGCCAGTAAGCAGCGGTTTTCCATGGGCACTGCATCAGCTCCTGCCTCCAGGTTCCTGCCTCCAGGTTCCTGCCTCCAGGTTCCTGCCTCCAGGTTCCTGCCTTGCATGAGTTCCTGTCCTGACATCTTCAGTGATGAACAGTGGTATGGAAGTGTAAGTCATACCCTTTCCTCCCCAAGATGCTTTAGTCATGGGGTTCTTCACAGCAACAGTCACCCTGACTACGACGGCACAGTTCTCTAATCTTGTCTGTGGACCTTGTCTCAGTGGCATCCTCAGCGCTTAGTGATGGGGACTGAACCAGGTTCCAGAGTGCGTGAGTCCCTTGTCTGTCTTTCTCCCATGCTTGTAGGACTGATGCCTGATGACAAGGCCCACAGATGTTGGGGTGAAGAATGGAGTTCTGAATTTGTGCCACTTGCCCTCGCTCAAATTTGTGCCCATTGCCTACTTAATGCATGCTCTTAGGCAAATAACCTTGAGAAGGGGGCTGGAGAGATGGCTCAGTGGTTAAGAGCATTGCCTGCTCTTCCAAAGGTCCTGAGTTCAATTCCCAGCAACCACATGGTGGCTCACAACCATCTGTAATAAGGTCTGATACCTTCTTCTGGCCTGCAGGCATACACACAGATAGACTATTGTATACATAACAAATAAATAAATAAATATTTAAAAAAATAACCTTGAGAAGGTGGGTACTGGTATTTAAGGGTTCCCTGAGAGCTACATAAGACAAGAGGATGATACACCAGGGCCTGTGTGTCTTCTGAAAGCCATTACAACATGAATACACTGGAAAGTGGTTCACAGACTGAACAACTAACCCATGTAAAACGTTGGGGATGCAGCACTTTTTACTAACCCATAACATTCAAGCAGGTGAGGCGAGAAGCCAGATGATGTTATACCAACAAAGTGATGTTACAAAGGCAAGAGGAGTCATAGGCAAATGATAGGTTTTGTGTATCTGCCACCCTGACGTCAAATGTGTATATACTTGCTCGCCCCCCCTTACACACACACACACACACACACACACACACACACACACACGTATACATATACATTGCTGGGTCTTCCAGCTCCAGTAATTCAGTGATCCAAAATTGCTCACAGATAGATGTTGTGGGATATTATTTTAAGATGTGTTATATTTATTTATGCTGTGGAGCGTTTGTTTTAATGATGCAAAGATGCGTTGCATTTTTTTGTTGCTCTGTGAAGCTGTGTTACAGTGCCTGTCTAAAACACCTGATTGGTCTAATGAAGAGCTGAAGAGTCAATAGGTAGGCAGGAGAAAGGATGGGTGGGGCTGGCAGGCAGAGAGAATAAATAGGAGGGGAAATCTGGGAGAAGATGATAAGATGCCAGAGTCGGGGGCAGTCGTCCAACAACACGAACAGTCACGAACTAAGAAGGAAAGAGAAGATATACAGAGATAGAGAAAGGTAAAAGCCCAGAGGCAAAAGGTAGACAGAATAATTTAAGAAAAGCTGGCTAGGGGCTGGAGAGATGGCTCAGTGGTTAAGAGCATTGCCTGCTCTTCCAAAGGTCCTGAGTTCAATTCCCAGCAACCACATGGTGGCTCACAACCATCTGTAATGAGGTCTGGTGCCCTCTTCTGGCCTGCAGACATACACACAGACAGAATATTGTATACATAATAAATAAATAAATTTAAAAAAAAAAAAGAAAAGAAAAGCTGGCTAGAAATGAGCCAAGCTAAGGCCGGACATTCATAAGTAAGAATAAGTCTCCATGTGTGGTTTATTTAGGAGCTGGGTGGTAGCCTCCTCCCCAAGAAGTAAAGAGCAATAAAACCCAACAACAGAAAGATTTTTTGTCTATAATGGAATTATTTAGCTCCTTGGGAAAGAAGGTCTCGGAATTGCTTTTGTTTGTGGGGAAGGTGCAAAATGTCTTACGTTTTAGCAAAATTTTATCAGAAATATCAGTGCGCTTGCATCAAGGGCTTTTTTTCTCAACTGCTTGCTCTATCTACACCTGCGTTAATTGCACACCTCACACAGAGGTGCTGTAAGTGGTAGGTAATTCCCTCTCCAGCTGGCTATCAGGGCTGCCCTCTAGCTTTGTAGAAAGTATCACCAGCCCTATCTGAACGCAGAACAGGGAGTAACTAGAGCTTGGGCCTGAGGGAGAGGGAGATGGGAGGTGCTTTCCGAGCAGGCTTGGCAGGCCGGAACAGCAAGTACGGTGGCTGGCCGCCCATCCGATAGTGGTGAAGGTGAATTTGGGGGAGAGCTTCTGCAGCTCCCAGATGCCAGAGATAGAGAAGAGGAGGTCAGTGGTCAGAAGAGATGCCTGCCCTGGGGAGTACAGATCTGAGATGGCCATCTGGGTGGCTGTGCGCGCGTGCAGAGTGGCTATGGTTTTGTGCTTTCTCTGGGATGTAGAGAAAGAATGTGTCCCTTGTTCCTTGTACCATCTCGGCTGTCTTACAGGAAACTGAAAGGAACACCTTTCTCATCAACTGGAGCGCGTGAGGAGGGTGAAATGTAAAACTCTGTTTTCTGGTCCTGATATACCTAAATGCTCTTAGCAGTAGGATTCTAAAAGCCACAGGCCAGCTTTCTACCCAGCCAGGAGGTAAGAGATTTAACCAGAAATTAGGAATGCAGACCACCGATTGTGCCCCTGGTGGCTCCAGCCAGAAACAATTACCCACTTGGCTCATTAATACAAGTAACAAATGGCTAATTGTCTCTACAATTAGCCAAGAGCTGGTTCCGTTGCTTGTGACTGTGAACCGGGCACTTTGAAGACAGACTGGCAAGGAAAGAAAAGAGATTTCAAATTCAGATGGAGAGAGATGGGCTGTCTTTTCATTGGGGTTCTCTTTCTTTATGAAGGGAATGGGGGTGGTGGTAAGAGGGGTGTATAAAGAGGGTTGCCCAAGTGAGCCTGTGCTATGCCAGAATGGTCCTCCATTATCCTTGCTTGTAAGCCCTGTGATTCATGGGAGAAAATGCACGGAGTCGTGGGGATGTGTGATTGGCTTAGACAAAAGCACTTTCTTGTGTGTAGCCCTTAGGAGGCGAAGTCTATGATTCTGATCCTTCTGGAAATTTCCTGAGGCCTGCTGTGAGGGTAACTGAGACCCAGGGCCAGTCCCCAGTCTTGCCCAGTAGGTGTGAGCACAAGGCAGTGAGGGGTTGAGGTTTGTGTGCTCTGTCTCAGTCTGGGATTCGATGGCAGTATGCTGTGAGCTACTCTTAGTTTATAAGCAACGGAGATGTATTTTCCACACTTCTAGGGGCCAGGAGGTCCAATGTTAAGGTGTGAGCAATTCTGTGTCTGCTGAAGGCTGTCCTCTCTGTTCCAAAATTCCAAAACAGGCATCTTCTGTGTGTTCTCACATGGCAGAAGGGCCAGACAGGGGTCTAACACAGCTTTTTATCACGTCTTAGAGCCCAGGTGACCTGACTACCTCCTAGAGGCCTTGCTCACACTCAGGTAGGCTGGACAACCACGGGGAACGAGGAGACCACAGGGCAGATAGAGGCTGGGTAAAGTGGAGCTGTGTTATACAGGACAACCTCCAAACAGGCTGGAACTAGCATGGCTGGCCCAGATGACCGTTGACCATGCTGTGCTTCCTTACCCTGGTACCTCCACATCCCTAACTTTGTACAGCTGCCTTCTCCCATCAGGCAACTATCTGTCTGGCACTGTGACACAGCCAGGAAACCTCATATAAGAACAGAAAAAGGGGAGTAGTGAGCCTATTCTAGAAAAAAAAAAGCAGACAATTCTTGGAATTCTCTATCTCTTCTCTCAATTCATAATTCCCTTTACACTTGGCCCTTTAAAGCAACTCCCTCAAACCTGGTAGCTGGGACTCTCCTTTAAGAACACCGTATCCACCCGGGCACATGCACAGTGGTCCTCTTACACCCATCTCTCACGCTCCACGTCAGCATGTGACCCTGTATCAGTACATTTCATTACATCACTGGGCACATCGAGTACTTCTAGCACTTTGGGGATAGAGGCAGGAAGATCAGAAGTTTGAGACCATCTTTGACTATGTATCAAGTTCGAGGCCAGCCTGAGCTACTTGAGGTCCTGTCTCCAAATGACAACAAAACAACCATAACCATAAGATCATCTTTTCATAACTAACTCCGGCTGTGCTTCATGAGGACTTGTCCTAAATCTCTTTTCTGTGGTACAGAGTGAAGACCATGGCTTCACCCGAATAGAAGTTTCTGGAAAGAACTCAGGCTGCATCAGGCTCTGTCTCCTGCTTCTGAGGACAATAGAGGAGATTAGATTTCATCAGGAATTCCAGAAATACAAACAATCAACCATGGCTCTTTCTCCTGACTCTCAATGTGAAAACTTGGGTGTTGACCCAGACGCCTCCCTCTGTTTCCTGTGATGGTGTTGAACTTCACTTCATTTCGTTCCTGGTTCCCCTGGTTTCCTGAGATCATTGCTCTATCGAGTCTATTTCCGGAGGTGACACCCAAGAGCTTTTGAGCAGGGGTATGTGTCCACTGTGAAGGGCAGCTCGCTTGCTTTTGAAGAGATGTGCTTGACAGCAGGCACGGGAAATGAAAAGGGTGGTAATGAAACAAGCATGGAGGGAGAAATGAGAAAATACTTTCAAGAGAGACAGAGGGAGAGCTCTGGCTCAGCAGTTGGGAGAGGCCCCTTGCTCCTGCTGACCCCTCAGAGTTTCAACTCCAATCCTCAGGTCTGACTGACCTAACACATAAGGTCTGGTGATGGCCAAAATACCGATTATGCTCCAGTGTTTACAAGATATAAAATAGGTTCTTGAGTGACCTGGTTATGCCTACTACTACAGAGGTGCACAATAGTAGTCATGTAGACAATCTGGTCCTCTCACGTGTCTACTGTACGTCCCATAAATGTAAGCCTGAAAGTTTTAATGTACTGGTTTCCCCATACCTCCCAACCCTCCTGTCCCCTCCCTCCCCCCCCCCCCCCGCTAGGAGGCCAGATAAGGGTGTCATCCCCTGTCAGATCTCCAGGAGCTGGAGTGACAATGCAGTTGTGAGATGCACAACACAGACGCCAGGAATCGAACTTGAGTCTTCTGGTTTAGAAGACCAGGAGGCACGCTTAGCTGCTGAGCCGTCTCCAGCATCCATGCCATCTTTATATTCAGAAAACACTGGGACATGAAGAATGATTTGATTTGTTTGTTAAGACAGGGTTTCCCTGTGTAACCGCCCTGGCTGCCCTGGAACTTGCTCTGTAGACCAGGCTGACCTCTGCCTCCCAAGTGCTATGATCAAAGACACACGGCACCACCACCTGGCATGGTTTAATCTTTACTCCTCTATAAGGTAACACGCTTACAGCTTGCTTGCAGTCGTTTGAAGTCTAATTTGCTCTGTTATCACTTGGAGAGCAGACTTCCATGGGCATCTTGGATTATCAAGACATCACTTCGGTTATCAGAGGCTGCCCCCAGACTTTGGGAAGGACAATGGCCCAGTGTTTGGGTGTTGGGCCATTCTGAAGAAAACAAAACAAGAAAAACCCATGGTGACAGGCAGGCATGGGGAGGAAAGATGTGTATTGTAACACACACCTAAAAAACTCTCTGGGTTTTTTAGGGTACTGCCTATGTGCTTGAACTGCTGGGTTTATGGTGGTGACCACGTCTGTAGTGGCATTTCAACTGTATTTGAATAAATCTTACCTGGGGATCAGGAAAGTAAAACAGCCACACTTGGCCAGCCTTAAACCAGGCAGTGGTAACACACACCTTTAATCCCAGTAGCCACACTAGTTGCCAGAGAAACAGGGTGGTGCATGCTTTAAATCTCAGAACTAGAGAGGATTATAAAATGGGAAGAAAAAAACCTCTTAGACTCAGTCTCTTTCTGAGATGCCTGGAGGCAGGATTGCCATTTAAAACTGGCTTGGGGCAACGTCTCAGGTAATCGTGGGTACGTAGATGATTGGTGGTAGCTACAATTACACTTGCAGGTGTAAGACTTCTGTCTATGAATCCTCTTAGATGCTAGCAGGGTGGTTTTATGACTGAATGACCTTCCACGTGTACTACATTTGAAAGGCTTCTTTCTTTCACTTGTGTGTAGTTTCAGGTTGTCCTGTGTATATAGAAGCCTTTCTGACACTCTGCATAGAAAAATGATCTCTCCTGTATTTTCTTGTGGACTGAAAGATAACAGGGATGATCAGACTGAAGAAACTGATCCTTTTGGGTAATGACAAGGGAGTCCATCTCACTTCCAGGACTACCAACATCACTGTCTTCTTCACTAGCATTCCAGGGATTGTTTTGGCCATCTTCACTGTCCTTGGGAGATTGGCAAGGGTGTCCTTGCATTCTCTTGTGTTAATGTTGTTGTAGATTGTTCTTTCAAGAGCTTAATGACTACTTTAAGGTCATGTTCCCAGAAAAGAGGGCTTCCCACCCCTGCACGGAGACGTGAGCCATGACGGGAGGCTTCACGCACTCGTCAGTTTCTCCGTGAGTTTCCCCGTGTTTCTGCCGCTTGATTCCCACTTGTCTTTTACTGCAAACTTATCCTTGTCATGCATGGTTTTGAGAAACTGCTCCTTGATCTGTTTTTCTGGGTGCAACCACAAGGTAAGCATCTCCCAGAGTGCTTGTAGTTCCTGTTTTGCACAGGAGCCATTGTCAGTTGGGAAAGTTGAGTTGAGCACTAGGTGAGGTGGAGATGTCGTCTTCCCCTGACACAGGAGGAAACTGGGTTCAAAAAAACCTGGATGTTGTCTGATAAGCCATTTTCTTGTGACTGGGGCTTAAAGGAGTCTCTGAGATGAGAAGCCATTCTGCTGAGAATCCTCAGAAAGATTCAAATATGGCAGACTTGAAGCTTTTGTTCTAGGGTGGATTTGATATCAAATACGGCAGACTTGAAGCTCTTGTTCTAGGGTGGATTTTATACCAAGGGGTGAGTCAAGCAAGCACTAGGAGCTGATGTGTCTCCAGACTTGCTCCGCTTCATTTTCAGGCTCAACTTTTGGGGGCATGAATTTATGAAAAAGCCATTGCCTGAGACTTTTTAGTCACCGGGACAGAGCTGAGATTGGAATTCCAGCTCTAGGAATTGGGACCCAAACCCAGGCAACTGAGTTCGGGAGAAAAACCAGTGCTCCCAGCTCCCACCCACCCCAGCTTAGCTTCCATGTAAAGATGGAAAACACACAGAGAATCTGGATACTGTATGTTAGTTGTATTGTCTTTGTATTGAGAAAGGAGCAGCAGCTGCTAAAAGACATTTGAATATAAATGCTGCTGAATTAATCCAACCTATATATCTTGAAGATGCCTTGACTTCGAAATTTAAGTCAAAAGATAATGTTACTTTGGAGAAAGGTTGTGCTTTTGTTTCCACAGGAAGTGAGAAACTGTGGATTCCTTCTGGACTAAGAAAAATAAGATTTGATCCAGAAAGACCCCCTGAAAAATCCTCCAATAGGAGTGGGTGGCCTAGATATTCAACGTTTTAGAGCACCTCTGTTGGAGTTTCCTTTGAGTTCTACATCCAGAACAGCCCCAAGACTGCTGCCTGATATGATCCAGCCTCACAGAATACTCCTGTCAGGACTTGACCATAATCCTAAATTTTCTCTGGGTCCCCATAAGATTATCAGTGCCCCCATTCAGCAGGAAGTAGCCTAGAAAACTACACCCACGGTCCCCCCAAAAAATGGATTATGGATGTTTGTCTTTGTCTAATGTGTTGGTTGTAAGTTTCTATGGATAACTGTCAGGGAAAAAAACTGAACAAGGAAATTAGATTCAAGGTTATTGTTTGGGAAAAAAAGACTATAGATAATCTAGTTTTGAGAGAAAGAGGCCAGGAGGTAATAGCATATGCCAGACTCAGGAGGCAGAGGCAGGCGAGTTTGAGGTCAGCCTGGTCTACAGGACTGGCTCCGTAGCAACTGAGAAACCGTGTCTTGAAAAATGACAAATGGGAAAGAAAAGAAAAAAAGTATATAGATAGTTGATAGAATAAAAGTTTAGATTATTGAATCTACTATGAAAAGAAGAGGATATAGATATAAGATAAATTAACTTTTAAAAAAGCAACTAGTTTTGAATGTTTTACATTGGGTTGGACTTTTGCATATTGTATACAAACTTTGTATATTAAATTCATTTTATTAAAACATGTTGTACATGCATTTCTAGTCTTGTTCAAGGTATTGTACCCATTCAACTCTTAACAATGTAATACAAATTTCTAGTCCTTAAGTTATTACCAACTGTTAGGATTATAAGGAAATTATAGGTTTATAGGTGCAGATTAGCCACCTATTAGAATTGAACTCATAGTCACAGATACGTTTTTGAAGATATTTTAGATCATCTTCAAGCACTTCCAAGAGCGACATAATATGGCATTTAAGTATTAATTTTAAACTTAACACAAACAACTTTTACTTATTAGTGGCAACACCAGTACTCCATGAATCTAGGGAAGCGGGAAGCCAGTTACTACTGTTGAAGATTTTAATGTCACTGAGAGACCGGATGTGATATAGGCTGATGATTAGGTTTAGAATAGAACAAGAACAAATGCTGTAGTCACTATGATGTGACCAGGCTTGAAAAGGAGGAAGGATTTAGACAGGAAAAACAATAAAAGGACTGCTTTTTCCATCCAATAAAAATTCTAAATATTGAAATTGTTTCAGGTTGAAGGTATAACTTAATGGCAAAGTTCATGTTTTGCATGCGCAAGGCTCTACATTCCAATGCCCAGTAACAAAAAAAAAAAATGTTATTTCCAACTACAATTAATCTTACAGCATTAGTGCATCAAACCTCACATCTACAACAGAGACACAAGGGCTGTTTACCTATTACATCAGGAGTAATCGCTCAAGTCTTTGCCCTTCGGTGATTCCCAATTTCTTATGAGTGAAAATACACTTACAGATACCTAGAATCCCCCTTGAGGACCGCAGGCTCCTTGGAGGGAATCTATTGTAAGAAGGGTAGGCTATCAAGTACAAACCACTTATCCAAGTACTCAAATCTTTCCTAAACAGACTAATGAATTCACACGAACAGCCAGGGAAGATGTTTGTAAATAGGCATTTTTAACTCTTGGAATCAAACATTTTTCATGGGCGGGTAGTGTATAAGATTGGCAAAAGCTGGGATGATTAGAGCTCCTGGATCTGAATAGACGACACTGTACCCTCCAGGGCTCTGTAGACCACGGGCAGCACACTGTTCTTTATTTTGTCAGGAGGGGTTTTGGTTAGGAGCAAATCCATTTTTTGTAAAAATAAATAAATAAATAAAATAACAAGATTTGTCATCTGATCCGCATCGGGTCTTAGAGCTGGCGTCACATTTAGCAAATGTTTCACCTGTTCACAAGCTTCCTCAGGTCTACTCTTAAGTGAACTGGATCCTAAGTGTCTCAACTGCTCCAAATGTCTACTGAAACTCTTGTAAACACCCTGCTTGTGGACTTCAAATATAGGTTTCTCTTTATTAGAGACAGCATACATAACCGTTCTAAAGAATACATATTGCTTGCTAGCTCTCAGCTCATGGAGAGGATGTACTCAGGAGCCAAGTATTCAGGATGTGGAAGGCACAAAGATGTTAAGTTTGGGTCCCACTCTTCACAAGGAAACTTAGGCTCTTATTCAGAAAGATTGTTTGACACACAAAACTCAAAACCCATTATTTTTCAGGCTCCACTCTTATTCAAAATGACATTTTCAGGATTAACGTTTCCATAAACCATTTTCACACTGCTATGCAAAAGTGACAATCCTTACAATCCTAAACAAACCATACTTAGTTTCTACATCAAAATGTTTATAACCCTTAATGTCTGGAGATATTGAAGAGGGTAGATTTTCCCAGTTACCAAGAACATTGGCTAAACTGGCAAAAACTGGTTCTGTACAAAATGCCAAGCAATCCCTTGACTCTTCAAGGGATGCTGGACAGTAAGAAGTAGAGGGTGCCATAGCTGGGTGAGCTGCTGGACTCCTTGTTTTAAAGAACCCATGATTTGATCCTTTTCAAATTTTTGACATTTGTCAATCATCATTTTATCAAAGACAAAACAGCTACTTCCTGTTTTGTTGACTTCTTTGTGCTGTTAAAAAATCTTCCATGCCAGCCCACAGTCACCACTGGCAGTGTGTCAGCCAACATCAAGTTCCCTAGCAACAAGGTTTCCCATGACAGCACTAGTAACATCAGCTGTTACCTTTGTAACAGTGCTCTTCAATTTACTCAGCATGGACTCCATGACTGCAGTACTTGGTGGTTCAAGTTACCTAGCTCACCTCCTCACGTCTCCCAAGAATTCCTTCTTTTCCTCCTCCTCCTCCTCCTCCTCCTCCTCCTCCTCCTCCTCCTCCTCCTCCTCCTCCTTCCTCTCCCTCTCCCTCTCCCTCTCCCTCTCCCTCTCCCTCTCCCTCTCCCTCTCCCTCTCCCTCTCCTCCCTCTCTCTATGACAATGAGACATATCTGCTCCTGACAGCAACAATCTACTTAAGAGAAGATAATGGGCATCAAAGAAACTCCACATGGAATTGTACTTTCTTTGTGGCAAAAGTAAGCCACTGGACAAGAAAATGCCCCTGTCTCGATGACTGGCAATATGTTGTCTTAATTGGACAAGCAGGAGACAAAAGAAAGTGACTGTCAAATATTGTCAAGATAAGGAGGAACAACCCTTCAGAATGTCATGCTTCACAGAAAGCTCTGTTGGATTTGCTAGACCTGTAGGCCGAAGATGGATAACTCAATGTTGCAGAGGAACTTTGGGTGACTTTGGTCCAGGCAGCCAGCTGTTTCTGTCATTACATTTTTTGGAAGTTGCTTGCTTGCACTTCCTGCTTAATCAATATTATTTCCTTTTGGGGGTCTCTGAGGTAGTTGAAGACTAGATAGTTATAGTTATCATCTCCTTTGTTTATGAAACTCAGAAAAGAGATTCACTAAAGAAATGTAAAGTACATAAGGTTGAAAGATATCAAAAGGTAGTTTTGAATGGTAATGCAAGTTATGATAGGAAGTAAATTAGGTACAAGGCTCTGGACTCACCAAGATAGAATAAATATGGAGTATTTTCTCTGAATTTGTCATATGCAAATGGCTAGGCATTGTTGATGTATTTGTTGCCTGTCTATATTGTATATAGTTATTGTACTTAAATATAATTTTTCTTACTAATTATAGCCTTTTATTTTAGACAAAAAGGAGACATATAGTGGCATTTCTATTGTATTTTAATAAACAAAGCTTGCCTGGTGATCAAGAGAGTAAAACAGCCACACTGGTCAGCCTTACAGCCAGGCAGTGGTAACACACACCTTTAATCGCAATAACCACACTAGTTACCATAGAAACAGGGCAGTGCGTGCCTTTAATCCCAGTGGTGCACATCTTTAATTCCGGAACTAGAGAGGATTGTAAAATGGGAGGAGACAGCTCTCAGACACAGTCTCATTCTGAGATTCCAGGAGGCAGGATGGCCATTTTGGACTGAGGTTGAGGTAAGAGTCAGTGGCTGGCTGCTTTGCTTTTCAGACCTTCAGGTTGAACCCCAACTTCGGTCTGAGATTTTATTAATCGTGCTTCACACATGTGCTTGGGCTGGTAGCCTTTGCAGGTGCATTGCCAAAAATGAAATCTGTTCTGGCTGCAGGCCGGATGCACAGGTCCTTCCTGTGGGATGCTGCGTGGGAGAGCAGTGATGAGGACAATCCTGACCAATCTTTCCAACTGCTCTCCTAGTGATAGAAGGGCAGTGTGGGGGTTATGTTTTGGTGTGATAAAATGAGCGTTTGTCTCTGTTAGTGCCTTTTCTAGGGCTGTGTTGTGTGTGTGTGGTTGTGTGCCCTGACCCACTGCACAGAATCTCACAACACTCTGAATTCCTCCCACGGGCTGGGCCACCATCCTTAACAGCTAATGGGCACTTAGGAAAGTGGGAGAGTAAGAGAGCCCCCTTACAGCCTTGACAGAAATTTCAAGTTATTTTAGTTTGGGAGTTTTGTTTATTTTGGTGTGGTTTTGTTTGTTTAATTTATTTATTTTTACAAGTTCTTACTGTATATTACTGGCTAGCCTGGAACTACATAGATCAGGCTAACCTCAAACTCAGAAAGCCATCTTGGCAAAACTTTCTAAGAACAGAATCCAAACAGTCACCAAGCAATGTCACATTCTAAAACATATATATTTATATATATATACATATATATATATACATATATATATATATATGTCTCATTGCCCCAACAGCCCTGGTTATCTTAGGTTTATAATGCCACCTGTTATGGCTACATCTTAATAGAAGAACATAACTTTGAAGGCAGCCAATAGCAACTGTGCCTCTTTCTTTCTTTTCTTTTTTCTTTCTTTCTTTCTTCCTTCCTTTTTTTTTTTTTTTTGGTATGTCTCTTTGCCTGATGGCACTAGAAACAATAGACACACAGAGGCATGCAAAGCCTGTGGAAAGGCTGTGGAAGACCACAATAGGAGAATGCTTATGTTGCATGCAAAAGTGCCGAGTTCAAACTCCAGCACCACAGACACAAAGTTTATTACAAAACTACAGATAGTCGGGCAGTGGTGGCACAGGCCTTTAATTCCAGCTCCTGGGAAGCTGAGACAGGGTGATCTTAGTGAGTTCAAGCCAACTTGGTCTACAAGGCAAGTTCCAGGACAGCCAAGGTTGAAAAACCCTGTCTTGAAGAAAACAAAATGAAGAAAGGAAGGGAAGGAAGGAAAGCAACCATGGATAAGCCAGGCACAGTGGTGTACCCCTTTAACCCCAGAATTTGGGAGATAGAGACAGGCTGATCTCTATGAGTTTGAGGTCAGCCTGGTCTTTGGAGAGTTTCAGGACAAGCAGATCTATACACGAAAATCTTGTCTCAAAAAACAAAACAAAGAACAAACAAGAAAACAGAACAAAGTAACAACAAAAAAGCAACCACAGATACCTAGGAGTTTACTAGGACTAAAAAGACACAAAAGCACAAAGGATACAAAGACACAGGCCTTTTAAAGTTTATGAAAAATTCTAAAAGACACAAACATCTTAAAGGGTGCAAAGACACAAAGTGTGTAAAATAGATTTAAAGTAACACAAAGACAAAAGCTCTAAAGTTCTTTTCTTTCTGGTCTCTTCAGTGGCAGTCTGTCCTTTTGCCTTGCAAACCTCCCTCTTCAGGATTTCTTTCTTTCCAGTCAGGTAATTTATTGACAGGAATCAGGCAGAGACCCATTAAATAACTGTTCCCTTATGAAAACTAGAATTCTAACCCAGGCCTTTGATGTCAGCATTTATACACAGTACTGGTTCACGACAATCATAACCTTCTTGTATGTGTTTTAAAGCAGGGTTTAAGTTGCATTTATTTTTTTTACCAATTTTTAATAGATATTTTTATTAACTCTGAGAATTTTATAAGATGTACTAGGATCGTTTTCACCTTCAGCTCCTCTGAACTATTCCAAGATTTACTCCCAGCTCCAGACACCCCTAGCATCTTGCCCTGTTTACTTTTTCAATAACCCACAGAGTCCAGTTTGTGCTACTCATATACTCCAGAGTGTAGGGCCATTGTATGGAGTGTGGCTAACCTATAAGGAGCCACGACCTTAAAAGATGTGATTCTCCCTCCCTCAGAGCCATTAACTGTCAATAGCACCTTAATTGGAAGTAGGGGTGTTTATGAACCCCTTTCCTCGCCATGTTGGAATGTTACCTGGCTTGTCTTGGGCAGGTCTTGTGTAGATAACTACAGCTGTAGCAAGTTCCTAAGTTCAGTCAGTGTTCGTGTCATATACAGAAGGCACTGTTTGGCTATGGATATCTCCAACCTTGGCTCTTAAAATCCTTCTGTCCTCCTCTTCCACAAAGATCCTTGAGCCTTCGGTACGGGATGATATATATGCTCCATTTGTAGCTGAGAGCCCCACTGACACTTATTCTCTGTACTTTGATCAGGTCTGAGTTTTTGTGTTAACCACAGTCTACGGCACAAAAGAAACTTCTCTGACGAGGTCTGAGAGCTTCTGTCGGCAGAGTGGTAAGTTCACCTCTGGGGCCTGTGGGTCCTAGAATCAAATGTTTAGATTAGTATTTATATGAAATACCTATTAGAATTCAGGAAACTAAAAGGGGACCATTGGAGTGAAGAATGATTTTTAGGGAGGGGGAACAGTAGAACACAGCTAAGGATGATGAAAAATATATATATATTTTATAAGCCTCGTGTGTGTGTGTACTGTTTATTTAAAAGAGTTTAATGGAGTTTTTACCTGTAGTGCTTGAATAAGAATGTCTCCCAGAGGCTCAGATATTTCATCCCCAGTTGGTGGCACTGTTTTGGGAGGTTTGGGGGTGTGACCTTGCTGGAAGAGTTACATCCCTTGGGACTGGCTTTGAAAGTTATTCTGGACACTCATTCTTATGACTTTTTCTTGTGGGTTCCTTTCAGTTTTTATGAAAACAAGAGCTTCATTTTGTGTTTACACATAGTATTTGGCCAAATTGTCTAAGGACAACATGAACATTATAGAATCAAAATGGAGTAGCGTGTTGACAAACGCTAGCCATCAATCAATTAATACAGGAAGTTCTGGAGATGATCTCACCCTCGTGCTGGATAACAAAGTATGTCAGCACTACAGTCTTATACAAAGGCTACCTTACACAGAAATACTTCCGCAAGGGCATACAACCAACAACTGTCTATTAACCTTGGAAAAATGCCAGCCTTTTACTGAATCGTGTAGGCAAGGATTATTTCAAACGATCCATGTGATCCTTCTTGTGTTTGTTGACTTAAGAAAACCTCCTCTTGCCCTGTCCACTTTGAATGTGCTCCCAATTTGTCCCAACATTGGTCATCTCATTGCAATCTTTTTCCATATGATTGGAGTCTCTCTGTCTCAGTCTCTATCTGTGTGTGCGCATGTGTGTCTTCTAGTTAGTGTGGCCATGACAACCAATGCAGCTGACATATATAAGAGCAGCCTGGGAATCAACTGGGTCTTGGAAGATTTATTAGAAAGCAAAGGTATGAGTCACACCGAGTCTTCAGGAAATATGGACCGTGCTAGCTCATCCAACAAAGGCTATTATAGGAAACAAGTCCAACTAAACCCTCCTTGCCAGTGGACATGCTGACTAGCTTTGGGCAGGTGTGTGTAGGGGGGCTCATGAGACTTCCTGAGTCGCTGGCTCTGTGCTTCACCTGCTGAAGGAGAGTGCTGACCTCATCCCCCTATCCCACCCCTGCTCAGGTCTTCAGCTCTTGCTGGGGATGGCCTGCCAGTGCCTCCAACATCCTGGGTCTGTCTTGCTTCCCATTCTGCACTTCTTCGGAGCACCCAGCATCTCCTGATATTTTTAAAAACTGGAAACTTTATTCACAAAGTCTAAAATCAGATTTTCTACATCAGTCTGGCAGCAGCTAACGCTAACTTTCTGTCGTAACGGTCACTCTTTTACCCTCAGTTTCGGTGACCGCCTAGAATCCCAGTGCAGAAAACCGTTCCTTCATTGTTTCACATCTCCGTCCTGCTTTCCCCCTGTATTGATACCACTGCTATTTTTCAATACTTCTCTAAAAGCTCAGTCGGGTGATGGTGGCACACACCTTTAATCCCAGCACTCGGGATGTAGAGGTAGGTGGATTTCTATGAGTTCAAGGACAGCCTGGTCTACAGAGTGAGTTCCAGGACAGCCAGAACTACACAGAGAGACCGGTCTCAGCAAAACAAAACTGAAACAACATCCCAGCCAATCCAGTAAGGTGCAATTCCAGAAGGGAGGTAGAAATTAGCATCTGACACAGCTGTAGTGGAATGGCACAAACTCAACTATGAGAATTAGCAAGAATGGCAGAATACATAACATACATTTGTGTATATGTGGATGCATTTAAACGTTAGTTATAACACATATTTTTACTATGCATCCAAATGATCACCTAAAATATAGAAAGAACAATAAAACTGGAGCTGGAGAGATGGCTCAGTGGTTAAGAGGAACAAAATTATACTTAAAATAAGATGTAGCTGAACTCAAAATGTGTCTCATGAGAATCAAAGTCTTCGCTGAGGGACAGAAAAAGACTTGGAGTTTATGGTAATAAATGTCGTGATTTTTCGTACCACTACACCCAGCTCTCTGTGGAATTCTTTTCTGGAACTTGAAGATAGATTTTCTGGAGCTTTAACACCTGGAAAAGTCAGTGGGAAAGACTGACTCTAAAGCCCCTGTCCCCGACACTGTGTGCAAGGTAGGGATGTGTCCCGACCACATAGGCTCAGCAGCAGCTGAGTAAAAAAAAGGACAGATTGTTCCAGATGGAAGCAGGGATGGAGAGCGATGGAGAATGTGGTTGAAGACCGATCCAAGAACCGGGAAGAAGGCAAATGAGCAGAGGTCTCAAGCTTCTTGCTTTGGTGCTATTTTCCCACCAGGCCCCTCCAAGGTCACTCTCTTGTTCTCTGGACACAGTGATCAGCACCTTAGCCTTTGCCTCCTGAACTCTTTAGATTCAACTCCGAGCCTGCCAGCTAGGAGACAGCTAACCCTGGATGTTCAATGTGACACTTTCCATGTTTCTATACTTTATGCAATAAAATATATAACTTCTAATTCATCTTGCTCAGTCCAAACTTGACAACTATAAGAAAATAGAAAGACAACCGCGGAGCACTGATGTCAACTCCTGGACCCAGAAAGAATTGTGCAAGAAGTAATAATTAGCTCCTGTCATTTCTTTTTCATAGTCTTATGTAGCCCAGGCTGGCCTCAGATTCACTTATTATGTAGCAGAAAAAGATAACACAGCCCTGCTAATCCTCCTGCCCCCACCTCCCAAGTGTTAAGATCACAAGTGTGCACCACCATACATGGCCTGTTGTGGTTTTTCTTGAGAAGAAAGCACAGGCTTTATCTGGCAGGTGCCACCCTCTTTTGTCCTATGACATTGTTGGCCTAAGGCACTCAGGAACAAGCAGAGCTACTTCGTATTTTACCTGCCTCTGCATATTTCAAAGATGTCACTCTCTTTATGAATTTATCCTAACAATGCAGCTGTCCTGTGTGATTGAGAGGTGGATGTAGCACACTGTTAACAGGAATAACTGTGTGGGCTCTTGCTGTCTTGGGTTGTCTCTGACTTCCCTGTGTTCCACATTATAATAAGTTTACTTTCTGAAAAAAATTATATATAAATTTATATATTATAATTATATATAAATTATATATATATATATGTATATCTCAACATGACACCCCCAGCAAAGACTCAGAGGACCCAGGAGTTTGGAATGTAGAGAAATTTACCAGGTGTGAGCCCCCTACCACTTCCATCCATTTCTCCCTCCCTTCCTTCCTCCCTCCCGTGTTCCAGAGATGATCTTGGACATCTTATGCCTCCACTTTCCAAGTATGGGCCTTATAGGTCTATGGCAACCATGTCTGTTTTATGTGGAGTTAGAATCAAATCCAAGGCTTTGTTAATGTTAGGCAAGCATATTGTCAGGTAAGCCACATACATTTTCAATGCATTTCCTTTTTTAAAATAAAAACTATAAAGGTCTTAAGAGATGACTCAGAGGTTAAGGGTACTCACTGCTGTTGCAGAGGACCAAAGTTCAATCCCCAGAACCCATGTCAAGCAGCTCACAACTGCCTGTAACTTGAGTTGTGATGACTATGATGCATCTGACCTCCACAGGCACTTACATGCACATATGCATGTACACACATGTGTGCACACACACACACACACAAACGCACACAAATAATAAAAATATTTTTTTAAGGAAACTGATACACCATGTAGCTGTCTAAATTTAAACTGTGAAGGACATGATTACAATAGAATTCCTCTACCGGATGCTGGAACATGACATCTCAGGGACCATGGTAGGGGTGACACTGGAATAGTAGCTGAAAGTTTACATCTGATCCACAAATAAGAGGTAGAGGGAGAAAGAGAGAGAGAGAGAGAGAGAGAGAGAGAGAGAGAGCAATAACTCAATAACTGGGAATGATGTGACTTTTTAAACCTCAAAGTTCATCCCAGTGAAACACCTCCTCCAACAAGGCCACACCTTCTGATCCTTCCCAAACAGTTCCACCAACTTTGGAACAGACATTCAAATATATGAGCTTATGAGGTCCATCCTCATTCAGACCACTATGCCTAAGCTGACTGGCCAGTGAGCTCTGGGGATCCACCACCTCTGTCTCCCCAGTGTTGGGATTATAAGAGTCTGCCATTGTCTTGGTTAGGTTTTATTTGCTGTGTAAACACCATGACCAAAAGCAACTGAGAGGGATGCATTGGTTCATTCCCCATTGCTTTAATGCAGTCACCGAGGCTGAGTCATGGAAAGAAGGTTTGTTTGGGTCTCAGCATATAAGATAGAAACCCCAGCTCTTGCCTCAAAGGGGACAAGAGATAGTTTCTGCAGGAGCCAAATATGGGTGACCATGGCTCAGGAAGACAGGTTCAGGTTACCCTAAAATCTATGTTCTAATGTGGTAACAGTTGGTGAAGCTTTTATAGAGATAGAACAAAGTCACAATGAAGTTGATATTCAAAGATATTTATGGGTACACTACATAGGCAGGATCCTGAAAAGTTAGGGAGACCTCTGTCATAGGCCTCGGGTACCACCTGATAGAATTCTTAGTTTTGGGTTGGTAGAAGCTGGAGAGTCTGTGAAGTCATCCCCAAAGATTTCATGTGGTAGTAACAAGGATGCTAAGTCAGGAATAGAGGGGCGTGATGGAATTGGCTGGTAAGGGGACTAATGACAGACAGCCCAAGATAAACTAGAACTGGGCTCTGGACCGGCAACATTCCAACCTCTTCACAGTCACTGATGCTCCTGTCAGTCAATCAACCTTGTGGACTTTCTGCCAAGAAGTAGATTCTCTGCACATCCCTGCATTTCCCCCATGATCCCTTTGCTGCTCTTTTTCAGAATCCGTGGCCAAATCCTCCCCAGTGTTATCTTCCTGGTGGTCTATCTCCCACGCCCTCCGTTTATTCTGGACACTCCTGTCCTTTCGTGGGGACACAGGACAGCCTCAGCACAGTGAGACTAGATGCTGGTCAACAGATTCTGTATGTCAGAGCTGGCAGTGTGTGGCTGCCCTCCCTGCCTGGACTCTCTAATCACGGTACTGTCTTACCCTCAAAACATTGAGAGTGCCTTTCCTGAGTCCTTCCACGTCCCAGCCCAAAGCATAATTAATAGGCGTTCTGTTGTGGGAAGCAGGAGACTCCCATTCTGTGGCCACCCTCCCTGGCATACCCAGGGTATAGTTCCCTCTGCTTTGGCATGAGATTCTGACACCAACCTCAGCCACTCCACAGCTCTACAGCCCAGCCCTAAAATGTCCGTCTGTCTCTACTTCGTGTGGTGCATGTTTCTGCAAACCCGGAAAGCCCAAAACCTCCTGAAGGAAAAACATGGCCCTGGTGTTGGAAGAGTTGAGTTGCAACACAGCCAAGGCTCAATCAGAATGGGGCATCTGTTCAGCCATCCAGAGAGCGAGACACCTAAGTGTACCCTGGTCAGAGCCCCCCAGGGTGACAGTGGATATATTAGAGTTTCCTTCCTATGCAGTCAGTTATAAAGGAACACGTGGCTTCCTGGTTTATCTTGAGCCTGTCTACAGACTCTGGGCTATATTTTTCTCTTTTTATCCTTCTAGTCCTGAGAAGACTGTGCCATCACCCTCATTTTAGAGATGAGGGACTGAGGTTACAAAAGGTCAGTAGTACCGTCCTCTACTGCTGTGGACCTAGTACCAGTGAACTGGAGCAGAGCAGAAATGCAAGGACCAACTCTGGAGCCCATTCTACCTCAGTCTTCCTGTTCTCTCATGGTGTCTCCGGGGACCAGGCCCTTTAAGGGTTCACACTTTCCTTCCCTAGGACCAATCACCCATCATAAAGTCCCTATGCCTCTCTCAGGACATGAGACAGTGACTGCCCTTGATTTTTTCATTGGCCCCATATATTCATCAATCAAAGTCCGACAGATTTCCCTCCAGCTCTGCCTCAGGGCTGGATATGAGGCAGGGGCATATGTCTCTGCTACCAACGTGCACATGGCTGCAGGGAAGTGCCGGGCCATCAATCAGGTGAAGCCTCTCTGCTGCCAGAGTAAACAGGAGTCCTTTGTCCCCAGGAACTGACTGCCAAGGAGAATGAGTTAATGGGCACTGGCTGCTGAGCAATCTCAGGTCCCTACTGAGTAGGGAGGAATTAGGGAAAAAAAGCACGAAACAGGAGTCTGGAGTCTGGTTCAGAAGTCAGCAATGCAGAGAGCTAAGGGGGTCTTCTGCTTTGGTGCCACATGGTTGTGGAGACTTAAGTAAGGACAGAGTGGAGGTAAACATTTGATTTCAGGAACTTTAAAGGAGATAATGACAGCCCAGGGCCTGGAATATCCCAAACAACTCTTCGAGCTTGCCTGTTTTTGGAAGTGAACTCTAGAGAAACTGCTCAAAGAAAGTGGAGAGGGACCAGAGAGACGGCTCAGTGGGCAAAGGCACTTGCCACCAGGCCTGGCAACCTCATTTCCATCCCTGGAACCCATGTGGTGGGAGAAGAGAACCAACTTTGGCCAGTTGTACACACACACACACACACACACACACTCTAAATTATTGTAAAACTTTTTTTTTAAAGGAAATAGCATGAACTAGACATAGTAACCTGCGAACACTTGTAATCTCAGCAATTTCCACAGCCTCAGAACTTCTCAAGGACTCTGAATGACCGGTCTGATAATTGAATAAAAGGCCAGGTCTTGCTAAATACAGCAGCTCAAGCCTGTAACCCCAGCACTCTGGAGGGTAAGGCAAGAGTTTGAGGCCAGCCAAGGCTACAGAGTGAGATTTAGGCCAGGCTGGGTTAGAGTGAGACCCTGCCAAAAAAAAAAAAAAAAAAAAAAAAAAAAAACCTAAAAACAAACAAACAAACAAACCCATAAAACAAAAAACCAACTTCTCTCCCCAAAAAACATGGTTGTTTTTCTCTTCCTCCCTCCTTCCCTCCCTATCTTCCTGTACCTCCCCCACTTCTCTCTCTCTTTCTGTGTGTGTGGGGGAGGGTGGGCTAGGGGTGGTCTATCCACATAGAGGTCAAAGGAAACCTTTCAGGATCAATTCTCATATTTCACACGTGGGTCTCGGGTATAGAACTCAGGTTATCAGGCTTGGCAGCAAGCACCTTTACTCCCTGAGCCATCTTGACCACCCCAATCCTAGGGTATAAATGTGATCACAGCCACAGGTGCTCAAGAGGAGCACAGTGGCCATGCTCTTTCATTTTACTGTTTTATTTTATTTTATTGAAACAAGGACTCATATAGTCCAGTCCAGCCTTGAACTTCTGATGCTCCTGCCCCTACCTCCCAAGAACTGGGATTTCTGCCTGGCTGGATTGGATGCTGATGAGACTCTTGGGAACTTTTGCTTTAACCTCTTTGCTGCCTCCATGTTGATGCTTGATAGATGTCCCCATCACAGTGTGTTGACAGATAGCATAGTTCACATGGGGAACAATTCCAACGGCCATGTAAACATTTGGGGCCATTTCATTGTTCCAAAGTTCAAAAAACAAAAGAGGAAAGCCATCTCATTGGCTGCCTTCACGATGATGGAACCCCACATTTATCCTCTGGCAATTAAAATAGTGCATGGAGACTGCGCTGTGAAGGGCCCCCTTTCCTGCCATAGTTAATTGTTTTCTCATTTTGTCATGGCCTCCATTGTTCCCTTGGGAGATTTGCAATGCTTGCAGAGCACACAATTTAGCTTCCATCTGCAGGCACAAAATCCAGTCAAATGCACCAGTGTTTACCAAGAAACCAGAATTTAATAGGTATTTGTCTGCATTCTCAGTAAGGCACGGGATCACTAAAGCTCATGGACAACTGGTAGAAACAATAAAATAATCCCAGACTCACAGTCACTGAACAGTTAAAACTTCCCTACAGTGAAAGGGCTTAACCTTCAACTGACTGCCCCCTCTTCCTAAGGGAGATATATGGGTGTGATTGAGATGTGGGTATGGGCTGGGGTATGGGATGGGGGTATGGGATGGGGTATGGGATGAGAGTATGGGATTGGGTATGGGATGGGGTATGGGATGGGGTATGGGTTGGGGTATAGGATGGGGTATTGGATGGGGTATGAGACGAGGTGGATGAGGGTATGGGATAGGGTATGGGTTGGGATATAGGATGGGGTATGGGATGGAGTATGAGGTGGATGGTGGAATAAGGGTATGAGACAGGGTATGGGATGGGGGTATGGGACAGAGTATGGGACGCGGCATGAGATGGGGTGTGGAATAGGGGTAGGGTTCTGGCAGTGCTTGGTCAGGAAGACCAGGGACAGCAGAAGCAGCTTGAGGACTTGCCTGCAACTCCAGGGATCTTTACGTTACTCAGAGCATGACACTGTCACTTCCCTGCTGGAGCCATGCCACGCCGTGCCACTCAACAAAAATGTGAACTGATGGTAGGACATGGCCCCACCCCCTTCTCCATCCTTCACTGCCTCCAATCTCTCAGGTCTTCAGACTAGCCCAGGTTCTGCAGCTTTAGGGTTTTTGCACCCCTTCCGGGAAAATTCCATCCAAGAGCTGGCAAGTCTCCAAATGACCTCTGAATGGGCTCCTGAGTTTGAGCGTGCATCAGAGGCTAGCTGACCAGTGACTACAGGTCTTTCTGCTTGCTCCCAGCCCAGTGAGTCAGCCCAAGTTACAGATCATCCCCAGGTGACTGCCAAGGTCCCAGTGACCATTCTCGGAAATCTTGCTTCTTCTTTTTTGCCAGCCTCACCTGCACATTATCTCTCTGAAGCAGCCTGCCTACTTCTGATCCCTGATAACCACCCCTTACCCTGTCTACTTGTCACCTGTCACTCAACACTTCTCGCTATCGAAAGTCTGGTGTGAGGACTGCCACAGCAGGGACAGGTGACCCACAGGCTTGGGAGCTGTCCTTTCTTGTGCAAAGCTCAGCTCTTATTTCTTGCTCGTGGTAGCTCTTTGGAGAACCAGCTTAACTCCTCTGTGCCTCAGTTTCCTCAAATGCATGATAGAAGTCCTAATAGAAACTCCTAATTTGAAGGTCATGATGAGTACTATGCCACTCAGGAGGGGACTATTCCAGAAACAAATGTTACCGTCCCTCAAGCAGAGTTTGAATGTGGGAGTTTGAAGGGCGGTTCTCTCTTGCTAAGCCTGGACTCACATGTCTTTTCTCTGCTTAGAGTTTCCTCCGTGTGAGAACAGGGGTGATGGACTAAGAAATGCATGCACTGTATCAACTTTCTCCAGTTTCTAGTGAGTAGCTGAACTCTGCTTTTTGTTTTGTTGTTGTTGTTTTTCAAGACAGGGTGTCTCTGTGTAGCAGCCCTAGACGTCCTGGAGTCCTGAAATTTGCTTTGTAGACCAGTCTGACCTTGAACTCACAGAGATCCACCTACCTCTGCTTTCCAAGTGCTGGGATTAAAAGCATGTGACACCATGCCCAGCTGAGTAGTTTCCATGGAATCTGTTTCCATGACCCCAGCGTCCTATCATGGTTGCAGAGCGGTGTTTCTCAACCTGAGGGTCTCTGTCACTTTGACAAACCTCTAGCTCTAAAAAAATATTTACATTGCTGTCCATATCAGTAGCAAAATTACAGTTATGAAGCAGTAACAAAAATAATTTCATGGTTGGGGGTCACCAGTACGTGAGGAACTGTGTTAAAGGGTCTCAACATCAGGAGGGTTGAGAATCACTGTCGAAGAGGGAGCTAAATGAAGTGAGGACTTCAGGGCTTTGGATTATATGCTGGGATTTGACTCATGTATTCAAAGACATACCAAATCTGACAGAGCCCTCACTGGGTGGGGTGAGGGGTGTGGGTGGGGACCTACGGGAAGCCAGACTGTCAGGTCACTTGTCCAAATGGAATTGATTTAAACTAGACTCCTGGAGTGTTCAGAACAAGCAGGAGTTCCCTTTGCTGACTGCATAAGTCACTGCCCTCAACTCCTTAAGTCCATGGGTGTTTCAGCACACTGGGATGTTTTTAACCACATAATTATAACCAAGGACACTGTTGTTTAGATCTCTCATTAAAACATCATTAGAGGGCTGGAGAGATGGCTCAGTGGTTAAGAACACTGACTGCTCTTCCAGAGGACCTGGGTTCAATTCCCAGCACCCACATGGCTACTCACAACTGTCTGTCACTCCAGTTCCAGGGGTTCTGACACCTTCACACCAACGCACATACAATGAATCTAAATAAATTATTTAAATAACAAAAAGTATCATTAGACAATCCCAGCCTATCTCAGTTTCTACGTGTGGCCTCCTGAGTCCCAGATAAATCAATTTATAAATGATCTTTCTGTCTGAGAAGTTGTACCCATGAAATCTCAATAATATGGCCACCTAAACAAAACCGGCACAATGGCAATACCAGTTGACATGACAACAAAAATCAAAAATGAGGTAAATCTCACCGGGCCCCACACTACCTACAGATAACTAATAAATGCTGAGAGAGGGAGAATCAGTCTTCTCCATGGGCAAATCCTCAGATAGGTTGTCCTATTCCGAGGAGTTAGCCCAGTCTTAAATACATATATGCATGAGCGACATTAAATACACATATACACACACACGTAGTGTGTATGCATTAATAATAATTAAAGAGAAGTTATGAATTATAGGAGTGGAGCATAGATGGGAGAAGTTGCAGGGAGAAATGATGTAAAACAGTGTACTCATGTATGAAATTCTCAATGAAACTTTTAATTTAAATTTAAAAAGTGAACTTTCTGAAAACTATTGGGGAAGGAATTCCAATTAGATTCGTTCTCTGACAGTTGGCTCTTTTTAGCCCTCTGGATGACGGGAGGTAATTTCTCATAAGAAAAGTGGCCAACAACACAAGATGCTGTGTGGACAGGGACATCACTGTCCCCTGTGAATGTCCCCTCTGGGAGTGTCCCCTGAAGCCGTTGGACTCAGCTCTAATGGACGCGGGAAACTCATACCCGTTTGAACAGTAACTTGTAACTGACGGAAAGAAAAAAATAAAGCTTGACCGGAAATAGGGGACTCCCTACACAAAAGGAGGAAGTGTGGACACAATAAGAAATGGGATGAAGTTTTGCAGAGAGGAAACGGGTGCTGGCCACGTTGATAGGGAGACTAGAAAAGAAACGGCCCTAGATTTAGTCTACAGCTGGAGGAATAGATCCAACCGCCTCCTGCACAGGAGAGTAAGGCGGTGCCTGCCACACCTCTGGGGATATCAGGCTGGGATTGGCCTCTGTACACAGAGCATGCTGTTATGGGCTGCGGACATGCAAGAAGAACGGTCCTAGCCAGGTCTGGACTGAGAAAACAGGATGGCAGACCCTTCCCTGCTCCACACCAATGCCTCCTTCATGAACAGAATAAGTCACATTCATCGCAGCAAACTTGAAGTCAGCTAAACAGCGCTCAGCCAAGGCTCTCCGCTGCCGCATCTTAGCTGTTACATGAACCAAGTTGTTCTCCTCAAAGCAGCGTTTCTTCTCTCAAAGATGGGAAAGAGACGACCTGGCCTCATGTAAGGCATAAGAATGAACATTTAAGGCCCTGTGCCTGGTGAACCTCAGCATGGTTTTGATTACCATTAGGGGTGTTCCTGTCTGTCACTGCAGAGAAGCTGGGGTGATTGGGACAGAAAGACCGAACTTAAGGAGTCCAACCACAGCATGGCAAGGACTCTGGCCCCAGCACCAGAGACAGATAGCATGGCATGTCACGGTATGGCATAGTCTCTAAAGCAAATCAGAGCCCACTTAGAGTCCCCTTATTTCATTTGAGGATGGTGGAGAGCTCATAGTGAAAGCCTGCAGCCAGGCAGAAGGCAGGGGGTGGGGAGCAGCTGTATGGTGTCAGTACCTTAACACCCATACCCTTTGATGTTAATTCAGTTCCCAGGTGAGAGATCCTGTCTGCCAAGTCCCAGTGGGTACCTGTCAGCATCTGCGAAGGAGGCTGGAGGAATGCTGGCAAGGGCAGCTAGGTTCTGAGATTCTATTCTTACAAAAAAGTGGTTATAAAATACTGGTAAATAATAGTTGTGCAGAGTGAAAACGGAAGTCCTATAAATTCATTAGTGCCATAAGTGTGTAAACATACATGCCTTGCTCACATTCATACACACGTGTACTGATGGTTATGGATATAAAGACATTCGCACGCGTGTGTGTGTACACAAATGTGTGTTTCTGTATGCATAGTGTACATATCTGCATTTCAGGTGCAATCACGGATCGTTACCTCGGAAGAGAGCTGCTGAATAAGAACACAAAGATGTGTGTGAGATTATTAAGAGTCAGAGAAATACAAATAGTGGCTACACTGATGGGCTGGCTTTTGCTTCCTAGACTGGAGGAGTTAGGTCATCCAGCAATGGAGGGAAGCCGAGCTATTAGAAAAATAAACCCACGGGTTGAGTGATTTCACACAGTGTAGATCAGCAGCACGTGGGGTCTAGCAAGGGACCACTTGGTTAAGTCATAGCCATCAGCATGGACTTCAGTAGAAACAATAATGCAATAAAAATAAAACTGGAAAGATGAATGTCATTCAGGGATATAGTATTTGATTAGCATCTTTGGAAGTCCTGGGTTCAAACCCTAATACTGCAAAACAATCACCCCACCCCTCATTATATATGTGTCAATTCATGAGTTCCTAATACTGTCCCTGAAATGATAATTGGTCCCTATAAAGGGTGGCAATTATTACATAACAACTTAAGTGACTTGTGTATGTGTGTGGAATTAATGAAATGGGTGAGCCCAGGCAGGGGCTGGGAGAAGCTAGCAGATACAGACACATCATGTCCCGGGACATGGGATCCAAAGCTGCGGGAAGACCTGGGTTTTGAACTGGGCCTGTTAAGACTACAGTCCTCCTCAGGTGGGGAAGAAAGACCTTTAAGGTCACGGGCAGGTCGGCCCAGTGCAGCTGGCACTGAGTAGCGGCTCTGGAATGCAAGGCATGTTTAGGGAAAACAGCTAAAGAGCCCCTGTATGCCAGGTGCAAGGCAGCAGGGTACTTGCGGGGTGGGGGGGGGGGGGGGGGGGATGCTCTAGATCCCTCTGTCTTTGGATCGGCTGTCCAGGCAGCAGCGGTGTGTGTCTGTCCTTTCCATCCCCCTGCAACGAAGCCGCTCTCACGCTGACCTCACTGAGAAAGCTGTGCCTCTAGATGAGCATCTGCTCCCGGGAGACGGAGGCAACAGATCATCCGAGGCCCAGCCCCATTGCCTCTCGATTTCAACACGAAAGAGTGAAGAAACCTAAGGACACATTTAGGGCACAGTAGGAGGGTCAGACAGGCCAGGCCTGGAGGCCTTGTTCAGCCACCTGCAATGCCCTGCACTTCCACTTCCCAGCATGCTGCTGTGGTGAAATCTCACTCAGCACGTGTATTCAGCTCCGGGTGCAGGCAGCAGAGGAACAGCTTGAAGCAAGTGATTCACCAGCTCAGGCCACAGGGCTCTCCCTGGCTGGGAGATCTCTTGACTTCCTTTTAAGTTTCCTGCCATCCATCACCCGGATCTTCTGCCTTCAAAGTCAGATTCCAGGGATGTCTCCCTTTGACCTGCAAGGTCTGTCTAAGGTCACACACATTCCTTTCCTCTCCCCTACATAGTTGACATTCCTCCTGAGAAGCCCCTGTTTTAGGGAGGAGCACAGAGGACCACCACTCTCTAAAGTTTGCTGTTCAGAAATGAGCCCCGTCAATCCCTTTTCCTATGGTGAAAGGAAATACGTGACTGATAAATACACCAATAAAGCAAAATTTAAGTGTCTTCTTTACTGTGTTCTGAATATTGCCTTTTTACTTTCTAATAAAGACCGGTGGCCTTTCGGTGTCTGGTTGGACAATTTGAGCGCACTGTGTGAAACTCATGCCAACTCCACCTAAGAACCTGATTTAAACATGCAAGAACTCGGACTGGCTGTGGGTGCTGGCTCACTGGCTCACTCAGTGACGAGCTTGCTATGAAAACTCAAGGAACTGAGTGGGAATCCCTAGGACCTACAAACATTAAAAGCCAGGTGCAGCAGCAGGCACCTGTAACCCCAGTGCTAGGGAGTGCAGACAGGAAGTCTCTGGGGACTCACTGCTCAACTAGCCTAGGCAAATGGATGAGCCTGAGGTCCAGAGAGAGACCCTGTCCCAAAGAAACAAGATAGCATACCAATAAGGAAGGCATCCAGTGTCAACCTCCGACCGGCACATATATTCACACCTGTGTGCGCGCGCGCGCGCGCACACACACACACACACACACACACACACACCTCCATTCCTTATGAATAATGAGGAAAATTATTTTCTCAAAGCATTAAAATGAATTCTAAACTAATTAACCATCAACTAGAAGAACAATTCAATCACCCAGTGCTACAAACACTAGGCTGTCACACTTTCCCCTTATTTAAATTGACTTTCCAGCCAGTCTGAAAATTCACAGCAGTGCCCAGTCTGCGCAGAAGCTCTCACTGGGATTATTGGCTTTGAGCCAGGCTTTCTACCCCTTCCTATGATTTTTGTGCTCTATTTCAAGCAGACTGGAGTGTCCACCACTCAGCCTTAAAAAGCCTGAGATAGAAATGAAAATGCAAAGCATGATAATATATCGGAGCATTGAAGTAGCCGGTTAATACCCCTGGAGTCATGAAAAACTCAGCTGTGAGGAGCTGCAGCTTCATGGGGTGGGGAGATTCGCCTCTTGGGCAAGTCGTTAGCACATTCAGGCCATGTTGAGTTCAAACTTGGCCGTGATAGAGCAGCAAGCCTGCTGTCTTTCTGGAATGAATGCACAGGATATTCCTGCTTCTGTGTGCCACCCACTAGCAATGTGGACCTGGGCTCCTGTCTGCCCTCAGACTTTAGAATCAACTAGCACCCATAGGGCCCTAACAGATCTCAGAGGCTGAGGATGGTCTAGACAAGCCTGAAGTTGGCAGGAAGGAAAAGCGCCTGGACCTGGCAATGAACTTCTGACTGAAAGTCTCTCAGTGTTTTGTAAGAAGTTCCCAGGTGCTCTTGGCATCAGGGCCTTTGGGAGAAAAGGTCCGGGGCACCGATCATTCACCTGGGGACCACCTGACCACTAAGCCCTGAACTGAGTGGATTTCGGTTCCAGGCGGAAGAATGGCATAGCAAAGACCAACTACATTTTGACCTGTTGTGGCTCTCAGTATAATGGCCACATCAGTATTACATCTTGATTTAACTCATTTCTATTAATCTGTATATCACCACATGTCTCTGGCTTACTGGGTAAAGTTCCAGCGATTGTCTCTGGCGGGGCTACATGGCTTCTCCCACCTTCTTTCTCCCAGCATTTCGTTTAGTTTTCCCCACCTAGCTCTAGTTTACTAAGCCACTATCCAAAACAAATTCTTTACTAACCAATGGTATTCACAGCATACAGAGGGGAATCCCACATCAAGCCGGCTTTTTGAAGCTCATTCCATGTAGTGAGATGCCTTGTTCAGCCTTAATGTTATGGGGAGGTGCTTGGTCCTGCCTCAACTGAACATTGATTTCCCATGGGAGGACTTACCCTTTCTGAGGAGTGGATGGGGATAGGTTGGGGGGAAGTGGGAGAGAACAGGAGGAGGGGAGGAAGAGAGAACTGTATAGGAGGTCCTTCTGTATTTGTGTTGCTTTCATTGGTTGAATAAAGAAACTGCCTTGGCCTTTTGATAGGGCAGAACTTAGATAGGCAGGGAAAGAGAACTGAATGCTGGGAGAAGGAAGACAGGCAGAGAGAGCTGCCGTGGAGCCAGCCACCAGGTCAGACATGCTGAATCTTTCCCGGTAAGCCATGACCTCATGGTGACATACAGATTATTAGAAATGGGTTGAATCAAGATCTGAGAGTTAGCCAATAATAGGCTAGAGCTTATGGGCCAAGCAGTAATTTAATTAATACGATTTCTGTGTGGTTATTTCAGGGATTAAGCTAGCCAGGTGGCGGGACACAGCCCGCTCCTCCTGCAACAACTGTGGTTAGTATGTAAAATGAATTAGATTAATAAATAAATATTCCTGGAGGTTTCTCTCCTGCTCGCCAGCTCCCGGATGACTACTCTGAGGCTTAATATTAATTATAATTGCTTGGTCAATGGGTCAGGCTTCTTACTGGCTAGTTCTTACATATAAATTAGCCCATTTCTAATAATCTGTATATCACCCGTTAATGTTCTGGCATGTTACTCCTCTGGAAGCCACTGGCATCTCTCCAACTCTCTCTTCTTTCTCCCTGTATCTCTGTTTGGATTTCCTACCTAGCTATATTCCACCTAGCTATTGGCCAAATCAGCTTCTTTATTAACCAAAGGCAATAAAGCATATTCACAGCATACAGAGATATCTCACATCAAATAAATAAATAGGTGTGGCTATAGTAGCCTTGGGGGTATCTTGTCATTGTTGGGGTTTGTCATAAGAGCCATAGCTGGGCGGGACTATTCATCAGTTTTCTTCCTTAAGGCCCCACCCCGAGATGAAGACTATAAGTAACTAAAGCTGCTGAGAGAGGGAGAATCAGTCTTCCCCTAGGACAAACGCCTCCATTAGACCAGTCCTAAGTGCCCAGCCCTAAACACACATCCAGACACACAAGCAGCACTGATTGGACTCAGGAGGCTGTATTTGTCAATAATTAAAGACAAAATCATGATTTTGAGAGAGTGGGGAGGATCTGGACGGGGGGGGGGGAAGGGATAGAAATGAAGTAAATACTGTATTCAAGTAAGAAATTATTTTTTAAAAAAATTCTTTGTTTAGATTTAAAAAAGAAAAGAAAAGAAACCAGGCATGGCAGCATACGCCTGATCTCAATATTCAGGAAGCAGAAGCAAAACCCTAAGAAGAAGGAGGAGAAGGAGGAGGAGAAGGAGGAGAAAGAGGAGAAGGAGGACAAGGAGGAGAAGGAGGACAAGGACTCTGTTTAATAGAGATATGTTCCTGCAGCTGCCAGACTGAAGGAGGAACCTGTAGCTTTTGTAGTGATCCCAGGCATGGCTGGTATGAGATGGTCTCCTTACACTCACTTTATCGTGGCAAAGGAAGGTGTGTAGACTCAATGACTAGTATTTTCACAACAGGAAGGCAAAAGAGGACATAGTAACATAAACATTACAATAACTTTGTTTTGTTTGCTTTTTGTTTTTTCCAGACAGGGTTTCTCTGTGTAGCCCCTGGCTGTCCTGGAACTCACTCTGTAGACCAGGCTGACCTCAAATTCAGATCCACCTGCTCTGCCTCCCAAGAGCTGGGAAAGGCACTTGCTGCTACTGCCTGGCTTACGATAACTTTGTATAGCAAAAGCTTCCATTGTGTTCTCTGTGGAGGTGTAGGACATTCCAGGAGACTGGATGGGGACCAGTTCAGGGTAGCCTAACAGGAGAGGAACTTATCCCTGCAGAGAGATGATACCCAGACTCCTAGATGTTAGCCAGGGAAATCACTGTGTGTGAATGCAATCTGAATTGCTGGTTTCCTGGTGTGCGGTTAGATCCTGGGCCAAGTCCTATATGGCCTCGTATATAGTCTCCCTGGCACCGCTCACAGGTACCAACAGTCTTGACTGAGATGCCTGAGAGGGGACCCCAGCAATCAGCCATGGGGATGGCAGATCCCCAGTCTGTCAGCTGCTGAAAGAGATGACCCCAACACCACCAGTCAAGATGTTAATGAATAAAGGACCGAGAATAAAGTGGCCTAATCTTTGGCAGGGTCTTCCGTCTTGGGGCTAGTGCCGGCGGCAGAGACAGATGGGAAGTGGCCAGCACCATCTATGAATTAATTAGCACTGTACACTGAACACCAGACAAACAAAAGGCTGAGGAAATGTCACAATATTGTGTTGCTAATGTGATAAATGACTCAGATGGAATGCTAAACATGTTAAGACGGCCATGACAGTTAATGTGTTTTACCACTGTATAGCTATCCCCGGAGTGATTTAATTTGGGCTCAAAATAATACTCTAAACAGAAGAGAAGGAAGGAAGGAAGATGGAGTCACAGTTAAAGAATTACAAAGCTCTGCGCTTTACAAGAATATTAAATGCAATCGCAATGTAATTTGGTTTTGCCATGGACCAAGCACATTTTCTTCTGTTGATGGCATGGCCTCAGATGCACAAGGGCTCCAGTAAGGAGAGCATACAGGTTACCTTACTGAAGAAATTATTACAGACAACTCAAAGCTAAGGAAGGGACAATGGCAAAGACGTTAAGATGAAGTTAAATGAAGGTAACCAATCTGTGTTGATAAAGAGTGGGCTTGTCCAAGTGTTGTAATTGATGACAAAATACAGCTAGTTGAGAAAAGGGCTTTAAAATCAACTGTCTTGTTATGCAAAGCAAAACAAGAACCCAAACTCGAAGCAAATAAGAAAAGAGGAATTTATGAATCAAGCTGGAATGTGGGTCCCACTAAATGGGTGAAGGTGGTGTTGCCTCATTTCTTAGAACAACTTAGGGAGGTTTTGTCTTTCTCAGTAGAATGTAATAGGGGTGTTGATTTTCTGTGCAGCGGTTGCATGCTAAGTTCTCAAAACGACACTGTGTATTTACTGGTTGAGACACCAAATGGCAGAAAAGGCCAGGAGTCAATGACAAAAGCTCTCGTGTAATTTGCAAGTAGAAGTAAGATGGTTCTGAGCACTAGCCCTTCTGGGCTCATGGCTTTGTAAAGGAGACCTCGGCTGGGAACTGGAGCTGCAGCAGGTTGCTGCTACCCACATCCCCCTCCTGCTTCATGGTTGCTGGCACCCACAAGAAGTGGCAGAAACCAATTCTCTCTCCTCTCACCGTGGAGACATCTGTGGTGAGGAAGAGGGCACAGGGCGAGGACTGTGGCACGCCGTGGACGTGTCTGCTTGGTAGTTTTCTTACTGTTGCTTGAGCAAGGTCTTACTATGAAGCTCAGGTTAGCCCTGAGCTTGCTTATGCAGCCGGCACTAGCCTTGAATTCTTGACCTTCCTGGGTCAGCTTCTTGGATTATGGATATGGACCATCAGTCTCAGCTCTGCTGTGGACAGGTTTGGACACAGTGGAGCCGTACCATTATGAAGCTATTTGTGCTGGTGGCTTTTCTCGTGACTAGAACCAACTATCTGTCAAGAAGCAGGTTAAGGGATGAGGGATTCATTTTAGCTCATGGTTCAGTGGTCTTGTCCGTCATGGTGGGAGACAAGGGGGCAGGAGCGTGAGGCAACTGGTCACGTTTTATTCACAGCCAGGAAACAGAGAAGGAGAATGCTGATGCTCACCTCGCTCTTTCCGTTATCTTCCGTCCAGGACCCCAGCCCATGGGATGGAGCTGCCCATATTTGTGTCAAATCTTTCCCACCTTTATTAACCCCACCTGGAAAGGTCCTCACAAACAAGCCCAAGGTTTGCCCCTAGGTGCTTCTACAGTCTGTCAAGTTGGCTATGCTGACTAACCCCCACATTGTTCTTTGATTTCAACATGACCTTTCCAGATTCTACTCTGGACTCTGGAAAAGGCCCTCAGTGTACCTGAACCTCCATCATATTCCGTAAAACAGCTAATAAAGCCAACAGCTGCTAAGCAAAAGAAGTTCGGTAAAGGAGGACTATACATGGAGCAGTGTGGGGTGACATCTGGAAAATGGCATTTAGCAGATAATGAAGATGTTTGCAAGCTAAGTTAAAATGTAGACAGAATGTCCAATATTATGAGATATTTGATAACACTGTGTAAAGATAGGTCACTGAGATTGGTTTAATAAAAAAGCTGAACGGCCAATAGCGAGGCAGGATTTCTAGGTACAGAGGATGCTGGGAAGAAGAAGGGCAGAGACTTGAGGAGATATGAAAGAGTCAGGAAGCAGGATGGACAGAATGTAGATGAGGTAAACTAGCCCTGGGGACCGTACATAGATGAATAGATATGGGTTCATTTAAGTTATAAGAGCTAGCAAAACAAAAACAAACAAACAAACAAACAAAAAAACAAAAAAACCCCACAAGCCTAAGCTATCAGCAGAGCTTTTATAATTAATAATAAGCTTGAGTTATTATCGGGGTGCCAATGATCTGGCAAAAAGGTCCAAGTAAGTTCCAGGCACAAAGAAGAGCCCATGTAAAGGTCCCCCAAAGAAAGAGTCATAGGAGCCCAGAGATAAGAGTGGAGGAAGAAAGGACTGGGGAGAACAATACAATGAACCCAGGGATGGAGGGGAATCCAGGTCATCCCCAGCCCTGGGCAGGAATTGGGTTTTTGTTTGCATTCTTTAGATCTACCAAGTTTACAAAGCAGATTGCTCTGACTTCATCGCAATGGTCCACAAATGGCTACCATGTGGGCCCCCATTTCAATGGCAAGGCAAGAAGTGAATCAAGGGGGCCAGATAGGTAGCCTTATTAGTGGCTTGGTGTTGATCTGCTGTGCCTCCAGCCAAGACAGGAATGGTGGAGATGGCTGGAGATGGCACTGTGAATAGTTTGGAGGAAAAGGTGGCAGGGTCTTCTAATAACAGAATGTGGTGAGTGAGAAAAGAAGCCATCTGTGTAGGCGAAGGAGCGGACGCATAAGGGCGGGTGCAGCAGCTGTCTGGGCTATACCAAACTTGAGATTGCTGTGGCTTCTGGGGAGGCATCAAGAGTGTAGACAAATACTGGTCTGAAGTTCTGGGGGTGGTGTCAGAGCTAGAGATAAGGGGAAAATGTGGGCCCGGCCAGATGACTCAGCAGACAATGTCACTTTCCACATCTGATGGATGACCTGAGTTTGATCTCAGAAGTCCACACAGTGGAGGGAGACGATCAACACCCCAAGTTGTCTTTAACTTCCGTTTGAGTGTACAAGTCCGCCGTCATCCCCCTCCCTGCCACCCCCCCAGAAACAGACAGGCAAACAAATAAACAAACAAACAACCTGGAGCTGGGGGTTTAAGTGCTCTTGAGTCACCCCGTGAACAGTATGCGCTCTTAACCACTGAGCCATCTTGCTACTCCCCTTTCAACAGCTCTTGAAGCCCGGTGGGGAATTTGGGTTTCCACAACAAGTGTACTGTTATTCAGGGTGGTGACCTCGACTAGAGAAGAATGCCACCTCCAGTAGGAAACCATCAACCTTTCCCCCCATCTGTCCTGTCTGTTCCCCATCCAGCATCCACTGTCCTCCATATGCTCCCCACAGCATGGACCTAAACATGAGCCCTGTTGCTTGAATATCTGAGTTTCTTTATATGGAGTATACCAAAATAATAAGATTGCTTCTTCAGAAGTGAACCAGCCAAAGGAGCAAGAGATAGCACAGCCGGCTTGAAGATGATCATAAGCAAGCGTTCGGGGCATTCTTCTTCCGTGGAAAAGGTTAACGCTTCTGCAAGTACTGGGAAATGAATTTCCATGTCATGGCGTTTTGCAAAGTCATGATGCCTCTGGCCACGTTAAAACGGCTGCTGGTGACTGCACTACAGCCTTCAGCACACAGCGGAGGAAAATGGGAGCTGGGGCCTAAATACAGAACCTTGCTAGAAATTAAGGTCTGGGGAAATGACACCTTTCATTGTGTTTTCATAATCTTCCCAAGCAGTATGGATGACAACGAAAATAAAGCTGATATAGACCGAAAGGTTGTCCACACAAGAGGGCCCATCATAGTGTCATCTGAGAAGGCAAAAAAATAAATAAATAAATAAATAAATAAATAAATAAGAAAATCATATAAAAAAGGGAACTGGAAAAATTATGACTCAGAGATATGTTGACATATAATGCATGCGGATGACTGGGGAGAATTTTAGGTTATAGGGAAAATACTTATTATTCCGTTGTATTTAATCCCTTAAACATAGACATTGAAATGATTGAATGAATAGATGTCAGGAAACAAACATCTACTGAAAAATTACATGTGTGAGACGCGAAGTGACTGTCTTAATTAGGTTACTACTGCTGTGAGAAAACCCTATGACGAAAAGCAGCTTGGGGAGGAAGCGGTTTATTTCAGCTTATATGCCTGTTTCACAGTCCGTCAATGAAGGAGGGCAGGGCAGGAACTCGAGGCAGGAAGCTGGAGGCAGGAACTGAAAGGAAAGTCAACCAACCGTATTCAGTGGTAAGCATGTCTCAAAAATCCCTCACTGAATCATCAGGCTAGGTCAGTAGTCCTCAACCTGTGGGTCACGACCCCCAAAAGACCTCCAGAAATCAGAGGTATTTACTTTACAATTCTCGGCGGTAGCGAAATCACAGTTATGAGGTAGCAAGGAAAATAATTTTATGATTGGGGGTCACCACAAGATGAGGAACTCTATGAAAGGGTTGAAGCATCGGGAAGACTGAGAACCGCGGCTCGAGGTGGTGTTTTACTACGCGGTCTTGCCAATTATATACATACAAACAAACAGAAATGCTCTGTCAGGTAGGGTGTGGTGAATCCTCAGAAACACAGCCTCGGAGCAGAGAAAAAGGAGAGAGAAGGGGTGGGTGGCGGGAGGGAAGTAGGATCCAGAAATAGCGACCCCGCCCAGCTGGGGAGCAATAAGCCGCTCCCTCTTGTGAACCTCAGTCCCCACAGCCCAGTCCTGAGTTAAACTGATCCCCCCATGACAGAAAAGTCTGGTGCTAGCCTGTTTTGCAGTCCCAGCACCCCGTGGACAGGACACACTCTGCGGAAAAGGTCAGCATTGGGACGGAACAGGACGGAAGGCTTGGACATGGAAGCTTCATGGCTGAAGGACTCAGTGTGAGCATCTGGAACATCAAGGGCCAGCAGCACAGGGCCACTAATTTCACGATGCTTCTTTGAAGGTCCCTTGAGCCCTTCAGCAACTCTCTTTCCCTCCAGAGATGTCTGTCCCTGCTTTGCTTCAGAGCTGAGCAGCAGGGCTCGTCAATGGCTTCCACAAGCGCAATCTTCCCTCTAGTTTCTGCTGTGATCACCTTGGGGATGCTCACACTCAGGCAGTCCCGGGGTAGGAAAAGTTAGCAATAAAACCAACATTAGGCCAGAGGGATGCGTTAGATTGCAAATGGGAGCACACTCCACCTTGCAATGGCTTAAGCAATAAGACATTAATTTTCTCCCATGAAATGAATGCCAAGGTAGATAGAGTGAGCTGGAAGATTCTAGCAGGGCATGCCCCCCATCTTATGCAACGTTTGGAAAGAAAAAAACTCCACGGGGCACAAGATAATGACTGTGATGGGACCACTGTTTTATGGCAGACTCAATTGCTAGTGATCGTAAACATTGGGCCACAGGGGAGCGCAGTAAGCGGGAGTGTGAAGAAGAGAGACATACCAGTGTTTGGTGGATGACAGCATGCAAAGAAGGGCAGAGGGGGTGCCTAAGAATCAAGATAGGCTACTCAAGGGGCATGAAATATGGGCTGGGATGATACCTCATGCAAACTAAAGGCTCAGATAGAACCAGCAGAGTGGATAAATAGGTAGACAGACAGATGATAGACATCTATAGATAGGTATACAGATAGATAGATAGATAGATAGATAGATAGATAGATAGGGATGAAAAGATAGATGATAGATAAAAGACACATAGGTTGATAATAGATAAATTGCTAGGCGAGAGCTATAAAGCTGGATAATACATATATAGAGAAATAGATAATAGATCAATCTAGACATGAAAAATATAAAGATAGATAATAGATTATTGCTAGGTAGAGAGATGATAAGTAGATTATATATAGACATGATAAATAGATTATAGAGACAGATAATAAGGAGAGAGAAAAGAGATGACTGGGACTCTATTAGGAGAACTGAGAATTGCCAAAGTCTTGTGACTGGTTGTCTACAAGCAAGAAAACCTGGGTTGCCAGTAGCTTGCCTGGACTAGAAGGTGGAAATTCTAGGTTCAAAGGCTGTGGCCTCTGGAGTTTCGGTGTCCAGGGACAGGAGGAGCAGAATGTCACTCCCACTCCCTCTGGATTTGCACCTTCCCTGGAAACACCCTCAGAGACACACCCCAAATAATGTTTCAGTAGGTTTCTAGGTATTCCTTAATCCAGTCAGGTTGACACCTACAATTAACTATTACACCTGTATCCATCTCAGGAGGCATTTCTGGGGTCTGTCTGAAATGGGGGTATTTACGATGGCTTCCTTCTTCCTTTCTACTTACCTGTGCACAGTTTTTCCTGGACTGAAATGAAGTGGAGCCCAGTTCACATATAAACAGGAAGTCTTGACACTGACACACCAGTGGCCCACATTAACACTCAGGGAACCGATGAGTAAGCCAGCAATGCTCTTCCCCAAGCTTCTGTGGAGCGTGATTTTCCTGTAACCACCACTAGTAAAGTACAAAGGGTAATTATTTCAGGAAGGAAAAATGTGGCCATCCATGCATGGGACACTTGGGTATGCTTCCCCAGGCTCTGTCACGGCACGGCTTTCATCTAAGCTCACCACTTACAGAGAGCACGCCTGCGCGTGACTTTTGACATTGACATTGGTGGAGCGTGTGGCTGGGAACTGTCTGTTCTTAAGAGCTTATTAAATCCTTCAAAATTTGAACTGAGGAATTCCATAATCGCCAACTCCAGTAACTGAAAGATTAGCCACTGTTTCTGCTTAAATATGAATCTGAAGGAGGTCGTTCATTTGTGCTGGGGAGGAACCCAGGGCCTCTCAGATGTTAAATGTACCCTGGGCCGCTGGGCTGCCTTGTTCCAATTTAAAGAGTTGACTTTGGAGCATTTATTTACTCATCCCAAATTCAAAGAAGTGTGAAAAAGGCTGCACAGTGTTGAGGATTTCAGAAACCATGGAAACCACAAAAACAAACTGAGAAATCATTAAGGAAGGAAGAAAGCCCGCAGTGAAGGGAAAATTAAGCTTTACTTTGATGAAGGCGGCAGAGATTCCCAGCAACAGAACGGGGTCGTCAAAATAGGGAGAGCTGTGACAACAGCCTCATCACGTGAGAAGGCTGGGGGGGGGGGGGAGTTTTATTCAACAGGGATCCAGGCTATTGGGGCAGGTGGCCAGCATGTTAAATAAGTACCACTGTGTTGCCATGGCTTGACAGAATGATGCCCACCAAGATGCCATAATCCTGGGATTCTGCAAATGTGTCCTGTCACACAGTAAAGGGGAGCGGATGCTGACAGAATATGAAAGTTGCCAACAGGTGACTTTAAAATGGGGGAAGTCGTCCTGGATTTTCCAGATGTGGCCGGCTCAATCGTGGGGTTCTCAAATGCAGAAGAGGGAGGAGGAAGAGAAAAATCCCAGTGGCACGGTAAGAAAATGAGGCACGCTGCAGGCACGGACCTTGATGAGGTGAATGGCTGGAAACCAGATTCTCCCCCGAAATGCATACAGCCCTGCTGACACCTCGGCTGCAGGCCAGTGAGACCATGCCAGACTCGGGACTTTCAGCATTGCCCAGAGCTCTGTGGTGCCTTAAGCTTCCATATTTGAGCCAATTGTTACAGCAGCAGTAGAAAATTAACGGCCATGTATCTGAGAGTGGGACTGGGCTTAACTGGCTCTTGCTTAGAGTTCCAGAATGTAGGACGGCAGCAAGCCTTAACTGCAGATTGAGGATCTCTCTCTCTCTCTCTCTCTCTCTCTCTCTCTCTCTCTCTCTCTCTCCACCAGGGTCCACAGAATGCTTCAGTGGTGTTAAGGTGCTTGTTGCTGACTCCCAAATGTTCTCTAACCTCCTGGCACATAGGTACACACACGCACGCACACACACACACACACACACACACACACACACAATCTTAAGGGTCTTTCCTATGACTGGGAGTCTGTCAAACTCCTCTGTTCTCCATGTTTTGGAATTAATGCAGTTGGAGGCTGAATCCTCAGGGAGGTAGGTCTCCCTGTTAGATACCTCTACCCTCTTGTATGCTGCACTTTGCCAGTGGGGTGTCCATGGCCACCTCACCCTGGACTGTAAGCTCCATCAGGACAGGAAATACGTTTGCCTTATCTTCAGGATCAAGGACAACATGCAACCTTTTACAAGCGCTTAATGTGTGTTTATGGGATGGGTCACTCCAGAATCAATGATACCCTATTGTAACAAATGGAAGTGGGGGTGTCGGCGAAATGAACTGGAGTGGCCATTTTGCTCTTTAGAGAGCAAAAGGATGAATGAACCAGGCTTCAGCTCTTCCCTTCCTACAGAACTGGACGTCTGCTCTCAGAGGAAACACTCAGTGGAGCAGATGGGGACTGCTAACTTATTTTCACATCACATTCCCACACGTAATAATAATTGCTCAGAATTTGCAATAGCATCTGTTCAAGTCTGAATTGAGCCTGGGCCTCCATTCACGCAAGTGGCGTTTAAATAAGAGGATGGCGATTGTAGGCAGAGGCTGAGCGTGGTGTCTCTGGTTCAATCGCGTCAACCCACATATCCGACAACATGGCCACAGAGAGCTCTCAGCAGGGCAGGAAACAAAAGCATGAACTTACTTTAAACATCTGAGTTTGTTAATGATTTTTTTTTTTTGGCAACTTGATTGAAGGTCAGCTTTGCAGTTGGCCACGCCATGGTCAGTGGTAGCCATGTCCACTTGCACCATTTCAATAAAAAAGTATTACCCTGGGAGAAACAGAAATCCAATGGCCAGTAGCTGGGAAGGAGAGAGAGAGAGAGGCAGGGCTGGCAGGGAGAAAGAATAAATAGGAGGAGAAAGCTAGGCTCGGGAGAAGGAGAGAAGAGAGGAGAGAATGGGGGAGACGCTGGGGGCCAGAAGCCAGCAGCAGCTACCCAGTCAGACAGAGACAGCAGGAAGTAAGATACACAGAAAGAAAGGATAAAGAGCCCTGACGCAAAACTTAGATAAAGAGAAATAGGTTAAGTTTAAGAGCTAGGAAGAAATGAGCATAAGATAAGGCCGAGCATTCATAACTAATATTAAATCTCTGTGTCGTGATTTGGGAGCCGGTTGGTGGCCCAAAAGAAAAAGCCTGCTACATGTGAGACCTCACAGCCCGCCTCCACCGTGACACACTTCTTCCAACAAGGCCATACCTACTCTAATATAGCCGTACTATCCAATAGTGCCATTCACTTTGGCGGCCATTTTCTTTCAAACCACTACAGACATAGATATGACAAATGAGCCATATCTACCAGACAATGAACACTGCCTATGTTCGGAACCATCTCATGTGGCTGAGTCTAGCTCCCAACATTAGGACACACCTACCCATGATGGAGACCACATAGGAGTGGCGGATGCTAGGATGAGGGATGGTGGTCACAGAAGAGGCTCCACACAGATGTTGGTCAAAATCTCACTGGTTGTGGTGGGAAGGTGTTAAGTGTGAGGATAGGATTATAACAAGAACAGACTGAATATCACCGGTCATCCAAGGAAGGTTCTTATGGCAGCTGAGTATTGCTATAAGTAAGGCCAGACCATGAGTGACCAGAAACCACAGCCCAGAAATAGAAGAGCTGGGCCAACTGAGGTGGTCTCTATCCCTTGGTTATATGTGGACCACAGCCCAGCTGAGGAGGCAGGAGGGCCAATCTGCTGCCCAGTGAGGATCAGGGAGCCTTTGAAACCACAGTCCAGGAAAGTCCCCAAGGGGCTGCCTCTTTAAAGCTCATTCCTGGACTTCCATCCTCTTGGGTGCTTTCTTGTCAAGTCCCCAGTCCGCCTGCTTATGGCAGTAAAGGAGGAACAGTGCCCTGCGGTCTGTCCTGTGGAATTCTCTCCCTTGCTTCAGGTCACATTTGAGGGACTTCCTGCTCTGCCCAGAAAAGAAGCCATGCAGCAGCAGACATATGGCAGCATCAAGCTCTAGATGGCAATGTGAGGTGCCCCCACCCCCACCCCCTTTGCATGGTACCACCCTGACCATCCCTTTTCTAGGGTGAAGAACTCCACCCTCCAGCGAAAGCCACTTCCTCAGAGGTTGAGGCCTGCTGGGTGGGGTTGGGGGCAGAGAGGAGGAAGTGGGTGGGAGCTGAACAAAGGAAGTTGACCACCCCCATCTCGAAGCTTTCTCATTGTCAGGGCGGGAACCTGCCTTTGGGGGTGACCTGGAGACTTGTGGGGAAGCATGAAAGTGATGACATTGGCAGAGATAAAGTGACAACAAGCTCAAGATGTGCAACCTTGCTTCCCCACAAAGATCTCAAGAAGAAGAAAGAAAACCCGGTGAGAGGAAGGTTTGTTTTTAACCCCATCAGCTCCACTGAACCACAGGCCTCTAAGAGCCCTGGCAAGTTTCAAGGTGCAATGGAGGCCCTGAGAAATGGCCCTGGGAAATGGCTCTGGGCTCTGGTCTGAGCTGTCACTTGCCATCTGGGGTGTGTGGAGTGTTGCGTCGCCAACCCCACTGAGATGAAGCTCCTCACTTAAGCAGGCAGGTTTCTTCACCCTGGAGTCCCCAGAACTTTCCAGAAGTGGCAAGAAATGGAAAGTAGCCAGTCTTTCCTGTCCTCTGAACGATCAGAGTTTCCTCTTCTGCTTTCCCAGGAAGCAGGGTGCTGGAGTTGCTGGGGACAGCTTTTGGAAGAGAGGTAAAGGGTTGCCCTCCTGCTCCGGGTTGTGGTCAAGTTCAAAGAACGCCTTTCCCTGATCCTCTGGGGTCAGTCTGGAGTGGAGCACCTCCTCTGCCCGCAGCAGAGAGGAAATGGCTCTTGATAACACGGTGCATCCGTAGCCACCAATGATTGTTCAGAAGGTGAGCGAGCTGATTCACACTAGGGCCAGAGCCGACTGCCCACCCCTCTGTGAACATCTCTCTCTGGCTGTCTCCCCAGATACTTTTCCTTCTGGGTGTCAGTCCCCATCAGGCTGCTCTGAGCTGCCATCTGGCAGCCACAGACTCACTGTGACAGGTTGCTCCCACTGGTGCTCCTCGAGCCCATCACCCAGGAGAACGTTACTCTCCCGTGTGTGGTACTTCTAGTACATCCGAGAAGTGTCGTGGGACTACAGAGAGCTGAGGTGTGATGGCGCTAACTGCGGCAGATCTTTCCGGGGCTCAGACATCCTCAAGGCCATCAAATTGCCACCCCCGACACATACACACCTTGCTCTGTCTCCCTCACTCCACCCCCAATGTCCCTGCTTCTCTGTTTTCTAGCCTGGCAGCTTCCTCTGCACCTTAAGAGTTGGTGTGTACTCCCAATGCCTTTTGGGGATTTTTCATTTGTTTGGTTTTGTTTTTTGTTTCTCATAAACTTGAGTTAATATAAAGAACAGCTATTCAATAAACCCAGCTCGGAATCACTAAGTCAACGCTTCCAGAGATGGGGAGAGAAACAGGCTGCTAGGTAGAGTCATCCAATCAAATAGGTCTTTTCTGCGAGCTCCAGACTTCACCCATGCCAGACCCGCTAGGAACTAACCATTTCCACCATTCAATGTCCCCTGTGACGTACCCAAAGAATGTATTGCCAAACTCTTCCATAACCTTACCCAGCAGCCATAGCCCCCAAGGAGCAATCTTTTTTCTACTTGGTGGAGATTTGAACTGTTGTTCAAATTCTGTTTGCTGTATTTTTGATCTTGTGTGTTTGAGTAGGGTGTGTGTGTGTGTGTGTGTGTGTGTGTGTGTGTGTGGTGTACATGTAGAGACCAGAAATCAATGTTGTTTGTCTTCCTCTCCACCTTGGGTTTTGAGACAGAGTCTCTCATTGAAGTTGGAGCTCACCAATCAGGCAAAGCTGACGGGCCAGCAAGCCCCAGGGATCCTCCTGTGTGTGCCTTCCCAGCCCTGTACTTTTCACCTGGGTGCTCGCTGTTTGATATTGTCACAGACCAGAATAGTACCTGTCTCCTCCTTTCAGAGGACAGACTGCAAGGGCAAGGATGGATTGACTGACTGATTGATTGATTGATTGATTGATTGACTGATTGATTTATTTTGAGGCAGGGTTTCTCTGTGTATCTCTGGCTGTCCTGGAACTCACTCTGTAGGCCAGACTGGCCTCAAACTCACTGAGATCCACCTGCCTCTGCCTCCCAAGTGCTAGGATTAAAGGCATGCACCACCACCTGGCTAAGGATTCATTTTTATTGACAGCTGAATCCTAGCATCTAGAGCCACCCTGGAATAGTCCACAATGGACTGTGAGTCCTGAGCCAGGAGCCAGAATAAATCTTCCCTTCTAAGTTGTTTCTTGTCAGGTCATTCGGTCACAGCAACGAGGAGAGTGGCTAATGTCCCCATGGTGGGTATCCAGTGACCATCTAGTAGCTCTTTGTGGGCCACAGCTGATAGAACAGGACGAGGAATGTCTTCATCAAGACACCTCAGCCTGCTTTTCTAACTGGGACTTGTCAACACTCCGAACCTCTACTTGTCCAGCAGATGGTGGATCAGGCTGCCTGGCAGCCTCCATCCTTCCGAAATCAAGTGTCGGGCGACTACTCCCTTTGGGCTTTCTTTAGAACAAAGGCGATTTTCACAATGGTTCTCATTCCCCATTTGGACTCTCTCGGTCTTTTATAAACCAAGCCCCCTTCTGCAGCAGGGCTCCCAAGCCCTGAGTGGAAACTGTTCTGTTCCTGCATGTGCATGGCAGCTCTCATGTGGGGCACCTGCTTTTCTGGGACAGTTGCCATTTGGAATCAGGCGACTTCCTCATTGTGAGCCTATTTCTGGACAAAGAAGAGGGGAGCTGGTTGGGAAGCTAAACACTCCCCCACATCCTCCAGCTGCCCAGCAGCCCCATTTAGACACCCGCTTTGGCTCAGGGAAGCTACATGGCCACAAGGAGTGAGGACAATGTGGAGTGCCCCAGCCCCCACCACCCAATCAGCATTAGCTGATCAGACCTTGGGCAACAGAATGTTTGGGAGGCATGCTTGAGCTTACCCTCTGCCACGAGCAGGATGGTCTAGACTGTCTCCTCTCTTGGCAACTTGAAGTGGAGTAAGGCATCTACCCCAGCAATCAAGGCCACCCTTTTTGTCTACCTGGGTCATAGCAAGCCAGTTTGCCTGTATGACTTCCCCCAAGGGCCACTCTCTGGACACCCACTTACAACACTGTGAAAGCTATTGAGAGATAATGTTTTTAAAGTAAGCTGGTACACACCTTCCACCCCAGCACACAGAAGAGGCAGGTGAACTTTGGGGGAATTCAAGGGTAGCCTGGTCTACATAGGGAGTTCCAAGCTAGCTAGGGTGAACAGTGATAGTGAAAGTCGTCTCAAAATAATAGTAATAGCTCTCTCTTACTGTCCTCTCTTGGAGCACGCGTGTATCCCCGTTTTTCCCCTTCTTCTGTCTCTTTCTCCTCTCCTCTCCTCTCTCTCTCTCTGCCCCCCCTTCTCCCTTTCCCCTCCATAACTCCCTGAATAAATATTCAACATGTAAAAAAAAAATAGTAATACTAAAACAACAATAATAATAACAGAAAGGTTGGACTTAAAATGACTCCAGACAAAGCAGGAAGTCTAAGACCCAGCAAGGTCTTTCCAGCTGGGGCTGATACAGATAGAAGAAAGACGGGCTTCCTTGGGGAAGAGAAAAGGGGGGTTCAGGAATTCCCTGAAGTTTTAGTTTGCTTTCTATTGCAGTGATAAACACCATGATGAAAAAAAACTTGGGGAGGAAAGGGTTGGTTTCAGTCTATAGCTTGGAGTCCATCATCCAGAGAAGTCATGCCAGAAAATCAGGGCCGGAACCCAGAGGCAGAAACTGAAGCAGAGGCCATGAAGGAACGCTGTTTATTGGCTTTCTCAGTCTGCTTTCTTGTATAATACAGGACCACCTGCCCAGAGATGGCTCCTTAAATAGTGGGCTGTGCCCTTGTACATATTTGACAAGAAACCATTGTGTATATGCAGTTATATGAATAGTTACTTTGTGCTTCTCTCTCTCTCTCTCTCTCTCTCTCTCTCTCTCTCTCTCTCTCACACACACACACACACACACACACACGGCATAAGTCCTATCAAGGGGAAAGATTTGTAGAACAACACAGTATACCAAACAAACTAACATCAAGTAATCCCATGCTTACCATACAAACTGATGAGAAAAGACAGAACCCAATAGAAGCTATAGCCAAGGGGGACATAGCTCATGCCTTACTCAACATAACAACTGTTGAGTCAGATCAGAAAAGATCAGGAGATGGGGAAGGCTTGGTCTACTTTACTGGAACCCCAGGAGATGTGGGGAGACTTTTGGAAGCAGATAAGCTTGGGCCGTGGATGGTTGAGTTTTCTGCACTGTTAGGATTCACAGTGTGAAAGAAAGCTTTTCAGTAATAAAGTCCCCTGGGGAGCTGGAATCAAGTGGGTCACAGCAGACGCAAGCAAAAGCGTGCTGGGGGGAGGGGCAGGAGGCAGCAGAAGCTTTGCCCCCAAGAGTAGCTTCCTCTGTCCCCTGGTCTAACTAGAGCAGGGGTCCTCAAACCTTCCTAATGCTGTGACCAACCCTTTAATACAGTTCCTTGTATTATGACCTCCAGCCATAAAATTATTTATTGCTCCTTCATAACTGTAATTTTGCTACTGTTATGAATTGTAAAGCATTTTTGGACATAGATGTTAGCCAGAGGGGTCAAGACCCACAGGCTGAGAACTACTACAGTTTTAGAGCCTTGGCTACTTTGGTTCTACGGCCATCCAGAGCTCACAACACTTCCTTCCCTCCTTCCCTCCTTCCCTCCTTCCCTTCTTCCCTCCTTCCCTCCTCCCTCCCTCCCTCCCTCCCTCCCTCCCTTCCTTCCTTCCTCCCTCCCTTCCTCCCTTCCTTCCTTCCTGTCTTTACTCTGGAATTTTTATTAGCATGGTCTCTGTCATCAGCAAGAACTGGAGGGATGTGTGTTTGTGCAAGAACACACATGGTAGTCCAAAGAGATATTTGCACATGCATAATTCCCTCGAGCCTAGTGTGCTTCATATGTATGTGGGATGCTCAGAGAACAAACTCTGTTGTCACAGGGAGAATCATATGTCTTCATATGTATGTGGGATGCTCAGAGAACAAACTCTGTTGTCACAGGGAGAATCATATGTCTTCATATGTACGTCAGATGCTAAGAGAATAACTACTATTGGTCACAGGGAGAATCATATGCCTTCATATATATGTTGGATGCTCAGAGAACGACCTCTGTTGTCATAGGGAGAATCAGTGAGCAGGGACACAGTGAGGCACAGAAACCACTCCAAGGTAGACGGATGAACATGGCTGAGCAGGCAGTTCTTTACTGAAGTGGCCAGGAAAGTGGCCAGCTCCTGAAGCCGGCAGAATCACATGACTGTGTTGCCCCTGTGAAAACTGCCGTGACCTTAGAGCCTGTGAGAGTCGGTTTCCTCCTCGCTGTCCCTCTCCTTCCAGTTGTGCACGCTGGAGGTCAGGCTCATTTTTGACAAGTCTATCCTCCTCACACCTCCTAGGTGGGGCATCATTTATGCAAACCAAATACCAAGGAGGGAAAGCAGGGAGTCTCTGTCCACTCATGATGCCCTAACAAAATACCTCAAGTGGGAGGACTCATAAACAACAGACATTTCTCAACACTCTGGAGGTTGGTATATCTTAAATGGAAGAGAAACTCATGTAGGAAGGCCTGCCGCCTGCCTCCTGCCTCAGACTTTCCTCTACAACCTTAAGTGATGGGTGGTGGGGCAATGGAACTTTCTCTGCCCTGTTCTAAAAGGATATCAAACCCATTTTGGCGGGGGGGGAGTTCTTCCCTCATTATCTGATCTTTCCTCAAATGCCCTACAGTGCAACACCCTCATATTGGAGATTAATTAATGTGTTAACTTATCTCATTGCTGTGACAAAATGTATTGACAAAATCTAGTTGAGAAAGGAAAGAAAGAGAGATTTGTTATGGCTCACAGTTCAGAGATACAGTCCATCATGGCGAGGAAGTCACGGCAGCAGGAGCGTGAAGCCGCTGGTCACACTGCATCTGCAGTCAGGAAACAGAAGTGCCTACTGGCTTTTTCCTTTTAGTTTAGTACAGAACTGGGGGAGGAGGGGGGTGTCTTCCCATCTTCACTAATGTAACCGAGGAACTCCTTCACAAACACGGCCAGAGCTTTGTCTCCGAGGTGATTCTAGATCCTGTCCAGTTGACAGTCAGTATTAATCATCACAATTAAGTTTTGACTCACAGTTTTGGGGGGCACAGACATCTAGACCCAGAACAGAGGATCCATTAATAATTCATTAATAATTAATAATTCAGAAGGTAAACCTGGCTGGAGTGTCCCAGCAAACCGAAGCCTGACCTTTCTGAGCACATCATCAGGCCACCACCACATCTGTCCCTGTCCTGTCTCAATCCCCGCACCTCAACCTCAGCTGCCATCTAGTCACCCCAGGGCGCCACCTACCCTCATGCTGGTTTCTGGCCATGTCACATGCAAACCCAACAATGGCAGCTGCCACATCAGGACCCCGGTTCTTTCCCAGTGAGGACAGGGTGGCTGGGGCACAGCACCCACACATGGGTGAGTGAGTGGGAGAGTGAGCCCAGCAGGTTTCCTGGGCACACAGTACCTGCAGTGACAGAACAGGTTTCTGGCACCCATGGCTCATGCATGCAACAATATCGAAAACACTCCAACTTGGATCTCCAACTCCACCTCGGTGCCCCCTCCTCCCACCACCGAAACATCCATTTCCACACACGCAATGACTGACTACGGATTTCTCTGCCGTGGGTCTGGCTATTCGCAGGCTCTCTTCCCACTCCGCCTCATTTCTCAGATTTGCTTGTGAGTCTCACAGCTTCAAGGGATTGATTCTAACCAAACAATAAACAACCATTATTATGGCTTCGTATAAATTCTGCTACAATATTTTTTCCTCTTTCTCTTCTAGTGATCTAAGGGAAGCCGGCAAAACATAAAAGAGCTACAAGCGTCTAAGGAACCACTGTACTGTGTGAGGAGTTGCAGAAACAGTCATGTTTTAGCAGATAGGAACAAATGCCACTGTTTCTTACTAAGTTAAGAGGAAGATGCGTTTTTTTTTTTTTTTACCAGAAACAGGTTTAATAATTCAAAGAAATAAAATGCACTAGTAAATGTGAGGCACACGTTTTGATAAGAGCAGCATTTTTGAGGTTGGACTGTGCTCCTGTGGGTAACAGGTGTGTGGGTGTTCTACACATCAAATACACTCACAGCATCAGTAAAGAGAGGGAGGCAAGGGACTTCTAAGATTTGTGTGGTTAGGGCTCCAAAAAGAACGTCCTGTCCTCAAATCCCTTCATTCCTAACAACTTAAAGACTCCTGATAGAAGGGTTTGGATTGATGTTTCCTGACATAATATCTTCCAATTCTCTGCGGAGGGGGAAACCAGCAACAGCAAACCGCATTGGCTTGAAAGTTTCTCTTTACGAGAGTAGAAAACTTTTCCTGTCTGAAGCCTGCACACTGTATCCTCCCAGTCACAGCTCCAGCATAGCAAGCAACACAAACAACAAAGATGGAGCGAAGCCAAGCAGATGCCAATGGCTCCAGGTTCCTGGCAATTGCTGCTGTTGCTTCCTGTCCAGATGTCGTAGGCATTGGTACGTGACAATCCTACCCGACTGGCGCAAAGAGTACTTAAAGCAACACCACTCAAAAAAACGTGACAAATGTGTGTTCAAAATTCAAACTCAAGCAGACAACTGATAGGCCTGCAGAGCATAGGGATAAACCCTCAGAACCATACAGGGTTTCCTTAGGTAGGAAAAGAATCTTGACAGATGGGGTTAAGTCTAGGATTTCAAACTAGGAATGTTGCTATGGTAATTCGTTTTTAAAAAAATATTTATAATAAAATTAAAGTTTGATTTTTAGTCAATTAAAAATTTATTTACTTATTTGTGTATATGTGTATCCATAGAGGCTAGAGAAGGATATTGGATAGATCTCCTGGAACCGGAGCCACAAATGGTTGTGAGTGCCATTGTGGGTGCTGGGAATCGAACCTGGGTCCTCTGGAACAGCACCCAATGCTTGTAACCACTAAACCATCTCTTCAGCCCCACCATTGTAGCTCTTAAAAACAACAATAAAAGTCCTTATGAAAGAGAGGTAGGTAGATTTAGCAGATGGAGATGGTAAGGAGCCCATAGTAGCAGAAATGGGCGTGATTAGAAGCTAAGGATTGTCACAACTCCTAGACGCTGAAGAAGGCAAGGAATGGGTTCTTCCCAAGAACTTCAGGAGAGAGGGTAGCACCGCCTGTGCCTTGATTTTGACCCAATGAAACTGATTTTGGATTTCTGACCTCCACATACGTAAAAAAAAAAAAATAAATTGTGCTGGGAAATCTTTTCCACAACCATGATCCCAGCCATGTTCCTCTGACTGATATTCTCTACAGACAGCATCTTAGGAAGATCTAGGTGCACTCTTTAGTTTTTCAAAAACCTTGGCTGGTCCAGCTAATTCCATCCAAGACAGCACAGCTCATGGCTAGAGAAATCACATGGTTCTGGTTATAACTATATAAGACCTCTTTCCATCCTGTCTATGTGTCAACCTTAAGTACAAGAAAATCTGTTTAATGTTGACATTTGAGGTGCCAAAAACAGTAAACCGGGATATCATGGAATTTTCCGAAGCCCATTTCTCAGAGATAAAAAGCATGAACCTGGAGACTAGAGGCAGACCAGATAGATGGTCTGTTAGACTTGTATGCCTCATCGGTTCGGACCTTTAGGCTTTCTTCAAGCATCCTTTAGGAAATGAGACTGTGCACTAGACTAAACTCAATCTTCCTCTTGTCCTACACTCATGTCCGTACTCTGGCCTTTCCATCTCTTTTCCTTACAGACGTAGAAAATCAGGCTACCAAACCGAAAGTTGCTATTAAGACTCCATATTCTGCGGCACGGGCTTGTCATCACATCCCATTACCATGAAAACTTATGGCCCGATCTCCCAGCTAACACTCTCTGTCCTGGTCCTGTGCCCTTCAGCAGTTCAGGGTGCATGAATCACGGCACAAACAGTTCATGCCCCTGCACCACTGCAAGCTAAACAAATTCTTTCCACGTGAGGCTTAAGGTTAAAAAAAGACATGTTCTAAGGGAAAGAGAGATCATTTTGAAAGGAACACTAGAAAGAAAATGGAAAGGAAATGAGAGCTGAGTTGGCCACGTACTAGCAGGGCCTGGCCAGGCTTCCTTCCTTCATGATTTCTGCTGTGGCTGCCTCCCAGGCAGGGCTTTCCATGGAAGCTTCAGGACCAATGCAGAGGTAGGAGTAGAAGAATATGCTAGAATGTGACTGAGGACAGGAAGCATAGAAACGAAGGGAAAGATGCTAGGTGAAACAATGGACTCCGTGTAATACTTGTCAGTAATCCCAGCTCACTGGTGGCTGAGGACGGAAGATCAAGAGGCCAACTTGAGCTGCACATTAAACTACGTACAAGACTTTAGTCAGAAATATCAACTAGGTGCCAAGACTGCCATCAGGAAAAAGGCAGGATTCAACTCAAAAGATAACATGTGAAATTCTTGTTAAGGGTTTGGTAAATGGGACAGGCAAAGGAGACATCAAGGTTGAGAGAGCTTGTCCAACTGACTTAAAATAGGTTTCCTGCTGAAGGCAAGTAGGGTTAAGAGATCCCTAAAGGGTCCACAGGATTCTTGCTGCAACTGAGCCTTGCTGGTCCTATAGGTCAAGGGCACAGAGGAGCCAGGCTCAAGTTTAGTCAAGGACAATCTGGCAGGGTGAGGAGGAACTCTTCTGTATTCCTTATAAATTGGCGTTACCCACTTCCATCTCTTCCTCTTTACATCTAAGCTTCCATCTCCTGAGGCATCTAGTGTGCCCACGTGGTGGCAAAGCCAGAGCAAGATTCACTGGGAACCTTGAGTGGTACTGCCGTTCATGAATTAAACTTTTAGAAGGTCATAGTTTGTCCCTGATTTCTCATAGTCCCAGGTTCTGAGCCCACCTGTCTCACGGGACCTTCCTATCTCAGCTCAACCCTCCTCTTCTTTTTCCTCCCACCAAGGAGGGTCAGGTCCACCCTACTGGGCTCCCAGGCTGGTTTTCTTTTCTTTTCTTTTTTTTTTATTAATGTTTTGATTGAGCTATACATTTTTTCTCCTCTCCCCCCTTTCCTCCCCTCCCCCAGCACTCCCCATGTTCCCAATTTACTCAAGAGATCTTGTCTTTTTCTATTCCCTATGTAGCTCCATGTATGTCTCTCTTAGGGTCCTCTTTGTTTTCTAGGTTCTCTGGGGTTGTGAGTTGTAGGCTGTTTTTTTTTGTTTTGTTTTGTTTTATGTCTAAAAGCCACTTATGAGTGAATACATATTATATTCGTCTTTCTGGGTCTGGGTTACCTCACTCGATATGTTTTTTTTTTTTTTCTAGATCCATACAGGCTGGTTTTCTACACGTAATCCAGTCCCACAGATGAATCGCAGAGCAGTTTGCTTCCTATTTCCTCTGGGTTTGTCTCGGAGCCACCAGCAAAGCTTTTACAACACAGTGGTTGCTTAGCAGAATCTTTTCTTTGAGAAAGTTACATTTGACTCAAACAGTCATTAGAAGTTTGTAGAAACTCTGCCTCAGTGTAGAAGAATCACGATGCATTGATCTGGATAATACCCATCCACCCACCTACTACCCAAAAAGACCTGTCCACTGGGACCTAGAATGTGCGTTTTGGAGAATACACATGTAATGAATTGAGATAAGGTCATGCCAGATCTAAGGTGGAACATAGCCCCCCCCCCCCCCAGAATTGGAATCCCCGGGTCCAGCAACCCCAACAGGCAGCCTCAGCTACCCATCTCCAGTACAAATAGAGAGACAAATTATTCTGGACAACAGAGAGGGGAGATTTATTCAATGTGGTGGCTACATTAGGAAGAGCCGATAAAAGGATACAGAGATCCTTAAGGCCATTTTGAGAGTGCTGGCACAAGCTTTAGGTATAAGTAGATAAAGAACTAGGATGGGCTGAGAAGAGGGAAGCCTATGAAAGCAGTCCTGAATTAGCTATGGTCAGTGTTGGTTCTGCAATGTGGTCCAAAGTTCTTCTAAATGGCATCATTTGATGGGGGCCAACATTGCTCTCAGGAGAAGACCTCTTCTGCGCGCTGGTACAGTCTCTTCACATGAATATCTAGGCAATGGTCTGTGAGGTTCAGCTATGCCCAGTATCCATGGTGATCTGAGGACAGGTTAAGAACAATGATTTGCCTCTCTATCTTTAGCCGAAGTAAATGAAATAGATACAAAATGAAGGCAGAGATGCCAGTGTGGGATTTCTGAGGTAGTGTAGAGACAGAAGGTAGAAGGAGACCCGAGGCTGACCTTCCAATGATGAGACTGTGTTGATCAGTACTCAGCTAGGGACACCCTCTCTCCTGTGGGAAATTGAGGAGTCTTTCTGGGAAAAAAAAAGCTGGTTGAGAACCTTTATAAGGGTGGGATGAAGGTTTGGGAATGAGGAAAATGTTGCAGCTGTTGGGGTCTATGTGTGGGTCCCTTCTAGAACCCTAAATGAGACAGACTATCCTGGGAGGCAGGCACCCCAACAGATTTTCCTTTCTGAACAATTGATAAAGGTTGATCAAGGTCGTCTCTAATCTCTTAGGGATCCTGTTTTACAACCAAGGCACTCCATAGGCCAGGTTCCTGTACTGAGTCACGTTGTGGGTCAAGGGAGGAGTCACTGCTTTTTAATAAACACTGTTTCTAAACACCTGTTTCCACCGTGCCACATGAGGACAGGCATAGAGAGAGGGCAACACCCTGTGACAGCCGGGACACAGAGCGGCATGAAACAGCCGTGGGTTCGAAAAACGCCACAGATCACCAGAGCCACCAGGGACTATGGAGCCCAGAGCTGAGGGTCTCTATGAGCCTCCAGAAGGAACCCATCCTGCGGAGGTCATGATCTAGGATTCTGGCGTCTGCTCAAAGGAGAAAGCTGCTATTTTAAAAAGGAGCCAGGTGAAAGAGCAGCAGGAAAGGCCCATGAAGGGAAAGCCGTTTCCTTCTAGTCAGGAGGACGGCATCTCAGGGTTAGGCGCAGACCTAACACTCTAGCTAATGACCTGGAACATTCCAGCAATGAATGACTGCCTAAGGGGTCAACCACAGGCCGTGCTACAGAGATAAGCAGAACCAACATCCCTTTACTGAGAAGATGCGCTTTTCTTTCCCAGAATTCCTGCCCCCTAAACAGCTTGCAGGACAGCAGCCATGTGGCTTCTTAATGCCCCATTTTCTACTTCCTATCTTTTTTCTATGCTTACCTTCCCTGGTGCCTTGGGCTCCATTCTTTCTGTAAAACTCCCCTCCCCACCATACAGCTGCCTGTTTCGGTGCTGCCAACTTCCATGCTGGCTTGAATGGCATGGTCTTTCCCCTAATTTAATCTGGTCTTCTCCAGCCACCTGCTGGGATTTACAGCTTGCCAAGCGGGTGTTTATCTCTAAAATCTAACAAAAATTGTCTTTGTGCTTCCATTTGAGCTTATTATAAAAGTCTCCTATTAATGGAATTAAGAACCCTGAGGAAAGAGCGCCCTTCCTTATATCAATGGGTTCTTGGTGATTTGCTACACCAGCTACAGACACTGATTATGGTGTGATTAATTTCCGAGTGACTAGTTTCTCTGAACCCAGAACAGAGATGATGGTTTACCATGCAGATCAAAGCCCACACTGAAGAAGGTCACATCACAAGGATATGGGGCCTGATCTCAGACCATAGCATGAATCCCAGATAGTATCCCACAAGGACGATGCCCCAAGTGTAATATTCTGGCTCTTTAAGAGACAAGCCACGCCCACTCCCTTCCTCCTTGCAGCCTCCGCCCCACGCCTCACTCTCCTCTCTTCCAGTCCCCTCTCGCCAAGAGGCAGCTTTTGCCTCTCTCCCCACCTCTTCACCCCCCTTCTCTGTCTTTCTTCCTCTCTCTCTCTCTCTCTCTCTCTCTCTCTCTCTCTCTTCCCCTTCTCCCCCTTTTCCTTCCCCTCTATAACCCATCTAATGAACATCTAACTTTACATGGTGTGCCTATCTGTTTGCCCCTTGCCCACTAGCCGCCTCATGGCTAGCCACTGGGGATGCCCAGGGGACCAGCCACCTTCTCTGCTGCGTGGTCTCTGGGACTGGCTGCTTTTGGGTCCCCAGCAGTCCTGGAAACTCGCAGCATCTGTGCCTTCCACCCACTGCCTACCCACACCACTCCCCAGGGAACAACGGCCACATGGCTGGGAACCAGCCACCTTGGTTTGTGGACCTGCTGCGTGGGTGGGGACCCGCAGCAAATCCATAACACCAAGGACCTTCTGTCTGGCATAAGAAATAGCAAGGATCTTAGTGGTAGGGTGACAGGGTGGTGGAAATCTTTGGCCGTTGACTTTTTGCAAAGGAGAATGTACTTGGCAGTCTGAATGACTGGGGGAGAATGCCTCAGTCCCCATTTAACTGATTTGGAGAGTGACCAGAGCTGCTTCCTGGGGCCAGGGAAGGGGGGAGGTGTGGCTTGTGGCGACAGCGCTAGCTTAGCAAGCAGCAGACCCTGGGTTCAACCTCTAACTTTGCACTAAAGGAGTGTGACCTCTGCACTCAGGAGGTGGCAACCAGAGAAACAGGAGCTCAAGGTCATCACTGGCTAAGTAGAGAGCTGCTTGAAGTCCCTTAGACCACGTGAGATACTGTCATCCATAATAACAATGGTAACGGTGGTAAAGATGATAAAAGTTGTCTTCCTGGCCTCGTCCCACCCCTTTCCCTCACCACAGCTCAGACGTGTTCTTCTGTTGATTGAAAGGAAGTGGCAGGTGGGAAGGTGGTGTTTGGTGAGTGTGCCACGCCCCTCCCGCAACTGTCCCATTTCTGGCCCTGATAACCCACCCATCTCCAGAGGAATGGGGCAGTTGGATTTGTGTGTGTTGTTACTCCAGCTGTTCATGTGGGAGGGTGGGCACTAAACAACCAAGATTCTTCTTTTCAAACCCAACAGCGATGCCTTTTCTAGGAGCTTCTCAGCTATGGACCTGCTTTTCTTCCATTGAGAGCTGATGATAAGCCGGTATTTTGTCTTTGTCTTTAGATTTATTTTCATTTTATGTGTATGTGTGTTTGCCTTCATGAATGTATATATCCCTTCCTTCTTTTTTCCCTCCCTCTCTCCCTCCCTCCCTCCCTTCCTTCCTTCCTTCCTTTCTTCCTTCCTTCCTTCCTTCCTTCTTTCTTGCCTGCTGCCCTGCCTGACTGCCTTTCTTTCTTGGTAGACTTACTAATTTTATTTTATGTGTGTTTACCTACATGTATGTCTGTGCACCATGTGTGTGCCTGGTGCTCACAGAGGCCAGAAGAGGGATCAGATCCTCTGGAACTGACGTTATAAATGGTTGTGAGCTGCCACAGAGGTGCTAGGAACGAAGCCTGGGTCTTCTACAAGAGCAGCAGTGCTCTTAAACACGGAGCCAGCTTTCCAGTTCCCGGAACTAGTTTTCACAGCAGCTGTGCATCCTTGTATTTGGAGGCTGATTATGTTTCCCCATTTGAACCTGGATACTGAGTAGAGTCAACATGGCTCTGAGCTACTGGCTTAGCTCTGGACATGGAGCGGGAGAGTCCCGAAATTCTTCCTTCTATACTCCTGGTCTAGAATCTTGAATGAAGTCCCAGCAATGATGTAAAGATCCCTAGGACGCAGCCCTGCAGGAAAGCCAGACAAGGCTTCACTCTCCAGTGTATGTTAAGAAAACAGTATCCGCTCAGTCAAGGATTTTAACCCACCCTCTGCGTACAAGCCTTAGCAGGGTGGACCCCACCCTGCCCGGGGTCCCCGTCTGCTTTGACTGTGCTGTAAGCACCTCTTTGGGATTGGTTAGATTCAGCTCAGGCTGCAGTTGGCATCACCCGTGGGAAGCAAACCGTCTACTGCGCCCGCCCGGTTCAACACCGTTAAGTTCCACAGTTTGGCCACAAACGTGGGAAATTGAAATCATCGAGGCAAAAAAAGCTGGACAGAGGCAGGCCCTTGAGACTGGATCGTGGTTAGCCATGAGTATCGCTGCTTGAAAAGCTCTGTCGGAATAAGCATTCTTCATCGCTAATAGTGCTCCTTGCACGGGGCTACAGGCTGCTTTGAAGGGTGTGGACATTTTTCCCTGCAGACTCCCAGGCAAGCAGCCGGTGCCAGGTGGGAGTGTCCTGTCCTCCAGGCACAAGTGAGGGCTTCATCCCTAACAAGTTGTTGTCCTAACCCAGTGGACACAAACAGTTCTTCTATCAGACCATGGACTGCAACACTTTCCTTGTTTTGTCTTTGCGTGGCCCTGTTTCTGCACGGCAATTCAAACGTGTAGCTGCAGCTCAGTGGGGGCTGCTCACAGCGTTTCCCAAGTTGTTAATTGGAATTAGGACTGCATTCAAAGAGGAGGCAGGCTAGCGGTCTAGCGGTCAGGCTTTTTTGAAGTGCTCTATTAGCATATCAACAGAGTTAGAGGCCTTTGTTTATAGCAAGGATTCAGGAACCTTTTCAAATCCCCAGTGGAATGCAGCTTAGGGCTTTTCCAGCTCGACCCCAGACTCGCGGGGCTTCTGGAAGATTCTTCCGGGACCAGCACTCACTCCTCCAGGAACTTGGGAAATTTGGCTGCTCTGGAAGCTGCGTCCACCTGGTGGAACTGGTCAGGTGATAGGCCGGCCAGTAAGCAGTTACACAAAGATGAAGTCGTGGTTCAGCGGCAATCAATCCAAACTATTACCAGAGAGACAGTGACACTGTATTAAGTCAGTGAGACCTGCGTGCAATCCCTTGCTTTCCTAGGGCTGCCAGCGCACAGCAGCCCTACCTCCCTGCTCAAGAACTCCCGGAGAAAGTCAACTGGCTGGACCACTCAAAAAAACTTTCAGTTTTAGACTCTGGGGAAAGAGTGAATGCCAGGGGCTTTGTGACCTTTTAATAAAGCATTAAAAAGCTCTCCAGGGGCTTTGCCCTACCGCTCCCTCACTAATCCTCTTCAGCAGAGTGGACAACCACAATGAGCCCTGGTTAAAAGGAATCTTGAGAAACTTTTTTTTTTGGTCAGGGGTGGGAGGAAGGCTTTAACTCAGCACAGTCATCACCATGACAAAGTCGGCTGTTTCCTGGGTCCTGTGTGCAGTAGCGTATAGTTAGTTTCGGCAGTGTTTGCTTTGCAAACTCAAGTCCTCGAAAAACCAGCAAGGAACAAGCAAATGGAACTTTGAATCTGCTGATCTCAGGGCACCTTGTGGAAAGGTTGAGCCCTTCCGAGACAAAGGGAAATCAAACCAGCTCCGACAGAATAAGCGGTGGTGCTTTTTAATGGGATAAAAAGTAACTACACACACACCCACACAAACACACATGCACACATGCTGGGCATCATGAAGCGCATCTTTAACGCCAGCACTTTGGTGGCTGAGGCAGGGAGATCTCTGAGTTCAAGGCCAGCCTGGTCTACAAAGCAAGTTCCAGGACAGCTAGGGCTACACAGAGAAACCCTGTGGTAACTAGAGGTTTCTCTCCCGCCAACTAGTTCCCGAATATCCACTCTGAGGCTTAATATTAATTACAAGCTGTTTGGCCAATGACTCAGGCCTTTATGTCTTAAATTAGTCCATTTTTATTAATCTATGCATTGCCACGTGGCCATGGTGCTACGTCATATTTTGCTTCTCTGGTGGTTACTGATGTTCCCCTGACTCTGCCTTCTTTTTCCATGTTTCTTTGCTTAGATTTCCTGCCTGGCTCTATTCTGCCTGGCTATTGATCAAATCAGCTTCTTTATTAACCAATGGTAATAAGATATATTCACAGCATACAGAAGGGCATCCCACATCACCCTGTCTTGGAAAAAGAAAAGAAAAATAGAAAAAGAAAGAAAAAAAAGCCCTCTATAACCTTATAACCTTATTTAGAAGGAACTTGTTTACCCTAGGAAAAAAAGTGAACTTAACGTCTTTCCACTGTAGGATTTACCCGAAGACTGAACATCCACTTAGCCAGAGCTCATTTTCAAGTTAAAACACAGGTTCAAGTTTACTGAGTAGTGTCAAGGAATATATTACTAAATGTGAACACCTAGTTCCCACCCAAGGATCAATTGTTTTTATTCTCCTTGAAGGATTCCCCCATGCCTCCCCCCGCCCCCACAATTATCATAATTAACCTCAGCTGTCTACTTGGCACAACCCAAAGTCACCTGGGAAGAAGGACCCTCAACTAAGGAATTGTCTATCAGATTGGCCTGCAAAGAATTTTCTTATTTACTAATTGATGTCACTGGCCCAGCCCACTGTGGGCAGTGCCATCCTTAGACAGGAAGGCCTGAAATGCAAGATGAAAGGTAGCTAAGGTGGAGCTAAGCCAGCGACCTTGCTCAATAAGCCAGCAGACTGAGTCCTTCACTTCAGTCCCTGCCTGGGCTTTCCTTTAGCTGTGCCCTGTTAGGGAGGAAATAACCCTTTTCTCCCCGAGATGCTTCTGAACAGTGCTTCATCCTAGCAAGAGAGAAGCAAGTTAGGTCTCCACCTACACCCAGCTCTGATCTATCACCTGGATATCAGCACATCCTCACCTTTTAGCAAAGTTGGTTGTCAATTGGATGACAGTTTTTTGGTTTTCAAGATTTAAGGCCATTGATTGTTTATTCCAGTTGAAGAACCAGCAAAAGTGAGTCAGTGTGTATGTAATCTGCATATCATAAATCTTATCACATTTCATATATACACACAACTGCATAATTCAAAGGTGTTACATAAATTTCTCAGAATGGTGTAACTATCCCTGCAATCTGATTTGGGAACATTCCAAGGGCTGGATGTAGATTGCTGGTGAGCACACGCGTAGTTTAGCATGTATGCGATCTGGGGTTCAACCTCACCCCTGAAAGAATAGTTTCATCACTCAGAAAGATGTCTCCTACCTTTCAGCCAGTTCCTGTTGTAACTCAACACCTCTGGGTCCCACAACGTGCAGTATCTCTGTGTCTTCTCTTCCTTGGCGTGGAGTTTGTGGATTCTGTTGGCAGTGCTCCGCTTGCTTCACCCAGTTCCTCAGGAGCCATCTATCGTGTGGACAGACCGCAGTGTGAAGGGTGTTCTGAACACAGATGGCTCAGGCTGGGACAGATGTGTTGGAGTCTAGAGGAAGCCGAGTCATGCGCCTGCTCTAGAGAGCCTTCAGATAGGGTCACCTATGGAAGACCCGAGGAACAAGTGCAAGCTTCTTTGAAGTGGAGCATCTTTAGTCCCAGCACTCGGGAGGCAGAGACAGGCGGATCTCTGTGAATTCGTGGCCAGTCTGGTTTACAGAGTGTGTTCCAGGCCAGCCAGGGCTACACAGAGAAACCCTGTCTCAAAAACAACAACAACCACAAAAACAACAAAGAAAACAAAAACAACAACAAAAATAAAGAAAAATAGCAGTAATGGAAAGCAACTGGCGTGGAGCTTGAGATCAGAGAAACACAGACAGGTCTGGGAAGAGTGCTATATAGGCAGGACTAAGCAGAGTCCAGGGCACTGGGGTATAGGGCTGGTTGGCAAGGAGTCCACTTAGCATTCTCCCCCAGTTCCTCCTGCCCTGACACCTGGAGCCTCTACCCAGTGCCAAGATATGCTAGGCCCTTGTTCCCATCTGCACAAGGGCATCTGTCCCATGGCCTCTTTAGTTTCTCCTTATGCCTTAGTTTTCAGCTCCCCTTGAGTCTCCTAAACAATTGACCGAAGTCCTCCGGTGCCTTAGCTCCCTGCCACACTTCACTATTGCTTTCTCCCTGGGAACATACTCAGCAGCTCTGGCTGTAGGGTCAGCTTGCTGCTTCTTTACCTCACGGCAGGGAGGGGCCAGCTCTCCCCAAGCCTTTATATCCCAAGTCCAAGCAAGATGTTCTAACTCACAGATGGGCAAACACGAACACTTTCACACAGGGCAATTCCTCTAGAAAAGCATGAAGACTCAGAGAGCACAGAGGTTCAAGCCTTCATGTTCTTACCGAGCATGGTGGCATCTTTGCCTGCGTGGTAAGCAGCCAGACACAAACAGCGGAGTAGGAGCTAGAGAGCCGGATGTCAGAGGACAGGATTGAGAGAATGCCTGAGAAAGTTCTGAGAATAGATTATTTTCACGAGGAGAGAGAAACAATAATAAAAATAAATATTTAAAAATATTCAAGCGCAAAAGAGATGGCTCAGCCATTATGAGCACTGACTGTCCTCACAGGATTCTGTTTCCAGTACCCGCACAGCAGCTTATAACTTCCTCCAGTTCCAGGGGATCTTGTTTTTGTTTTTGTGTTTTTGAGACTGGGTTTCTCTGTAGCTTTGGAGCTTGTCCTGGAACTAGCTCTTGTAGACCAGGCTGGCCCCCAACTCACAGAGATCCACCTGCTACTGCCTCTCAAGTGCTGGGATTAAAGGTGTGTGCACCACCACTGTCTAGCTCAGTTCCAGGGGATCTTACACCTCTCCTGATATCTATGTGTTCCGGCATGTAAGTGATGTGTCTGCGCGCGCAAGCACATGCTCAGGTATGAACATACATACGCATAAAACAAAAATAAATATAAAAGTGTTTTTTTTTTAAAAAATTCAAGTGACGGGCTAGGGAGATTGCATAATGCATAAAGCACTTGCCACCCAAGCACAAAGCCCAGAGGTCAGATCTAGCAGCCCCATAAAGCTGAGTGAGCATGACCACCAGTCTGTAATTCCTGGGCTCAGGAGGTAGAGACAAGAGATTCCAGAATAGGCAGACTAGCTAGACTATAATTGGCAAGCGCTGGGTTCAAATAAGAGACCCTGCCTCAATATCTAAAGTGGAGACCCTTTGAATAGGACATTGGACTCCATCCTCTGGCTACCATAAGTACTCAAACACACAAGTACTTGTGCATATCACACACGCACACATACACACACACACACACATACACACACACACATACAACACATACCACCCTACACACATATACATACAAAACATATTCAAATGTTGGCTAGTCAGTTGAACTGGGTTGATTAATGTCTTCCTTTCCCCCAAATCCATGTCTACCCAGAGCTTCAGGCTCTGCCAGTTGCATACTAAGATCTCTGGGCGTCATATGCATTATTTCACGCAACTAAACAAACTCTAGAACGTACCAATTCTCCACCACACTCAGAGCGACTCATCCGAGACTCACAGAGTTCTGAAGGGGGCGCATTAGTAAGCAACACAGCCGACTGTGTGATGACCTTTCCTGAGGCCACAGTGAGCTTAAGGAGGTTGAAGGCACGCTATATACACGAATGAATTGCACTGAGTCCCATCTGCCAGTGTGAGAGGTCAGGATGACCTCTGACCTCTAGGAGAACCTGGGGGAAGAATAAGTGTGGGGCTGATTTCAGAGTGCAGCTTGTCCCCAAAGCTCAGACTCTGACTCACCTTACTCAAGTTTGTTCTTTTGTTTTAAATAAACAAAACTGTTTAGAAGTAGGAGCAGAATCACAAACTGGCCCCACCAATTCCGACTTTGTGACTATGCTGGCTAGTTGCAACTTGACACAAGCTAGAGTCATCTGGAATGAGGGAACCTCTAAGGAGAAAATGCCTCCGACAGATTGGCCTATAGGAGCATTTTCTTACTTAGTGATTGATGGGGAAGGGCACAGCCCAATGTAGGTGGTGCCACTCATGGGCAAGTGGTCCTGAGTGGTATAAAAAGCAGACTGAACAAGCCATGGGGAGTAAGCCAGTGAGCAGCGTTCCCATGGCTTCGGCATCAGCTCCGGCCTCCAGGTTTCTGCCTGGTGTTCCTCCTCTGACTTCCGTTCGCAATGGACTGTAAGATGGAATAAACCAAACTGCTTTTAGTCACGGTGTTTTTCACGCGAATAGAAACCAAGCTAGGATGGTGGCCTTGAGCACGCGCCTAGGTTTCTCACTTGTAAACAGGGTGACACCTGCCCTTCATTTCTTCACTGGACACGCCCAAGGGAAGCATGTCGAGAAGCTCCATCCAAAAGTCCAGGCTGTGCTGCTGGGAACACCTGTGGCTCTACATTCCTGAGAGACAGAGAAGAACACAGGAGTCTCACGTACTTTCAAGTACTGTCCTAGCCACAGCAGGTGTCGCGGGACCACTTTGAATCTAAAAGCTGTTTCATCTCTTTGTGGCACACATCCCCCGAATTCACCTTTCAGGGCCTGAGTTTGGGATTAGAGGTGCAGCTTAATGCTTGCTTAGAGTGCTGATGCTGGAAGCTCTGAGTTTAAGCCCCAGCCTCGCATAAACTCAACATGGTGCTCACGCCTGTAATCACAGCACTGGGAGGTAGAGACCAAAGTCATGTTTGGCTAGTGAGTTCAAAACCAGCCTGAACTATAAGAGATTTTGTCTCAAAGACAAAAGCAGAACAAGAGGCTGGGTGGTGGTGGTGGAGCACGCCTTTAATCCCAGGCTGGCGGATCTCTGTGAGTTCGAGACCAGCCTGGTCTACAGAGAGAGTTCCAGGACAGCCAGCACTGTTTCATAGAGAAACCCAGTCTCAAAAAAAAAAAAAAAAAAAAAAAAAAAAAAAAAAAAAAAGAGGCTCTAGTTTACCAGTGTTTATCATTTACTGATCCTTCCACAGAACATGAAAAAAGCCATGGAGAGAAAGGAACAGTGAGGAGACGTCAACTATATCTACAGGCACAAACCCCTTGCAGCCTCCATCCCGTCCCTGGGGAACGCTGGAGGAGAGGGGGGGATGGGACTCCTCTCTACTCTCCCTCAGAAGCCCCTGCCAAATCTTTTGGCTACTCAAGCTCTGGTGAAGACACTGGAAACCTGACTGGCTGGTTTCTCCCAGCTGCCACTGGCCTTGGTTTCTCTCTCTCTCTCTCTCTCTCTCTCAATTCTTTCTTCTCTCTGCCTGGTGAAGTTCCTGGAAGTTCATCAGGACAAACTGGTCTGCCGGCCTCACTCTGCAGCCAGCCTAAACAGCCCTTCCTCCACTGGGATGCACCAATCTTTCTTATAAAGAAACCAGACCAACTCTGGGTTGCACCAGTGAGGCCCTGGGGAGAAACTCTTGTGTCCGAGGTGACCTCTGTGCTCCAGGAGAACCTAGGGGTGGAGTGTGGGTTCAGCTAGTCCACGAGGCTCAGGTCCTGGCTCCGCCTTATTCAGACATGTTTATTTTAAAAGAATGAAATTGCCTTGAACCAGAGCCAAAATCTTTTCTATAAGAAACACAAGGAAAATTTATTTCAACTTGGAAAATAAATCCCTTTTGGGTTAACTTTGGGTGAAGCTGAACTGGGTTCTTCATGTTCCTCACAGTGCCTCATCCGGGGAGCACACGGGGGCGCTTGCTCACTCTTAACCAGTAGCTTACAAATATTTCAAAATCCATCATGAGTCTGTTCACAGATGCGTACGCTTGTGCTTAAAGTTTGGCTTTAGGATTTTTGTTTTGTTTTGTGTTTGTGTTTTTCAAGGTGGGTCTCTCTGTGTAGTTCTAGCTGACCTGGAACTAGTTGTGGAGACCAGGCTAGCCTTGAACTCACAGAGATATGAGTTCTGGGATTGGGGGTGTGCCCCACCACTGCCTGGCCTTAGGTTCATTTTAATTTGTGCTTTTAGCCAAACTTGTGAGCTTGTTTTACTATATTCATGTATTTATTGGGGGGAGTCATGTGCAATGGCACACGAATGGACGTGAGAGAACAACCGGCAGGATCCGGTTTCTCCCGCCACTGCATAGACCCCAGGGATCAAGCCCAGATCTTTGGTTTGGTGGCAGGGTCTTTACCCACTGAGTCATCTCACTGGCCACCAACCTGCTTATAGACCCCAATTTCTATCAGATCCCGTCCTTTGGAACGCTTGAGTCCAACTTTTGTTTCTTTAAAGTTGATTTAAGCTAACTCACTACAGGGTATAATGTTTAAGGTCACTTCCTAAGGGCTCTGCCAGGGGACACTGGTGGCGGTAGTGGGGATTCTAAAAGAAAACAGTGGCCTCCAGTAGTCTATCTGACTTTTGAAATGATAGTCTCCTCACAAATGAGAATTTCTCCAGGAACCTCATGCCGGGAGAAGGGAAGAGCTGAAGTCTGGGAGCAGCCAGGGGAGAACATGTCACTGGGGAAGAGACTTCACATGGTTCTGACATTTATCAGACCACCTTGCCGGAGAGACAATGCTGAGTCACTGATGGGCTAACCACACTTTGACCTGCACTGTCTATGGAGAGCTCTTGCCCTCTATTTAAGCTCAAACCTTGCCTGTGGAGGTCAGATGGGCACCCATTGGACCTCTTCATTTGTTCCTTTTGTCCATGTGGCCATATAGAAGAAATCTCCTTTCTCTACATTTTCTCATCACTTGACATTTAAATGGGCACACTAGGGACAGGTGGAGGAGCCTACCGTGTTGGAACTACTAGAGCCCAGACTTTTTGAAAATGTTTTTTTTTAAAGTTATTTATTTTATTTCATGTGCACTGGGGCTTTGTCTGCATGTAAGTCTGTGGAAGGATGTCAGGTCCCCTGGAACTGGAGTTACCGACAGTTGTGAGCTGCCATGTGGGTGCTGGAAATTAAACCAGGGTCCTCTGAAAGAGCAGTCAGTGCTCTTAACCCTTGAGCCATCACTCCAGACCGAGCCCAGAGCCCAGACTTTTACCCTAAAACCCCCAGTAACCATTTAGAATTTCCAACAACGTAAATCATGAAAGTATGGAGCTCCCTAATGCATATGTAAATATGAGCATGGGAATGGATCCTCAAAGCCTGAACTCTTACAGGACTCAGCTGGAGCTTAGAAGTGTAATCTTACTATTTTAAACCTTAAATTAGAGCAGGCACACCACCACCTAAAGAGACCATTGTAATTTCAACCAGAGTTGGTAGCATCCAGGAAGCCACCGGGAGCAGAGAGCTAGCCTCTTCTTTCCTAGGCTGCACAGAGAATTTCAGAGCTCACCTGAATGCCAGATATAGCCCCTCCATGCTAAAGCACTGCCATTATGGTCTCTATGTGTTCTTGAGCCTGCAGGTCAAGGGGCAAATTCTGGATTCCAGTCATTTTACCACCACCTTGGCTACCTGCCAGATTCTCCCTGCATATCCTTGGCATGTCAGTCTGTAGATGGAAGTTTCCGTCCCACCCAGTCCCATGGCTGGTACAGTCCCAAAGAAACACACATATTCATCATATGTGTTTATATGTTTATATTCATCATAAACTGCTTGGCCTATTAGCCCAGGCTTATTATTAACTAACTCTTACAACTAAATTAGCCATGATTCTTGTCTATGTATATCCTCATGACTTGGTTCCTTTTCTCAGTAAGGCATTCTCATCTTGTTTCCTCTGTGTCTGGCTGGTGATTCCATCTCTGCCTTTCCTGTTCCCAGAATTCTTCTAGTGTGGTTGCTCAAACTATACTTTCTGCCTGGCTACTGGCCGGTCCGTGTTTTATTAAACCAATATAAGTGACAAATCTTTACAGTATACAAAAGCATTTTCCCACAACAGCAGTCTCCACACTTCTGTGAGTCTCCTTAACAGATATGCTGTTGGCTACCAACTGGTGGGCCTCTCTTCTCTGGGTCTCCAGGGATGAGGTACTTCTATTTACAGACAAAAATGTTCAGCAAGGTCATCCCTTATCAGCTATGCATGGCTTTGTAGCAGGTCCCTGTCTCAGCCTGTGGCTTACTCTTCCTTCCATCCCATTTGGTACCCCTCTCCAGCATCCCTGCATCGTCCATCCTGTCTAGGGTACCCTTCAAGTCCTTACCACTTCCAGCTAGCCCTTCTAGTATGCCTTTTAGGCTACTTGCTGGACCACCTAACCCTCCAGCCTTTACAGGCCCCTTTGGGACACCAAGCTTTAATTGCCAGGGTTATTGAATAACCCTTAACTCTATAGCCCAGTGGCCAGGAGAAGATGCCACGCAGAGGTACTGCCCAAGGTAGAAAAAAAAGGACTTTTAGAAAAAGAACACAGTGAAAAAAGTTACAAGAGGACAGATTCTGACTGAAAATGAGGACATAACCACTCCAAGTATGGTTGAGGAGGTTTTTATTGCAGATGTGAGGGAGAGTAGAGCCAGAGGCATCTGGATGGGTCTATAATGAACCTGGGAGAGGTGGGGAGGGCAAGAGAGGGAGAAAAGAGAAAGAGGGCACAAGGGGGGTACCAGCTAGATATGCCCAGTGACCTGTCATTTCCCAGGGCAGGCAACTCCAAGATCACCCCCTGCTCGCTGTTATTTCTGAGCACATTCCAGGGTTTTGCCACTTATTTCATTTCTTATTCTGTGGGCAGCACCCCAATCCCTCGGGGCCTGGTTCATCCTTCCATGTCAGATAACAAGGACAATGCTTAGAGCTCAGAGGGTGATCATTAGAATGGATTTAAGTGAACGGCCGGATCTTCTAAGTTCACCTTCCAACATGAAACAGTCAGCGCTTCCTCCTCACCCTCTGTCACCATTGTTCCCACATTTTCCTCCTACCTTCTGTCCTCTTCTGCCCCTGAGAGCTGGGGAGGGACATTTGGGACTTCTGACCTTTCTCAAGGTCATAAAACAAGTGGTCCGGAGCCAGCCCCTGTGGTGTTCCCTAGGAACTCTCTCAGGCTCACTGTGAACTTCCCAAAGTTTCACCTTAAGCTCCAGGCAAAGTGTCCTCTCCTTGGACTGAATTTCTAAAGTTTTCTATTCAAAATTGTCCCGTTCTTATCCCCAAACAATCAGGCAAGCTCTTGTTCATATTAGCGGCTGTCCTCTAGGGACAATTCTCCGACTGTATTATTAAAATTCTGGCCCTTCACAAATAATCGCTTGGGTTTCGTTTTTTGTTTTTTCTTTCATAGTGGTTGACTACACGCCGTTTGTGAAAGATGCAGGTGGGAGCCTTTCTAGGCAGGAAAGCTCTGTGCTGGCAAGCTCCTTTGCCTCCTAGGTGGGAGCTGCTGGGAGCGGAGGGGTAATTATGTGCTGTCTGGGAGGGGGAGGGGAGAGACAGAAGCTTCTGTGATGTGCAAGTTCATCAGACCACATCCAGGGGGTGCAGCCCCCCCACCCCGGCTATGCACAGCTCTGTGCCCAGCTGGGAACACTGGGAAAGGTAGATGCTGTGACTCCTTAAAACACCAGGTGTGAGTCTTCAGAAGAAAGTTCATCTCCCCAGCATCCATAAACATTGCCAAGATCTTCTGCAGATAATGGGCATGAGAAACCATAAAAACCGAATCTGAGCCTCACCCACAAAAACCCAGGTAGGGTGCTTGGCTCCCATGGCTGGCCCCAAGGAAGTGCCACATGCTAGGGACGGTATCAGTTACTCTTTTTTCTTGCTGTGACTTAAGGACAGTAGCATTTATTCTAGGTCTGAGTTTGAGGGCACAGCCCATCTTGGCATGAAGCAGCCAGTCTCTTTGCATCCGCAGTGAGAAAGGAGAGAGGGGTGAATACCGTTACTCAGTTGGCTTCCCTGCTCCTCCCTTTTTCATTCAGTCGCCCCAGCTCATGAGATGGTGCTGTTCACATTCAGGGTGGGTCTCCCTACCTCATCTCACCCCTTGTAGAAACTCTGTCACAGAAGTGCGTTTCCATGGTGATTCTCTATCTAGTCAAGTCGACCCTGAAGATCGCATATCAGTCATGGTGGCATGTCTGCATGAACATATTATCTTGTACATTGGAAGGTAGAATCCATGTGTGTTGGCAGGACCATGGTTCCTCCAATTTTTTAGGGCAGCCCAGTAATGTAGCATTTCTAGCTATATCCTTCAGCTCCTGGTCCCTTCCTCTGTTAGCAAATCCAACGAAAGATAACCTCCTCTTAGAGTCATATGAAAAGTGACATTAGCCTTACCCACAGCCTTAATTCTCCTTTTCTACCTGGCAACACATTCACAGACTTGGGACTTATGCTGAGACAGCTATGGGGGTCCATCCTTTTACCAGTCTGTGGTGGCTTACTTGTTAGAGGGTACAGTTTCAGCCACGCTGCTGGAATCAGGCCAGGGTGAAATAAGTCCTTGAACCTCGGATCCTAGCCTCACCATTTACTGCCATATAAACTTGGCCAGGTCACTTCACTGATCTTCTCTTTTGGTTAAGTTTGGATCCCTGGGTCTTTGGGTGTGTGTAGTTTATTTGGGAGGTGGCTCCAGGAAGCCTTTTGAAGGAGTAAGAACATTTACTAAGGTGGAAAGTAAAAAGGGTTGCACCGTGGGAGGCTGGCACTGTGGGCAGCAGGGCCGGTCTTCTCGAGAACAGAATACCAAGGCAAAGCCCCAAATCGTACAGAGCAGGATGTCTTTTGTCCTGACGTCTTGCCTTTCCATTCTGTCCTTCTACAAGCTGCTCCTGCTCTGAGGAACAAGGCACCTAGACAGAGACACAGGAAACCACCCCTTCATGTGGTACTAGGCAGAGCACACTGAAAGTATAGAATGTCATTACCTCTGGCTATGTATATAGATAGAGTACAGTTGTGTCCACCCTGTGATCGGCAGGCTGCAAGCATCCCAGGAGAGCTATGAATGTAGCCTAACACATCTGTGCCTGACAGCATCGTACTGTGACGTCAGAAGATTGGATGGGCTGAGATTTGACACCTACATTAATTTCACATTTGAACTTGATGAGTCCCATCCCTAAGATTTCTTATTATGAATATGAAAATCTTCTAAAGTCTTGAAAAAGATGAACTCTATTCCAGTTGAAAGCATCTCGGGGGAAAGATACTTACCCTGCATGGAGCTGTAGCTGGGGTTGGCTCCAGTGCTGACTAAATAGGGCATGAACTAATTAGCTCCATGCTTACCATGTGCTAGACACCCAATAAAGCAAACTGAGGTGTGGCCCCTGGTGGTCACTGTGTTCCTTTATTGTTCTGTATCCTCTCCTGTAATCTGAGAGAGATCGATGACACATATGAGACTTGGGTAGACATCATTTTGTTCTGCATGACTCTTCTAATAGGAGGGACAAGTGCCAATCAAATTGCCCCAGAAATGACAGAAAGAGGTGGCTGAGATGGTGCTGAGAGAAAGGTATTTGTTTTGAGAAGGGCTTGCCAGGGCTTGGCCATCAGAGCAGTCAGAGACTTCTACCAACAACTCAAAGCTACTCCAGAGCTGGAGAATAAGAGAGGAAGCCATGAGGGCAGAAGGAAAAGGGGAGGTCTTTAGGAAATGCCAGCAATATGTATAAAAGCACCAGAACAGGAAGCAGAGAGCTGAACTCAAGACACTGTACCGAAGAAAGGGTTGTGTGGCTTGAACACAGGTCAAGGGCTGGATATCTCAGGTCAATTGGCTGAAGTTGGGAATTCATTCCAGAATGTTCTTTTCGGCTCCAAACTGTAATGGGCACGTGATACCCAACTGTCTGCCTGTGACAGTGCATTGAAGACAGGTGTGTTTTACTTTGCTTCCTGTCAACCTTGGACAACCCTGGGAAGTGACCTCATCATGTGTTACCTAGGCCAAGGTCCTGGGGCCAGAGGAACTGGATCAAGTGACCAATTAGTCATTTTTGAAAAATAATACAAGAAAACAAAACAATGTATTCCATATTTGACTTTTGGCTCACTAGCTGATGAGATGTATGGGTAGTCACAGCTTACCATGGACTAGAGAGTGCACAGGTGTACACCTGCTAAGGTGCTGGATCTCTGTGCACATGCTGTCTTTTTTTTTTTTTGGATCAAGGCTATGACCCAGTTGCTTTGGTGTGTGTATGTGTGTGTGTGTTCATACATGCAATCCCTTACCTTTGTCCTTGTTCCACTCAACTCAGTATAGTTGCAACCTAATCACAAGTGCTCTATATCCCAGGGTCATGGTCCTGGGAACTCAGACCAAACCAGTACTTGAACCTAAGTCCTTGTGGGTTTTCAGAAGCCCTCTGGCCATATACTAAGGAGATTTATATACCCATTATAATTCCCTGTGATGGTCCAAAAACTCACCTGGAAAGACCCTTGTAGACCAGAAAGAAGGGTCTCCCTTTGCAGGCAAACATATACAGTAGGTATCAGAGTCCACGGCTTCAAATGGAATCTCCATGTCTTCTGATGAGCTCTGTGGACATGCCTAGGAAGTTCTGGCAGTGAATAACACAGATGGAGAGTTGTATGGACTGGATGTGTGTCTCACCTCATCATTACATGCTGAAGCCCACATCTACAATGTGATGATAACCAAAGGTGGGTCCCACAGGATGCAATCGGGTTTAGATGATGTCATGGAAGGGGATCCCTCATAGCATCCTCATAAGAAAAGGAAGGGAGGGCAGAGCTCCCTCTGTCTTTATATGAGCCACAGGGAGAAACGAGAGAGAGAGAGAGAGAGAGAGAGAGAGAGAGAGAGAGTTCATCACAATGCAACAAAATTTGGGGACTTACCAGTCTCTGAGGAAGTGACAAGGGAGGTTGTGTCACTTTAGCCCATGGCGTTTTGTGACAGCAGCCCAAACAGATTGGTTGCTCCAGGCATTGCTACAGAAACGGCTGGATTTTCCTGACAGAGGGGCTACATTACATTGGACAAGCTGATTCTGGGATGGTTCCACCACGTGGTATTTTTCTTTCCAGGGGAACTTTCTGTCACCCCCATGATGCAGAAACTGTGATGTGTGTGCTGTGACACAGGCTCAGACTAAGTAGAGACTGAGGGCATTCCTGACCCTGCTTCCCCAGGGTTCTGTCTTGAATCACCAATGCCTCCCTGAGAATGTGCTCACGAGCCCCTTTACTTCTGATCCATGTCTTCAGAAACCCAAGGTTACAGCTGTCGTAGAGTGGAATGCCCTATGCTGGTCCCGTGCCTGTAGGGCAATGGTGCTCCCAACATGTGCCCAAGTCCGCCAGAACATCCTTCCCATTCCAGTGTGCTGGTTGAGACCACCATAATCGTGGGGTCTGCATATGGAGTGGTAGCCACTGCAGTCAGAAAAAGAACTGACTTCAAAGGGGCCACAGCTTCCTCCTAAACCTGGGTGAGAGCGAGACTCCTGGGGAAGAACTCTTTAAACACAAAGCTCAGGACCTGCGAATTGCAGTTCCTTTGATACAATGTTGCCTAGAATGCATCCAGGCCTGATAAATGTTACCTAGCACTCTCAGAGTTCTGATACAGTGTTGCCTAATAAGCACCCAGACTTGATACAGTATTGCCTAGCCAGCACCCAGGCCTGGTTCAGATGCCCAGAACCACGCAAATCAGTTGGCACACACTTGGAATCCCAGCACTCAAAAAGTAGAGGGAAGAGGATCAGAATTTCAATGTCACCCTCAGCTCCATAGCAAGTTCAAGGCTAATCTAGTCCAGAAATCCATTATGAACAAACACATACAACCATCAAAGAATCACCACAGGTCTAGGCTGTTTCCACCCACCAGCATCCCCTGTGAGGGGGATCTCTCTACAAGAATGCTCTGTTTCTTCTAGAGTGGCCCAGATGTTGGAACCTGCAGTGGCCTGGATTTCCCATTCTTCTTCCTGTTAGTCCTATTGCTCTATCCCTAGCCTTTCCACCTCCAATATAGCCATGTGGCGGCCAGCATTGACATCAATAACTTTTCTGGGTACTGCGGGTGCCAGGAGAGGAGAAGCAAATCCATACACACGCCCAACAGCTGTAGGGACAGTGGGCACAGAAGTAACACGGGACGACTGTATGTGATGACACCAGCGTCAGTGGAATGAAGAGGCTCAGCTATCAATGGGACTGCTCATACTGGCTGGTAAGAATGGAATCAGGACGAGCCAGAGGATCTGATTGGTGCTGAGTATCTTTGGGGGACGTGGTCACTGATGCCTTTCAATGGTAGAGTTTTAAATGCAACCAAATGCAGAACGTGCCTAAGACCTAGACACAGGAACCAGAAAGACACTCCCCAGGGGATTTCCAGGCGAGAGAAGGGGAGAGACTAAGCAAGCTGTTGGGTGGATTGTGCTTGGTGTGTGACTTAGCTCCTTCCCTGAGATGATGTCCTTACAGAAAGACATTGTTCAAACCTCATGCCGGCTCCCCAACAACGCTTGTGCCAGTCACAATGCCCACAGTAGAGAGTGAAGAAATTCACAGTGAACCCACCACAGGCCTGAGAGGTGAAGGTGTGCACTGGAGAGAGAACGATTACCTTGTGATATGAGCTTTCGGCTCCTAGAATCTCTGTTCCTTTGGGATTACTGGAATACAGTTTCTGCAGACTGTGCTCAGAATGGTTTAGCTTTCCGTCTGAGGCATGGTTGTCTGCCTGAGATGGAGCAATGACAGAGGACAGTGAAAACAGGTTTGTCTGGTCATAAATACTTTAGTTGCTAGGCTCAGCAGATGCCGGTAGACACTTGCCCTAACGAGCAAGTATTGATTAAATTCTAGTTTGGAATCAAGACCCATAATTGCTGGGTTGAAGACTTGAGGGATCACGTTCTGTAATGAAGACAAGCTCCTCGGGCAGCTCCCATCTGAAACCAAACCTCCAGGGTCAGCGGTTGCCATGGAAGTCGGGGCAGCTGGAGGAATCTGGCACCGATCTCCATCATGGAGCAGAGACAGAGGGCTTTGGAACTGGAAAGGGTCCTTGAGCTTGCGTACTTTAACATCATCCCAAAATGTCCATCGCTTTCCAGTACCAGCTGAGACTGGGAGCCCTTCTATCCTTCAGACTTCGTTTCTGAACAGGGTCACAGAAAACTCACTGACCAATGTCAAAGTCAGACTTGTGTGGCTTTTCATGCCTCCTGCCTCATCACACACCGGAGTAACAAAGAAAATCCATTGCCAGCACACTGGAGTGACCCAGCTCGTGAGAATCTTTCCCTTGCTCCCTCAAGGGATTAGATGCAGGTCACCCCTGGACTAAGAATTAAGTCACAGGCCTGGTAGAAGATATTCTGTCTTCTGTCTAACCAGACTGTGACACTGGGGATAAGGCATAGCGGCGCTCTGGACTCCATCATGGGATTGGGCAGCGTTGGGGGGGGGGTCTCCATTAGTAGAATATTGACACTCAGGCAGTTAGATAGATCAACCCAGGTATTCCTGAGTGTGGCCAGATGTTACCAATCTGTAGCACTCTAGGATTCCACACTTTATCCCCTTCAGAGCAGCAACTACAGGAACGACCATGTTCGCTCCGCAATCTGTCTGAGGGATGGCGCCAATTCGTTTCTGTGACCACACATGACTATTGAATTGAGATGATATTTTTTTTTCTTCAGTGATGGAGGCCACTAGTCAAGGCAAACTGCTGGGTGGGACTCAGGGGCAGCCACATACCAGACAGGGACCAAGTTCAAGTGAGCAGATTAGTCATGGGAATAGACTCCAACATGAATGGGTGGGGAGGGGGATCCTGCATCTCTTCTGTAGAAGAAAATAACAGCAGCCATGAGCATTCGGAGAGGTGGGCTTCTCACGAGCATTCAGAGAGGTGTTAGGTGGGTTTCTCAGAGGGCATTCATAGGCTGTGAAACCCCAGAGAACTCAATACACAGGGCTGAGTTCCCTGAGATGATGTCCTTACAGAAAGACATTGTTTAAACCTCATGCCTGGCTCCTCCCTCAGCCCAGACAGAGGCCCTTGAGGGTAGAACAGAAAGGAAAGGCCCATAGTCCAGGGTGGCCAGCGTCATCTCACTGTCTTCAAGAGACACAGACAAACAGGATTAGGATGGTGGGACTGGGAGTGTTATTACTGTTTGTAAACACAAACCCATTTGCAGATTCTCGGGCAACTGAAACTTTACACTCTTACTAGAAAGACACGAAGAGCTTCAAGACAGTGAGAGACTCCAGCCCATGGGGGACTGGGGTTGGCTTCCCAGGCTATTGTCCAGAACACACTTGTGGGTGGGTGACCAGCAGAGCAGCGATGTTTTGGGGATCCATTATTCAAACTCCTCAAGGATTCTCTTGCAGAACAATGAGCCATGTATACTGAGGTCAGTAGCCTTCCTCCCCCAGAGACCCTTACCTCTGAGTTCAAGAAATGCCTAAGCCCCCTGCCCCCTTTAGGGCACCAGCAGGAAGCTCTTTGTGGGGTCAGCATTATTCTCCTCTTTCCTTAGACCCCAGCTTTCCCTTGACTCCCCCATCACCATACAGCTGGGACACACCTGTGTTACCATATACCTCTTCTCTGCTGAAACCTTGCCATGCTAGGGGACATGTCCACCACTTTCCCCATCTCTCTGAATATATACATAGCCCCTGTATTCATAACAGCAATGAGGTCTAGACATGACTAATTTACACCCAAACTTACATCGAGATTAGATTCTCAATGGGACCTTTAAGAGAGAATTAGACCAAGAGGTCTCTCCCTGAGTCAGTCTCTTAAGACTAGACTGGTGACCTTGAGAGTCACAAATATAGCAATAGAGAAAATTTCTCTCTGGTGTTCTAGCCTCTTTCATACATGCTCACTCACTGGAGTCCCCACTATGTGATATCACCTACCACAATCATGCATGACCTTGGGAACTTCTCCAAGCCTCAGAACCTTTTAGTCACAGAGGATGAGATAATTCCCACCTGTGCTGTGGGCTTTCCCTCTACCCATCTGCCCCGGAATGCATATCCTAGACAGGCTACATTCATGGTCATGCCAGAGCGAAGTTTGTCACCATGGCCACAGGAAGTGTACGCACCTCACAAAGAGAGCTTCCAGCGCCCATCAGCATCCCGATCCTCTTTAATCTTCAGGCACCGGGGGTGTAATTACCCACCTGGGATGGAAACACACTTCTCCTTTGTGCGGA